>NC_092750.1:64894432-65563326 GCF_047496795.1 Chiloscyllium punctatum | reverse complement strand
AAATTGGAACCAATCAAAATAAACATCTGGTTAAATGGTCACCCAGTTCCAATGGAGGTCGATACTGGCACAGCCATTTCGGAATGGTTGCAGAACCAGTCTTTGTCAAAATTCACTCTGGATTCCAACCCTTAAGTTTGCGCAAGACCTCAGCTAGACTGAGAACTTCTACAGGGGACCTTTTATAGATCAAGGGTACAACTTTGGTTCTGATCTCTTATGAGAACCAGCTTGTTCAGTTGCCACTGATAGTAGTAAAAGGCTTGGGCCCAAGCTTGATGGGGTGAAAGATTTACCTAAATTGTCTCAATATCAGAGACCAGATTGCTGTAGAGGATGGCATATTACTATGGAGAGCAACAGTGGCTATCCTGAGCATAGGTCATCGCCAGATACTCAGTGAACCCCACCAGGCTCATCAAGTATTTCCAAGATGAAGATGTTGGTGAGATGTCACGTCTTGAGGTCAGGAAGCAGACATAGCTGCATTGGTGTGGCAGTGCCCAGAGTGCGAACAAGGACCAAACTTACTGAAACTTTGTGGGAATGGCCGGGTAAACACTGGAGTCAGTTGAAAGACGACTATGCAGGCTCTTTCATGGGTTCAATGCTCTTAGTCATTATGGATGTCCACTCAAAGTGGTCAGACATGCAAAGAATTCATTCATCAAACACCAGGATGATAATAGAAAAACTGCATGAACCTATTGCAGTGAACAGACTCCCAGATTTGTTGGTCAGAGATAACAGACCATCATTTTTCAGCAGGGAATTTGAGTGTTTCCTAAAGTCGAATGGCATTCGACATATAAGGACAGCCCCATACCATCCATCATCCAGTAGTCTAGCGCGGCACGGTGGCACAGTGGTTAGCACTGCTGCCTCACAGCGCCAGAGATCCGGGTTCAATTCCCACCTCAGGTGACTAACTGTGTGGAGTTTGCACGTTCTCCCCGTGTCTGCGTGGGTTTCCTCCGGGTGCTCCGGTTTCCTCCCACGGTCCAAAGATGTGCAGGTCAGGTGAATTGGCCATCCTAAATTGCCCGCAGTGTTAGGTAAGGGGTAAATGTAGGGGTATGGGTGGGTTGCGCTTCAGCGGGGTGGTGTGGACTTGTTTCCACACTGTAAGTAATCTAATCTAATCTAATCTAAAGAAAGAGCTGTCCACACTTTGAAGGCAGGCTTAAAGAAACACCCTACAGCTTCACTCGATACCAAACCATCCCGGTTCCTATTTGATTGTAGGATCATCTCTCATACAACTCCAGGGAAACTCCAGCAAAGTTGCTAATGGGGAGAAGGCTCTGTACCAGGTTAAATCTGATCTTCCTGGATCTGCGGAGGATGAAATGGCGTCAGAAACACTGACGCCTGACACAAAACCTCGCTGAGGAAGAGAGACAGTTTACTTCAGGATAAGGCCCATAGGCATGTCCTTGCATGGGCAAGGGCATGATCAACACAAGGTCAGATCCAGTGACGGATAAAGTCCAGGTAGATGCAACAGATCATATGAAAGCTGCAAATTGGCAAACCAGGCAGGGACAAGATGTGCCCAGTACCCTGGAAAAGTTGGAACGGTTGGTGGAACCCACGTTTTCTCCCTCTCTGACAAGCGTTGAAGAGACCTTGGAATCTGAGAAGGACACGGCAGATGTCGCCACCTTGATGCCTTTGCCTCCTGAAGAAGAGAATTATTTCTTCCAAGACTTACTGGGTGCAAGACACAAACTACTGTGCATTACATGCTGTCCTTATCCGAGGCAGAGTTGGAGGAGCGTGGCCCAGTGCTAAAACACCCCAAGAGGAGCTGGGAAGAAAAGAACCAACCAATGTCCTCGGACTCAGAGAGGGAGGGATCTAGTGATTGTACTGAAGTCAGCCTGGTGGAACTTATAGAACATGAGTTCCTTCACTGGGGCTGTTAAGAACATAGAACAGTACAGCACAATACAGGCCCTTCGACCCTCGATGTTGTGATAACCTTTTATCCTACTCTAAGATCAAACTAACCTGCATAGCCTACATTTTAGTATCATCCATGTGCCATTAAGAGTCGCTTAAATGTTCCTAATGTATCTGACTCTGTTATCACAGCTGGCAGTGCATTCCACGCACCCACCACTCTCTGTGTGAAGGACCTACGTCTGACATCTCCCCTAATCCTTCCTCCAATCACCTTCAAATTATGCCCCCTCATGACAGCCATTTCCGCCCTGGGAGAAAGTATCTGTCTATCCACTCTATCTTTGCCTCTCACCATCTTGTCCACCTCTATCAAGTCACCTCTCATCCTTCTTTGCTCCAATGAGAAAAGCCCTAGCTCCCTCAACCTTTCTTCATAGACATACCCTCCAGTCCAGGCAGCAGCCTGGTAAATCTCCTCTGCACCCTCTCTAAAGCTTCTACATCCTTCCTATAATGAGGTGACCAGAACTCAACACAATATTTCAAGTGTAACCAGGCTTTATAGAGCTGCAGCATAACCTTGCGGCTCTTAAACTCAATCTGTCTGCTGATGAAAGCCAACACCCCTTACACCTTCTTAACAACTCTATTAACTTGGGTAGCAACTTTGAGGGATCTACGGACATGGACCCCAAGATCCCTCTGTTCCTCCACACTGCCAAGCCTTTAACCCTGTAATCTGCATTCAAATTCAACTTTCCAAAATAAATCACTTTACATTTTTCCAGGTTGAACTCCATCTGCCACTTCTCAGCCCAGCTATGCATCCTGTCAATGTCCCATTGTAACCTTCAACACTCCAACACTCCTACCCACAGCTCCACCAACCTTTGTATCATTGGCAAACTTACTATCCCACCTTTCCACTTCCTCATTCAAGTCATTTATAAAAATCACAAAGACCAGGGGTCCAAGAACAGGTCCCTGTGGGACACCACTGGTCACCGAGCTCCAGAGTGAATACTTTCCATCTACTACCATCCTTTGTCTGCTATGGGCCAGCTAATTCTGGACCTAGACAGACAGGTTTCCCTGTATCCTATACCGCCTTTCTTTCTGAATGAGCCTACCATGGGGAACCTTATCTAACAGCTTGCTAAATTCTACATACACCACATCCACTGCTCTACTTTCATCAATGTGTTTTGTCAAAATATTCAATAAGGCTCATGAGGCATGACCTGCCAATCACAAAGCCATGCTGACTATTTCTAATCAAGCTTTGCTTTTTCAAATAATCATGAATCCTGTCTTTCAGAATCCTCTCCAATAATTTGCCCACCACCAACATAAGACTGACTGGTCTGTAATTCCCAGGGTTATCCTTATTCCCTTCTTGAACAACCTCCAATCATCTGGTACTATTCCAATGGACAGTGAGGATGCAAAGATCATTGCCAAAGGCGCAGCAATCTCTTCCATCGCTTCCAAAGAAACCTTGCATATATTCAGTCTGGCCCAGGGGACTTAGCTATCCTCATGTTTTCCAAAATTTCCAGCACCTTCTCCTTCTTAACATCAACCCAACAAACGTATCATCCTGTTTCACGCTGTCTTCACAAATGACAAGGTCCCTCTCATTAGTGAATACTGAAGCAAATTCATTAGGACCTCCAGTACATCCTCTGACTCCAGGCACAAGTTCCCTCCACTATCCCTAATCACCCCTATCCTCACTCTGGCCATCCTCTTGTTCCTCACGTAAGTGTAGAAAGCCTTGGGGTTTTCCTTAGTCTTACCAGCCAAAGCTTTTACATGCCCCCTTCTACCTCTCCTAAATCCATTTTTCAGTTCCTTCCTGGCTACCTTGTTACCCTCTAGAGCCCTGTCTGATCCTTGCTTCCTCACCCTTAAGTAACTTTTCTTCTTCCTCTTGACTAGATGTTCCACATCCCTTGTCACCAAGGTTCCTTCACTCTACCATCTTTTCTTTGCCTCAGTGGGGCAAACCTATCAGCACTCACAGCAAGTGCTCCCAAAACAACCTCCAATTTCTGTCATGCATTTCCCTGAGAATATCTGTTCCCAATTTATGCTCCACACTTCCTGCCTAATAGTTTTGTAATTCCACCTCCCCCAATTAAATACTTTCCCATACCTCTGCTGCTATCCCTCTCCATGACTATAGTAAATGACAGGGAGTTGTAATGACTATCATCGAAATGCTCTCCCACCGAGATATCTGACACCTGACCTGGTTCATTGTCAAGCACCAAATCCAAATGGCCTCCCCTTAGTCGGTCTATCTACATTTTGAATGAGGAATCCTTCCTGGACACACCTGACAAAGGCTGCTCCATCCAAACTATTTGCACGAAGGAGGTTCCAATCAATATTAGGGAAATTGAAGTCACTCATGACAACAACCCTGTTACTTCAGCACCTTTCCAAAATCTGACTCCCAATCTGCTCCCTCCCCCTCCCCCCCATCTCTGTTGCTATTGGTTGGGGGGGAAAGGGAGCTATAGAAAACTCCCAATGAAGTGACTGCTCTTTTCCTGTTTCTAACATCCATCCATACTGACTCTGTAGACAAACCCTCCTTGATGACCTCCCTTTTGGCAGCTGTGATACTATTCCTTGATTAGCAATGATGTGGAACCGGTGTTGGACTGGGGTGGACAAAGTTAAAAATCACACAACATCAGGTTATAGTCCAAAACTTTAATTTGGAAACACTAGCTTTTGGAGCGCTGCTCCTTTATCAGGTAGCTACCTGATGAAGGAGTGGCGCTTCGAAAGGTAGTGTTCTCAAATAAACCTGTTAGACTATAACCTGGTGTTGTGTGATTTTTAACTCTGTTTAGTGATGCCACTCCCCTACCTCTTTTACCTCCCTCCCTACTCCTTTTGAAACATCCTCCAACCCTGGCAACATCCTTATAAATCTTTTCTGAACCCTTTCAAGTTTCACAACATCTTTCCGATAGGAAGAAGACCATAATTGCACGCAATATTCCAACAGTGGCCTAACCAATGTCCTGTACAGCCGCAACATGACCTCCCAACTCCTGTACTCAATACTCTGACCAATAAAGGAAAGCATACCAAACGCCTTCTTCACTATCCTATCTACTTGTGGCTCCACTTTCAAGGAACTATAAACCTGCACTCCAAGGTCTCTTTGTTCAGCAACACTCCCTAGGACCTTACCATTAAGTGTATCAGTCCTGCTAAGAGATTTGCTTTCCCAAAATGCAGCACCTCTCATTTATCTGAATTAACCTCCATCTGCTACTTCTCAGCCCATTGGCCCTGGTCAAGATCCTGTTGTAGTCTGAGGTAGCCCTCTTCGCTGTCCACTACACCTCCAATTTTGGTGTCATCTGCAAACTGTACCTCTTATGCTCGCATCGAAATTATTTATGTAAATGATAAAAAGTAGAGAACCCAGCACTGATCCTTGTGGCACTCCACTGGTCACAGGCCTCCAGTCTGAAAAACAACCCTCTTACCACCACCCTCTGTCTTCTAGCTTTGAGCCAGTTCTGTATCCAAATGGCTAGTTCTCCCTGTATTCCGTTAGAGGGCTGTTTTTCCTGGAGCGTCGGAGGCTGAGGGGTGACCTGAGGTTTACAAAATTATGAGGGGCATGGATAGGATAAATAGGCAAAGTCTTTTTTCTGGGGTCGGGGAGTCCAGAACTAGAGGGCATAGGTTTCGGGTGAGAGGGGAAAGATATGAAAGAGACCTAAGGGGTAACCTTTTCACACAGAGGGTGGTATGTGTACGGATGAGCTGCCAGAGGAAGTGGTGGAGGCTGGTACAGTTGCAACATTTAAGAGACATTTGGATGGGCATATGAATAGGAAGGGTTTAGAGGGATATGGGCTGGGTGCTGGCAGGTGGGACTAGATTGGGTTGGGAAATCTGGTCGGCATGGACGGGTTGGACCATCTGTTTCCATGCTGTACATCTCTATGACTCTTATCTAAATCCTGGGAACATCCAACAAACATTCCTGCCCCTGTGACATCCAAGTCTCCATAATGGCCACAACATCGTAGTTCTAAGTACTGATCCATGCTCTAAGTTCATCACCCTTATTCCTAACATGTCTTGCGTTAAAATACACACACCTCAACCCACCACACTGACTGCAACTTGGCCCTATCAACTATCCATCCTTCCTCACAGACTCTCTGCAAGCTGTATCTACCTGTTCATCAGCTACCCCATCCTCTGATCCATATCTCCCATTCCCATCCCCCTGCTAAACTAGTTTAAACTCTCTGAAGAGCTCTAGCAAGTCTCCAGCCCAGGATATTGATGCCTCTGCAGTTCAGGTGCAACCCATCCTCCTTGTCCAGGTCTCGCCTTCCCCAGAAGGTATCCCAATGATCCATATATCTGAAGCCCTCCCTCCTACACCAGGTCTGCAGCCACATGGTCAGTTGCACTCACTGTCTGTTACTATCCTCAATAGCCTGTGGCAGCAGCAGCAATCCTGAGATTACTACTCTGCTCATCCTGCCTTTTAGCTTCCAACCTAATGCCCTATATTCACTTTTCAGGTCCTTATCCCTTTTCTTAGCAATGTCATTGGCACCGATGTGTACCACGACTTCTGGCTGCTCACCCTACCCCCTAAGAATCTTGTAGACTCGATCCAAGTCATCTCTGACTCTGACACCCAGGAGGCAACATACCATCTGGGACTCTCGTTTGTGACCACAGAATCTCCTGTCTATTCCTCTAATTATTGAATCTCCACTAATCTGCTCCAATCAGGGACCTCTGGCTGACAGATAAAAAGGAGAGTTTCAGACATCTGAGGGAGATGGATAAGTGTCAAGAGCTTTTCACTATAAATAAAGGGTGATTTGGTGACAGGATACTGGCCTCTGTGGAGTTATTTCAAATCATTGATGGTAATGCCTTTGAATGGCAAGGAGTGTTTGTGAGATTGTGTTTTATTGGAGATGGTCATTATCTGACATCTGTAAGGTGTGAATGTTACTTGCCACTTTTCAGCCCAAGCCTGGACATTGATGCATTTGGACACAGAATGCTTCAGTATCTGAGGAGTCGCGAATGGTGCTGAACAATGTGCAATCATCGGCGAATATCTCCACTCATGACCTTATGATGGGTGGAAGGTCATTGATGAAGCAGCTGAAGATGGCCTTAGGACACTACCCTGAGGAACTCCTGGATCTGAGATGACTGACCTCCAACAGCCACAACCATTTCCCTATGTGCTAGGTACATGATGGTTTGAGGATTGATTAACAGGTTGAAAGCAGAGTCATAGAGATGTACAGCATGGAAACAGACTCTTTGGTCCAACTTGTCCATGCCAACCAGATATCCTAAGTTAATCTAGTCTCATATTCCTCTAAAACCTTCCTATTCATATACCCATCAGATATCGCTTAAATGTTGTAATTGTACCAGCCTACACCACATCCTCTGGCAGCTCATTCCATACATGCACCACCCTCTGCATGAAAACGTTGCCTCTTACATCCCTTTCCCCTCTCACCTTGAACCTATGCCTTCTAATTCTGGACTCCCCCACCCTAGGGAAAATACCTTGTGTGTACACCCTATCCATGCCCCTCATGATTTCTTAAACCTCTATCAAGTTATCCCTCAGCTTCCGACGCTCCAGGGAAAATAATCCTAGCCTATTCAGCCACCCCCTATAACACAAATCCTCCAATCCTGGCAACATCCTTGTCAATCTTTTCTGAACCCTTTCAAGTTTCACAAATCTTTCCCATAGTAAGGAGATCAGAATTGAACGCAGTGAGTGGAAATAAATGGTTTGTCCTTGGATTGGCAGGCTGTGACCAGTGGGGCTCTACAAGGATTACTGCTTGAACCCCAGCTGTTCACAATCTATATTAATGATTTGTGTTGCGGACCAGGCTATGCCCCCCCTCAAAACATTTCAAGAAGGTAGCCCAGACCCTAACTTTGCTAGTTGTTTTCAGCAGGAGTGAAGTGGATCTTCCAGGAGAGAATCAGCTGCTCAAACCACTTAGTTTTAAACAAAACAGAATTTATTTACAACATTGCTGAATGAAACAAGAAGAACAGAAAACAGAATGCCGAATAACGTAACCTATCTGAAAACCCAATGGACTATTCCAACTCAATGGTGCTGTTCTAAATACATGCAACAATCCCCTTAAACACCCTTTGGCACAAGTTCTTCCAGGAAGTCAGAGAGAGAGTACCAGACTGGACCTGCTTCTGGGTTCAGCAGCTTTACCACACTACTCTACTGAAAAAAAAACAAACCAGAGAAAAGATCAGCTGGGAAAGCTGGCCACACCCCTTTCAATGTAGAAGTGTTTTTTTTTAACTTGAAAGCCTCCTGCCTGAGATAGTATCTGTTAGCTATTATCAAATCGGCCCTAAAACCCTCCAACCTCCAGATTTTTCGGAGTGTGTGTCGTTTACCAGCTCTCTGAAAAGAAAACCAAGGGCTGGATAATCTTGTTAATGGAGCAGCTTCGTCATATTTGGATGTGGGAATCAATTGTACTATTTCTAGGTTTGCAGATGATCCAAAACCTGACATGAATGTGAGTTGTGAGGAAGATGTCAAGAAACTTCACGTGCATTTTATCAGGCTGAGTGAGTGGCCCACTGTATGACACTTACAATGTGAAGAAGTGTGAAGTTGTCCATATTGGCAGGAGGAACAAAAGCCCAGTATATTTCATAAATGATTCAGAGTTCTAAAGCTATTGATATCCAAATGTTGATATCAATCTAGGTGTCCTTGATCAAAAGTCACTGAAAGCAAACATGCAAATACAGCAAGCAGCCTGGAAGGGAAATGGTGTGTTAGCCTTTAACACAAGAGCATTTGAGTACAGGATTAAGGACTTTTTGCTCCAACTGTTTGGAACACTAATGAGACTGGACCTGGAGTTTTGTGGTTCTGGTACCCTTGCAGGGCTCCCCTATTTACGAATGTCCAATTTAGGACTGCTTATACTGAGGAACACAATCCCATACAGGGATTTAATGTTAAAGTCCTGACATGCAAATATTTCCCTGACTTACGAACAGCTGCTTTACATTGTCCTGCATCGTGTTCTGAAACAAGTCGATTTGCAAATGGTCTCCAGAATGGAACCTGTTTGCAACCGAGGCAGCGCCTGTACTTGCCATAGAGGGAGTGCAGCAGATGTTCACCAGACTGATTCCTGGGATGGTGGGATTGGCCCTGTATTCTCCAAAGTCTAGAAGAATGAGAGGAGATCTCATAGACACTTCTAATATTCTTAAAGGGATAGATAGAGTGGATGCAGAAAAGGTGTTTCCCATTGCTGTGGGGTCTAGATCCAGGATTCACAGTCTCAGAATAAAATGCACAACATTTATGACTGAAGTGGTGAGGAACTTCTTCAATCAGAGCTGGTGAATCTTTGGAGAGGGCTGTGGAAGCTCAGTCATTAAGGTAGTTCAACACAGAGCTTGATAGATTTCAGATGAACAATGACATCAAAGGATATGTGGATAGCATAGAATTCTGGCATTTAGGCAAATGATAAGCCATGACCTAGAATGGTGGAGCAGACTTGATGGGCTGAACTGCTTGCTCTTGTATCCTATATCCAATACCCAACACCCTACATCCAATCCCAACACCCTATATCCAATAACCAACACCCTACATCCAATCCCAACACCCTATATCCAATACCAACACCCTATATCCAATCCCAACACCCTATATCCAATAACCAACACCCTACATCCAATCCCAACACCCTATATCCAATACCCCACACCCTAATCCAATCCCAACACCCTATATCCAATACCCAACACCCTACATCCAATCTCAACACCCTATATCCAATACCCAACACCCTACATCCAATCCCAACACCCTATATCCAATACCCCACACCCTAATCCAATCCCAACACCCTATATCCAATACCCCACACCCTATATCCAATCCCAACACCCTATATCCAATACCCAACACCCTACATCCAATCCCAACACCCTATATCCAATACCCAACACCCTACATCCAATCTCAACACCCTACATCCAATACCCAACACCCTACATCCAATCCCAACACCCTATATCCAATAACCAACACCCTACATCCAATCCCAACACCCTATATCCAATACCCCACACCCTAATCCAATCCCAACACCCTATATCCAATACCCAACACCCTACATCCAATCTCAACACCCTATATCCAATACCCAACACCCTACATCCAATCCCAACACCCTATATCCAATACCCCACACCCTAATCCAATCCCAACACCCTATATCCAATACCCCACACCCTATATCCAATCCCAACACCCTATATCCAATACCCAACACCCTACATCCAATCCCAACACCCTATATCCAATACCCCACACCCTAATCCAATCCCAACACCCTATATCCAATACCCAACACCCTATATCCAATACCCCACACCCTATATCCAATCCCAACACCCTATATCCAATACCCAACACCCTACATCCAATCCCAACACCCTATATCCAATACCCCACACCCTAATCCAATCCCAACACCCTATATCCAATACCCAACACCCTACATCCAATCTCAACACCCTATATCCAATACCCAACACCCTACATCCAATCCCAACACCCTATATCCAATACCCCACACCCTAATCCAATCCCAACACCCTATATCCAATACCCCACACCCTATATCCAATCCCAACACCCTATATCCAATACCCCACACCCTAATCCAATCCCAACACCCTATATCCAATACCCAACACCCTACATCCAATCTCAACACCCTACATCCAATACCCAACACCCTACATCCAATCCTAAAATCCTATATGCAATACCCAACACCCTACATCCAATCCCAACACCCTATATCCAATACCCCACACCCTAATCCAATCCCAACACCCTATATCCAATACCCAACACCCTATATCCAATACCCCACACCCTATATCCAATCCCAACACCCTATATCCAATACCCAACACCCTACATCCAATCCCAACACCCTATATCCAATACCCCACACCCTAATCCAATCCCAACACCCTATATCCAATACCCAACACCCTACATCCAATCTCAACACCCTATATCCAATACCCAACACCCTACATCCAATCCCAACACCCTATATCCAATACCCCACACCCTAATCCAATCCCAACACCCTATATCCAATACCCCACACCCTAATCCAATCCCAACACCCTATATCCAATACCCAACACCCTACATCCAATCTCAACACCCTACATCCAATACCCAACACCCTACATCCAATCCCAACATCCTATATGCAATACCCAACACCCTACATCCAATCCTAACACCCTATATCCAATACCCAACACCCTACATCCAATACCCAACACCCTACATCCAATCCCAACATCCTACATCCAATACCAAACACTTAATGTCCAATCCCAGCATGTCTAATCCAATATCCAATCCCACTGTACCCAAGCCCACAACCCCACATCTATTACCCAAAACACTGCATCGCATCCCACACCCTCTACCCAATACAAATACCCCTTCTCCCGTCCTAACGCTAAACCCAATCTCAGATACCAATATCCAATACCAAATACCCTGTATCGATTACCAGCAATCGGTCTCCGAGAATTTCCCCGTCCGAGTTTAATTAATCGAGGTAGTTTGCTGGCTATATCCTCGTTTCTTTTTCGGGAATTATGGAAACAAAAATCACGGGTGCAGTTCTGTTTTGGGACTCCAGTGTTATTATCAATGCAGCGGCGGGGAATGTGCTACAATATAGTGTGAGGGGTCGGTGATGTCCCTCTCCCTGTGTAATAGACACTCGGACTCCGGAAGGAATGCCCATGGCTGGTGGTAACAGCGAGCAAGTCAGTGATTGTCAGTGTCCTCTCTCAGAGCTCAGAGCAGTGTGAGGGGGGTGGGGGGCTGCCCTAATGTCAGCCTGACATCCAGGGTGGAGCTATAAGAGTTGAGAAAGCCCGTCCACTTCTGTCACACCTCTCTCACCTGCCCCACCCACAAATCCAAGACATTTCCCGTTCACTTTGGCAGAGTGCAGCAGAACGCTCAAGCCATTTGAGTTGTAAGCTTTTTTTTTTAATTTCCCCCCACCCCTTCCCCTGCAGGCCATGACTGAGACTGGGAGTGATTCTTCCCCCAAGTTCAAGAACGGAATCACTAAAGAAATCGATCTGGTCAACCGGGATCCCAAACAAATCAACGAGGATGTGGTTAAGGTAAAACATTTCCCTTCTCTTTTTATCTTGTAACGTGCATATAGTGCCAGCAGCCCTTGATTTTGACAGCACAACGATCCTTAGAATGCACAAAGTCCAATAAAGTCCCTTGAGTTTGCTCACTTAAAAAATAGCTGAAGTTTAGTTTAAATCCTTTCCAAAAATACTTTTTTTTAACAAAAAAGAAATCCACGTTGCCCAATTGATTAACCCCTTTTAATATCCAATCCACTCCAATTTATTTATTTTGGGAGGTAAGGTGAAATGTGTGTCTGCTTTAAATATCCCGAGCCTGAAGTGTTGACAACCGCTCTATATTTACCCGGCTGTGTGCTGTGTTATGAATGTACAGGCTCTGCATTGCATTGTACTGACTGTAGACGCTTTGATAGTGGTCACGCTGTTGTTCAATCAAAACGCCTTTGAACATCCTACCTGTACGAGTTGCTTTGAGCTGTAGACTGAACGGAGCTTCTTTTTCTGAAATAGTTGCAGGGCAATTTTTTGAAAAAAAAAGTCACAAAATAAAAATCAGTTTTCTTTGCTGCACTTGTACCTACTAATTGTCACAAACACAGCATGCCTCCAAGCCTTTCCTTCCACTTGAGTCCGTTCTTTGTTGAAGTTGTAATATGGGAAAATTCAGAATCAATTTGCATACAATGACAATGCGTTGATGACACGTGGATTATCTATTCCAGTGCTGTGGTATTAGGCACCAGGGAGAGCGCCCTTTAACTTGCTTGCCTGAGAGCTGTGGGATCTTTTCATATTTACCCGGAGGAACATAGGGGTCTCAGTTTGACGTTTTTCAGAGGGATGATCCCAGAATGCAGGTTTTCCTCCAGTGTCCATGTTTTCACCACTGATATCTCTACCTGTTTTTTAAACTCTAGACGGGAGCCTGAATCCACAACTGTCTGGCTCCTAGTCTAGCCTTAGTGTCCCAGTCCCATTTATGCATGTCAGTGTACAGAATACACTGTATAACCACACAACAGAAGTCTGTAGCCCAGTGGTAGTGTGCCTACCTTTAAGCTAGATGGTCAATGTTTAATTCCTACCCGCCTGGAGGTGTTTAATAATGTGTCCAAACTGGCTGACCAAACAAGTACTTTATAATCGCACCAAGAAGAAGGATTTGAGATTGCAAGCAGCTCAGGAATGACGATGACTTGGAGTGGAGTCAGCAATAGGCTAAAGTCTCAGCTACATTCTTGATTCAAGAAATTGATCATCTTAAGGATGAGTTAGAGTCTGCATTAACAATCTGGATGAAGGAACTGAGGGCCTTGTTACTATATTTGCAGATCTCACTCAGACACATGGAGAGACTGGTAGTGTTGAGGAATTGAGGAGGCTGCAGAAGGACTTGGATGGGATCGGAGAGAGGGCATAATTGTGGCAGACAGAATGTAATGTGGGAAAGTATGAGGTTATGCACTTTGGCAAGAAGGAAGGTGTAGACTACATTTTAAATAAGGAAAGGCTTTTGGGAAGCTGAAGCACAAAGGGACTTGGGAGTCCAAGTTCAGGATTTTCTAAAGGTTAACATGCTGGTTCGGTTGGCAGTTAGGAAGCAAGTATAATGTTCACATTCATTTTAAGAGGGCTAGATAACAAGGGCAAAGATGTATTGCTGAGGCTGTATAAGGCTCTTGGCAGAGTGCTTTTGAAATATTGTGAATTATTTTGGGCCCCATATCTAAGGAAGGACTTGCTAGCCTTGGAGGAGATCGAGAGGAGGTTTACAAGCATAATCCTAGGGATGAATGATTGCATTTGAGGAGCGGTTGAGGACTCTGGTTCTGTACTCGATGGAGTTAGAAGGAGAGATCTGTTTGACCCTTACAGAATACTGAGAGGCCTGGATAGAGTGGACGTGGGAGAAGATGTATCCACTAGTTGGAGAGACCACGACCTGAGGTCACAGCCTCAGAGTGAAGGGACGACCCTTTCGAACTGAATGAGGATGAATTTCTTCAGCCAGAGAGTGGTTAATCTGTGGAACTCATTGCTGTAGAAAGCTGTGGAATGAAGTTATTGAGTGTATTTAAGACAGAGATAGATAGGTTCTTCCTTGGTAAAAGCATCAAGGGTTATTGGGAGAAGACAAGAGAATTAGCTTGAGAAAATATAGCATCCATGATTGAATGGTAGAGCAGATTCAATGGGCCAGATGGTCTAATTCTGCTCCTATCTCTTATGGTATTGTGGAGAATGGAATGTTGTCAAGCCAATGATAACTCAACAAATTGTAGAGAGCCTGAAAATTTCTTTGTGTTTTGCCAATTGTATTCATCAACTATTTAGAAATGACCACTCATGTAACTGATCTGAGTACACAATCCAATAAGCTAACACTGAATAGTCATGAAGGAGCCAAAGACAAGTGAAATACGACTGAACATCCATTCTGGTTGGGGACAATAGGTGAAACATGAGTCCTGAGGAAAGCGTATGAGGTCTAAAATGTTTGATGGACATGACTTGTTGTTTTTCTGCTAATGCCATCTGATCTATGGAGTATTTCTAGTGGGTTTACCCTCTGTGTCTGCAATTATACCTTTCACCATTTTGATTAAAACATATTGCACATGGCTTTCAAATATTTTAAGAACTGTGGGCTTGATAGTTAGCTGGTAGTCAACCCTTTCCTGATGTTGTTTGTTTTAATTTGGATGAGGTACCCAAATAAAGCAGCTCGTGGCCTTGTGAGATTATGTAAGTCCGAGTTCTAATGTATCCATGGGACCCTGATTTTGTTTTACCTGTGCCCTAAGTAAGGAATCTGCCTCAACATTCCTTCAGATTTTTATTAGGTATGGGTCTTAGTTGTTACACAACCTAGATAGGTAAACAAAGCTGAGATACAGATTACCCATGTTCCCCTTGAATGGCAAAGCAGGCTTGATGGGCTGAATGGCCTACTCATGTTCCCGTAATCCTCTTTACAGCCTGAAACAGGTCTGCAGCTGACCTGCAAACAGAAAAAGCCCTGCAAGACAAGTGGAAAATCCCTCCTTTCTAAGGACAGGAAATGCAAAATTTCCTCTACCGAATCCCTTGAGGAATGCTGTGACCTCAGTATCCTGCACTCTGCTAACCTACTCCATAGGTTTCCTGAAACTCTCTTCCAGTGGCATATTTTGTCCTTGCATGTGTTCCTCTGTTGCTAACCAGCAGTGTCTTTACCATCTAAACCTTTACTCCTTTCTACTGGCTGCCACTTTCTGCTCATTCCATGAGCCATTAGAACGACAGTGTGCCCTTGAATGCTCAGAGTTAATGTACTTCGTGACACCGGTCTGAATTAGTAAGAGGACTTGGTGCTCGACCCCACTTCTCCCCAACCTCTCCCCCAATTCCATCCTACCCTGCTTACCCCAAACCCACTGGGTGTTAAAATTTCATTACTTTGGTACAGCGAGTTTGCACTTGATCTTTGCTCACATGCTGCTCTCTCCCTGGGCTGGAAAGAACAACACAAGCACCCTCAATGTTCAGAGTTCTAATCCAACCAGTAAGTTCACTGGACAAAAGCACCACATGATTTGGTACAGAACCATGTTAGCTGTGGGTCCATAGTGTGCTTTCACTGGCCGAGGCATGAATCACACAATCCCTACTGTGTGGAAGCAGGCCATTTGGCCCATCAAGTCCACACCGACCTTCCAAAGAGCATCCCACTCAAAAGCAACGTCCCTACCCAATCCCTGTAACCCTGCATTTCCTGTGGCTATCCTACTTAGCGTGCACATCCCTGGACACTACAGGCTGAAACTGAACCTGGATCCCTGGTGCTGTGAGGCAGCAGTACTGACTACTGAGCCACTGTGCTACAGAGTCTTGCCAGGGTTCCTACAAAGTATCCCTTTCCAGAAGCCATTATTGGAAACAGATGACGGCAAGATCCATTTATTATCCTTGGAGTCCTATCCAGTCTCACATGCCTGGTTATGTTTTCTTTATTCTTTCATGGGCTGTAGATGTTGCTGTTAGTATTTGTTATTGATTCTAATTGTCCCTTCTAAGACATTTCAGAAAAAGGTGGATTGCAAACACATGTAAATTGCATCAGGTAAGGATGGCAGATTTCCTTCTCTAAAGGACATTGATGAACTAGATTTTTTAAACAATAAATGACGATAGTTGAGACCATAATTGAAACTAGCTTTTGCTCTCGACTTATTAATTGAACCTAACATCTGCTGAATGCCACAGTGCTATTTGAAACCATTGGTCCAATCTAGCATTGGTCTGGGTCTCTGAATTATGAGTCCAGTGACTTTACCATGTTACAGACAAGAAGAAGAGGTGGCTTAAATTATTTTATTTTATACTTCTCCTGCCAATAAGCAGAGGTGTTTTTAGTTTATCTTATACTGCTTCCCTCTTGAAAGAAACATGTGTTGTATTTCCACCTAATTTCTTTCTGTCAAGTCCATTTTCTTCAAGTGACCTGCAACAAAGACTGAAATTTGGGTTACTCATACATTCAAACTGGTGGGGTTTGAAGGGGTTGGAACGTGAAGGTTGGAATCTGAAACAAACAAAAACAGAAACTGGCAGAGAAACTTAACAGCATCTGTGAAGAGAGAAATGTTTTGAGTTCAGTGACTCTTTGTCAGAACTTCAGCCCAGAGTCTGGTTTCGGTTGAGGGTCTTGTAGACAGTGTTGTTAATTGCAGGCAATCTTTATTTAAATTTTAACCTATTTTTCCAAACCAACCTTTTCAGAGGTGTAATTATACACCTCTAGAAAAGGTGGGATTCCAACTCCCAGCCTCTCAGTCATGAGGTAGGGACATCACTACTGTGCACAAGAGGGCCCCTAACCTATTGCCCTGGTATACCCAGGACTCATCCAAGTCCTTCCAAGGTCTGAGTCTGCTTCTGAGATCAGAAAAGTTCGGGAATTTTCAGATTAGTCGGCCAAACTATCTTTTTAACAGACTGATGCAGTGAGGTGCAGGATTTATAGTTAACTTCTTCAAAAGGCATGAACGAGGGGAAGGGTATGTGAAGATTGACCTTTTGATAGGTCCATTAAGAGCTCAGTTTAAGATTATATTTTGAGTTATAGAGTCATAGAGTCCTACAGCACAGAGACAGGCCCTTTGGCCCAAACTCCTCCATGCCGACCAAAATGCCCATCCACGCTAACCCCATTTCCCTGCACTTGGCCCATATCCTTCTAAACATTTCCTATCCATGTATTTGTCCAAATGCCTTTTAAATGCTGTTAATGTACCCACCGCAACCACTTCAACTGTCAACTCATTCCATATGCGTACCACCCTCTGTGTAAAAATGTTGTTCCTCAGGTTCCCTTTTATTCTTCCCCCTCTAACCTTAAACTGATGACCTCTAGTCCTCAATTCCCCAACCTTGGGAAAAAAGACTGAGTGCATTCACCCTATCCACGTCATGATCTTATACATTTGTATAAGAAAGTGGGCCTCTGTCTCCTATGTTCTAAAGAAAAATGTCCTAGCTTGTCCAACTTCTCCCTGTAGCTCAGACCGTTGAGTCCTGGCAACATCCTTGTGAATTTCTTCTGTACTCTTTCTAGTTTAATAACATCCTTCCAATAGCAAGGTAACCAAAACTGAACACAATACTCCAAGAGTGGCCTCACCAACATCCTGTACAATTGCAATATAATTTCCCAACTTCTGTATTCAGTGCCCTGCCTGATGAAGGCCAGTGTGCCAAAATCCTTCTTCACTGCCCTGTCTATCTGTGACTCCACTTTCAGAGAACCGTGCACCTGAACTCCAAGGTCCCTCCATTCCACGACACTCTTTAAGGTGCTATCATTCACCATGAAACTCCTACCTTGATTTGACTTTCCAAAATGCAAGACCACACACCTATATTAAACTGCAGTTGCCATTTCTTGACCGACTTCCCCAGCAGCAATTTCTGATAATTTTCCTCACTGTCCACAATTCTGCCTATTTTAGTGTCATCTGCAACCTTTCTTCATGCATTGTACAGTCTCATCCAAATCATTGATATAGATAACATACAGCAATGGGTCCAGCACTGACCCATGAGCCACTCCACTAGTCACAGGCCTCCAGTCCGATAAGCATCCTTCCACTATTAGACTCTGCTTCCTGCCATCAAGCCAATTGTGTATCCACTGGATAAAAGCAAATTACTGTTTCTTTTTTTTTTGCCTTTAACCTCTCCATCCGTCCCTATCTGGGTAAACGTCTCCAGATCCTACAACCTTTCCTTATCTGTGAAAAATTCTTCAGTCCATTGAGCTGTCCCAATCTGTGTAATCCCTTCCAGACCTGAAATACCTCCCTGTCTCTGTAACAATGTCAGGATCCTACCTGAGAAAGCGTTTTGACAAAGGGTCAGTTAGACTCAAAATGTCAGCTCTTTTCTCTCCTTACAGATGCTGCCAGACCTGCTGAGATTTTCTAGCATTTTCTCAATTGTGTATCCAGTTTGCCAGCTCCCCCTAGATTCCATGTGAATTAACCTCCCTGAGCAGCCTACCATGTGGAACTTTATCAAAGACCTTACTGAAATCCATATAGACTACATCTACTGCCCTGCCTTCGTCAACCTTCCTGGTCACTTCATCAAAGAACTCTGACAAATTTGTGAGGCATGATCTCCCATGCACAAATTCATGTTGACTATTCCTAGTCAAACCATGTCTTTCCAAAGCCATAGAGATGTACAGCACGGAAACAGACCATTCAGTCCAACCCGTCCATGCTGACCTGATATCCCAACCCAATCTAGTCCCATTTGCTGGTAGTTGGACCATATCCCTCTAAACCCTTCCTAATCATGTACCCATCCAATTGCCTTTCAAATTGAACCAGCTTTCACCACTTACTCTGGCAGTTCATTCCATTCATACACCACCCTCCTCATGAAAAAGTTGCTCCTTCGGTTCTTTTTAAATCTTTCCCCTTGCACTTCTAGTTTTGGATGACCCTACCCTGGGGAAAAGACCTTTATTATTCATCCTGTTCATTAGATTATAAACTTCTACGAGGTCACCCCTCAGCCTGCAACGCTCCAGGGAAAATAGCTCCAGCCTGTTCAGCCTCTCTCTATAGCTCAAACCTTCCACCCTGGCAACATCCTTGTACATCTTCTCTGAACCCTTTCAAGTTTCACAACATCTTTTCTATAGCAGGGAGACCAGAATTGAATGCAGTATTCAGTACATACTGCAATGTGTTAGCCTATTCTCTCGCTCACTTTAGGAGATTAATGCCCACTTCTGTGGATATGTGTGAGATGAATGGGGAGCCATTTGCACCACTTTAAGTAAATTCTCAATTTCTGCTGGGCAGGCATGACACTCTGCTGTTCTGGTTTGACGACAATGTCCACACAATACAAGGATGTGATATTCCAAGAATTGTGGCCTGGTTAATGCTGATTTGAATCCTTCCCGAAATTATGTTCGTTTGTGATTGGCAATGGGCCAGCAAAGATAATTCTAAAATTTAAACAACGAAGTGGGAGCTTTCAACCAACTTCTGATATTCTTTCATGTTTTTTTTGGCATTGATACCTCTAAACCACCATCTGTCCGCCATGTTGTTGTGATCTGGAATGCACTGTTTGAAAAGGGACAAGATTAAATATCTACCTGAAAAGGGACAAGATGTAGGACTAAAGGGGGGAGACTGGGGCTAAATGACAGCTGACTTGAAGAGTCAGCACATTCACAATAAGATAAAAAGGCCTCTGGTTGTATAATTCTCTAATTCAATGATTCTGTCAGCATTTGGGAGAGATAAGGGTCAGTGTAGAAATCTGATTATCAAAACTTTCCTTTCCTGTACGTGAGCGTCACTGGTAAGGCCAACATCTATTCCCCATCCTGAGCTGCCCTGAGCAGATGATAGTGCAACAAAGTTTCTTACAGAGACAATATCAGAGGCAGACTGGACTTAAACACATTGGTGTGGGACTGGAGTCATATATCATGGAATCCCTGCAGTGTGGAAGCGGGCCATTTGGCCCATTGAGTCCACACCGACTCTCTGAAGAGTATCCCACCCAGCCACACCCCATCCCTGTGACCCTGCATTTCCTACGGCTAACCCACTTAGCCTGCACATCCCTGGACACTATGGGCAACTTAGCACGGCCAGTCCACCTAACCTGCACTTTGGACTGTCAGAGGAAACTGAAGCGCCTGAAGTAAACCCAAGCAGACACAGGGAGAACATGCAAACACTACACAGACAGTCGCCCGAGGCTGGAATCAAACACTACACAGACAGTCGCCCGAGGATTTGAACAGCTTTTGGCCACTTTTATAGTCTTTAATTGCCAGATGCTTGCTAAAAACAGCATTTGGATTGTCATCCATCAGGTGGTGTTGAGGGAAGAAGGTTTTGAACTCTCATTTTATTGGATTAGTCTCTTTAAACTTTCATCAGCTGCTGACCCTGTAACATAGCTAGCACATCATATCCCAGCAACATCTGACGTCAGGAAGGACAAAAATACACTTCGACCCCAGTCTGTAATCCACCAGCAGCTTGTCATTTCCTGTCAAGTGGGTTGGGGTGAGGGTGCAGCGAGGTGGGTGAGGTCAAATGCATGCAGGTGCACAGTTCACTGTCAGCCAAGGGATTGGGCTTTCTCAGGAGCTGGTGGAATGTTTCAGTCACACACACTGCAGTGCCCAATGGCATTACACAGGTTCTGAGCAAGTGGAATCGACTGAGCCACTGAGCCGCAGCGTGACCCCAGTGAACCTACTGTTTTTGGAGCCAGAGCTCAGCACTTTCACTGATGTTTGGGTCGCCTAGCAACATGCAACACTATAAACCACTTGCTTACAACCCCTGTCTCATTCACTTTATATTCTGGAAATGAATCAGTCAGGAAAAGTGATCGTGAAGCTGCTGAGTTTGTATACATATAACAATTAGATTCCTTCCACATTCAGGCAAAGGAAGTAGTCATCCCTGATTCATACTCTAGGCATAAATGGTCAAATTATACAGCTCTGTCCAAGATCTTTCTGAGATTGGTACAAGTCTCTGGAAGTTGCTTACCTCTGGAATTGATCCTCTGTGCACCCTTTGGTAAAGCTTCTGATTTTCAAAAAGATCAGACATGGCTTTTGTTGCAGACTTTGTTTTTAGTTTTGAAAGTGGATTGGCTTGCTTGGAGGGGTGGGGATTGATGGTGGAAGGGGAGTTGCGGACGTGAGCTGGCACTTTTATCATTCCATCAGGGTTTCAGCTCCACTGCACCAACACTATGTTTAATTTCACAGACTTCCTACCACGCGGACGCAAGCCATTTGGCCCATTGAGTCAACACCGACCCTCCGAAGACATCCACCCCCATCCCTGTAATCCTGCATTTCCCATGGCTAACCCACCTAGCCTGTACATCCCTGGACAGTATGGATAATTTAGCTTGACCAGTCCACCTAACATGCACATCTTTGGAATGTGGGAGGAAACCAGAGCACTCAGAGGAAACCCAAACAGACACGGGGAGAATGTGCAAATTTAGCCCCTTTAAATAAACATTCTTGCTAGTTCAGCAATACAGAAGAATACCTACTGGAGGGGAACTAGTAGGGAGAAGAATAAAACATTGTATCGCGTTTGGAATACTGTATACAAGAGAATAGGGAGAGTCTTTGAAGAAGCCAGCAAGTCTGTATCAGGGCTTAAGTCACTGGGACATGACAAGGACTTCATTGAAAGAGAAGATGAGCAGGAAACATGTGCCATGGTTTAAGAATCCCAAAGAAACACAACAGGGTTAATTTGAACTGAATAGTTTAGAGGGATAAGGACCAAATTCTGGCAAATGGGACTAGATTAATTTAAGGAGTCAGGCTGGCTTGGATGAATTGGACTGAAGGATCTATTTCCTTGCTGTACAACTCTATGACTCCATGAAGCTGATATTAGAAACTAGGGCCTGCTAGAATTTCAAACTAAATGTATCTTCTGAAGCAACTAATTGGTACTTCAAGTTGATAGCTGTGGCTCAGTATTTGCACTCTCATAGCTAAGTGAGAGCATTGTGGTTTCAAACCACACTCTGAGAGACTAGAGTTTATAATCTATGCTGATACTCCTGTGACATACTGAAGGAGTGCTGTACTGTCACAGATGCTGTCCTTGGGATGAATTGTTAAGCTGAGGCCTGTCAGCACCCTCAGATAGATGTAGATGGTGAATGGTAAGATTTTGGTAACTACTTTAATCAGAACAAACGAGAGTTCAAAATCCAAAGACTTTCATTGATGACATCTACAGACTGATGGAAAACTGGCTGTTTGAAGTCAGAATTTATAAGTGTTGATTCAACAGTTGTTGTTGAAATTATTGATGAGTCTTTGTAAGATATACGACGGTCCAAAAAGATTTGACTCCGCAGAAAGCTATTCAGGTTGTGCTGGATGCAAAAGCCAGGAAGACTCACACACAAATGCTAATGGAAAAATAACAACCTTTCTCAGGAAACCAACAGAACCTGTACAAACGCTCTGAGGATGCATGTGGCAAGGCAACACAGAGAGTAGATCAAACAGCAGATACTAAGAGTCAATGTCAACACTGTGGCACAAACAGTCCCCACAGCAGAAGCAATGGCCAGTTATGACAAAAGACTAAAGCATCTGTAAAATGATAGGTCGCCTCTAGGAGATGTACAGAGGTAGGGCACACTTTCAGAGAAACAAAAATGGTGGTGACTAGATATGCAAATAACTCAATTCAGGACAGCAATCACCACTAAACTCTCAGAACATTTTAGAAGTATTTAGACATACACTTGCAAGACCAGGCATACACGGCTATGGGCCAAGTGTTGGAAAACGGGATTAGAATAATTAGGCAGTTGTTTTTGACCGAGGTGGACACAGCGGCCAAAAGGTCTTTTTCTGTGCTGTAGATCCCTATGAAGCTATAACATTAGAAAAGATTACTGAGGCATCCTTCGGGGAAATCTGGAGTCTGACAGGATGAATATCAAAAACCATGGTTGAAGAAACAGGAATTTTAATCTACAGAAATGAAGCTACGTGGTACAGATGGCATAACTGTCAACATTAAACATATGCACCAATATTAACATTACATTCAGATAGAATACATATTCATTATCAGGAAACCTCAATCTTGAGCAGGAAGATGTGTTTTGCCTTCAATTATAATCAAACAGTCGAGAAAAAAGAGGAACTGAGGAGTGAAAGTTCCTTTGAGGTGGTTTACCCTAAATTTTAGGCAAATTTGGGGTAGCACAGTGGGACAGTGGTTAGTGCTGCTGTCTTACACCGCCACTGACCCAGGTTCCATTCCAGCCTTGGGTGACTGTGTAGAGTTTTCACATTCTCCTCTTGTCTGCGTGGGTTTCCTCAGAATGCTCTGGTTTTCTCCCACGTTGCAAAGATGTGCAGGTTAGGTGGATTGGCAATGCTTCACAGTGTCCAGGGATGTGCAGGCTAGGTGGATTAGCTATGGGAAATGCAGAACTAGAGGGACAGGGTGGAGAGGGCTGGATCTGGATGGTATGCTCTTCTGCACCAATGCAATGGGCTGAATGGCCTCTATTTGCACTGTAGAGATTCTATGATTGTATTTAGTTCAATACAGAATGAAGCATCATGTTAAGGAAGAAATCAAATTCATTGTACTTTTGCAAACCCAGGAAGATTCTGGAACCCTTCATAAATCAAGTTCAGAGGCAACTTGAGGAAATTAGCAAAAGGGGCATTGTTTCCCTGGTGGCCAAACCATTTGATAGCTGCTCAAGCAAGGTTACCATACCCAACCAAATAGGTCTACCAGAAAATGGGCAAACTTAACACAGTTCAATAAAGTGCTAGTGTGGAAATCCACCCAATGGCTACAGTCAATGAGAGTTTAACCAAAGTAAAGTTTCTTTTCTACCAAATGCAATGCCAACAGTGGGGTCTGGCTGTTGTCATTAGTTGTGCTTACTACATTAATTATTCTACTATTAACTATCATGATGGGGTCAGATCTGGATCTGTCATACTAGACAATGCAACTTCCACCCATTGCTCCAGTGCAATAAACTACACTTTGTTAAGACAAGTGCCTCTTCTTATTAAGACTCGCCAGTGGCTAATCCTCCGTGACTCTTAACCAAACAGAACCTTAAACCAGTGTAAAAAGAATTGATTACAACACTTGACCCAGTCATTACCTAGTAGTAGTTGGCTCTGCAAAACAAACAGAACTATCCATCTCTTCTAACATTTAAAATGCTTTAAAATTTGAAATATAATTTAATCAGCAGGTCATTATTTCCCAGGAAAGTTGGCCTTAACTGGTAACAAAATAAGAAAATTACTCCAATTCCCTCAATCAACATGCTTGATCCTCATTGCCATCAAAATGCATTCAAGTACTTAAACAAACCAAAGGTGTATGCTCATCTCCCCAAAAACGTGTCCATTGTTTTAAAACTAAACTTGGAGCAAACAGGTTGAACGGAGGCTCAGAGTTTAACACCTGGAGTCTGAAAATGTGATTTTTATTGTGTCCGCAGATAGATTTTGAAGATGTGATTGCAGAGCCCGAAGGAATTCACAGCTTAGACGGTGTGTGGAAAGTCAGCGTCGCAACCTTCACTGTGTCAAAATACTGGTGCTATCGGATACTCTCTGCTCTCTGTGGAGTCCCCCTGTCTGTGTGCTGGGGTCTCTACTTTGCCTGCCTCTCCTTCTGCCACATCTGGACCATTGTGCCCTGCATCAAGAGTTTTGTGATTGAAATGCAGTGCTTCAGTAGGCTCTACTCTCTCTGCATTCACACCTTCTGTGACCCCTTTTATGAAGCCCTGGGCAAATTATTCAGTAACATTCGCGTCACTTTACAAAAGGACATTTAATTTCTCACTATGTCTTCTGTCAACCCCTGTACCCTTGCAGAAGGCTTAGCCACTCAATTGCTATATTTCATTCAGAACTTTTAAAATTGTAATTCACTTCTTTTTTTGAAATGGTTGTTTTACCTCACCAATGTTCCTCACTTTTGATTATTGTGAAGTTCTAAAAACATCTAAGAATTCAGAGACAGATATTACTGTTCCACCCAATATTGTCTGAGTCATTCTTGTCTGCTGTGTCTACTTTCAACAAAGATCAGCTCATCATCATGGTGAGGGTGTTTAAGTATCTCTGCTTCAAGTTCATTACCAAGGCTCCCTTAGTGTCGCTCCAGCCCCCTCACAGAGACTGAACCAGGCTCCATCCTGAGTGAACTTCCCACTCAATCACACAAACTGCCTACTTCCACCTCTGCCAAATCTCCTGTCACCTTCTCCTCTTCCCCGACCCATCCACCACTGGGAACAATATCTGTGTCATCTCCCGTTCTCCGCTAACAAGTAAGATACGGGAGTTGGCAACATCACCCCCTTCCATTCCAATCCCCCCCCTACAGATGCCCCTGTAACATGAAATCGACAGTCCGCCCACCAATTTTACATCAATGAGAAATGGTGAATAGATTTGTTACCAAGTCAAATGAGTGAATCAATTGTTGCCCACACCACAATGCAGTGGGCATGGGCACGTGGGCAGGATTGAGTGTTTTTTTAAAATTGCACTGTTTCAAAGAAAGTGGAGGATCATTGTTTGGGGAGAGTGTCCTCTTTGATCGGGGGCTCCACCTTACCCCCAGCCAGGATAATACCTATCCATTGTCCTTACCGCCTTTCCTCCAAAGCCCCACCTCTGTGACTCTACCCTTCCCCTCCAACCCCCACCAATTTCCAACACCTTTGTGTTGCCTCGCTCTCAGACCCATGTCTTCTTCAACCATGCACTTTGTTGCAGTCCTGGCAGTGGCCATTACTGAGGTGTGGCACTGCTGAGGAGCAGAGGTCCCATTCTCACCTAGACCACCCCCCAGGATATTACAGCTGCTTTGCAGCCTTGTTTTTAATAGGAAGAGGGGTCTGACATTTCAATTCGATCGTGGCTGACGTGATAATCCTCAACTTCACTTCCCTTGATTCCATTACTCATGAAAAATCTGTCTATCTTAGTTTTGAATATACTTCATGTCCCAGCTCTCTGTTGTAAAGAATCCTGCAGATTCGCTCCCCTCCAAGAGAAAGAATTCCTCCTCATCTCTGTCATAAATGGGTGTTCCCCTCACTCTGAGATGATGTCCTCTGAATATAGATTGCCCCACAAAGGGAAACAACCTTTCTGCCTCTACAGGGTCAATTCCTGGAAGGATCTTCTATGTTTCAATAAAGTCTCTGCTATTTTTCTGACTGCCAATGAGCACAGGCCCAACCTGCTCAACCTCTCCTAATTCTCATCATCACAATCTCTCTATACCCAGGATCAGCTTAGTGAACCATCCCTGGAATGCCTCCAATGCCAGTGTAGCTTTCCTTAAATAAGGAGACTAAACCTGTTCACTATATTCCAGTTGTACTCTGACTAGTGTCTTGTATGGCTGTCACACAGTCTCCCTATAGCAATCCTCTATTTCCTTTGAAGTAAAGACAAATATTTCATTTATCATCCCCATTCCCTGCTGTACTTGTATGCTAGGCTTTTGCATGAGTACTCCCAAATCTCTTAGTGCTGTAGCTTTCTGCAGCCTTTCCCCATTTATATTATTTAGCTCTTCTAGTCTTCCTGCCAAAGTGTATAACCTCACATTTTCCCATATTATATTCCAAATGCCGAGTTTTTGCCATTCACTTAACCTATTCATATCCCTTTGTAGATTCTTTGTGTCACCCTCACCACTTACATTCACATCTATTTTTGTTTCATCTGAAAACTTAGCTGTAGAACATTCACCTTCTACATCCAAGTCATTAATATATATGATAAATAATTGTGGCCCCTGCACTGATCCCAGTGGTATTCCACTAGTTCCAGGTTTCCATCTTGAAAATGACCCCCTTATCCCAACCCTGTGTCTTCTGTCAGTTCACCAAACATTTATGCTTTTGTTAAACCTCTTTGACTTTCCATCCCCCTCAGCACCTTTAAAATTCACAGCTGTAATAGAACCTTCGGTCACCCCCACCCAAGATATCCTTCCTTTTCTCATTGTCTAAGTATCTCTTTGAAGTGCCTTTGGACATTTGTCCTACATTAGGAGAATTACATAAAATCACTTTTAAAAGGGCTGTTGTGGCACAGTGGTATTGTCCCTACCTTAGGGTTGATTCAAGCTCTGGGTTCAAGTCCCATCTACTCTAGATGTGTGTCAAAACACATCTGAACAGGTTGATGAAAAGACTAAAAGCAATTTGTTGTTAATTGGAAGTTGCCTGGTGTTTGTAAAAATTCACCAACATGTCAAAAATAATTCCAACCCAAAAGAAATCCATACCAGTCAATGTTCTGTGTTTGCGATATTCAGAGCAAACTCTGTCCTACGTTGTTACTGGCCTGTCCTCCAAATGATGCCAGGTCTAAAAGTCTTTAATCGTGGGGACAGGTTTGTGTAGATTTGGCTTAGATTCTCTTGAATATAGAACATTAAGGAGTGACCTCATCGAGGTGCTTAATATGATTAAAGGATTTGATCATGTGACCATGCTGTGCTAACTCAGAAGCCTGGGCTGTCGCAACATGCCCTTTTACATGATTGTTGTACTTAGAGCCATGGATAGTGACAGTGAGGCTCCAATTTTCTTTCCACCACGGGACTGACCTGGAATCTCTCCAATTATTTCCTGCCATTGGCAAATTGGAAGTTGGCCCACAACCTGTTTGACCCATCTCCCTTGGCCGTCAAATTCTGACTGGACTTGAACCCAGGGCTTCTGGCCCAGAGACAGAAATGCTACCTTATTGCATAATGAGACCACCTACTTGATCGTTCAGAACAATAAAATCTACTTTATCTGATGAAGGGAGCCCAGAGAAAGGAAATGAGCTTAAAAGGAAAGCTCAGCCAATTAGGATAATGCCCGGAAGAATTTCTTCATAAAAAAAGGTAGTGGAAATCTAGAACTCACTGCCGAAAAGCTCTTGAGATGAGGAGTCAAACAGATATTGATGCACCTTTGTAGGTAAGGTTATGGAACCAAGGCAGCTGAACAGAGTTTGAGATGTACATCAACCATGACCTACTTGGATGGGAAAACATAAACCAATGGCTACTCCTGTTCCAGTGTGGCCTCCCTGTGGGAGATTAGCTGACCTCTCCTGTGGTATGGTGGAGTAGCAAGACAGTCTTGGAGTTCATGTTCTGAGAGGCAGATGTGAGGAGACAAATCGATGCACCACAACCTGTGTAACTGATTCCTGTCTGATGAAAAGATGAATGTCAGCTGAGTTCAATATGGGACTGTGGATGCCCTTCGTGACTGATTAGTCTGTGTAAGTCCTGCCCTTGTTAGTTTTACCAATATCCAATACCGTGCATTTATCTATATTAAGTTCCATCTGCCACTTCTCAGCTCTTGGCCCATCTGATCAAGATCCCTTTGTACTCTGAGATAGGCTTCTTCACTGTCCACTACAACACCAACTTTGGTGTCATCTGCAAGCTTACTAACCGCATCTCCTAAATTCTCATTTAAATCATTTATATAAATGACAAACAGTGGACTCAGCACCAATCCTGAGAGAAAACCACTGGTCACAGTTCTCTAGTCCAGAAAACAATCCTCGACCACCACCCTCTGCCTCTTACTGTCAAGCCAATTTTGTATCCAATTGGTAAGCTCTCCCTGAATCTCATGTGTTTCACTAATCATTCTACCATGCAGAACCTTGTCAAAGGCTTTACTGAAGTGCACGTAGACATTGTCTATTCCTCGGCCCTAATATGTACAGTTCTGATTGCTCTGCCATAGGAAGGTATTAAGTTGGAGACAGTTCAGAAAAGATTTACAAGGATGTTGTTGGGATTGGAGGGTTTGAATTATAAAGAAAGGCTGGATAAACTGAGACTAGTGTCACTGGAGTGTAGAAGGTTGAGGGCTTGCCTTTGAGAGCTTTTCAAAATCATGAGGGGCTTGGATAACATGAATAGCAAACGGCTTTTTCCCAGGGTGGGGGAGTTCAAAACCAAGGCATATATTTTTACAGTAACAGGAAAAATAATTAAAAAGGCAACTTTTTCACACAGAAGGTGGTTCGTATGTGGATTGAACTGGCAGCGGAAGTGGTAGATGCAGACAGTTTCAACATTTAAAAAACATTTGGACATCTGCATGAATAGGAAAGATATAGAGGGATATGGGCCAAATGCAGACAAGTGGGACTAGTTTAGTTTGGAAAACTTGGTCAGCATGGATGAGTTGGACTGAAGGGTCTAATTCCGTGCTGTATGACTGTATGACTATAATACAATTGGGCGGGATTGGTGAAAGCAGCTAACCATTTTAGGGCCTGACAGTGCCTTTTGGGGAAAGGACAGGAAAAAATATCTGGGGCCACCTGCAAATTGGTGCAATTTGCACCAGGTTGGTGGACATCAGGCAAGGTTTAGGCATTGAGCGCTGGGAATCAAAGGCAGATAAATGGCAATAACATTGATGTTAGCTGTAATGCAATTAAATGGCAGAAATAGCTCTAGGGGCTGAGCTCTTCTGTATATCTGCCCAGGAGGATACCAGTCATTTGAGTATCAGGAATCTATACTTGCCTTACAGTGTCTGAGCAATAGTGGAGTTTTTCATGTCCTACGGCAGTCCTGTCATTGATCAGACATTTGTCTTTCCTGTTTCACTGATTATTAGCATCCTTCGTGTGGTTGTTAGGTGAGTGTATTACATTTTCAAAGGTAATGCTGCTTCTTCCATCTCCTTCTGAAACTGTAGCAACTGCAGCATAGACATTAGCTAGGTGACCTTTAGCAATGAAGCTTTTGACAGGGCTCCCCACAGGACTTCAAATGAAAGGATTCCTTTTCAGGAAGTACAAGCCCTCTCCTCGGTAACTCTCTCAGCTCTGAGATCAGGATGTGGGCACAGTGCCAGTGAACACATTTGCTGTTGGTCATCGGGGCACTCAGCCAACTGCCAAGACCCCAGAAGGTTGCATGCCACAGACTTCATTGAGTGGGAGTGAGATGCCTCCTCTGTGTTCAGTAGTATTTTTATCACTGACTTCTCCTCCAGACATGCCCTGTGCAGTGGTGGTGACCCCTGGCTTTGCAGGTTGCACAAGTCTGCTATTTGTTTGCATGTGATATTCCCAAGCATCTGCTGCCCTGGTCCATCTAGGTGGTTGAGGTTGTCAGGCTTGGAAGTTCATTTTGAAAGAGTCTCGGTGATTTACTTCAGTGTTTTTTTGTAGACAGTACACACTTCTGCCACTGTGCATCAGTGTTGAATGGAGTGAATGTTTAAGATGGTGACTGGGGGTGCCATTGAAGTGGGCTGCTTTATCCTGGAGAATGTGGAGTTTCTTCAATATAATTGAAGTTTGCATGTGAATGAAGAGTGTCCCATTACACTTGTAACTTGGGCCAATGAGCAGACATTAAGGAGTCAGGAGGTGAGTCACTCACTGCAAAATGCCAGCCTCTGACATGTTCTTGTGGATACAGAACTTATACTGCTAGTCTATGTCAGGTTCTGATCCATAGTGACTCTGTTGATGGTGAAGGATTCAGTAAAGTTATTGAATCGAAAAGTGTGGTGCTGGAAAAGCACAGCAGATAAGGTAGCATCCGAGGAGCAGAAAAATCGACCTTTCGAACATAAACCCTTCATCAGGAATCCATTCCCAAAACATTTATTCTCTTGCTCCTCAGATGCTGCCTGACCTGCTGTGCTTTTCCAACGCCACACTTTTCAACTCTGGTCTCCATCATCTGCAGTCCTCACTTTCTCTTAAAGCTATTGAATGTCAAGCGATGGTAATTAGACTGGTGGTGGAGATTGTCATTGCTTAAAACAAGTAGCTTTGTGCTATTTATCAACCTGTGCCTGAACTTTGTTCAGTGCTTGCTACATGTGAACATGGACTACTTCAGTATCTGGGGAGTTGCGAATAGTGCTTAATATTATACGACCATTCACTAATATCCCCCACTTAGAGTCATAGAGATGTACAGCACGGAAACAGACCCTTCAGTCCAACTAGTACAGGTCAACCAGATATCCCAACCTAATCTGGTCCCATTTGCCAGCACCTGGTCCATATCCCTCCAAACCCTTCCTATTCATATGCCCATCCAGATGCCTTTTAAATGTTGTAATTCTACCAGCTTCCACCACTTCCTCTTATAGCTCACTCCATCCACATACTACCCTCTGCCTGAAAAAGTCGCCCCTTAGGTCCCTTTTATATCTTTCCCCTCTCACCCTAAACATATGCCCTCTAGTTCTGTACTCCCCCACCCCAGGGAAAAGACCATGTCTATTTACCCTATTCATGTCTTTTATGATTTTATAAACCTCTGTAAAGTCACCCCTCAGCCTCCAACGGTCCAGGGAAAACAGGCACAGACTATTCAGTCTCTCCCTATAGATCAAATACTCCAACCCTGGAAACATCCTTGTAAATCTTTTCTGAACCCTTTCAAGTTACACAACATCCTTCCAATAGGAAGGAGACCAGAATTGCACACAATATTCCAAAAGCAGCCTAACCAACGTCCTGTACTCTCAACTCCTGTACTCAATACTCTGACCAATAAAGGAAAGCATACCAAACGCCTTCTTCACTATCCTATCCACCTGTGACTCCACTTTCAAGGAGCTATGAACCTGCACTCCAAGGTCTCTTTGTTCAGCAACACTCCCTAGGACCTTACCATTTAATGTATAAGTCCTGCTAAGATTTGCTTTCCCAAAATGCAGCACCTCGCATTTATCTAAATTAAACTCCATCTGCCACTACTCAGCCCATTGGCCCATCTGATCAAGATCCCATTGTAATCTGAGGTAACCTTCTTCACTGTCCACTACACCTCCAAGTTTGGTGTCATATGGAAACTTACTAACCATACCTCCTATGTTCATATCCAAATCATTTATATAAATGACAAAACGTAGTGAACCCAGCACTGATCCTTGTGGCACTCCACTGGTGACAGGCCTCCAGTCTGAAAAACAACCCTCCACCACCACCCTCTGTCTTCTACCTTTGAGCCAGTTCTGTATCCAAATGGCTAGTTCTCCCTGTGTTCTGTGAGATCTAACCTTGCTAATCAATCTCCCATGGGGAACCTTGTCGTGACGCCTTACTGAAATCCATACAGATCACATCTACTGCTCTGCCCTCATCATCCTCTTTGTTACTTTTTCAAAAAACTCAAGTTTGTGAGACATCATTTCCCACACACAAAGCCATGCTGACTATTCCTAATCAGTCCTTGCCTTTCCAAATACGTGTAAATCCTGTCCCTCAGGATTCCCTCCAACAACCTGCCCACTTCTGACCTGATAATGAAGGGTACGTCGTAGATGAGGCACCTGAAGATGCTTAGGCCTAGGACACTACCCCGAGGAACTCTATCCTCAGCAGAGATGGCTTAGGCCTGAAATTAACAACTATTACCATCTTGCTGTATATTAAGTACGGCTCCAATCAGTGGAGAATACTCCTCCTGAATTCACGGACTTTGTTTTGGTTGAATTCCTTGATGCTATAATTCAACAAATGCTGTATTCATGGCAAAGGCAGTCATCCTCATTTCACTCTCTAGAACTGAATTGTTTTGTTCATGTTTGGATGTGGTTTGTAATTAGATCCAGAGGCAAGTGGTCTGAGCAAAAGTCAAATGAAGCAATGATGAAAAGGTTATTGGTGACAAAGTGTGGCTCAACTGTTTGACAGTCAATGACACCTTCTGACAATCTGTTAAGGATTGAGATCAGGCTCATGAGACAGTAGTTTGCCTGGTTGGATTTATCCAACTTTTGTGGACAGGACACACTTGTAGCATCTCTTCTGTAATGTGGACTCCATACTGAAAAACAATAGATGATTGCAGCCATCAAACTCTTTGTCATAGGGCAAGTTTGAGGTGGAGACCAAGCAGCTTTTATTGGAAAATTAGAATTTGAAGAAGGACTGGTGCATTTGAGATGGGCCGAATGGATTCATTTCTGCAATGCAATGGCAGTCTGAAGCAGGACACAAAGCAGAATTCCAGCCAAGAATGTGCAGGAATCTGCTAGACACGCAGCACTTAAGATATCAAGAAGCAGCGCTGACAGGAGATGGTATGAAGGACTCAAATCACTCACTGAACAACTGGTCTTCAAATCCCACAAGTTACAGCTGCCATCTCATCAACTCACCCACGCACATTCTGGTGTAGCACTGGAATCTGTACACTGGGTGTGACTGCAAATAGTCTTGTGGGCTTGTTCCTCTGGTTTGTGTTGCCATTGCTCAGTCCTTGGCAGCAGAGCTGGCTATATCAGGGGCAGGAGGAAGATTCGAAAGGCAATTACAGTCAGAGATTCAATAGCAGGGGGAATAAATGGATATTTCTGTGGCTGCAGGCATGAATCCAGGATAGTATGTTGTTCCCTAAGGGCAGGGCCAAAGATGCCACTAAGTGGATATACAGCACTTTGTGTGTGTGTGTGTGTGCGTGTGTGTGTGTGTATGTGTGTGTGTTTGTGTATCTGTATGTGTTGTGTGTGTGTGAGCTGTGTCTGTGTGTGTTGTGTGTCTGTGTGTTGTGTGCCTGTGTGTGCATTTGTGTCTGCGTGTTTGTGTGTGTTGTGTCTCTGTGTGTGCTGTGTCTCTGTGTGTGTTGTGTGTCTGTGTGTGCATGCGTGTGTATGCGTGTGAGCAGATAGCAGCTATGGTCACTGAGGTATGAGGTCCTTTAGGCAGAGGTTAGAATGCTAAGAAAGAATCCAGCAAGCAGGATTTCAAAGATTCCCAGCACAACACAGTAAATATATAAACAGGGCAAGAACTGAGGAATATGTAGGAATAAGGACTTCAGATTCCTGGGATATTGGGATTGCTAATGGGGAAGATATATACAGGTCAGGCAGTTTGCACTCCTACTGGTGATCCTTGCAGGATTATTTGTTAGTGCTATTGGGTTTAAACTAACAATAAGAAGATGGACACTGAGAAGTCATGATTAGAAAACTTCAAGTTGCAGGTTGAACAGACAGCTACGGTAGGAAATAGAAAGGTATTAGGTCATTTATACACCACAAATGGGACTGAAGGGGGCCATTTGGCCAGGCTGGCTGACTGCAAAGCAATCCAGTCAATCTTAATCCTCCACTTGATCTCTATAGCCCTGCCATGTTATCTCACCCTGGGGGAGGCACTCGGATTCAAAGTGCACCATACGAGATGGTGGACTTTGAGTTCAAAAAAGATCTGGAATTATGAATCTAATGATACCCATTGTTGATTGTCTGGATCATGAATGTCCTACAGGGAAGGAAATCTGCTGTCCTTACCTGGTCTGGCCTATATGCGACAGACTAGAAATATGCGTAACTCTAACTCTTAACTGCCCTCTGGACAATTGCGGATGGGCAATAAATACTGGCCTGCGAAAGAATTAAACAAAGGACACATCCAATTCCTTTAAGAATTATTAATTGCTTTCACTTCCACCAACCTTTTGGATTCCAGGTCATTACCACTCACAGCATAACTCATTTATTTCTAACATTTTCCCATGTATCTCCTATCCAAAGTCTTCAATCTGTCTCCCCTGACCATGACACTTAGCCAATGAAAACAGGGCTTCCGTGTCTACTTCATCCAAGCATGTTGTAACATCATAATCCTCGAGCAAATTTCCTCTCTATTTACTTTTCTCCGAAGGGAACAGCTCCCAAATTCTCTAACCTTATCTTGTAAGTGAAATCCCCGATTCCTGGAATCATGCCAGCAATTCTCCTGTCTATTCTCAAGGACGCCAACATCCTTCTTAAAGTGTTGATCAGAACTGGATGGAATACTGTAGTTGGGGTCTAGCCAGAGATTTATAAAGATTCAGCATAACCTCCCTACCTTTGCACTGGACTTTTGATTCCCACACAAGGTGGGAATTAAGTCAGGACAAGGTAAAATATTGTGGGTGGGGCTTGAATTTTAAAAACCGCCTTCCATCTCTGCTACTCCCAGGGGAAAATGTTTGAGGCATGACTCCGCACACAGCACTTAAGATGTCTGGCCTAGGGGTAATTCATCCTTCATCTCCAACACAATACTCAAAGAGTCATACAGGTACAGAAGAGGCCCATTTAAGAAACATTTTGACAGGTGCGTGGATGGGATAAGTATGGAGGGACGTGGGCCTAACGCAGGCAAGTGGGACTAGTTTAATTGTGAAAACTGAGCAGCATGGACAAGTTGAGCTGAAGGGCTTGTTTCCATGCTGCAGACATTCATGACTCTATGATTCTGTACCACCAAAACTACAGTAAATCTACAGTAATCCCACCTTCCAGCACTGGGCTCACAGCCTTGCATGTTATGACATTTCAAATGCTCATCTAAGTACTTTTTAAAGGTAGTAAGGTTACAAATTCCAACTACCCTTTAGTGCATTCCAAACTCCCACCAGCTCTTTGAAAAACATTTTCCTCAAATTCCCTCTCTACCTCCTGCCTTTCACCTTAAAATTGTGCCCCGTTTTTATTGAGCCTTCAACTAAGGAGAACGTCTGCTTCCTATCCATGCTCCTTATAATCTTATCCATCTCTGTTTAGGTTGCTTCTCAATCTTCTCTGCTCCAAAGAAACTAACCCAGGCTTATCCAGTCTCTCTTCCTAGCTAAAGTGCTTCACACTGAGCAATATCATGGTGAACAGTACAAGCTGACTAAGCTTGTAAATTTCGAGGGAAACCTGCAGAGGAGTTGGGAACCATCGGACAAATAAGTTTAAAGATTCTTGCCAATGTCTCCTCATATCAACTCTTCCTCCCCATGCACCCTCATATCTCCTCTGTATCTCATTCCCCCTGTACCCATGCTCCTTCTCTATCCCTTCCATTATTCCCACATATTTTTCATGTTCCCTCTACAATCTCCATATCTATTCTTCCATTATCCACTATATACATTTATGGAATCACTGAGCCATTGGCAAGTCTTGCAAGTTTCTGTAATGGTCCCGAAATGACATTATAAGCAATATGGCTTTGAAATCTCCTTTTCAAAGCAATTGCTCATCTAATAACCTTCTAAAAGTGCCAATTAAACATAGATATTTGAAGTGTCAATTATAAAGGTAACATTGTTTGATATTATCCAAATCAACAAAAAGGTATTGGGAAATAAATCAAAGAAGGAATGCAAAATAATAAACTTATTATAATGTCATAAATCCATCAAGCAAACTAACCTTCAATCTGTGTTATCAGATGCCTGCTAAACTAAACCCAGTTTTCATTGTTGGAACTCAGCCCAGCATTCATAACACTAACCTGTGGCAACTATATCAACAGAAGCAGTTTGAACAGATGGTCAGATATTGTGCATGATCTTACTTTTATGCAGTTGTAAGATCAACAGCACGGTGAAAGGATTTCATTGACTGAACTTGTTCAAAGCATCTGCTTTCACTGCTTTGGGGATGATTTCCCAGACTTTGTAAGTTGCTTTGGAGCTTTTGCCTTTTAGCTGCATTTCTCAGCTGTTGGTCTTCATGGCAGCAGACAAGCTGTCGATGCAGCTGCATTTTGGACTTCAGTTCAGCAACAAAAAGAACAACAAAAAGAGGAACAACAGCGCTGTGACACTAGAGGGAGAAGAAACAATATTCTCCTTGACCACTGATACTCCACAGGATACAACCTTTTGAAAGATCTCTTGAATGTGACAATCTCTGTCAGTCCACCAGGATCTGGGCTTTCCTATTGTGTTGGCCGCCACTTGCTGTGTGCAAATTCAGGGTCTGCCAGCTCTCACTGAAGATACTTGACAAGAAAGACTCGCGACTATGCAGTCCTCATTTTCAGCAATGTAAGGGAATCTTCTCCTTCATTAGAGTGCATGCTAGCTATACTGGAATTGGCAGCTAACCCACTAAATAAAAAAACCTATCAATGACTTGTCAATGTCTACACTTTACAGAAGTACTATTGACAATTTAGAGAATCACTGAAGTGTTACAGCATAAAAAGAGGCTATTCAGCCCATCATGCCTGCACTAGCACATTAAATGAGCATCATTACTTAGTGCTAATTTGCTGCTTTTTCCTCATATTCTTGCACACCATTTTTTTCTCCAAATAATTATCCAATTCCCAATTACAGCAAGATTTCCCCTATGCCGTCTGAACCATACTGCCAGGCTCATTGCAAGTGAGAGACGGTCACTTGTTCTCCTTCCCAGAACTTACGACCAGACAGCAAGTTTGAGAAGCTGCACAGAGTCCCATGAGAGGGCTTCCAGTGTGAAAGATGGTAGCATGTGAGATCAGGGTTGCTTTCTGCAATGTAGCAGTCAGTGTGGCAAGTAAAGGGGGGATGATGGGGTTAGTTACAGGTACACTGGGAGGGCTTCTAGACATGCCTGGGACCCACACCACTTCTCTGCCCCAATTCCTATCTGTCACCAGCAGCTGAATGGTTCCCCATTACCTCTGGAGGCCAACCAGGAAATCTCAGTCAGCATCTATTAACTGGTCTTCAGGGACCCTTAAAAAGGCTTGTTGGTTGCTTCCCTCCACAAAGGAAGCATGGGGGACGAGTGGCTTCAGAGATAGTCAGGATCCCTACCAGGAGGCTCAGCCTCAATGAGAGGGGAGGAACATCAGTCCCATGAGTCTTTTGTTGATCATGAGCAGCTGACACACTCAATCCTGTGTCCCTGCTCTTCATGTTAAATCTAGGAGAAAGATAATAAGTGAAAGAAAGACAAATTTAGCAATAAGAGAGTGCATGTTCCCCTTGAGTTGGTCGGAATGGCTGGTGTCATCAAGGGCACTATTACACCGAGACCTTTGAAAACTGCAGGAATGCAGAGATTCATGTCATTGGGAATCGCTGCCCCTTCCAAGTCCATAGCTTTTGCATGATGCAAGCAGCAATTTTTGTTCTTGGTGGGCTGGTCAGAAAGGTGCTGCGTAAGGATGAGAATGGGCACAAGGAGGTCCCTGTGGCATTTTTGGTTCAGTGAGAATGTGAACCTGCTAGAAGAGTTATGGTGTGATGCCCACAAGGTTTGTAGTAAAGTTGATGAAACAAAACATGTTATGGAGATGCTTTTGGATAAAAGGGTCACCAGATCTTCCAAAAAAATCCTCCAAGCACAAGTGTATGTGGAACAGAGTATGTTTAATAATGAATAGAAATCTCATGACAATATCATCTCAGAACACAATGGCATTTTATAATTTTGTCTTTCACCTCAGTAACTTCTTCCTCTATCCCTTATATATACAAATTACCTTATCCAAGATAGGAAGAGCCACAACTCCTCCCAAATATCTCAGACTCTTATGATTGTTGCACTCTATCCCATCCCTAATATGCGCTTTAGATTCTCGAAATTGAATACTCACAGGGCCCATGGAAAATTCTTTACTGTTTAGACTACAGGAACAAGGGAGATAGAAGTAGGCCTTTCTGCCTCTTTAATCTGCTCTGTCATTCTAGATCATGCTGATCAGCTATCTCAATGCTATTTCCCTGCACTATCGCCATACCCTTTAATGTAATTAGTAGCTAGAAATGTAGGAAGTTCTGTCTTGGATGTCCCCAATGATCGAGTTTCCACAGCTGTCTGGGGTACAGAATCCCAAAGATTCACCATTCACAAGAACGAAGCAATTCCTCCTCATCTCAGTTCCAAGTGGCTTGCCTCTTGATAATCTGACCATGCCACCAATTACAACCGCTGATTGCAGGAGAAAGTTTGAGAAAATCCTTAGGTTAATCTCTAACATCCCATCGTAGATGACACCTCAAAGACCCAATTGATAATCCTGTCCAGCACTGAAGATGAATATGAAGAAATCCAGAGAGTGATAATTTGGCCCAGCGCTTTTCGGAATTGTGAGTCATTTTGGGATCTACAATCTTTTTGAGTGGAACATACTTTCCATCTTTATTCCTTTGACTGACTATCAATGTTACCGATGTATCTGAATTAGGCCATAACATTCCTTAACCCTACTGTACCATTTCATTAAATTATAGCCAATCTGAATAGTGACCTTCAACAAATAAGATCACCAGTGTTACAGAAATAAAGCTACAAGGATAAACTGAACAACCTTCCATTTTTCAGGCAGAGGATAATGAAACTTAATCACTCACGTTCCCTCCATGCATTGCCTTATCAATAGCCTCTAATCCGAAGGGACCAAATGTTTGGAGATGCCTGACTTCAAGGTCATTCAATGAAAATATTGCATCATCCCATATATCCAGCTATCTGGAAAATAATTCAACAAGTATCGATGAGCTGAAGTTACAGCTCATGGATCAGGGAAAATGTCCAAAAGGGTACATTGTTTCCCTCCCCACCAACTCCCGCACTTCTTATGAACCAGTAACATGACATGAGTAAATGCCCAGAAAAAAAATGCCTCAACACCAACAAAATAATGAATGAATCAAAATAAATACAGAATAAGCATTCTAGTACACAACAGAAACACAAACTGACAACAAGTATGTAGTGGCACCCTGGAAACAAAAGCCTACTTGTACAGACCAATGGCTGTTTCAAATTGCTGGTGTGGAGCTGGTGAGAAGGCACAAAGATGCAGAGGGGGACCTGCTTAAATCATTGTCACAACCTTAGTCAGGCTAGTGCTGGCCATCACAGGACATCAAAAAGGTGCTGGTTTGTTTCCTGGTCACACCACCGTCCACCTGCCTCCCCAACAACTGAGGGTGTTAACCCAAGCATCCATTCCCCTGAGAAGGGTTCTTGTGGCCCAATGGTAATGTCCCACTAGAAGGCCTGGGATCATGTCCTACCCGCTTCAGAGGTGTGCCACAGTATTCCTGAACAGGCTGTTTAAAGTTATCTACTCCACTCTCCCGGCTAGGCCTTCTCCAACCCATCCTGTTTTGTCAGCAGGGTAGCTGTGTAAATGCCCAATGGACACCAGGCGTCAATGAATACCAGTCAGGAAAAGGAACCATTGTACCACTGCATTCCTCTTGTTATTTAACCTCCGCTAGCTGCCTTTTCCTGGTGGAGCATAACCCACAGGACCCAGCCACTATAAGGACAAGCTTTTGTCAGTGCATCAAAATCCACTGGAGAGGAATTCGAACTTATCGCTCATAATTAGCACAGCATTTTACATCATGGATAAAGGCCTGGGAAACATAGAGAAAGGCCTCGGCAGTCTGGCCCTCACATACACACAAAGAAAGAGTTGCCCAGGACTTGCTTTACTGCTCATGCTGCTGATGAAGTGAAAGGCTCTTCTGACTGCTCGAGCTCTTGAGGCTAATGGCGAGGGTGGAGGAGTTGCTTTTCTTGCTGCAGGTCAGCTCGTTGACGGGCTGCTCGGGTTTGCTGAGCTTCGGGGAGCAGCAGCAGAGCAGTCGCTGGACCAGGTCGTGGAATAGCCGGCCAGTGAAGAACATGTAGATCCAAGGGTTACAGCAGCTGTTGAGACTTGCCAGCAGCATGGCGATGACAAACAGCCAATCTGTGGTGAGATTAGAAATAGGAAAAAAGGGCCGTTAACACTGACCATCACCCTGTTTGTACAGAATCAGAAGAACGCAAGGAACAGGAGTTAGCCAGGTGACAACTCAAACCTGCCTTCATGGCTGTTGTGATCATGGCCTTAACTTCACTTACCATGGTTTCCCACCCTACCTCTTGGCTCCCTTGGAGGTCAAAATCTTGAATATACTAAGCCAGTCCCTTGGAGGTCAAAATCTTGAATATACTAAGCCAGCCTTCACTGCTCCCTGGGTAGCAAATTCCAGAGATTAATGACTTCTGAGAGAAGAAGTTCCTCCTCACTATAATCATAAATGTGAGAAATCATTTTGAAACCATGTGTCTCCACTCCAAATTCCTCCACAAGAGGTGACACCCTTTGGCATTACCTCTGTCAAGCCCCTTCAATACAATCACCTCTCATTCTTCTAATCTCCAATGAGTATAGGCCTAACCAGCATAACCTTTGCTCAGACGGCAAACCCTTCATCTGCAGGAATCAGCCTTTTGAATCTCCTCTGAAATGTCTCCAGTTCAAGCTTATCCCTCATTATTTTCATCTTAAACACGATGTTTTAGTCCAAAAAGCCAGCTGGTGAAGGATAAAAGTGAAGCAAATCTTCACACACTTCTACATTTATTTCACAAGTATTACATTACAAACACACACCTTGAAATCCAACAATGACAGTTTTAGCTTGTGTCTTGGGATCAGGATTTCCTTAAGGTTAACATGTGGGCTCAGTTGGTGGTGGGGAAGGCAAATGCAAGATTATCATTCATTTTAAAAGGCCAGAGTACAAGAGATGTATGCTGAGCCCATACAAGGCACTAGACACCAGACTACACTTGGAATATTGTGAGCAGTTCTGGAACCTCTATGTAAAGAAAGATATGTTGGCATTGGAGGGGTCCAGAAGATATTTATAAGAGTGATCCCAGGGATGGTGTGCTTGTCATATGAGGAGCAGCTGAGAACTCTGGTTCTGTATTTGATGGAGTTTAGAAAGATAAGGGGGAATCTGATTGAAAGTTACAGAATACTGAAACGAGTGATATTGATAGAATGTGGAGAAGATCACTCCACTAGTAGGAGAGACTAGGACCCGAGGGTACAGACTCAGAGTGAAGGGGTGACCCTTTAGAACTGAGATGAAGGAGGAATTTCTTTAGCCAGAGGGTGGTGAATCTGTGAAACTCATTGCCTGGAGGGCTGTTGAGGCCAATTCATTGAGTATACTTAAAATAGAGATAGCTAGGTTCGTGATTAGTAGGGGGATCAAGGGTTATGGGGATAAGGTAGAAGAATGGGGTTGAGAAATATATCAGCCAGGATTGAGTAGTGGAGCAGACTCAATGGGCTGAATGGCTTAATTATGCTCCTAAACCAATGGTTTTATACTCTGCGTTATCTCATTCTTATTAACAGAGAGAAGGGTCAAGAGAGTTCTTAGTTAATGACTCTGACCTGTATACAATTAAATACAAAAAACAGATTCCCATCTCCTTCTTCGAGCAAAACTTAAAAGTTAATATGCACAACCAAAATTTCAAAACAGCTTAAAGTCAAAAACATTCATATTATGCAAACTGTTACTTTGTGACAGGTCCTCCAGGATTCTTGTACATGAATTTATTTTTGTAAAGCTTTCAAAAAATGTGATGACTTGCATCCACTTACTGTAATTTTAGAGATTTTCCTCCTTCCCAGCACTGGTTTTAATCTAACAATGCAATTTCCCAATATTCCCTCACTGAGACCTTTCAAAAAGTGTACATTTATTCATAATGAATGAATGTCTACACATCAATCAATGAGTAAACTGTTTTCAGTTATGATAATTGTGCAATATCTCACTCAAAGTATTTGACAAATAGAATCCAATTTCATTGCTCTACCCAGACGGAACCAGTGTTTCAACAGTTGATGTACTTTTAACAAACCTTCTTATTTTCTTAGCTTCTTGAAGTAAGGACTTTATTTCCCATTTCCAGCCCCATTGACTGGAGTAATCTTCAAGATCAGCATGTGAACTATTGTTAAACTGTCTAGTTTTCTTCTCTTTAAGATACCTAACCACATATTTATCCAGATTTAACTATGTTAATGTTTAATTTGCTCTTAATACATTCCTGACCTTAAGGCATTTTAAGGCAGTACTTAACTACAATGCATCAAAACTAACAAGCAGCCAGCTCAACTGACCAATCAAGTTTCATGATTTCGCTTTCACTTATTTATATATAAAACACCATCTTTCCGCGAAAATCGGGAGGATTTGGATTGTTGATTAAACATTATTCCAGACTGACTCTGTTTCATTTCTAAAAGCAATACATCTACACCTCCCGCAAGCCAAACACCCACATTTAAATTTTGTCTGAATCTTACCCATTATACATTTATCAAGTTCCTCTTGAAAGTGCCTTTGCAGGTAGACAGGGTGATAAAGAAGGCATTTGGCACGGTTGCCTTCACAGATTATAGCACTGTGCATAGGAGTTGGATGTACAAGATGTCGGTTAGGCCACTTTTAGAATATTGTGTACAATTCTGGTCACCATGCTATAGGAAGGATGTTGTTAAACTAGAAAGGGTACAGAAAATATTTACAAGAATGTTGCTAGGACTGGAGGGTTTGAGCTATAGGGAGAGGCTGAATAGAGTGGGGGTTTCTTTTCCTGGAGTGTCAGAGGCTGAGGGGTGACCTTATAGAGGTTTATAAAATCTTGAGGGGCATAGATAAGCTGAATAGCCAAGGTCTTTCTCCAAGGGTAAGGAGCCCAAAATTAGACAGCATAGGCTTTAGGTGAGAGGGGAAAGATTTAAAAGGGGCCTAAGAGGCAACATTTTCACACAGGGGCTGCTGCGTGTATGGAATGAGCTGCCAGAGGAAGTGGTGGAGGTGGGTCCAATAACAACATTTAAAAGACATTTGGACAGGTACATAGATAAGAAAGGTTTAGAGGGATATGGGCCAAATGCTAGAGAATGGGACTAGTTCAGTTTAGGAAGCCCAGTCAGCATGGACAAGGTGGGCCAGAGGGCCTGTTTCCATGCTGTCACACTCTATGAATTATCTGCATGCACAGAAAGGCAGCCTATCATGAAGTATTCCTTCGTGATACTAAAGGGAACTGCGGGATCTGCTAATAGTGGAGCACAACCTATTTTCAGCGAAAAATAAACACCCACACCAAAAATACCAAACCTCAACATAAATTCCAATATCTCTGACAATTTAATTCCCTATGCTTTTTTAATTTGTCAAGATCATTGTTTTATAGCCACCAAGACTTGACAATCATGGTCACTTCTGCTTCTAGTTCTGTTTGAGATTGTTTTGTGCCCTTTATTCCATTGTGTAATCTATTCAAGGTACAGCTCCAACTTATGTCTGGGAAGCTACTGCTGTTAAATTGTCCTAATTTACTACCTCGGGTGTTACTCCAGTATTTGGTCCCTTTCCAGCACTGGACTCACCATGAGTATTTGCACAATGCAAATTTTGAAGTAATGCCTTTGGAATCTGCTACGATGGGGACTCTGCAAGGTTCATGCAACTCCCAGTCACACAGGAATAAAGACCACCTGGCCCGTGGAAAATCCAGGCAACATATGACAGATTTACTCGGATTCTTTCAGAATGTGGTAAGCAGGTGGATAAAAGGAAGCCCGTAGATACAGTGTATTTGGATTTCCGTATGATATTCAATGCAATTCCACATGAAAGATTACTACACAAGGTAAGGGCTCATGGAGTTAAGGCTGATGTACATGTACACTCTCTCAAAACTGGTGGTGTATAAAACAGAGTTGTCTGAAAAATTGACAGTTGTTGAATGCGCCATGCATCTTTATTTTCTCAATTAAAATAATTGGACAATTTATGTTGTGAATTCGTGGTGCTGGGCTTATTATTGGTTTTGCTACTTACACTTTGCCTAATTCTTGTGTTTTGAGTGATCTATGATTCCACCTGACCTTGATTAGCTTGAACTTCCCATTGTCCAAACCAAAATCCAGCAAAATCCACATCTGGCACAGCTTCAGCCTTGGGCCTGACAATTTTGAGAGGCTGTACATGTTATGTAATAGTGCAAATAGAGGATTATCTTACTGACAAGAAATAGACAGTAGGAAAAAATAGGTCATTTTCAGGTTACGAACTGTAACTCATGCAGCATGAATTAGTGCTGGGATCTCAATTATTTACAAACCATGTAAGTAACTTGGATGAAGGGGCTGAATATATTGCAGGCAATTTTACTGATGATACAAACATAGGTCAGAATGCTGTTTGTGAGGAGGATGCCAAAAAGTTTGCAAAGGGATACGGATAGTGAGCACACAAAAATCCAAAAGATAGTCCAGTTCTGGTCGCCCTACTATAGGAAAGATGTGGATGCTTTAGAGAGGGTTCAGTGGAGGTTTACCAGGATGCTGCCTGGACTGGAGGGCTTATGAAGAGAGGTTGACTGAGCTCGGACATTTTCATTGGAGAAAAGGAGGAGGAGGGGGACCTAACTGAGGTATACAAGATAATGAGAGGATAGCCAGAGACTATTTCCCAGGGCAGAAATGACTAACACAAGGGGTCATAGTTTTAAGCTGATTGGAGGAAAGTATAGAGGGGATGTCAGAGGCGGGTTCTTTACACAGAGGGTTGTGAGAGCATGGAATGCGTTGCCAGCAGCAATTGTGGAAGCGAGGTCATTGGGGACATTTAAGAGACTATTGGACATGCATATGGTCACAGAAATTTGAGGGTGCATACATGAGGATCAGTGGTCAGCACAGCATCGTGGGCTGAAGGGCCTATTCTGTGCTGTACTGTTCTATGTTCTATAGAATTATGTTTTGAGAAGGTTTAAGGTTGTCCATTTTGGCAGGAAGAATAGTGAAGCAGAATATTGTGTAATTGGAAAGGACAGCATTATAGAGGGATCTGTGAGCTCTTGTTCTTGAATCTTAAAAGGTTTGCATCCAGGTACAGTAAGTAATTGGGAAGGCAAATAGAATGTTGGAGGATGCAGTATGAAAGTGAAACATCTTGCTACAACTGTACAAGGCAATGGTAAGATCACACGTGGAATATTATGCACTGACTGGTCTCCCTATTTATGGAAGGGTCCATGTGTATTGGATGTAGTTCAAAGAAGGTTCACTAGCATGGTTCTAAGGGATTATGGTGTCTTATGAGGAAAGGTGGTAAAAGTTGGGAGTTGGGCATCACGGTGGCACAGTTGGTTAGCACTGCTGCTTCACAGCGCCAGAAATCCGGGTTCACTTCCCGCCTCAGGCGACTGACTGTGTAGAGTTTGCACATTCTCCCCGTGTCTGCGTGGGTTTGCTCCGGTTTCCTCCCACAGTCCAAAAATGTGCAGGTCAGGTGAATTGGCCATGCTAAATTGCCCGTAGTGTAGGGGAATGGGTCTGGGTGGGGCGGGTCGGTGTGGACTTTTTGGACCAAAGGGCCTGTTTCCACACTGTAAGTAATCTAATCTAATCTTTCCTTGTTGAAACTTAGAAAGATAAGAGATGATCTTATTGAAATACAAAGTTCTGAGGGGCTTGATAATGTCGACGCTGAGAGGATGTTTCCTCTCATAAGAGAATCCAGAAACAGTAGCACTGCTTTAAGATAAGGGGTCTCCTACTTAGAATGGAGATCGGGAGGAATTTCTTCTATCAGATTAATGTCAGCTTTTGAAATTCTTTTCACCAGACAGCAGTGGAGGGTAGGTCACTGACGATATTCAGGGCTGAGTTAGACAGATGTTACACAGACGCTTGATTGACAGGGGAGTCAAGGTCAATGTGGTTAATGGTGTTAAGGGTTCAATCACATTAGCTATGATCTTACTGAATGGAGGAGCAGGCTTGGTAGGTCCAATAGCATCCTACTGTTCCTATTTGTAATGATCTTATTAAGAGATTATTTCTCCTACCTATAGAGTCTAGAACTAGTTGGCAGGATCAGGGTCAATCACTTAAGACTGGGATGAGAAGTAACTTTTATATACAGAAGGTGGTGAATTCCCTTTGGATTTCCTAGTGCCAGTGAGCTGCTGAATTCTCCATCATTGCATATTTGTCAAGACAAAGATGAGTACATATATCCATTTCAGGACAATAAAGAGATATGTAAATCAACTGAGGAAATAAAAATGAGGTCAAAGGTCATCTATGAATTGTTTAAACATTAAAGAAGACACAAGGGGGTATACGGCCTACTCCTGGCCCTATTTGTGATTTTCAAACTGACAGGTTGTGACTAGTGGTGTCCCACAGGGACCTGGCTGGGGATTCAGCTGTTCACTGTATTTATAAACTACTTGGACACAGGAATGGAGCTGCATATCTAAGTTTGCTGACGACACCAAGTTGAACACCACTGTAAATAGTGGAGCAGAACCCTGCAAAGGGAAACTGATTTATTAGGTGAATGGCCAAAACAGTAACCCAATGGGTATCTGCAATAGAAAGGGCAGAAGTTGTGCAAAGCTACACTTGACCCCACTGACAGAACTATGTTTAGGTCAACACACTGCACTTCGAGATCAATATATTGACCTTGTAACTGGATGCAAAGCCGATTAATCAAAATTATATAAAATGGGGTTAAAAGAATTGACATTTAAGGGCAGGATGTATAGATGATGCTTGAGATCTCTTGAATATGAAAGGTTAGAGGAGATCTTGTGGTGCAGTGAGTAGTATCCCTGTTTTGAAGTTAGAAGGTGTAGGTTCAAGCCCCATTCCAGGACTTGATGACCAAAGAAGATGGGACTAGTCAACCAAGTGATGGAGCCTCTAACATCCCTGTCCATAGCTGCAGACTATGTCCTGCATGTTCCACAGAAACTCAGACTCCTCGGTAGTTGGCTGGATTGGATGATCCATGTAGATCATATTGGTTCCAAAAGCACAGGGTTCGATCCCTGTTCTAACTGTAGTGGATTTGGGATCTGCCTCCCTTCCGTTCCCAGGTGGGGAATGTGGCACTATGAGTCTGCCCTGCTCTTCACAGAGAACTGAAATAGAAGATGTCGGATTAAGGAGTGGCCAAATTGAGGCATTTAAGAAGACAGATGAATTTAATAAAATGGACGAAAGCTACTTCCTCTGGTGAGATAGTCTGGAATAAGATGATACAACAGAGTGGTGTCAGGAAGCACTGTGAATGATAGAAATCCAAAACACCCAAAATGTTTCTGAGACTGGCGAATCAGCTGAAAATGTTATTATATTTTTGTTAGACAAGAACATAATGGAACTGAGGCAGGTAGATGGAGTTGTGTCAGAGATCAGCCACAATCTAATTGAATTGAGGAACAGATTGAAGGGGTGAATGGCCTACCTCTGTTCTGAATTCTGATGGGTGGAATCCTATTGAGGTGTCTGGGGTACCGCCTGCCAGCTGGAGAGACAGTGAGAAACCTTCATTACCTCTTCACATGAAGGCCCGATGAACCAACTGGGGGAGGTATAGGCCTCAGCTAGAGGGGAAGCTGTGAGAGTATCAGGATCATTCCTGATGAAGGGCTTTTGCCCGAAACATCGACTCTCCTCCTCCTCGGATGCTGTCTGACCTGCTGTGCTTTTCCAGCGCCACGCTCTTGCCTCTAATCTCCAGCATCTGCGGTCCTCACTTTCACCTCGGGATCAATGAGACAGCCACTGGCACAAACAGGTAACACTGGGGCAGGTGGGGGGGTGGGTTGGGGTAGGGTGGTGGGGGGGGGGTATTCTAAGCAACCTTCCCCCTTCCTGCCAAACATCCATTCCCTCAATCAGGTATGAAGTGCCTTTGATTGCAATAGGCCCAGCAGCAGTGGTAGTGAGTAGTCTAAATCTGTACGAGGGCACAAAGTTGACTATGAGCTTCCTGCCAAGAATCTAACTCTGTGATGGCTCGAAGACAGAAGGCTTTGGGTGGGCTGTCACCCTGCTTAATTACGTGGCCCTCCTGTCTGTAAACCTAACTTCAGATCACATGGAATACAGAGAGCACTAGCCTTTTGGATCCATAACTGGCTTGAAGGGAACAGATGGTAATGGTGGAGGGTTGCTTTTCACTCTGGAGGCCTGGGTGTGCACAAGGATAGATGCTGGGTCCACTGCTTTTGTCATTATTATCTGGATGTGAATATAGGAGGTATTAGTTAGTAAATTTACAGATGACATCAATATTGGTGGTGGTCGTGGACAGCCAAGAAGGTTACCTCAGGGTACAGATCAGATGAGCTCAGGAGTGGTAAATGGAATTGGATTTGGGTAAATCTGAGGTGCTGCATTTTGGTAGGGTAAATTAGAGCAGGACTTACAGTAAGGTCCTGGGCAGAGTTGCTGAACTAAGAGACCTTGGAATGGAGGTTCATAGCTCCTTGAAAGTGGAGTCGCAGGTAGATAGGATAGTGAAGAAGGTGTTGTGGTTCTGTTCGCCGAGCTGGGAATTTGTCTTGCGAACGTTTCGTCCCCTGTCTAGGTGACATCCTCAGTGCTTGGGAGCCTCCTGTGAAGCGCTTCTGTGCTGTTTCCTCCGGCATTTATAGTGGCCTGTCTCTGCCGCTTCCGGTTGTCAGTTCCAGCTGTCCGCTGTAGTGGCCAGTATATTGGGTCCAGGTCGATGTGTTTGTTGATAGAATCTGTGGATGAGTGCCATGCCTCTAGGAATTCCCTGGCTGTTCTCCGTTTGGCTTGCCCTATAATGGTAGTGTTGTCCCAGGCTCCCAAGCACTGAGGATGTCACCTAGACAGGGGACGAAACGTTTGCAAGACAAATTCCCAGCTCGGCGAACAGAACCACAACAACGAGCACCCGAGCTACAAATCTTCTCCCAAACTTTGAAGTGAAGAAGGTGTTCAGTATGCTTTCCTATATGGTCAGAGTATTGAATATTGGAGCTGGGGGGTCATATTGCAGCTGTCCAGGACATTGGTCAGGCCACTTTTGGAATACTGTGTTCAATTTTGGTCCCCCAGCTTTAGGAAAGACATTGTAAAACTTGAAAGGGTTCAGAAAAAATTTACAAGCATGTTGCCAGGGTTGGAGGGTTTGAGCTGTAGGGAGGAGCTGAATAACATTCTTCCAGGAGCGTCGGAGGCTGAGGGGTGACCTAATAGAGGTTGACAAAATCATGAGAGGCATGGATAGGGTGAATAGCCAAAGTCTTTTCCCTGGGGTCGGGGGAGTCCAAAACTAGAGGACATAGGTTTAAGGTGAGAGGGGAAAGATTTAAAAGAGACCTAAGGGGCAACCTTTTCACACAGAGGGTGGTGTGTGTATGGAATGAGCTGCCAGAGGAGATGGTAGAGGCTGGTACAGTTGCAACATTTCAAAGGTATCTCGGGTATATGAATAGGAAGGGTTTGGAGAGATATGGGCCAAGTGCTAACAAATGGGACTAGATTAATTTAGGATACCTGGTCGGCATTAGACCAAAGGGTCTGTTTTCATGCAGTACCTCTCTGTGAATGTGACGCTATCAGAAACAAAACATTCTGCTCTGTGCTTCTACAGAGCCATGTGAAGAAACCCATTCTTATTCTAAAGTGGCCATCAAGCTCCCTCTGGTGGTCACCAAATGTCAAAACTATGACTAAAATGTCAGTTGAGTTTAAGGTGCTAATTTCACTCCCACCCGTGATCTCCATTAAGTTTGGCAAAGTGTGAAAAAGAACTGCCACCTGGTAACGGGGTATTAAACTTCCTCCACTTTATCACTCACATTCTCCTGTTCACCTTGAGCAGATCCAATTAGGAATTCAGCATGACTGAAAACAAAACAATGCTGGAAATCGCAATGGGTCAGGTAGTATCCATCGACAACATGACTCCGCAGAAGAAGAAGAAATCAGCATTTAGTTTTGAGGATTGCACCTCGGGGAGAATATAGTGAACAGCCATTGTAATGCCACTCAAAATTATGCAATTTTACCGATTTCATGGGTATCTCATGGCTTCCAAAAGGGGTAAGTTTCAATTTAAATTTCCTGTCTGTGAGTGAAAATTGGAGAAATAGGAGTTTTCTTATGAAGATGGCCAAGCAATAACGTGGTTTCATTTTTTGGACTCCAACACCTGTGTTTTAACATACTTTCCCCCTTGCAGGTCTTACCTAGCATATTCAGGAGAATGATAGCAGGGCTACAGATTAGGGGCTATAAGGTTTTCAGGCACCTTCCTATTCTCTATCCACAGTTCCTGGGTCACCCTCTCTCCCCTGTTCCTGGATCACCCTCAATCCCCAGTTCCTGGGTCACCCTCTCTCCCCTGTTCCTGGATCACCCTCTCTCCCCTGTTCCTGGGTCACCCTCTCTCCCCTGTTCCTGGGTCACCCTCTCTCCCCAGTTCCTCTGTCACCCTCTATCCCCAGATCCTGAGTCACCCTCTATCCCCAGATCCTGAGTCACCCTCTATCCCCAGATCCTGAGTCACCCTCTATCCCCTGTTCCTGGGTCACCCTTAATCCCCTGTTCCTGGGTCACCCTCTATCCTCAGATCCTGGGTCACCCTCTCTCCCCTGTTCCTGGGTCACCCTCTCTCCCCTGTTCCTCTGTCACCCTCTATCCCCAGATCCTGAGTCACCCTCTATCCCCAGATCCTGAGTCACCCTCTATCCCCAGATCCTGAGTCACCCTCTATCCCCAGATCCTGAGTCACCCTCTATCCCCTGTTCCTGGGTCACCGTTAATCCCCTGTTCCTGGATCACCCTCTATCCTCAGATCCTGGGTCACCCTCTATCCCCAGTTCCTGGGTCACCCTCTAACCCCAGATCCTGGGTTACCCTCAATTCCCAGTTCCTGGGTCACCCTCAATCCCCAGATCCTGGGTCATCCTCTATCCCCTGTTCCTGTGTCACCCTCTATCCCTAGATCCTGGGTCACCCTCTATCCCTAGATCCTGGGTCACCCTCTATCCCCAGATCCTGGTTCACCCTCTATCCCCACTTCCTGGGTCACCCTCTATCCCTAGATCCTGGGTCACCCTCTATCCCCAGTTCCTGGGTCACCCTCTATCCCCAGTTCCTGGGTCACCCTCTATCCCCGGTTCCTGGGTCACCCTCTATCCCTAGATCCTGGGTCACCCTCTATCCCTAGATCCTGGGTCACCCTCTATCCCCGGTTCCTGTGTCATCCTCTATCCCTAGATCCTGGGTCATCCTCTATTCCCAGTTCCTGGGTCACCCTCTCTCCCCAGATCCTGGGTCACCCTCTATCCCCTGTTCCTGGGTCACTCTACACCCTGTTCCTGGGTCACCCTCTATCCCCTGTTCCTGGGTCACCCTCTATCCCCTGTTCCTGAGTCACTCTATCCCCTGTTTCTGAGTTACTCTGTAATGTTCCTGGGTTCATTTTTTTTTGGTTAATGTTTCTGAATAGTGAGAAACAATGGTGAGAGTGACAAAGCATGTCAAAATGTAACTTTTACATCTCATATGACAATTCCTCAGTATCACCAGACAGTCACATGCCATGTGGTGGTTTAGCTTACCATGTGACTTTCACACCTCACCTGATTTTTCCTATCATCATCTGCTTGTTGACAATGGACAACAGACAATAGGTGCAGGAGTAGGCCATTCTGCCCTTCGAGCCAGCACCACCATTCAGTATGATCATGGCGGATCATCCTCAATCAATGTTCTTTCCAATTTACCTTAAAAACAGTTTTCTTGAAAACGGTGCACCATTAAATGAATTTATTTGAGGTACCAGTCCTACATTCACGCTCTTCAGTGGACAGAGAAGTTTACAAAATAAAAATGTAGAGTTAATTGCAATTTTGTTACTAGAAATAACGCCAGTTATGAGGTTCTGTGTTAGTGGCTATCACACAGTCTGATTTATGAGTTGCACTGGGTGAAATCCAATTTTGAGTCTGAAACGTGCGAGAGAAGTCTGTTAGTTGATGGCATGTAATTGGAACCCTGGGGTGAAACAGATTGGAACTCACATTCCACTTAATACAGAGTTTGTGCGAGAGACACAAAGTCGAGTCTCTGCTGACCACTGTGTACATGTGAGAGCTGCCTGCAGAGGGCAGCAGAGCACAGGAGGTTGCAAAGCGGTCCTGGGTTCTGACTGGCATTGGAATCAAACCCAGCAAGTCAGTCTGGTTGAGATCCTTAGAGATGCCAGTTTGACTCAGTTAGGAGGAGGAAGCTGGACGGATTATGAATTGCAGCCTCACCCCAGACACCTGTGCATATAATCCAAGATGACATTTCAGTACTGAACTCAGAATTTGGAAATTCCCACTTGCCTGCGCTTCACCCCTATCCCTTCAAGCACTTCCTGTTCATGTACTTATGCAAATGTCCTTTAAATGTTGTAACTGTTCCTGTATTCACCACTTCCTCTAGAGGCCCTTTCCACTCACGAATCACTCCCTACGTAAAAATTATGCTCTTTGCGTCTTTTTTAAATCTTCTCCTCTCACTTTAAAAATGATGCCGCTGAGTCTCGAACTCTCCCACCCGAGGGAAAAGATACCTGCCATTATCCATGACCCTCATGATTTTATAAGGTCAACCCTCAACCTCCTACACTCCAGTGGAAACAAGTCCCAGCCTCTCCCTACAACTCAAACCTTTCATTCCTGGCAACATCTTGGAAGATCTTTTCTGAATGGAAACATACAAGGTTAATCTTGCATTTTTTTTGGTGAAGTATCGATTTCATATCTCTTTGAGTCTAAATGAGTTTTCTCCCCGTATTTTACCAAACTCACCCTATTAACCACTACCTCACCCCTTTTCTTCACATTCTATTCCCTTCTTACCACAAGCCCTTCCTGAACAACTCACCAATCACTGGCATCCATTTCACTCACGCAAGACTGCTGTCCACCAGACGAGTGGCCTGGTGTTACCTCTCACCAACAACATAATGGCACTGCAGCCACAAACCTCACAACACATGGCTGGCTTTCCCTTGCACATAACAACCTCATTTGCTCACCTCAGTTGCCATTTAATCACCAGGGTCACACAGTTTACACATCCTCAGTTATGTCCCACCTACATATCCTCTCCAAGTCCTGGCTACTCTGTCCCCAGTCCTCCCAGGGCACCCACAGCCTGTCATTGTGTGGATGAAGCATGGCGAAGGGTCTGGAGAGCTATACAGACAGGTTAACCTGGTGGGCAAAAAACTTGGCAGATGGAAAAAAAAATATGGAAAAATGTGAAGCTATTCAGAGGGGCTGAATATTATTTAAATGGGGAAGGACTGCAAGAAGCTACAGAACAGAGGCATTTTCAAAGTCCTTGCATAGAAGATGAAAAATTAGCATACAGATTCGGCAGGTAATAGGGAAGTCAATGCTGTCCTTTATTGCAAAGTGAATAGGTCACCAAAATTGGGAAGTCTTGAAAAACTATACAAGGCTCTAGTTGGACGACAGCTGGAATACTTTGAGCATCCCCATACTGAAGGAGATATACTCGCAGTGGAAGCAGTCCAGACAAGGTTTACTAAGCTGATCTTGGGTTTGGAGGGCCTGTCTTATAAGGGAAAGTTGAGTAAGTTGGGCATGTACTCACTGCAGTTTAGAGGAATGAGAGGTGACCTTATTGAAACATATGAGATTCTTAAGCTCGACAGGATAAATGCGGAGAGGCTGTTTCCCCTTATGGGAGAATCTCAGACCAAAGGGCATCATCTCAGTGAAAAAGACTGTGCATTTAAGGCAGAGATGAGGAGGAATTTATTTACGTGAAATCCTTTGCTGCTCAGTACTGTTGAGGCTGGATCATTAACTTTATTTGTTGACTGAGATTTGTAATCAGTAAGGGAATCAATGGTTATGGGCTAAAGGCACAAAAGTGAAACTGAGGATTATCAGATGAGCCATGATTTCATTGAGAGGTGGAACAAATCCTATTGGCTGAAAGGCCTACTTCTGTTCCTATGTCTTATGATCTTATTGTCCAATACACGTACAGACACACTCAGTCACTCGCTCACTCACTCATTCTCAGAATGTAGTCCTCACTGGTTAGGTCAGTATTTATTATTTGGCAGTGTGTAGGAGGTGTGAGGGCTGGCTGTGTCACTTCACAGGACTGATAAGGGGTCAGCTCTCTTCATGTGGGACTTGTCATCATACCCTAAAGAGTATTCATGAACCATTCAGGTTTGCATCACCACTTGACAGCTCCGCTGTCTCCTACATACTTTTAATTGAAAGTTTAAACCAACTTCTCAACCAGACAAAGCAAGCATTTGGCCAGGGAGCAATGAACATTGGATCGGTGGATTACTAATCCAGGCAGGTAATTCCTGCATTACCATAAACCTGCTTCATGTGTAAGTGTTTGTGATCAGCATTGCAGCTCCAGCTTACAGGTGCCATGGAGCAGAACTTACTAATTACACCTCATATGCTCACACCCAAATCATTTATATAAATGACAAAAAGTAGTAGACCCAGCACTGATCCTTGTGGCACTCCACTGGTCACAGGCCTCCAGTCTGAGAAACAACCCTCCACCACCACCCTCTGTCTTCTACCTTTGAGCCAGTTCTGTATCCAAGTGTCTAGTTCTCCCTGTATTCCATGAGATCTAAGCTTGCTAATCAATCTCCCATGGGGAACCTGGTCGAACATTTTACTGAAGCTCATGTAGGTCACGTCTGCTGCTCTTGCTCATCAATCCTCTTTGTTACTTCTTCAAAAAACTCAATCAAGTTTGTGAGACATGATTTCCCACGCACAAAGCCATGTTGACTATCTCGAATCAGTCCTTGCCTTTCCAAATACATGTACATCCTGTCCCTCAGGATTTCCTCCAACAACTTGCCCACCACCAATGTCAGGCTCACTGGTCTATAGTTCCCTGGCTTGTCCTTACCACCCTTCTTAAACAGTGGCACCACGTTAGCCAACCTCCAGTCTTCCGGCACCTCACCTGTGACTATCGATGATACAAATATCTTAGCAAGAGGCCCAGCAATCACTTCCCAAACTTCCCACAGAGTTCTAGGGTACACCTGATCAGGTCCTGGGGATTAATCCACTTCTATGCGTTTCAAGACATCAAGCACTTCCTCCTCTGTAATCTGGACATTTTGCAAGATGTCACCATCTATTTCCCTACAGTCTACATCTTCCATATCCTTTTCCACAGTAAATACTGATGCAAAATATTCATTTAGTATCTGCCTCATCTCCTGTGCCTCCACACAAAGGCCGCCTGGCTGATCTTTGAGGGGCCCTATTTTCTCTCTAGTTGCATTTTTGTCATTAATGTATTTGTAATAACCCTATGGATTCTCCTTAACTCTATTTGCCAAAGTTATCTCATGTCCCCTTTTTACCCTCCTGATTTTCCTCTTCAGTATACTCCTATTGCCTTTATACTCTTCTGGGGATTCATTTGATCTCTGCTGTCTATACCTGACATATGCGTCCTTCTTTTTCTTAACCAAATCCTCAATTTCTTTAATTATCCAGCATTCCCAATACCTACCAGCCTTCCCTTTCACCCTGACAGGAATATACTTTCTCTGGATTCTTGTTATCTCATTTCTGAAGGCTTCCCATTTTCCAGCCGTCCCTTTACCTGCGAACATCTGCCCCCAATCAGCTTTTGAAAGTTCTTGCCTAATACTGTCAAAATTGGCCTTTCTCCAATTTAGAACTTCATCTTTTAGATCTGGTCTATCCTTTCCCATCACTATTTTAAAATGAATAGAATTATGGTAGCTGGCCCCAAAGAGCTCCCCCACTGACACCTCAGTCACCTGTCCTGTCTTATTTCCCAAGAGTAGGTCACGTTTTGCACCTTCTCTAGTAGGTACATCCACATACTGAATCAGAAAACTTTCTTGTACACGCTTAACAAATTCCTCTCCATCTGAACCCTTAACGCTACGGCATTCCCAGTCTATGTTTGGAAAGTTAAAATCCCCTACCATAACCACGCTCTTATTGATAACTGAGATCCCCTTACAAATTTGTTTCTTAATTTCCCTCTGACTACTGGGGGGTCTATAATACAAAACCAATTAGGTTATCATCCCTTTCTTATTTCTCAGTTCCACCCAAATAACTTCCCTGGATGTATTTCCAGGAATATCCTCCCTCAGCACAGCTGTAATGCTATCCCTTATCAAAAATGTCACTCCCCCTCCTCTCTTACCTCCCTTTCTATCCTTCCTGTAGCATTTGTATCCTGGAACATTAAGCTGCCAGTCCTGTCCATCCCTGAGCCATGTTTCTGTAATTGCTATGATATCCCAGTCCCATGTTCCTAACCATACCCTGAGTTCATCTGCCTTCCCTGTTAGGCCTCTTGCATTGAAATAAATGCAGTTTAATTTATCAGTCCTACCTTGTTCTCTGCTTTGTCCCTGCCTGCCCTGACTGTTTGATTTGCTTCTTTTCTGAACTGTACCAGTCTCAGATTGATCTCTTTCCTCACTATCTCCCTGGGTGGAAACAGGCCTTTCGGCCCAACAAATCCACACCGACCCTCCGAAGAGCAACCAACCCAGACCCATTCCCCTCCATTTACCCCTTCACCTAACACTACGGGCAATTTAGCGTGGCCAATTCACCTAACCTGCACGTTTTTGGACTGTGGGAGGAAACCGGAGCAAACGCACAAAGACACAGGGAGAATGTGCAAGCGCGTGAGGCGGGATTTGAACCCAGGTCTCTGGTGCTGTGAAAAGACTTTATCTATTTATCCTATCAATGCCCCTCATGATTTTATTGTGCCACCGTGCCGCCCATGAAGTTGATCTTCTATCAACTTGGCCCAGGGATGGGTCACAACAGTCCTTCAGTCAAAGTTACACATTTTAAAAAACTTTTACCTAACCAACCAGTTCATGGATGGCATTACACACCGCCAGAGCAGGTGGGACATGAGCCTGGGTCTGCTAGTCCAGGAGTCAAGACACTACCACTGCACCACAATAGTTGAAGCTTTACACTCTCTGTGTATATGAAACATTTGTTTTAAACTTCTAAATCTGTCAAATAGCTGAATAAAGTGAAAATAACAGAAAGTCATAGAGATATACAGCGCAGAAACAAACCAGCACCCGGCCCATTTCCCTCCAAATCCTTCCTATTCATATACCCATCCAGATGCCTTTTAAATGCTGTAATTGTACCAGCCTCCACCACTTCCTCTGGCAGCTCATTTCATACATGTACCACTCTTTGTGTGGAAAAAGTTGCCTCTTTTACAGCTTTCCACTCTCACCCTAAACCTATGCCCTCTAGTTCTGGACTCCCCCACCCAGGGAAAAGACTTTATCTATTTATCCTATCAATGCCCCTCATGATTTTATAAACCTCTATAAGGTCACCCCTCAGCCTCTGACGCTCCAGGGAAAACTGCTCTAGCCTATTCAACCCCTCCCTATACTCAAATCCTCCAAACCTGGCAGCATCCCTGTAAATCTTTTCTGAACCCTTTCAAGTTTCACAACATCTTTCTGATAGGAAGGAGAGCAGAATTGCACGCAATATTCCAACAGTGGCCTTACCAATGTCCTGTACAGCCGCAACATGACCTCCCAACTCCTGTATTCAATACTCTGACCAATAAAGGAAAGCATATCAAACGCCTTCTTCACTATCGTATCTACCTGCGGCTCCACTTTCAAGGAGCTATGAACCTGCACTCCAAGGTCTCTTTGTTCAGCAACACTCCCTAGGACCTTACCATTAAGTGCATAAGTCCTGCTAAGATTTGCTTTCCCAAAATGTAGCACCTCGGCATTTATCTGAATTAAACTCCATCTGCCACTTCTCAGCCCATTAGCCCATCTGGTCCAGATCCTGCTGTAATCTGAGGTAACCCTCTTCGCTGTCCACTACACCTCCAATTTTGGTGTCATCTGCAAACTTACTAACTGTACCTCTTATGCTCACATCCAAATCATTTATATAAATGATGAAAAGTAGAGGACCCAGCACTGATCCTTGTGGCACTCCACTGGTCACAGACCTCCAGTCTGAAAAACAACCCTCCACCACCACCCTCTGTCTTCTACCTTTGAGCCAGTTCTGTATCCAATGGCTAGTTCTCCCTGTATTCCATGAGATCTAATGTTGCTAACCAGTCTCCCATGGGGAACCATATCGGACGCCTTACTGAAGTCCATATAGATCATATCTACTGCTCTGCCCTCATCAATCCTCTTAGTTACTTCTTCAAAAAACTCAATCAGGTTTGTGAGACATGATTTCCCACGCACAAAACCATGTTGACTATCCTAATCAATCGTTGCCTTTCCAAATACATGTACGTCCTGTCCCTCAAGATTCCCTTCAACAACATGCCCACCACCGAGGTTAGGCGATAGTTCCCTGGCTTGTCTTTACCGCCCTTCTTAAACAGTGGCACCACGTTTGCCAAACTCCAGTCTTCTGGCATCTCACCTGTGACTATGGGTAATTCAAATATCTCAGCAAGAGGCCCAGCAATCACTTCTCTAGCTTATCACAGGGTTGTAGGGTGCACCTGACCAGGTCCTGTGGATTTATACACCTTTATGTGTTTCAAGACATCCAGAACTTTCTCCTCTGTCATATGGACATTTTTCAAGCTGTCACCATTTATTTCCCTACATTCTATATTTCCATGTTCTTTTCCACAGTAAACACTAATGCAAAGTACTCATTTAGTATCTCCTCCATCTCCTGCAGCTCCACACAAAGGTAGCTTTGCTGATCTTTGAGGGGCCCTATTCTCTCCCTAGTTAGGCTTTTGTTCTTAACGTATTTGTAAAAACCCTTTGGATTCTCCTTAACTCTATTTGCCAAAGTCAATTAAGAGGAAGGTAACTGAGTGTATGAAGTTTGGTTTCCAATAAATTTCCAACAAGTAATTCAAGACTGGACCGTTTCTGGTGAACGTTGAAATCATTTTACAGGACAGCAAACAGAATGGCTGAAGTGTTTTAAGGTAACGATGAATGTGCTGATATTATTGAAATTGCCTGGATGTAAATCTGAGGGTGGAGCTGAGGTTGTCAGTTTCAGTGTCAAAGAATCCAGGTCTCTGCAGTGGACAAAGCATTTCAGTGCAACGTAAGCCCAACTCTGATCTGACCAAACAGGTTTTCAAAAGCTGCACATTTCATATATTCTCCACCATTTACAGTAGATTTACGCTAAATGGTTTCCCTGGACGCACCATCAACACAAGTATTGAAAAGGGAGCTTAGCACAGAATTAATCACCACTTCACTCTACCATTGTAACACTTCATTTCATTTTCTTTATCTCAAGAAACAAATGGTTTCTCACACAACTTCCTTCTCTTAATTAATTTATCCACAAGCATATTTTATTAATTTATACACAATCACATAAGCCTATTTTTGTGTTGAATTGCAGAGTTTTAACTGTTTTGCTGCATTTTCATTTTTAAATCGTATTTCTTTCTGGTCCTTTTATTGCACAAGGGCTGACTATTTATCGATCAAATATTGCTGGCAATATTTGCTTCACAATCTTTTATTCGACCATAGGGTTGTAACAACATAGAAGGAGGCCATTTACCTCACTGAGTCTATGCTGGCTCCCGATCAGACTATCTCTGCCTGTCTCACTCCCACACCATCTCCCCACATCCTTTCAAGTAATGTGTTTCTAGATACTTGTGGAATTTGCCTTTGGATGTCACAATTGAAGTTACATCCATCACACTCTGAGGCAATACAACACAGATCCTGACTGTTAAAAAGTCTCTATCTCACTTCTTCTCTGTTCTTTTGGAGCTTTGTTGTCCTTCATTTCATAACATTTTCACTCCTTTTCTCTCAATCCCACATCCTTCTCCCCTCTTTTGTTCATTTCTCCTTCTTCCTCTTCTGAAGGAGTGAAAGGACCTTTTCTCCCTCCCTCCCCCTCAGTTAATTTGATTCTCACTCACTCTCACACTCATCATCTCTCCCTCCCTTTCCTTGCCCATTGTTTTCTCTTTCTCTCCACCTCTCCTCTGACCTCCTTCTTCCCTTCATTCCTTTAGTTCTCTCTCTCCCTCCATCCTGCCCGTCATTGTTTGTTGGATCAGTATTGAGGGAGCCAACTCTGCATCTAATGCACGATGCCATTGTTCTGAGAGAACTGGGTGTGGTACAATGGAAGGGGGCTTTTATAAATGTCAACCATAGTATTTGCTTTGGCAAGGCTGTAACCTTTAATTAATTTGTGTACTTAAACTTAGCAGCTGCAAAACCTGATTGCGCCTTACTGATATTAGAGTCAGAGAGTCATACAGCATAGGAACAGGACCTTCAGTCCTCCATGTCTATTCCGACCAACAAACACCAAACTACACTAATCCCAGATACCTACACTTTGTCAATAACTACTATGCCTGGCATTTTAGTACTCATTCAGATGCTTCTTAAATGTTGCAAGGAATTGTTGACATTACAATGGCCTATTTTGATACCTCGCTTCTAATCAGTGGAAGAATACTAATCCCTGAGCACTCACCTGGGACTGACCCTTGGAAATCTCTGGTATGCACACTGGAGAGTTGGCCTACACTATACCATGTAAAACACGCAACTTTTATAAGGGCAATGGTTTTTCAGGACAAGTTTGAACAGTTACTGCATCTTGGATGGGTTGCAGTCAATACCTCACCCATTCAACTAACCTGGAACTAAAACTAAAGGTCATTGAATCATAGACAGTTATAACACAGAAGGAGGTCATTAAGCTCATCATGTCCTCAGCATCTGTCCAGCCTAATCTCATTTCCCGGCTTTTGGTTTGTACGTTGTAGGTTATGGCATTTCAACAACATTTCCAAGTATCTTTTACTATGGTGAGTGTTTCTGCTTTCACTAACTTTCCAATGAGTTCCAGATCCCCATCATCCTCTGGGTGAACAAATTCCCCTCAATTCCCATCTAAACCTCCTACCTCTTAGTTTAAATACATCCTTGGCTATGGATGCCTCCACCAAAGTAAAAAGGCCTTCTCACATGTTCTATTTAGACTCTTCACATTTTACACATTTTAATTAGCTCTTTCCTCACCTTGTTCTAGTCCAAAGAAAACAGCATTAGTTTATAAGCTAAAAATCTTCGGTTCAGCAACATCTTCTTGGGTATCCTTTGTACCCCTCTCCAGTGCAAATCATGACTTTTCTATAATGTGGTGACCACAGCCGCATGCAGTCCTCCAAAAATTGTCTAACTAGTGACTTACACAGGAGAAAGTGAGGACTGCAGATGCTGGAGATCAGAGTCGAGAGTGTGTTGCTGGAAAAGCACAGCTGGTCAGGCAGCATCCGAGGAGCAAGAGAATTGACGTTTCGGGCATAAGCCCGTCACCAGGAATGAGGCTTGTGGGCCAAGGGGGCTTCACCCCCATCTTCATCTACCTATCACATTCTCAGCTACCTTCCCACAGCTCCACCCCTCTCTCATTCATCTCTCAGCCACCCCAGCCCACAAGTCTCATTCCTGATGAAGGGCTTATGCCTGAAACGTCAATTTTCCTGCACCTTGGATGCTGCCTGACCTGCTGTGCTTTTCCAGTGCCACACTCTAGAGTAGTGATTTACTAAGCTCCAAAATAACCTTCCAACTGTTATAACCCATGCCTTGGCTGACAAAGGAGAGTAATTTGTACATGTTGTAATAGCATGTCCTCGTGGCTGGTTGTACATTTGCATATACCAGAATAAACTGGTTCAGTTTGGTGTTGACGGTCCACATACTGCACCAGTGTTTTTGCCCGTCCTGCAAAGATATCACATTTGGTGATGAGGTGGAATTTCAGATACCCCCTAGCCAGACAAATCTGCATTGGGTAAGCTTGCAACAATCCAGTAGAGAAATTGAGAGTTTTATTTCCTCCTTTTGCTGAGAAATAGAGTTAAAAATTCAGTCTTCACGTAAAGGCTGTCGTTAGGAGAAAGTGAGGACTGCAGATGCTGGAGAGTCAGAGTCGATAAAGTGTAGCGCTGGAAAAAGCACAGCAAGTCAGGCAGCATCCGAGGAGGTGGATAGTAATGGAAATGATCCATAATGATGACTGCGCTAGCGGATATTGAGAGACTGGGAGAGTACGGTTGCGATTGAAAGTCTTTCGCTGTATATATTTCTGTTTCAGTTTAAATACTGACCTTTTCGTTTCTTCCTTGGCCTGATTAACAGCCAGATTATCAGGAATATTCAGGATATTATTCAGAAAAAACAACACAAACCACTCCACTGTGCTAATAAGACCCTGGATATTCCTAATAATCTGGCTATTAATCAGGGAAGGAAAAGGCCAGTATTTAAAACTGAAACAGAAATATATGAAATTCTAGAATTTGCTCTGTCCTGACAAATAAAGACATGCTGCAGACAGACAGTGAGTGTGAATTTGAGCGTGCGCCTTTAGGTCTTCTATTAGTCAGGCAGTCCCTTGTCCATGTAAGATACTTCCTCAAACACCGCATACATGGGCTAGGAATTCTACAGCATGTAACTTACCTCCTGTCTCCCCTAAACCCCTCCAACATTAACAAAGCGCAGACCTGGAGAATGATGGAATACTCCCCACTTGCTTGGATGGGTGCAGCTCTAACAATACTCAAGAAGCTTTATGCCAGAACAAAGTAGCCCACTTGATTGGCACCACATCCACAAGCATCCACTCCCTCCACTACTCAGTAGCATCAGTGTGTACCATCTACAAGATATTCTGCAGAAAGTTACCAAAAATCCTTAAACAGCACCTTCCTCACCCATGACCATTACCATCTAGAAGGACAAGGGCAGCAGATACATGGGAACAGCACCAACTGCAAGTTCCCCTCCAAGCAACTCACCATCGTGACTTGGAAATACACCACTGTCCCTTCACTATTGTTGGATCAAAATCATGGAAATCCCTTCCTGATAGCACTGTGAGTCTACCTGAACTAAATGGACTGCCATGATTCAAGAAGGCAACACACCATCACCTTCTCAAGGGCAATGAAGGATAGGCAATAAATGCCAGTCCAGCCACCATAGGCCACATCCTACAATAATTAAGGTTGCTGAGGAACTGCCCTTTGGGAGTGGCAGTGACACTGTAACAGCAAACCTGTTGCCCGCTCTCAGGAATATGGCATCCACTCTCCCACCACTGCCATTCTTGCCCTCTATCTTTGCTGTTGCCTTTCAGCCAAATAGCCCAGACTGCTGGCACCCATACCACGTGGCCAGCCATTGTAGCACCAGAATAGCTCAAAGTAACCCTGCTAGATCAAATGCAGTGTCACTCAGCAATGACAAATATCACTCTGCAAACCATGTTGCAAACAGTGAGGGACCAAAGCCCAGGAGCTCTGAACAGTCAAGAGCACATGGAGGACAGACGACTAAGGTGGGTTGGGGGGGCGGGGGAGGGAATGTTTGGGATGTTGACCTCAAGGTGACATTTGTATGCAATATTGGTGATGAGATTTATAGATGTGTTTTCATAGAATCCCTACAGTGTGGAAACAAGCCTTTGGCCCAACAAGTCCATGAGTAACCCATCCAGACTCATCCTCTACATTTACATATTACTCTACATTTCCCTCTAACTATTGCACCTAACCTACACATCCCTAAATACTATGGGTAATTTAGCATGGCCAATTCACCTAACCTGCACATCTTTGGATTGTGGGAGGAAATCAGGGCACCTGGAGTAAACCCATATAGACATGGGGAGAACATGCAAACTCCACACAGACAGTTGACCAAGACTGGAATCGAACCTGGGTCCTAGCACCATGAGGCAGCAGCGCTAATCCCGAAGCTAGCGTGCTGCCCAGAAGATTTTGCAATGGATTTTTTTGTGTACTTTTGCTTTGTCATGGTCAGTGACACTGGGGATGGGAGAGAAAGGAGAAGTGAAGTTGGGTAAAAGAGGATGATAGGAGGGAGAATGACAGAGGGAAGGTAAGGCAGAAGAGAAGGACAGAGAGACAAGCAGAGAGAGGGAGTGAGAAAGTGAGAATGAAATTAACTGAAGAGGTCAGTGTGTGACAGAGGGAGTACAAAGGGGGAGGAATGGTGAGGGGAAGGGGAGAGAATGTGAAGAAGAAGAAATTATGATTGAAAAAGGTGGAGTGAGAATGACCTGAGAAGTTAAAAGACAGAGCACAGTGAAACAAACACTGACAGCCAAAATAGGAACAGAAACATTGCAGGTTGAAAACAATAAAAATACCGGGAGAAGTTATTATGAACATAAAGAGGAAAATGCAGCCAAACAGCTGACACTTCAAATATACGTTTGAACACAGTAAACAAAATTTGAATTTATTTATAAAGGTGTACAGCATGGAAACAGACCTTTCAGTCCAACTCATTCATGCCAACCAAATATCCTGACCTAATCTAATACCACCTGCTAGCATTTGGCCCATATCCCTCTAAACTCTTCCCATTCATGTACCCATGATATGCCTTTTAAATGTTGTAATTTCACCAGCCTCCACCACTTCCTCTGGCAGCTCTTTCCACACTGTGCATAAATATAACAAAAATAAAAAATCTGAAAATGTCAATGCAATTAATGAAGGACATCAAACCGTGCATCAACGTATTATTTCATTATGGAGTTAAAGAAAATGAAATGAAGTCATTTTAGCATTAGACTGTAATGATAAATAATTTGCTGGTAGAATTTCAGAACGGTATGTTATGGCTGTTTTCCAGGGAAATTGTTCACAAGAACTGTTGTGTATATAATGTGGATCATCTGGATTATGCAGCTTTTTGAAACCCCTGCCAAACCAGTCTGGTTACCTAAACATGGGGCTCATCTTTTATAGGTGCGCCATTGAGAGCATTCTGTCTGGATGAATCACTACCTGGTATGGCAATTGTACCATTCAAGATGGGAGGCGGTTACGGAGAGTGGTGAACACGGCCCGGACAATCACAAAGACCAATGTCCTATCTATAGAATTCATCTACTAGGCCCGCTGTCAAGGAAAGGCCGCCAGCATTCTCAAAGATCCATCCCAACATGGCAATGTTTTTCTGCAACCTCTACCATCGGGGAGAAGGTACAGAAGCCTGAACATACATACACCAGCAGCTTTCACAACAGTTTCTACCCTACTGTTGTTAGAATACTGAATGGATTCACAATCTCATTTGCCTGTTTTTGCTTGTGCTGCTGTTTACCTATTGTTTCCCTATTATTTAATTATCTATGTGATCTGCCTGTAATCCTCTCAAGACAAAGCTTTTAACTGTGCCTCAGTACACGTGACGACAAATTCAATTCAATTCAATTCTTGCCCTGAGGTGCTGTTTCTACTGTTGGGTAGGCTCTTTGAGTTATTACAGCACAGGAGGAGATCATTTGGCCTACCAGGTTCTTGTCAGTTCTTCATACAGGAACCCAATTAAGTTCCAACCCTGCTCTATTCCAATTGCACCATTATCTTTTTTTCCTTCAAATGCCCATTCAATTTTCTTTCAAAATCATTCATTGCCTCCACTTCCTTATGGGCACCAAGATTGGTGTTAGGGAATCTAATGGAGCTGAAGATTGATATATGTCCCTGGGCCAATGGGTCATATCATAGGATACGAAGGAATTAGCGAGAGAGGTAGTGGATGCACTGGTAGTAAACTTCCAGGAATTCTTAGCTTCTGGAAGAGTCCCAGAGAATTGATAAAATTGCAATGCAACACCTTTATTTAAAAAGGGAAGGAGACAAAACAAAAAGGTAACAATAGGCTAGTTGGCTTAATATCTGTTATTGAAAACTGTTAGAGCCTATCATAACGATTGTAATAGCAGTCCATTTAGAAATACATAACATGAGTTATCAGGGATGCTGAAAGCTGGGGCTGAGCGCAGAGCAGCTTTAAGTTTTGGAAGGCAAAATGCTGCTCTGGGTATAACAGCTCACAAAATAAAGATTAGAATCTGATACATAAGGTATCATTTTGGGATCTGACTTGTTCAGTATTAACATCAGCTGAGATTCTAACAATGTGGAGGTCCACTTCTATGCTATCCAATGTCAGCATGTGAATGAGGCTTGAGGAAGAAAGTCAAAGAATCATACAGCGTGGAGACATTGAAAAAGGTCCCACCATATCCAACCTCTCCTTGCAATACAAATCTTCCATTCCCAGCAACATTGTCGTAAGTCTTTTCGGAACCTTCTCCAAGTTGGTAATATCCTTCCTGTAACAGGGTGACCAAAATTGGACACAGTACTCCAGAGTAGCCTTCACCAACTATACAACCCTGTACAACCTCAACATGACATCCCAACTCCTGCATGCAAGGGTCTGATCAATGAAGGCAAGCATGCTAAACACCTTTCTAATCACCCTGTCTACATTTAATGCAAACTTCAAAGAATTATGCACCTGAACCCCCAGGTCTGTCTGTCCTACAGTTCTACCCAAGACCCTACTTTTCATTGGATAAGTCCTGCCTTTGTTTGTTTTACTAAAATGCAATACCTTGCATTTATCCACATTAACTCCATCTGTCACTCCTCAGTCCATTGATCCAACTGTTCAAGATCTCTTTGTATTCTTAGATAACTTTTTCACCGTCCCCTATCCCACCATCTGCAAACTTACTAACCATGTCTTCTATATTCTCATCTAAAACATTGATATAAATGATAAACAAAAGCTGACCCAGCACCGATCCCTGTGGAACACCGCTGGTCACAGGCATCATATTCCTGTTTTTCCAATCAGTGCCTGGCCAGGTGGCAGCTCTTGGGTATCAGAAAGGAGAAATGCCCAAGGTTTGAGTGGTGTTGAAGGAAAGGGCAGAAATAGCGGGATGTACATTATACAGTGGCCAACCATGCCCTTAGAGCATGTCTGAAGTGTCCCCTGATCCCAAAGGAAAGTGGTTATCTCCCCTCCTGGCCAACTCCTGCACTAACCTCTGGTGGTGCAATTAAGAATATTTTCTCTTCACTCTTTACCCTTTACCCTTTGCCCTGCACCTTATGGCATCAGCTTCAGCCAGAATTCACCTCCCCCTTTCAGTGATGTGAGCTGTATTTAAGTGGTGTGGACCAGCTTCAGTAAATGGCTTGGCTTGCACATGCTTGGCCCCCAGCTGATGCATGAAACAAATAAACAGCAAATGCAGCCATTGTGAAAATCCGCTGGCTGCAAGATGTGTGTGCACTATCTGCGTCGAATGGAAGTGGCTCCATTTAGTCACCCATGCAGTTCCCTGGGCATGTTTCCAGCCACTGTAGCATCTTACCCCGAATAGTATTTAAGCACAGAGAAATTAAAATAGTAGGAGAATTGTTTGAAGATTTCACAACAATCATCAGACCATAAGATATAGGGGCAGAATTAGGCCATTCAGCCCATTGATATTTGATCATGGCTGATGTTTCCATTCTCTTGCCTTTTCAGTGTAACGCAATCCCCTTACTATCTCGGGCTCAATTAGTTGGCCTCCATGGCCTTCTGCTTCTTCTTCAGCTTCCTATGGCTGAAGAAATTCCTCGTCATTTCAGTTCTAAAGGGTTGTCCCTTCACTCTGAGGCTGTGCCCTTGGGTCCTAGTCTCTCCTGCCAGCAGAAACATCTCCATGTCCATTCTATCCAGGCTCCTCAGTATTCTGTAATTTCAGCAAGTTTCAATCAGTTCGATGCAACTATTTGCTGGAGAGTTTCCTGATTTCCTACCTGGTCAGACTACCCTGGGGTAAACACATATTTTCTGATTCTGGATTGTGGTGCTGGAAGAGCACAGCAGTTCAGGCAGCATCCGAGGAGCAGCGAAATCGACATTTCGGGCAAAAGCCCTTCATTTTTACCTCCTTTACATATTTTCTGATGTCAGTCCTAAAAGTGCTCTAATTTTGTTGCAAAGTGGTTCATTTATTCTCTCCTTGTTCCACCCCTAAAGTATAGCGGGACATAGTAATTCAGGTTAACTTCTTCTATACCATCAATGTTCTTATAGACATCTGATACGAAAGTCCAAGTCTCCACTTTTGCCTCTTAATCTTGATACCTTGTGAATCTTCCAGACATTTCCTCTATCATTTTACTGTTACTTAGCAACCAGAACTGGATGCAATAGTTAATGTGAGCTCTTATCAAACCACTGTATACTTTGATCATTGTCTCTTTTGATTAACACTCTACTATTAGAGTTATAGAGATGTACAGCATGGAAACAGACCCTTCGGTCCAACCCGTCCATGCCGACCAGATATCCCAACCCAATCCAGTCCCTCCTGCCAGCACCCGGCCCATGTCCCTCCAAACCCTTCCTATTCATATACCCATCCAAATGCCTCTTAAATGTTGCAATTGTACCAGCCTCCATCACATCCTCTGGCAGCTCATTCCATACATGTACCACCCTCTGTGTAAAAAGATTGCCCCTTAGGTCTCTGTTATATCCTTCCCCTCTCACCCTAAACCTATGCCCTCTAGTTCTGGACTCCCTGACCCCAGGGAAAAAACTTTTGCTCCCAGTCTTGCAGAGGTTCCTCTTTCCCACTGAATTCCCACCTGAAAACATGGGTACAGAAGAGGAATTTGTTGGAATCAGCAATATTCAGAACACCTTCAAAATGGCTGCCAGTCTCTGAGAAATCATTTTCTGAGCTTGTTAATCCATATCAATTGCTGCTCAGCATTATTTGGACATGTTTAGTGTCAAGTCAACTAAGAATACAAGAACTCTCTAAGGCATCATCCTTAGTTTTTCAACACCATTCATAGAGGCTGAATGCCTTTCCTTTCTTATATGAAGCAGTTTATCCTTGTCCACCTTAAGTTTCATCTGCCACCATTCTGTCCACCTGCATAGGTTCTGACTTGCATCTGCCGATTCCACCAGCTTTCTGAGTTTTGCATCATTTGCAAAAGTCACAGAATCCTTACAGTGTGGAAACAGCCCTTTGGCCTAACAAGTCCACACCGAATCTCTGAAGAGTATCCCACCCAGTCCCATTCATCTTGACTAATGTACCTAACCTATACATCCCTGAATACTGGGCAATTTAGCTTGGCCAATTCACCTAACCTCAACATTTTTGGACTGTGGGAGGAAACTGGAGCACACAGAGGGAACCCACGTAGACACAGGGAGATTGCGCAAACTCCACACAGACACTCACCCAAGGATGGAATCAAGCACGGGTCCCTGTTGCTGTGAGGCAGCAGTGCTGACCACTGAGGCACTGTGCACTGAGATTCTGAATCCACATTATCCATGTGAATGAGACACTGCAGTGATTTAAAACTGAGTCATGAGGCAACACATCCAGCATTTCTCTGGAGTGCTGATATAAATCTTACAACAAATATTCAAAGCCTGTATCACTCCTTTAGAACACCACAGTGCTTTGTTCCTGATCTAATGGCATCAGCTAACGTCCAACAGCTGTCTCTTAATGATTATTAACACTTCACAAATCCCTCCTTTGTCTGCCTCAACACTCTGGGATAAATATTATTTATCAGTATAGATTTAGTTGCTTAAGCTCTCAATTATGGTGAAGTGTTTAATGACACTTAGGTTGGTTTTGTTGCAGAAAGCTCATATTTCCCCTTGTGAATAGTTGAATACACAAATCATTTCAGATACTATTACTTCACAGTCAATGGTGTTGCTAATGGGTTTTACCAAAACTATCATTCAGTTGTTTTACCTTTTAGTTCGACAGGAAAACCTGTGGTGTTATTCTTGGTGGGGTCTTATTCTTGGAGGGACAATTGCAGGAATGTTGATCACAAAACTGGGAACAATTGCAGTCTTATTTATTTAACTCAAAACAATCCCACATGGAAGTATTAAGAATATGCTTCCAGGGTCTGTCACAATGACCAGCTCCCTGCCCCAGAGCAAACGTTTTCTATGTGATTTTCCACGGTTTGCCAAATTACATCTCATTGTGTTTGTGAAACCAATTTTAATGCGATATTTGCCTTCTGTAGCAATGCCCTTTTCCCCAAACTTCTCTTTACCGTAAATATTACTTCTGGCTTGTCACTGCATTTTGTCTGAATGAGTCTCTTCACATTCCTTCCTTCAGGAATATAATCAAGGACTATGCCCCCACAGGTCTCTGTGGCAAGAAATTAAAATAAAAACTCACAAATCTCCTCATCTCTGCCTTAAATTGGCATTCCTTAATTCTGAGTCTATGCCTTTTGATCTGAAATATCTTCTCAGCATTTGCCCTGTCAAACTCCTTAAGAATCTTTTATGTTTCAGTGAGATCACCTCTCATTCCTCTCTATTCCACTCAGTAGAGTCCCAGTCTATTTAACCTTGTGGAACAGGTCTCTATTTTTCTGCAATATCCACGTTCCACTATGACATTTAAAGGTTGAGCACAAATGATGCAAGAATTATTTTAGAATTTGGCAGGTACCTCAACCACACAGATGGAAACACTCACCCTTTGACAATGGTTTAACCGAAGGCAAGACAAGCAATCAAAACCTTATTTTGTGATCTTCCAATTGCATCCCTTCAGTTTACTTGAATGAAAATATTCAACTGTGAACGAGAGTCAGCCATAAATTAATTGTCTTGTTCACATTTCTGATATTTTCTTTTCCAGGACAAATCAAGATGCATCACATTCTTGATGTTCATGCAAAAGGAAAATACTGTGGATGCTGGAAATTTGGAAAATAAAGAAAAGTGCTGGAGATAATCAGCAATATTCCAGTATCTGTGTTAATCAAAGTTAATGTTTCAGTGGATTAGAACATAGAACAGTGAAGCACAATACAGGCCCTTCAGTCCTCAATGTTGTGTTAACCTACTCTAAGATCATACATGAAGATCATACCCTTCATTGTACTATCATCCATGTGCCTATTCAAGAGTTGCTTAAATGTTCCGAATGTCTCTGCCTCTACTATCACTGTTGGCAGTGCATTCCATGCACCCATCACTCTCTGTGTAAAGAACATACCTCTGACATCTCCCCTAAACCTTCCTCCAATCACCTTCAAATTATGCCTCCTTGTGCCTATCTATCCACTCTATCTATGCCTCTCATCATCTTGTACACCTCTATTAAGTCACCTCTCATCCTTCTTCGCTCCAATGAGAAAAGCTCTAGCTCCTTCAACCTTTCTTCATAAGACATGCCCTCCAGTCCAGGCAGCATCCTGGTCAATCTGCTCTGCACCCTCCCTAAAGCTTCCACATACTTCCTATAATGAGGTGATCAGAACTGAACACAATGACCAGCTCCCTGTCCCAGAGCAAACGTTTTATATATGGTTTTCCACGGTTTGCCTAATTACATCTCATTGTGTTTGTGAAACCAATTTTAATGCGATATTTGCCTTCTGTAGCAATGCCCTTTTCCCCAAACTTCTCTTTACCCTGAATATTACTTTTGGCTTGTCACTGCATATTTGTCTGAATGAGTCTCTTCACATTCCTTCCTTCAGGAATATAACCAAGGACTATGCCCCCACAGGTCTCTGTGGCAAGAAATTAAAAAAAAAACTCACAAATCTCTGATTGGAGCGAATCTCCTCATCTCTGTCTTAAATTGGCATTCCTTAATTCTGAGTCTATGCCCTTTGATCTGAAATATCTTCTCAGCATTTGCCCTGTCAAACTCCTTAAGAATCCTCTATGTTTCAGTGAGATCACCTCTCATTCCTCTATATTCCACTCTTGTTCCTCACATAAATGTAGAATGCCTTGATCCTGGGTTTTTCTGAATCCTGGGTTTACGCTTTTTCATGCCCCCTTCTAGCTCTCTTAAGTCCAATGTTCAGTTCCTTTCTGGCTACCCTTGTAACCTTCTAAAGCCCTGTCTGATCCTTGCTTCCTCAACCTTAAGTAAGCTTCCTTCTTCCTCTTGACTAGATGTTCCATATCTCTTGTCATCCTTCACCCTACCATCCCTTCCTTGCCTCAGTGGGACAAACCTATCCAGCAAATGCTCCCTAAACAACCTCCATATTTCTGTCATGCATTTCCCTGAGAACATATGCTCCACAGTTGCTGCCTCATAGCATTGTAATTCCCCTCCCCCAATTAAATACTTTTCTATACCGTCTGCTCCTATCCCTCCTATAATAAAGCTCAGGGAGGTGTGCTCACATTCCTTGTGTGTGGAATGAACTGCCAGGGGAAGTGGTGGATGCAGGTATAGTTGCAATATTTAAAAGACATTTCACTAAGTTCATGAGTAGGAAAGGTTTGGAGTGACATGGACCAAACACAGACAAATGAGACTAGTTTAGTTTGGGAACATGGTCAGCGTGGACGAGTTGTTTCATATGCTGTATGACTGTATAACTTGTCAGGGTAAATGCTGAAAGGATATTTCCTCTCATGGGAGAATATAAGGTATAAACTTAGAATTAAGATGCACCAATTTAAGACTGAGGTGAGGAGGAAATTCTTCTTTTAGATAGTTGAGAGTCTTTGAAACACCTTACCACAGAAAGCGGTGTTTGCAGAGTTCTCATGTATATTTAAGGTTGAGACAGAATCTTGATCAGTAGGGAATCAAGGGTTATGGGGAAAACACGGGAAGTCGACCCAAAGAGTGTGGGATCAGCTATGATCCTACCTGAGTGGTGGAGCAGGCATGAAGGGCTGAATGGCCAACTCCTGTCCCTATTTCTTATAGTCATATTTGACATTCCACTGCAAACAGGTGTGTTTCTTCCACTGGCAATTCCCACTGCTAATCTTTTTTTTCATACAGGGTAGAAACAGGCCATTTGGCCCAACTAGTCCATAATGACCCTCCGAAGTGTATCTCACCCAGATCCATTCCCCTACCCTATTACTCTACATTTCCCATGACTAATGCACCTAACCTACACAACCCTGTGGGCAATTTAGCATGGCCTCATTCTGGAGATTTTCACTCTATCGGGAATCTGACGGGTAGCCTCTCCCATGAATAAATGGGCTGGGCTGCCATGATTTCTGTCAAGACAGGCTGATGACTAGATCGCTAAGGCACTTGTGTGTTCACAACTTGAACATGGACGGGAATGCACCTGTGATGTGGTCAGGTTTAAGACTCAAGGACCTCTTGAGGGTGAACCTCAGGAAATGGGACATGTCAACCATTAGGAGAAAAATGCACAAGAAAGAATTCCCTGGGGAGTGATCTCAAGTAGTGACATTATTCCCTTCAAGCATCAAAGAATAGCAGCAGCTAAGAACAAAAGGGACGTTGGAAAGATTAAGCAGTCCAAACAAAATTAGACAATTCAATCTTGACCACACTGAGGAAAGTCTTGCAGGTCCACAATTAGGCTCCACAGATATGTTAGAATACAAAGTAGGTGACACTATGTGCACAAGCAATGACTAACTTTGATAATGAAAGGGACTGATAATGATCTAAAATGGAGGAACAGGAGGAGAGCATTTAGTCTCTCCAGCCTGTCTCACCAGGCAATGAGGCCATTATTGGTGTGTAACCTTGAGATCATTGTTAGTCTGGGATAACCCAATCTTTGCTAAATATTCCTTCATACCTTTGCTTAAAAAATATCTACCAATCCCAGAATTAAAACTGACAACTGGTTTAACATCAGTTTTGATTTGTGGAAGGGAGTTCCAAATTTCTACCATCCTTTAGGGTAAAGGTAACTTGTAATTTTATTCCTGAAATGTTGGGCTCTAATTTGTAGACTAGGACCCTAGCTTTGATCATCCCAGCCAGAGAAAATAATTCCTCTCTGTCTGCTCTGTCATTTCCCCTTAATATCTTGAGACATCAACCAAATCACTCCTTAACCTTCCAAATATCAGGCAATGTAACACTGTTAAAAATCACACAACACCAGGTTATAGTCAAACAGGTTTAGTTGGAAGCACACTAGCTTTCAGAGCGACGCTCCTTCATCAGGTGATAGTCGCTCCGAAAGCTAGTGTGCTTCCAATTGAACCTGTTGGACTATAAACCTGGTGTTGTGTGATTTTTAACTTTGTACACCCCAGTCCAAAACCAGCATCTCCAAATAATGTAACACTGATTTGTGTAAACTCTCTTCCTAATCTAACCATTGGAGTTCAGGTATCATTCTGTTAAATCTGTATTGCATTCCCTCCAGGATCAAAATATCCTTTCTAAGTTGTGGATCACAATGCTGTTTATAGTACTCCTGGTGTGGTCTAATCAAGATTATGTAGAAAACATGACTTATACTTCCTCTTTCAGTGCTCTTTTTGACTATTTTCTGTACCTGTTCATGACAATTCAATGACCAATATACCAAGGCTGCAACTCACTTCCAATCTTAATTGTTTCCAGCTTCTCAACATTTAAAAGCTCTATTCATTAAGTTTGCATTTATCACATCCACTTGGTCATCCATTGCATTTCTTTTCTTTTGGCACATGGTGGTTCTTGTCCCTTAGAGGTATAAACTGATTTTGTGTCTCAGTATGTCATCTTTTGAACACCTTCTATTGATCTTTTGTTATTTTACCCATTAGCAGATTTGTTCATTTTACTATCTCTGTCTAATGCCTTTGAAGTCAGCTTTAGCTAAATCTAGTATCTATCATTGGTATTTCTTCCTTTTTAAACATTATATTGAACTTGATCACATTGTGATTACATTAGCACATTGCTCACACACAGGCTATTGTCTAAATCTGACCTATTAGTCATTATTTATTATGAAATCAAAATATGTTCAGCCTCCATGTCAGTCCCAGGGCATACTGTGGCAGAAGACTATCACACTATACTCATTCAAACAATTCATTATCATCCAACTTATCCCCAACTACCTGAAAGTTAAAATCACCCATTATTCCTATATCAAGATGCCGTCTACTGGGGAAACGATGGGCACAGGTGGGTCTCCTGAAGGAGCAAATCCAAGATGCCCATGTTATGGCCACCGCAGAGAGGAACAAAGGCTTGTTTGGTGCTTTGGCCAAAATCAACTCAAAAGGACAGCTGCACTTGCAATGAAGAGCTCGCTAAATAATTGACCGATCTCCATGTGTTCAATTAGGCAGTAAGAGATTTTCGGAGTTTCACAAGGGTTTTATTGTAGGTCTATAGTTTAGCTCAAATACCAGTTTCCACATTTTCCTTCTGAATTCTGTTCCCTGTCCAGAAGCCAACCCCCAATAGGGAAGACCTTTTTTAAAAAAGTCAATGCAATGACCAAATTGCCTATATCTCCGAACCTAATCATACCGCCCAGGTATGGAGGGACTGTTTTATGGACTGTCTTATTGTTTTTCTTCATCCGCTTATTCCTATGGCAATTTACGGTTACTTAACCAGTATTAGGCTATGAAAGTAATACAACCAAATAACAGTAGGTTGAGCTTGTACTCATTGACATTTAGAAGAATGAGAGTCGATCTTATTGAAACATATGTGATTCTTAGGCGATTTGAAAAGGCGGATGCAGAAAGGCTGTTTTCCCTTGTGGGAGAGTCTAGGACCAGAGGGCATCATCTCAGCACAAGATTTAAAACAGATGAGGATGAATTCTTTTCTCTCAGAGGGTAGTGATGCTGTCTAATTCTTTCCCACAGAGAGTTATTGAGGCTGGGTCATTAAATATATACAAGACAGATTTGCAATCAGTAAGGGAATCAAGCGTTGAGAGGAAAGGATAGGAAAGTGGAGTTGAGGATTATCAGATCAGCCATGATCTCATTGACTGGCAGTGCAGACCTGATCGGCTGAATGGTCTGCTTCTGTCCCTGTATCCTATGATCTTATATTGCCTTTCCTCCTTGTCTAATCAGTACATTAGTACAATTTACTACTTCACAGTTATGACCAGGTTATTATCCCACTCCAACAAGAGTCTTAAATGTTTTTTTTTCTCATTTTAAATTTGATCCATAAAGTTTACATTGTGTGATTACCTTTTGTTATATTCTTTCATAAAATTGAAGTCATTTTCTCCTTAACCACTGGAACTACAGCTCCTCCATTTTATGAATTTCCCTCTCATTCTTGTAGCCTCTTTAAACGGGTAAATTTTGTTTCCAGACTTGACAATTTTGCATCCGTGACTCAATATTGGCTAGAGTGTCACACCCTCCAAACTGAACTTGAAATGAACAAATGCAGTTTATTCAATTTGTTCTCTGTTTGTGTGTAAAGAATGCTTCTGAAGCAGGATCACCTGGCCTGAAACATTAACCATTTCTCTCTCTACAGATGCTGCCAGATCTGCTGAGTTTATCCAGCATTATCTGTGTTTGTTTCAGATCTCCCGGATCTGCAATTCTTTGCTTTATATTATTGAATAAAGAATGTTTATTTGGGTCACATACCATAACCTGTCCCTTGATTCTTATGTTTCACTCAATTTACTTCTGTCTCCTTCATTAATAACTTTACATCTTTTAATGTTCTCTCTATTCGTAGTACCTAAAGCCCAAATTTCGGTATGCTGTTTCCTTCAACTGTTTTGGAACTATTATAATCTATATCTACTGTACTCCATCTGAAATCCTCCCCCCTCCCTCTCCAACCGGATGAACTCATTAATTAGTTTAAAGTCCCAGTAATCAATGTTATATCCCTTTCACTGGTCCGTGCTTTGTTCAGGTCAGGCTCGTGCTAATAGCATAATTCCCTCTGTTTTCCCCATTCCACTCTTTTCTGTCCCACACATTGTTCTTCTTCATCTGCTTCTGCCCATGCCAGTTTACAGTTACTTAATCAATATTAGGCTGTGAAGGTAATACAATCAAATAACAGTCAATATGACTAATACATATATGTCAGAATAATTAATGGAACAATATTAATGTGACACTTAATACAATTGTTATAAACCTGTCAATCTAATAATACTTGCAATTGTTCTAACCAACATAAGTATTTAGTATAACAATATAAATTAATTAATTTAATGGTGCCAGACACCACTCCCTCATTCACCTTCTACACCTGCTCGCCTCTCTGAAATTTAGCATAATTTCAGGTACCCATTCTACTAAATAACCAAGTGGAAGTGAAGCTGTTAATAGCTAAATAGCTGGGATCAATGCTTGGACCACAGCAATTCACAACATATATTCATGATTTAAGTGAATGAACTAAGTGTTGTATCTCCAAGTTAACAGACAACACAAAGCTGGGTGGGACAGTGAGCTGAAAGAAGGATGCAGAGATGTTTCAGTGTGATTTGGACAAACTGAGTGAATGGGAAAATGCATAGCTAATGAAGTATAATGCTGATAATTGTGAGATTATCCAAACTGGTGGGAAAAATAGGAAGGCGGATTTTTACCTGAATGATTAGGAGAGGGGAGGTGCAATGAGACCTGGGTCCACCAATCACTGAAATTACGCATGCAGGTGGTAAAGAAAGCAAATGGCTTTCATTGCAAGAGGATTCAAGTACAGGAACAGGGATGTCTTCCTGTAATTGTACAGGGCCTTGGTGAGACCACGCCAGGAGTATTATACTCAGTTTCCTTATCTGAGAAAGGATGTTACAGCTATGGAGAGAATGCAACAAAAAAGTAACAGACTGATTCCTAGCACGGCTTCACAGACGTATGAAGAAACATTGGATCAGTTAGCACAGTATTAACAGGAATTTAGAAGAATGAGGAAGTATCTTATAACAACGTATAAAATTTTAAAAACAGTACTAGACAGAGGAAATGTAAGAAGGATGTTCCAGATAACCGGGGAGCCCAGAGCCAGGGGTCACAGCTTAAGGATACGGGTAGACCATTTAGAACTGTGATGAAGGGAAACGTCTTCACCCAGAGGGTGGTGAGTATGTGGAATTCTCCGCTATACAGTTCAAAGCATTGGGAGTATTCAAGAAGGAAATATATATAAAGGTTAAAGAGGTAGAAGGAGATGGGGCATGGGGTCAAAGTGGGAATGGGGAGGTCTGGATTGAATTGAATGATGAAAGTGGGAATAGGGGTATTGAGCTGGATGATGAAAGTGGGAATAGTTTGGGGGGGGGTTGAGTTGGATGATGAAAATGGGAAAGGGGATGGGGAGATTGAATTGGATGATGGTCATGATGATTGGCCCCGCGTGGGTTGGGGAGTGGGGGAGGAAGAGGGAGAGACTTACTCTCTTCGGGGGCGTGCTCGTCCCACACCTTCCACATCTGCACGACGAAGAACGGCGTCCAGCAGACCATGTAGGCCAGGACGATGACAAAGGTCATCTTGACGGTGCGGATCTTGGCGCGGGAGATGATCTTGACGCTGCTGACCCGGGACAGCATGAGGCTGCCGGCGGCGGACGAGGAGGACGAGGAGGCGCGGGCTTCCCGCTGGGTCTTCAACTTGACGTTGCGCCAGATCTTGAGGCTGATGAGCGAGTAGCAGACGGCGAGCACGATGACGGGCAGCACGTAGACGGCCAGGGTGATCCAGGTGACATAGGCCCGGGCTCCCCAGGGCTGGGCAAAGTCCCCCCAGCAGTCATAGGCACCTGGCACCACTTGCTTGAGGGAGAAGATGAAGACTTGGGGGATGCTGAAGAGGAGGCTGACCACCCAGGAGCAGACCACGTAGGGCCTGTTGGAGCGCTGCTGCAGGGACTTGAGCGGCTGGCAGATGGTCAGGCAGCGGTCAATGGACATGACGATGAGCAGGTAGGTGGAGGCGAACATGCCGACCACCTGCAGGTACTTGACCGCCCGGCAGAGGAAGTCGGGCGCCTGGAAGCGGAAGGTGACCTCCCAGATGAGCTGGGGCAGCACCTGGAAGACGGCCACCACCAGGTCGGCGATGCTCAGGTGCTTGACCAGGTAGAACATCCGCGAGGAGGCCTTGCGGCGGCTCGAGCGGATGGCCAGCAGCACGCCCAGGTTGCCGCTCAGCGCCAGCACCAGGATGACGGACAGAACGGCCACCTCCACGCGCGCCACCAGCTCGTTCCTCACCACCAGCACCGGCGGCGGAGGGGCCGAGGCGTCGCACGGAGAGCTGGCGTTGTCCGGCCGGAGCCCGGAGCCGTTCACAGACGCGTTGCCCCCCTGGTTGCAGAGCCAAGCCATCGGGTTGGTATTTCTGTTGCGGACGGTGCAATTTCCGCACTAACTTTTATTGCATGGCTGCAAGGTTGATGCAAACTCCTCTCCTCTCTCTCTTTTATCTTACAACCCGCCACCCCCTCCTCCTCCTCTCTCTCTCTCTGGGTTGGATCTGGACTTTCTCCCCACACGTGGGTCGATCTCTCCAACTCAGCGATCAGTCTCCCCTCGGCAGCTCCCCCGGGCCCTTCGCGCTCCTGCCGGCTTTACTCCCCACCGCCGCCGGCTCGGATCGTGTCCACTTCCTCGGGGGACCCCCGGTCAGTTTCAGCCTGTCCACCGGGGCTGAAGAAAGGCAGAAAGAGACACTGTCAACAGCGCGGCCAGCCCAAACTGTGTTCTTTGCAAGGTCCAGTCTCATTCTCGCCAAAGTCCCTGCATCAAAGATGCGCAGGTTAGGTGGATTAGCCATGCTGAATTGCCCTGTAGTGTCAGGGATGTGCACGTTAGGTGTATTGGATATACAGAAATATTTTGTCCTGTAGTGTCAGGGATGTGCACGTTAGGTGTATTGGATATACAAAAATATTTTGTCCTGTAGTGTCCAGGGATGTGCACGTTAAGTGTATTGGATATACAGAAATATTTTGTCCTGTAGTGTCAGGGACGTGCATGTTAGGTATATTGGATATACAAAAATATTTTGTCCTGTAGTGTCCAGGGATGTGCATGCTCGGTGTAATGGATATACAGAACTATTTTGCCCTGTAGTGTCCAGGGATGTGCATGTTAGGTGTATTGAATATACAGAACTATTTTGCCCTGTAGTGTCCAAGGATGTGCATGTTAGGTGTATTGAATATACAGAAATATTTTGCCCTGTAGTGTCCAGGGATGTGCAGATTGCTCATGGCAATGAAACATCCCTGAGGGGTTATGGGTTTGGGTGGGATGAATTTTCGGAGGGTCGGTGTCGATCCGCTGGGCCGAGTCGCTTCTTTTTGCATTGTAGGGATTCCATGATTCTGTTTGACACCCCCACCCTTTTGTAAGAAATTCCCCTTTCCAGACTTAATAAGGAATTGGTCCCAAACCACCCCCCCCCCCCCCCCCAACCCTTTCCCCAAGTGTTTGCATTGGACCCTCCCTTTTGAAATATCCTTTTTGAGAGTTTTTTTTAATGGAACCGATTCTATCCCAACCTCCAGTCAAAGCAAAACACAATTACACAACTCAGTCCGCTGCTATTCGTTGGCAAGTTAACTCACGGCCTGAAATAGATGGAGAGCGAATCGTTTTAATTTTTTTTTCAAACGCAGATGATGTTCAAATAAGTTCGAGATCCAACTTTAACACAGCCTATAGACAGTAGTGTAATATTAGACAACACCAGCGCAGAGTAAAGACAGCACGGACATTTATTGTCTCAGGCATTCTAATGTAATGAAAAACTTCCCAAATAATTATTCACCTACCGTACCCCCGGTGACAATTACATTTCTGTAGCTAAAAGCTGAATAAATATGAAGAGTTACCTATTTGGTGTAACAGCGCAAAGTCTCGCAGCTTCGCTGTCCTCACAGCCAACCATCTGGGAGTTATCGTTGTGAAAAAAGTCTGCCGTCAGGAATTGACACCAAGGTGCGAGCACGTTTATTTCCACCCCCCTTTCATTGGCGGGTTCGGTTTGCTCTGTGGCTTCCCTCTCGCTCGTTGACAACTGTATCAGAAGCAGCAGTTCCCACAGACTGACCTGAGTTTGCAGCTGCCAAATATTTATAGCAGATTCTGGGCAGGGCAGGGAGCGGGCCGGCTCTCCGCGATAGGGGGTGCTGCGAGACTCAGCAACTCTCGCTCAGTGTCCTGAGAGGGTTTCCGCGCTTAATCTACATCAGAGGAAAGAACAGGAGAGGGACACTGATAGGGGGTCAGAGAGGTGGGGAGAGGGGAAGAGTGACAGGGGGGAGGAAGAGTGACAGGGGTCAGAGAGGTGGGGAGGGAGGAAGAGTGACAGGGGGTCAGAGAGGTGGGGAGGGGGGAAGAGTGACGGGGGGAGGAAGAGTGACAGGGGTCAGAGAGGTGGGGAGGGGGGAAGAGTGACAGGGGGAGGGAGAGTGACAGGGGTCAGAGAGGTGGGGAGGGGGGGAAGAGTGACAGGGGGAGGGAGAGTGACAGGGGTCAGAGAGGTGGGGAGGGGGGAAGAATGACAGGGGGGAGGAAGAGTGACAGGGGTCAGAGAGGTGGGGGGGGAAGAGTGATAGGGGGAGGGAGAGTGACAGGGGTCAGAGAGGTGGGGAGGGGGGGAAGAGTGACGGGGAGGGAGAGTGACAGGGGTCAGAGAGGTGGGGAGGGGGGAAGAGTGACAGGGGGGAGGAAGAGTGACAGGGGTCAGAGAGGTGAGGGGGGGGAAGAGTGATAGGGGGAGGGAGAGTGACAGGGGGTCAGAGAGGTGGGGAGGGGGGAAGAGTGACAGGGGGGAGGAAGAGTGACAGGGGTCAGAGAGGTGGGGAGGGGGGGAAGAGTGACGGGGAGGGAGAGTGACAGGGGTCAGAGAGGTGGGGAGGGGGGGAAGAGTGACGGGGAGGGAGAGTGACAGGGGTCAGAGAGGTGGGGAGGGGGGGAAGAGTGACAGGGGGAGGGAGAGTGACAGGGGTCAGAGAGGTGGGGAGGGGGGGAAGAGTGACAGGGGGAGGGAGAGTGACAGGGGTCAGAGAGATGGGGAAGGGGGAAGAGTGACAGGAGGAGGGAGAGTGACAGGGGTCAGAGAGGTGGGGGGGAGGAGTGACAGGGGGTCAGAGAGGTGGGGGGGAAGAGTGACAGGGGGAGGGAGAGTGACAGGGGTCAGAGGTGGGGAGGGAGGAAGAGTGACAGGGAGAGGGAGAGTGACAGGGGTCAGAGAGGTGGGGAGGGGGGGAAGAATGACAGGGGGAGGGAGAGTGACAGGGGTCAGAGAGGTGGGGAGGGGGAAGAGTGACAGGGAGAGGGACACTGATGGGGGTCAGAGAGGTGGGGAGGGGGGAAGAGTGACAGGGGGTCAGAGAGGTGGGGGGGGAGTGACAGGGGGGTGGGAGAGTGACAGGGGTCAGAGGTGGGGAGGGAGGAAGAGTGACAGGGGGAGGGAGAGTGACAGGGGTCAGAGGTGGGGAGGGGGGAAGAGTGACAGGGGGAGGGAGAGAGACAGGGGTCAGAGAGGTGGGAGGGAGAGGGAGAAGTGGTGGGTGAGGGGTGAGAAGAGGGGACAGAGAGAAGTGGGAGAGGGATAGCGACAGAACAGAGCTGGGAGGGAGAGTGATGGGTCAGGGAGACAGAAGGGGACAGAAAGAGGCGGGGAGGGACAATGACAGAGAACAGAGAGAGGCAAGGGAGGGACAGTGACAGAGAACAGAGAGAGGCAGGGGAAGGAGAGAGAGAGTGACAGGGGAGGGAGATAGAGGGAATGACAGGGGAGGAAGTGTCACTGATTCACTCATTCCCGTAAGCAATCAAATACAATCCAAAAGTGAATCTTTTGTTGTATACCTAAGTACCATGTCTTTAATCGTCTCCATCTCCAGTAGTACTTCATGGACAGACAATGGACCTGGCTAATATATGCAGTAGCAGAGTATGGATGTTCGGATCAAGTTCATCTGTTTGCTTTGTCCATTCAGAGGAAAAGCAGAATCTTTAGAAATTAGCAAAGCTGGACTCAAAAAAAAGGAATTAAAAGTATTTATTATATCACTCCTGTTAAGCTGGAAATGAATTCCAGGCCAGATTAAAGTTTTTTAAAATCTCAGTTTGATATCCAAAATATTTTTCTTTCCTTTTCCCACAGTCACTGACCCTAATCATTCAGGGAATTGAAGATCAGGAAAGTGGAAATGAGGGTTATCAGACCAACCGTGTGCTGGGAATGATAGAATGGAGTTGATGAGCCATATAGCCTATTTCTGCTGTTATGTTTTATGACCTTAGGGTCTTATAAGACATTCTGAAGAGGAGCAGGCAGTTCTCCCTTGTAATTCTATGAAATCAGAGACATTATAGAAATGTAGGCATTACCTTTCTTGACAGTAAGCTGTTTAACTTCATCAGTGATTCAGGCTTGCTGCAATTTGAACTTTGTCGAGAGCATACTCAAATTTGCATCATTTCAAGACAGACTGGCCCACATTGCACCCAATTTATGTTGGCAATGGTATGGGTAACACCAACTCCAACCTGAACCAAGCCACAGAAGGTGGTACCCGGTCACATGACCAAAAGCTAAAGAGATTCTTAAATGAGAAGGGAGAGATGGAGAAGTTTTAGGAGGGACTTACAGGCCTTGGGGCCCAGACTGCTAAAAGCACAGTCTCCCAATGCTGGAAGAAGCAAGCACAAGAGGTTAATCCTCATCTGTTGAGCAATACCCAAAAACTAAAACTCGAGCAGGGGTTTTTAAAATTCCTTTCTTGAGTCCAGCTTTGTTCATTAAGAAGAGAAATAGACCATTGAGCCCAACCAATCCATGCAAGTGCTTATTCTTATATCTGGCCCCTTCCCATGTTTCATTGCCCTGTCATAACCTCTTCATTCCATTCTCCCTCCTTTGGCTATCCAGTTTCCTTTTAACTCTGTCTATATTATTTGCTTCACCTACACCTGGTGGTGAGTTGCACTTTCTGATGACCTTGTATATGTCTCAAAATGTTTCACAGCCTTTGTAAAATTTTCAAATATCACCATTCTTTTAATGTCTTAAATGCAGCAGCTAATTAGCACACAGCAAGCTCCCACATTCAACAATGAGGTTTGTGAGCAGATTATTGGTGGTTCAGTGGTTAGCACTGTTGCCTTGCAGCGCCAGTGACCTGGGTTCAATTCCACCCTCGGGCGACTGTCTGTGTGGAGTTTGCACATTCTCCCCTTGTCTGCGTGGGTTTCCTCTGGGTGTTCTGGTTTCCTCCCACAGACCAAAGATGTGCAGGTCGGGTGAATTGGTCATGCTAAATTGCCCGTAGTGGTAGGTGCGTTAGTCAGAGGGAAAATGGGTTGAGGTGGGTTACTCTTCGGAGGGTCGGTGTGGACTTGTTGGGCTGAAGGGCCTGTTTCTGTGCGGTAGGGAATCTAATTATCTGTTTTAGCCGAGGAGGAATATCATTAGCTGAATCAGCTAGGACATTAGGGAGAACTGCCCTGTATTTCTTCAGAATGTGTTATCAAACTGCATTATCATAAGGTGTAGGAGCAGGTGTAGACCAGTTGGCTCATTGAGTCAACTCAGCCATTCCATGAGACCATGGCTGATCCATTAATCCTCAACTCCAGTTTCCTGCCTTAGCCTCATAACCCTTGAGAGTTATGTTAACCCTCAGTTATTATAAATCTTTCTATATCAGTCTTGAATATATTTAATGGGTCCAGCCTTGATATCTTTCTGCAGTAAAGAATTCCACAGATTCACCACTCTCTGAGAGAAAAACATCTTTCTTATCTCTGTTTTAAATGAGTAACTCCTTACTTTGAGATGATGGCCTCTTGCCCTGGACTCTCCAGCAAGGGGAAACAAACTCTTTGCATTTATACTGTGTGATGATGCTGTGTATTTTGTCTTGGTTTCTTTTCGAGAAAAATTGACAGGTGGCGAGCAGTCAATGAGAGATGAACAACTTGTGAGGCCATGGGTATTTTTTAAAGTTGGAACAATAGAAGCAGCCTGAGTGGGTGTGGTGGAACTCTCACAGATTTTTAGTTAGCTTTTGGCAGTTGTTGCTGAGTTGTTGCAGGGTTGGAAGGCTGTGAATCTCTTCCGGCTGCTACACCATATCTGAGGTTTCTCCCAGAATTGTCTTTTGATGTTCTTTCCTCTTGGATTGGAGAACAGCATATAGGACAATCTGTTTTCTGAATTTGTCTTTTGCCAAGGATATGTTTATGGGATGTTGTTATATTGGGACAGTTACTGTATAGAAGTAAAATAATGTACTTACAGTTAAGTTTTCCAGTAGATTTAAGTTATTACAAGTTCCTCTTTCTTTTGTTACATTTTAACTATAGTGTTTGAATAAATTGTGTTCTGCTTAACATCGAGTAGTTTGGCCAATCAAATTACATCTGGAACACAGTCTCACATTTATCTTTAAAATAAGAAAAACTTAAGGTCTAGACTACCTTCTTAATATATTTTAGAGCCGGTCTGGTCTGGTCCATAACAACTGTCAAGCCTCCAAAGAATCTTAAATGTTTCAATGTAGTCTCTCATTCTTCTAACCTTTAATAGGCCTACTCTAACCTACTCAACCTCTCCTCAGAAGAGAATCCTTCCATGCCTGGGATCAACTGAGTGAAACTTCTCTGGACTGCCTCTGACAGCATTGTTCCTGTTGTGGAATATTTTGCATCCATCTGAGAGGGCAGATGGAAGATTGCATTCCCAACAGTATGACTTCAGTAACTCCCTCATTAACTGCATGGGATTATTAGGCTAGATCATCTGCTCAGATCTCTGCCTTTACTTTGCACTGTGTACTTTTGCAGGATGTACACACATTCGGATTACTATGACTGGACCCATTTGCCTGGCCCTGTCGCCTTTACCATCAAGAAGGACAGAGCAGCAACTTTGTGGCACTTTCATCTTCAAACTTCCCCTCCAAATTGCATAAAACATCCTGACCTGAATATGCACTGCCATTGCCTCATTGTTCATTTCTGGGTGCTACCCTTATCGGATTACTATTGCTGCAAGGACTGAAGTGATTAAAAAAAAATGAGGCAGCAAGTGATGCAGCTTTATTAGAGGTGCATTGGAGTTAGGAATCTCAAGGACAATTAAATAAAAACATGAGGAATTTACAGTGTATTCAGTTCAGGGCCAAGACATGTTTAAATAAAGGGAGTAGTTGTTGAGAGTGGCAGGCAAGTCGTGCCATTCAGTTGTGGAAGGATGTGCAATGACATGTTGATCTTGGGGAAAAAGGTAACGAGGAGGATGGCAAATGAGCTTATATTACTATCTGGTTTGTTATTTATATTTACATCATTAGCAGCATTGCCATGATCTAATCGAAGGGCAGAGCAAGATCAAAGGCCCTACTCTTGCTCCTAACTTGTCTGTCTGTATGTATGTTATAGAGTCATACCGCATGGTAACAGACACTTTGGTCCAACCAGTCCATGCCGAACATAATCCCAAACTGAACTAGTCCTACCTGCCTGCTCCTGGCCAATATCCCTTCAAACATTTCCTATTCATGTATCTATTCAAATGTCTTTTAAATGTTGTAATTGTACCCACATTCATCACTTCCTCAGGAAGTTCATTCCACATGCGAACCACCTCCTGTGTAAAAATTTGCCTGTCATGACTTTTTAAGATCTCTCTCCTCTGACCTTAAAACTGTGCCCCCAAATCTTGAAATCCCCCACCCTAGGGAAAAGATGACTACCGTTAACTCTCTAAATCTCTAAAGGGTCATCCCTCAACCTCCTGCACTCCAGTGAAAAAAGTCCCAGCCTATCCAGCCTTTCTTTATAACTCAAACCTTCTCTTCTGAATCTTCACCAGCTTGATAATGACATTTGTATAACTGGGCGACCAGAACTTGATAAAGTATTCCAGAAGAGGCCTCACCAATATCCTGTACAACCTCAACATGACTTCCCTACTCCTATACTCAAAGGACTGAGCAATGAAGGCAAGTGTGCCAAATGCCTTTTTAACCACCATGTCTATATGTGATGCAAATTTCAAAGAATCCACCCATTGTTCCCTCTGTTCTACAACACTACCCAAGATCCTATCCTTGTTTGTTTTACCAAAATGCAATACCTCACATTTATCCCGATTGAACACCATCCACCATTTTTCAGCCCATTGACCCATTTGATCAAGATCCTTGTGTAATCTTAGAAAACCTTCTTCACTATCTATTATGCCACCAATTTTGGTGTCATCCTCAAACTTACTAACCATGTCTTCTATATTCACATGCAAATCATTTTTATGAATGAAAGACAAAAGCTGACCCAGAACCGAACCCTTTGGAGCATTGCTGGCCACTGGCCTCCAGTCTGTAAAGCAATCCTTGACTGTTAGTCTCTATCTCTTGCCATTAAGCCAATTGGCGAGCTCATTCTGAATCCCATGTGATCTAACTTTATTAATTAGTCCACTGTGCGGAACGTTGTCAAAGGCTTTACTAAAATTCAAATAAGCATTGTTTACTGCACTGTCATATGTGTATCAAAGGAAGTTGCAGATAGATGACATGTTGCCTGAATAGCGTCATGGAAGGACATTTTTAACCTTTGGTTTTGTGCTGGCTGTGGAACACAAGAGGGAGGCAATGAGCATATTCCAACAAATCCTTTCACAAACCAGAAGACAGGAACATATAAGGTGAACAGGTGAAAGCTAAACATGACCCAATGTTTTTTGGCAAAGACAGAAAGTGGGCACATTCAGCTGGCATTGGATTCAAAATATTAACCCTCCCTTGCAGTCATGCCATATTTCTACAAAATTTCCCCTCGCACAATGAGAAAAGGTTACTCTGTATCTTAGCCTATATGAACAAGACAAGAGTAAGCCACTTAGCCCTTCGAGCATGTTCCATCATTCAATAAGATCATGGCTGATCTGGTTATAACCTCCACTGCCCATTTCTGCATATCCCTGATAACCTCTCATTCGCCTGGTTATCATGAATCTATCTACCTCTGTCTTACAATTATTTAAAGATTATTTATACTGCACCTTAGTCAGTGCATTGGTCAGATCAATATTTAACACTTAATCAACATCACTCAATAAAATTATCTGTTATTTATATATTGTTGCTTTCCTCTGCAGACAAGCTTAGTTTCTTATTAACCATCTTCTAGTCACTGCAAAATAAGACATAGTTTGGATTTTTAGCAAAACTGGTGTAATTCAGACCAGGAAGATTTATAGGTTGTACTGAGTGACATTATCTACTGTGGACTGTGGAAAAATACTTCAATTTTGCAGCAAAATGGAGCAATTTGCATGTTCTTAATGGGCAGTTGTTTTGACAAACGGAGTTGTTTTGAGTGAATCAGAACTGTCTCTTTTCTGGACGAATGCCCTGGGCTCCTTTCACATTCTCAGGTGTTCCCAACACGACCTTTTTATAATCAAATGGCACTTATTCCGATCTATGACATTAATGAGGTTGATAAGTGCCTTTAAGGCAAATTCAGGGATAACCTTAGGCAGAAAGACTAATAGCTTTTCTGAGATCAATGGTTGCCCACTTATTTGCATTTTGAGTCATGCAAACTTAAAAAAAAAGGGAAGTTTTTTTGCAAGGATACTGCTCTATGATACAGAGAATATTTTAGAGAGACATCACAGCTCCGAATTGTGACTGCTTGAGCTCCTATGTCACAGGATTGAGGAAGTCAATTTTCATCATACAGTATTTGCCCACCTCCCCGCCCCATCCATCTCCCAAAATACACCTATGTTCCTTGTGTGGAGAGTGAACTAATGATGTATTTCACAATCCTCACTGCATCACCCCTACTGCTTTGCATTCAGAATTTTGAACAATTTACTTCTTGAATAGGTGCCAGGCCAAAGGTGTACTTGCTGTTGACTTGTAGGCAAACACAATGGCCAGCTGCCAGATGGCAAGGTTCAACGGCTTCAAAAGCAGCTATTGTGAATTATCTCACACTTGCTCACGTTGGATTGAAGCAATGCCCATGTGCCACCTGTGATTTAGCTGGCTGCCCTACAAATCAGAGAGTATGGCTAGACTGACACCTGAATGTAGTACTGAAGGAGTTCTACACCCACTTTGTGGCTCTACCTTCTGAAATAGGGCTCTCTCATTTCAATGCAAGAATTCCTCAGCACAATTTCAAAGAAGGGAGCTTCTTTAATTTTAAGCTCTCAATCAACATCCTCTGAGTTAGATTATTTGTCACTTATTTAATTGGTATTTTTGGGTTCTTGCTACGTTTGCCATATTACAATGACCACACTTCAAAGTACTTCATTCAGACATGAATGGTGCTGCATATCTTTAGACCTGGGTTTCAAATCCAGCTCAGAATGACAGGACAAATATCTGCTCTGCAAAGTTTGGTATTGCTAAAACTGACCTCGACACTGTGGAATTGTTACAAAACCTAATGCAACAGGAACTCCAGCAGCAGGTGGCGATGGGGGAAGGCAGGCCGCTGGCACAAGTTGAATGGACTATCTCTGGAAAAAGAGCTGTCTTTGGTGGAAAGAGGTTTCATGGGAAGAAGGAGCAGAGAGACAAAGGATTCCTCAGCTCAATTCCGTGTGGGCGGCACGATGGCACAGTGGTTAGCAATTCCCACCTCAGGCAACTGCCTGTGTGGAGTTTGTACATTCTCCCTGTGTCTGCGTGGGTTTCCTCCGGGTGCTGCAGTTTCCTCCCACAGTCCAAAAATGTGCAGGTCAGGTGAATTGGCCATGCTAAATTGCCCATAGTGTTAGGTGAAGGGTTAAATGTAGGGGAATGGGTCTGGGTGGGTTGCTCTTCTGAGGGTCGGTGTGGACTTGTTGGGCTGAAGGGCCTGTTTCCACACTGTAAGTAATCTAAAATTCAAACTACAGCCTTTACTTCATGTAAATTCAGTAAATAATTCCTTGTTTAACCTTAATTTCCCTTCACATTTGTAATGACCTGCAGACAGTGGAATAAAGAATTCCTGCTTCTGGATATTTGAGGCATCCACATATTTGAATCTTAATGCTAAAACAACTAGGGCAGTATCCTGCTATTCTTATCAATGTAGGCCCATACGTGACATTAGTCCCATACTAATATGGTATGCTTTTACCTGTTACCTGGAGTGGCCAAGCACCTTTAAACAAATGGACCATCACAGCCTTCTTCATAAAAAGTCAGAAAGATACAATTCAACCATATGCCTGCTGATCTAATTTGTCTCCAGGTCCAGAAATGCCTTCAAGTAATACTCATACGAGTGTTCACATCCCTATGTAGTCAAGGCATCCAAGTCGCCAGTGCCTACGAACCTCCATCCTAGTGTCTTATAAGAAGTGGCAGCAAAGAAAGTGGATTCATTGGTTATAATATTCCAAAATTCTATGGATATGGAAAAGGTTCCACTGCATTGAAAAAATGCTAATATGACACCATTATTTAAAAAGGGAGGGAGGCAGAAAATATAAAATAACATACAAATTAGTTTAATGTGTGATTCACTTCACATTCTCCTTTACACTGCTTAAAACCGACTGATTTGACACAAATTTTTGATTACTGCTTCAGTTTCTCCTTAAATGGTGCAGAATCAAATATCAATTTGTATCATTCCAGTTAATCTCCTTAGTCCAGTTTGCTCCAATAAAGGTGCAAAGTGAATATACATTATTGTTGTAAATGAATCATGGGTGTTGAATTTATCAGTAATGCCCGACTGCTGAAAATTAAAATAAAATGAAATAAAAATACATTTCTCTGTCAGGTGCTTCTCCACAGAAGCCATGTTAGAGTGAATGGTGGAGCTGTTGACTGCAGAATGTTTTGTCTGTTCTGAGGCTGTATCACAGTGCATTGGTGGGGCTGATCAAAAGGAACTTGACCTTCCACCTCAATTTAGAAATGATATTTGTCTTTAATGTGCGGAATTGGAAGAGCACTATCCAGCTGTACACAGCCTTGCGTCACAGTTAGTTGAAGGTATTCCAGTTCCTGCAATGACATTTCTCACCCGAAAGGAAAGTTATCACCACAATGAAACATTCATCTCTCCCCTAAACTTAAGAAAAGGATGAGCTGAGCAGAAACAGGAGCCTTCCTGTCCTTGACAGTTGATAATTATGCCAAAAGTGATGTTACTTCACTGGTGTTATATCATCAGTGACTGGCTGCACACACTAAATAAATATTTACGTATCACTCAGTTGATTAAACTGAAAGGGTTTATAATTGGTAATTAGTAATTTGGCTGCAGTACAATGTTGGATTATTTTTGACTTTGAAGTGTGAAGAGGTTTGTATGGCAACCAGTCTTCCTGTAATCATTGTACAATAAAGCAGAACGCCAAACTCTGATTCTGCATTCCATAAACATAATTCCATAGTTAGATAGGTGCGTAACCGTAGCTCACGTGTCAGTTGTGGCTTAGTTGGTAGCACTCTGAGTCAGAGGATTGTGCATTCATGCTCTAATCCAGTGGCCTGAGCGCAGAATCTAGCCTGGCACTTCAGTGCAGTACCGAGGGAGTGTTGCACTGTCAGATGTGCCATCGTTCAGGTGAGAAATTCAGCTGAAGTGCTGTTTGCTCTCTCAGTCAAACATAAAAGATCCCTTGGCCTTGTTACAAAGAAAACCTGGGCTTGCCAATATTTAACACTCGACCCCCCAACATCAGACAAAATAAATGATCTAGGCATTATCATAGAGCTATACAACACAGAAACAGACCCTTCAGTCCAACCAGTCCATGTTGACCATAATACCAAACTAAACTAAACCCACCTGCCTGTGCTTGGTCTACCTCCCTCCAGACATTTCTTATTCATGTTATTATTTGTGGACTCTTGCTGTTTCAAATTGGCAGGTGTGCTTGCCATATCACAAGAGTGACAACTCGTCTGAAATACTTCATTGGGTGTATCAACATCCTGGCGTTTACCACTCACCAGAAATGCATCTGAATAAGCCATATAACTCCTGTAGCTGCAGGCTGGGAATTCTGTGTGAGCAGGAGAAAGTGAGGACTGCAGATGCTGGGGACCAGAGGTGTTCTCTGAAACGTTCCGCAAGTAGGCCAAACGTTTCAGAGAACACCTCTGGGGCATCCGCACCAACCAACCCAACCGCCCTGTGGCTGAACACTTTAACTTCCCCTCCCACTCCGCCAAGGACATGCAGGTCCTTGGCCTCCTCCATCGCCAGACCATGGCAACACGATGCCTGGAGGAAGAGCATGCATCTTCCGCCTAGAAACCCTCCAACCACAAGGGATGAATGCAGATTTTTCCAGTTTCCTCATTTCCCCTCCCCCCACCTTATCTCAGTCCCAACCCTCGGACTCAGCACCCTCTTCTTGACCTGTTATCTTCTTCCTGACCTCTCCGCCCCCACCCCCTCTCCAGCCTATCACCCTCACCTTAACCTCCTTCCACCTATCACATTCCCAACACCCCTCCCCCAAGTCCCTCCTCCCTACCTTTTATCTTAGCCTGCTTGGCACACCCTCCTCACTCCTGAAGAAGGGCTTATGCCCGAAACATCGATTCTCCTGCTCCTTGGATGCTGCCTGACCTGCTGCGCTTTTCCAGCTTTTTTAGTTCTGATCTCCAGCATCTGCAGTCCTCACTTTCTCATAGCAGTTAACTGTCAATCATTATCCATGGGTGCATTTTCCATGGCAGCTCCCTTCGGGTATTTCTTGTGAATTGGCCTGATTGTTGCTAGACAAAATAGTCTTCGATAGTACGCAGCTTTCTCAGCTGTACCCAAGTTCTGTACGACCTAACAACAATGAAAAAGTTCCTCTTGAAGTTGGACACTTATAGCTGATGCGTCTCACACCACAGACAGATGATGAGGGTCCCAGGTTGAGATGCTGTTTTGCTGCAATGAGCTTCCTCCCTGCTTCAGCGTAGGTCCAGTGACTAAGTGCTTCTCCTCCTTCAAACAATGCAAGCACCTAAGTGTGTAGTCCAATGAGGGCAGCATGACTGCTGCATGAATTATGGTCACTATAGTACATGACAACACTTCAGCCAGATAGTACCTGATGAATCTGTTCAGTGAAGAGCTTTTCTAATAAGGGAGTTGATATAAAGGGCATAAATGCTCACTTTTTTAATGCATCCATGGCATATGGGTGTCACAGGCTATACCAACATTGATCGCCCGTCCCGAATTTCCTGCGGGGAATTGAGACTCAACCACAATGATGTGGAGTCACATTTAGACCAGACAAGGATGACAGAATTCCTTCCTTCAAGGATATTAGTGAATCAAATGTATGTTGTTAAGACAACTGTCGAAAGTGGTCACAATTAGCTATTATTCCAGAATATTGTTAATTGAATTCAACTCTCACCATCTGTTACAGTTAGCCTGGGGTTCTGGATTACTAGTGATATTACTGCTATGCTGCTGCCTTCCCTGACAATCTATACATGGTTATCTTGTTTGATAGTTTGGAAATCAGCTACAGTCCTGTCCAAATGATCTCTTACATTCAGAAAGAGGATGTTTAAGGGAGGCAATGCAAGCATTTAAATTATTCCTTCACTGATACATGTGCACATTACAGATCTCCAGACATGGCAGTTATCTCCGGAGGTGATTCTGAAAAACCCAGTGGGCCATAGGCTTCAGTTTTGTTCGAATAATCCCAATCTGTCAAATCATAAAGTCATCGTGGCACAGAAGGAGCCCATTTGGCCAATCAGTCTCTGTAAAGCTCAGCCGGCCCTATTCCCTTATTCTCCTAGTTTTGCAAGTGCCTATCCAATTTCCTCTTGCAATCGTTTTTGGGTTCAGATTTTGTATGCCAGCTACAGTGCAGCATTTGGCACAACTTAGTAACAGGCTACTCAGAAAGCCAAGGGAGTAATTCTGCTCATGTGTCCAAGTGTGGTTCCTCCTGGAATAGTAGCAGATGACCGCAGAATACATCAGAGATTGGTGAAACTTCATTATTGGTCCCTCACAATATCTTCATCATCTCAATTCTGCAAGAAAAGGCCCCCATCAATTTCACTTTGCGAGGGACCTTCTCAAAGCTGCCATCATGTAAAACTAAGGAATGAAAACATGGGAAAGGAATGAAACCATGAATAAAAAAAGGTATCTTAGAAAAAAAAGGTATAGAGCACACGTTGAACTACTTAATGCTTTGCTTGTTGAGTAATTGATGGTAAATGAGCCTAAATGTAAGATTAACACCAAGAGATCAGAGGTAAAGATTAGGATTATATAGATTAGTAACACATAAACAGGGTTTTCCGTAAACCAGCCCAGGACTGTAAGAAGGTATTGTTTACTCCTGTTGCTACCAAACACAATGGTGGAGGTAGAATCAATTTCAAACAGGAGTGGATAAAACTTGGAAAAGGAGCAATTAGAAAGGACTTGGGAATTATGTGCATCAGTTTCTCAGAATGGTGACTCAGGCAAGTACTGTTACAGAAATGTAACAGCACAGGAACAGCTTTATGTGGGGATTTATACTCCATCTGAGCCTCCTCTATCTTTATTTCAAAAAATCCTTCCATTCATTTCTCCCTCAAGTATCGAGTAAGCTTCCTCTTAAAAGCATCAATACTACTATTTGCTTTAAATGTCCGCTGTGTTCTCCACATTTTACCCACTTCCTGAGTAGTAGCAGTTAACTGGGCACAATAAACTGAATGTTCTCATGTGCTGTCAAATGTCTAGTATTCTACTTTCATTAAGGTGATGTAGCCAATATTGTGCAGCTGAAGTGGCATGACTCAAGTTGATAACTTTGAACAAGCCATCTACACTCATACCAAAATCTCACCATCTGCTGTAGCTGCATCCCTTCATCTTATCATAGAGCATATCACATGCTTAATGCCAGTCATTTTACTTCAACAAACTCTACTTCAGGCTGAAGTGCATGACCTCTGGGGTGAGCTATTTGCAGAGTTAGCCTGACTCCATAGATCTCCATTCAGGCAGGTATTGGATGGAGAAGTCACACCCCCACTTCCAACAGAAACCCAAACTAAACGGTGACATACAAATTAGTGCTGAGTTCCAAAGGATACAATTTTGACTGTTTTAAGAGCATTAAGCTGTAGTGAGAGAGTCACAAAATGACAGAACAGATATAAATGAAGAGCAGATAAGATATGCTTAGCTTTCATGAGATGAAGTCTTTCAAATCCTTTGCCCTCCAAAGTGTTAAATAAAACTGGCTGCAGTTGTCAGTGATGGTCAAGAAACTGTCATAGAGTCATAGAGATGTATAGCACGGAAGTAGACCCTCCGATCTAATTCATCCATGCCAACCAGATGTCCTAAGTAATCTAGTCCCATTGGCCAGCATTTAGCCCATATCCCTCCAAATGCTTTCTATTCGTATACCCATCCAGATGCCTTTTAAATGTTACAATTGTATGAGCTGAACAGATTTGATTGACAGATCAGCTGGTATAACATCTGTTCAATCAGTTTCAATAGATCTCTTTGTTGACATTTCCTGTACAGATATCAGCAAGTCATTAAGAATGCTTGACTGAATCTCAAAAAAACTCAACATGATGCGCGGAGCTCATAGTTTAATCGACAGGTTAGAGAGGCTTTTTTAGAGTATAAACAGTTGGTTGTTATAAAATCTTAACTACTTGAAGATATTTAAAAGCTTTGAAGCTTTCATGAATGGATTTCATTTTCATTATTAAGCCTTTATAATGACTACTACGCTAGATGTTTGACATTTTTGGAAATAAGAAAGTAAGAGACAGAGTGTGGTGGTTGGGGGTTGTTGTTCATACTGGAGGCTTGTGACCAGCAGTGTGCCACAAGGATCAGTGTTGGGTCCACTGTTGTTGGTCATTTATATAAATGGTTTGGGTGAGAATCTAGGGGGCATTGTTAATACGTTTGTGGGTGATGCCAAAATTGGTGGTATAGTGGGCAGTGAATGACAGATGGGGTTAATTCAGATAAATGCAAGGTGTTGCACTTTGGTAAGACAAACCAGGGCAGGATTTACACAATTAATTAGCTTTCATTAATTGGTTAGCTTTTCTCTTGAACTCTGGGTATAAAGTTTTGGCAATATTTAATTCTCAGTTGAATGGGGTTAGACATGTAATAAGAGGTCCTAGTCAGCTTGGTATCCACCAGCTGACTAAGCCAGTATACTTCTCCATCATCTCCCCCCTTGATATCAGGTGACAGGTTGCCTTACTGAAATTTCTCCTTAAAATGCCAGACCTGCCTCTTCTTCCCTGATCCATTTCTGAAGCACCGAGTCATCATCCTAGTTTAGGGTAACCATCTAAGGAACCTAGGTGTCACCTCTGGATTGTGGTTATGAGGACTAGCTAAACTTCAGAAATGGCCAATATCTGTATGTGGAATATCCAGCCCCACAGCTTTGACATCCCCAGCTAGCTGCAGGTAATGCCACAGTGCAGCAGATACGCAATAATAAGATTTGTTATAAATTACTGTAAAAGGGGCAGACTGGTTGGAAACATGAAGGTTGATGGTTGGTATGATTGCTGTTTCATGAATGGATTAGACAATATTGACCATGGCAAAAATTTTAGCTTTGGCCAGACAGTGGGTTATAGGGAAAAGTGGAGTTGAGGGTTATCAGATCAGCCATGATCTCACTGAATGGTAAAGCTTACGGGATGGGCTGAATGAACTACTTCTGTTCCTTGTGGTCTTATCCAGAGCATACAGACTCCCTTTCAAGAGGATAAATTAAAACTTCCTCTATGGAAACAACTTCAATTACTGGTCTCTCGTGCAGGCTGTCTTGGAAGACAATGCAAGGATCCCAAATTCAAATTCAAATCAGAATATAATGTTTGGAATACTGTCCATATGAGACCTGGCATCTGATGCTTGTGAGGAAGAGATGACATTGGATCTATGGTGTCCCAAACTCTCTTAAACTGGAGTTTTGTCACCTCCGGTCTGAATTTGTAGTGGCCTAATTGATGGAAATTGATTGTAATGATCAGTCACCAATTTCATTATCATATTGCATTGTATGTTTACCAATGTGATAAAAAGTGACTAATTAGTCAACAGTTTTCTTGTATGTTCAGCAATTCCTTTAGACGTTACTCCTTTTTGCCACTGTCACTAGGTGGAAGGTGTAAGCTAAATATTTGCAAGCTGTCCCTGTTGACGAGAACTACCTAGTTCCCTAATGTACTGACCTTCACTCAGGTACTTAATGGTTAGAACACTTAAGATTAATGCGCTTGACTTGACAGTCTACGTAAATGGAATTGCAATAAAATAGAGCTCGTAAAGAAGCTGAGGCTTTATCTTTTGTGTGTACTAAGTCAGACAGAACAGATGCAGAGGGGACATCTATCCATAGGGTCCTACATAGGTGAGTCAAAATCCGGTTGAAGTCATGCCCCCAATGACTATCGCAAGCTGTATTCTCAACACTTTTGTTTCCATGACGATGAGGACACCATGACTGCAAGAATGTTTCCTGTTAAAATCCAGTGAGAGTCCTGCACTTAGGGGCCAACTGTTGCGCTCTACCTTGAGCATTCAGTAGCCACATGAGGTGAACTTTGGAAGATTAGACACAATGGAACTCATGGATAGTACTTAGAATAAAGATGTACCAGTGAGGTACACAAAAACATCAACATTAGACAGCTCACAAGGTGCAGTTTTTTACTTCAGTTGTGATACCCTTATAGCCTGTATGTACAGGGCTTATCATGGTAGGGACTTACCACAGCAAATATCCCCCCTTGGGCCACCATAGCTAACATCAGGTCCCAGCTTTGGGGCCTACCACAGCTAGTGTCAGAGCATCCGAGTGTACTACATCAGCACCAGGTACTTGGGCCTCAAAAAGCAAGAATACTCCTAGTGCTGCTCCGGTAACTTTCCTCTCGTGCTGGTGGATGATAGTAAGATGACAATTATCACGCAAAAATACTCATGGATCAGGAGGTTGATAGGCTAGTCTGGTGGGCCAAACATTGACAAATGAAATTTAATCCTGAAAATGCATTTTAGAAAAACTAACAAGGCAAGAGAGTGCACCTTGAATGTTGAGATTGCAGAAAGTGCAGAGGATCAATGAGACCTTGATATACACAACATAAATCCTGGAGACCTGCAGGATAGGTAAATAAGGTGGTTAAGGAAGCACATGGGAAACTTGCCTGTATTAGTCAAAGCATTGAATACAAAAGGAGAAAGTGAGGACTGCAGATGCTGGAGATCAGAGCTGAAAATGTGTTGCTGGAAAAGCGCAGCAGGTCAGGCAGCATCCAAGGAGCAGGAGAATCGACGTTTCGGGCATGAGCCCTTCTTCAGATTCCTGCGCTTTTCCAGCAACACATTTTCAGCATTGAATACAAAAGCAAGGAAGTTCAAATGGAGCTGTAGATTATGTTTGGTCACAGTTGGAGGACAGTGTGCATTTCTGGTCATTTCACTGTCAGAAGGATTTAATTGTAATAGACAGGGTGTAGGAGATACTCACCCAGATAGTGATGAAGAGACATTGGACTTGAAATGTTAACTCTGCTTTCTTCCCACTGATGCTACCAGACCTGCTGAGTTTCGACAGCAATTTCTGTTTTTGTTTCCGATCTCAGGAAAGGTCTGAACTCCACTACCTCTGCTGTCCAACAAAGTTCTGAGCGTCTTCCATCCAATTACCTCATTGCCCATTTTGTCTATCGCCATGGCACCATTGGTTTACTTCTTTTACCAGTGGTTTCTGTTTCTGTGTCCATGCTCATTCCTATTTCCCTGTCATGGATCTTCCAATTACTATTTTACTGTCATTTATTCCCGACTGCCATTGTGCACTTCCATCTACCCTCTCCTCACAGTCACTCACTCCCTGTGACCATCCACCCTCTCCTCACCGTCACTCACTTCCTGTGGACATCCACCACTCTCCTCACCGTCACTCACTCCCTGTGACCATCCACCACTCTCCTTACCATCACTCACTCCCTGTGACCATCCACCCTCTCCTCACCGTCACTTACTCCCTGTCACTGCCATCCACCCTCTCCACACATCACTCACTCCTTATGTCCATCCAATCTCTCCTCACTGTCACTCACTCCCTGTGACCATCCACCTTCTCCTCACCGTCACTCACTCCCTGTGGCCATCCACCCTCTCCTCACCGTCACTTACTCCCTGTGGCCATCCACCCTCTCCTCACCGTCACTCACTCCCTGTGGCCATCCACCCTCTCCTCACTGTCACTCACTCCCTGTGACCATCCACCCTCTCCTCACCGTCACTTACTCCCTGTGGCCATCCACCCTCTCCTCACCGTCACTTACTCCCTGTGGCCATCCACCCTCTCCTCACCGTCACTCACTCCCTGTGACCATCCACCCTCTCCTCACCGTCACTCACTCCCTGTGACCATCCACCCTCTCCTCACCGTCACTTACTCCCTGTCACTGCCATCCACCCTCTCCTCACTGTCACTCACTCCCTGTGGCCATCCACCCTCTCCACACCGTCACTCACTCCCTATGACCATCCACCCTCTCCTCACCGTCACTCACTCCCTGTGGCCATCCACCCTCCCCTCACTGTCACACAGTTCCTGTCACTGCCATTCACTTTCCCCACACTATCTCTCACTCTCTGCCCATTTCAGTCACTCTCTGTCACTAACTTTTACTCTCACCCCACTGTCAATCACTGCTCCTTACTGTGGTCTTCCCCTTCTTACTTGAACTGTACCTGACAGAGCACAAAACCCAGGGTTGAAACTCTGGTGCAGTACCTAAGGAACTGCTGCAGTGTGGGGCTGCTACCTTTCAGGTGAGCTATTGATCCAAGTCTCCTTCTACCTGTTTCGATAGAATGGAAGATTACATAAGATTACAGGAGACATATGGCATAGAAACAGGCCATTTGCTCCTTTTAGTCCATTTGAGTCTCCTCCCTTCTCCCCTAAGTTTTTCATTTGTTTTGCATTATTCCCTTATGCATCTTATAGTTATCTAATTACTCAGCAAATGAATCTATTCACTTTAATCCATTTCATAGCAAATTTTACCTTCTCATTTTGCTCATATAAAGACATTGCAATTGAATTTTCTCACAGATTTGGTAGCTAATTTATATTTCTCTAAAGGTCAACATGCAGGTTGAGTCTGTGATTAAGAAAGCGAATGCGATGTTGTCACTTATCTCAAGAGGGTTGGAATATAAAAACACCATTGTGCTACTGAGACTTTATAAAGCTCTGGTTAGGCCCCATTTGGAGTACTGTGTCCAGTTTTGGTCCCCACACCTCAGGAGGGCCATACTGGCACTGGAACGTGTCCAGCGGAGATTCTCACGGATGATCCCTGGAATGGTAGGTCTAACATACGAGGAACGGCTGAGGATCCTGGGATTGTATTCATTGGAGTTTAGAAGATTAAGGGGAGACTTAATAGAGACATACAAGATAATACATGGCTTGGAAAGGGTGGACGCTAGGAAATTGTTTCCGTTAGGTGAGGAGACTAGGACCCGTGGGCACAGCCTTAGAATTAGAGGGGGTAAATTCAGAACAGAAATGCAGAGACATTTCTTCAGCCAGAGAGTGGTGGGCCTGTGGAATTCATTGCCTAAGAGTGCAGTGGAGGCCGGGACGCTAAATGTCTTCAAGGCAGAGATTGATAGATTCTTGTTGTCTCGGGGAATTAAGGGCTTTGGGGAGAATGCGGGTAAGTGGAGTTGAAGTGCCCATCAGCCATGATTGAATGGCAGAGCGGACTCGATGGGCCGAATGGCCTTATTTCCACTCCTATGTCTTATAGTCTTATGGTCTTATTGATGGTCTCGAATTAAGCTTTTCCCCAGTAGAGGAACATTCTGTCTGTATTAAATCTTTTAATAATTGTAAAGACCTACTTAGAAACGTAGAATCCCTACAGTGTGGAAGCAGGCCATTTAACCCATGAAGTATAAATTGCCTCTCTGATCCCATCCAGACCCACCTCTTTCCTATCTTTGCATCCCTGCATTTCCCATAGATAATGTATGTAGTGTGATGCTGGAAAAGCACAGCAGGTCAGGCAGCATCCGAGGAGCAGGACATCGATATTTCGAGCATAAGCTCTTTGTCAGGAATGAGCTTATGAAGACCTTATGGCCGAAACATCGATTCTCCTGCTCCTCGGATGCTGCCTGACCTGCCGTGCTTTTCCAGCGCTACACTCTCGACTCTGACCTCTAGCATCTGCAGTCCTCACTTTCTCCCTAATCCACATAGTATGCACATCGCTGGATGCTATGGGTAATTTAACATTGCCAGTCCTCCTAACTGGCGTATCTTTGGACAGGGGGAGGAAACCGGAGCATCCAGCAAAAAACGCAGACCTGCAAACTGCACACAGTCACCCGAGGCTGGAATTGAATGTGGCTCTTTGGTGCTGTGAGGCAGCAGTGCTAATCACTGGGCCACCACACTCAGATCTCTGGGGGCTTCATGAGAGAAGATATGCAGCCCCGTAGCATTATGTATTAGAATAGACAGTTTGATGACCAGTATAGACATGATGGACTGAAGGGTTTCTTCCCATGCTGTAAAAAAACTATTTGTCTGTATAATTTGGTGGTTTAGAGAGGTGAGAAGCAAGATAATCCTTCAACAAAACCAGTAAAATTGGTGAATACAATGTACTGATCCAACTCAACTTATACCTCAAAATGGAGGACCAGTATGAAGAATACATTCATTGCCAAATGAGAAGTTTAGTTTGGATAAATGTGAAGTATTGTATTTTGGAAATACGAATGAGGACAGGACTTATACAATTGGGGCGGCACAGTGGCTCACTGGTTAGCATAGCAGCCTCTCAGCACCAGACAACTGTCTGTGTGGAGTTTGCACATTCTCCCCGTGTCTGCGTGGGCTTCCTCTGGGTGCTCTGGTTTCCTTCCACAGTCCGAAGATGTGCAGGAGAGGTGAACTGGCCATGCTAAATTGCCCACAGTGCTAGGTGCATTAGGCAGAGAAAAATGGGTCTGGGTGGGTTACTCTTCAGAGGGTCGGTGTGGACTGGTTGGGCCGAAGGGCCTGTTTCCACACTGTGGGGAATCTAATCTAATCTAATTAATGGTAGGGTCCTGGTAGTGTTGTCGATAAGGGAGAATTAGGCGTTCTTTGAAATTTGCATCACAGGTAGACAGGATACTTAAGAAGGCTTTTAACATGCTTGTCTTCTTTGTTCAGAACTTTGAGCATAGGAATTGGGACGTCATATTGAGGTTGTACAGGACATTGGCGAGGCTTCTTCAAGAGTACTGTGTCCAGTACTGGTCGCCCATTTATAGGGAGGATAGTATTAAACTGGAGAGGGTTTAGAAAAGATTTACTAGGATGTTGCTGGGAATGGAGGGTTTGAGATATAAAGAAAGGTTATTAGGCTGGGACTTTTTTCACTGGAGTTTAAGAGGTTGAGGCGTGACCTGATAGAGTTTTATGAAATAGTGAGGGGCATAGATACGGTGAATAATAAGGGTCTTTTCCCTCGGGTGAAGGAGTTCAAAACTAGGGGGCAAATTGTCAAGGCGAGAGGAAAAAGATTTAAAAGGTCACGGGGGAGGCAATTTTTTTACACAGAGAGTGGTTTGCGTGTGGAATGAACTTCCAGAGGAAGTGCTGTATTTAGATACAGTTATAATGTTTAGAAGACATTGGATGAGCACTGGAAAGATTTGGAGGGATGTGGGCCAAATATAGGCAGGTGAAACTAGTTTAGTTTGTGAATCTGGTTGGTGTGGCTCTAGTTGGACCAAAGGGTGTGTTTCCATGCTTTATGACTTTATGAGTCTATCTGACTTCTTTCCCTCCAGCAGCAAGATACTCTAAGGCATGTGGTAAGTTTGTCTAAGTGAGTACAGCAGATACGGGGTATCAGTAACTAGTATGTACCATTTCCTGTGACTGAGGGGGTGGGTAGTTCATAATCCTTTCAGTGGGTCTGGGAACAACACACAAACTTACAAATTAGGAGAAGAACTATGCCATTTGCCCCCTCAAACCAGGTTTGGAATTCAATAAGATCATGACTGATCTGATTATGACGTCGACTTTACTTTCCTGTCTATCACTGCATCCCCTTGACGTCCTTATCAATGAAGAATCTATCAAACTCAGCCTTAAGTACATTCAAAGCCCTGCTGTCACTACACTGTGGGGAAGAGGATTCCACAGACCAAAGAAATGCTCTATCATCCTACATTAGGAAGGACTCTCTTTATATTAAAACTGCTTCCCCTTTTTCATAAGAGTAATCACACTGTTAACTCCTCTCAGGTTCTTATATGTGTCATGCTCACCTCATACAGTATTGACTGAGTTATAAATAGAAATTTAAAGTCAACTTCATATTTTTTCCAATACAATTGTTTTATGATCAGACAGACCGCTTGTCTAAATGTCACACCATCAAAGGAAGGGCAAAGAAGCTTCTGGTCTGCATTTAGCACATTGCATTAATGCTCTCTTTTTATCTATGCTGCACTATTTCTGTGTTTGAGTTTGTACAATATAAACAAAAGATACCAATAATATTATAACCTGGCTGCACTGACGTTTCAAACAAGAAAGTATTGGGGGAAGTTAATGTTTTGGCTGGTAGTGTAAAATAAATGAAATCAGGTGGGCAGCTCTTGACACCTGAATGTCGCTATGAATTAGGCCACAATTGGGGCGGCATGGTGGCACAGTGGTTAGCACTGCTGCCTAACAGTGCCAGAGACCCGGGTTCAATTCCTGCCTCAGGCAACTGTCTATGTGGAGTTTGCATGTTCTCCTCATGTCTGTGTGGGTTTCCTCCAGGTGCTCCGGTTTCCTCCCACAGTCCAAAAACGTGCAGGTTAGGTGAATTGGCCATGCTAAATTGCCCGTAGTGTTAGGTGAAGGGGTAAATGTAGGGGAATGGGTCTGGGTGGGTTGCTCTTTGGAGGGTTGGTGTGGACTTGTTGGGCTGAAGGGCCTATTTCCACACCATAAGTAATCTAATCTAAATTGGAGGAACAACACCTCATCTTCCGCTTGGACAGCCTACAGACTGGAAGACTCAACATTGAATTCTCCAATTTCAAATAACCTTCCCCGCCATCCCCTGATCCCTTTACAGCCCTGCCTCCTCCCTTCCTTTCCTCCGACTGACCCTTCCAGCTACCAATTGTAGTCATTCCTTCCATTGCCCGACCATCTGTATTCCCCATCACTGCGTCACACTCCGCCCCACTCCCCACCCATAACCCTTGCCCTCCCTCTCTTTATCTGCAGATCTCCCTACCCCAACCTCCAGTCTTGAAGAAGGTTTACAACTGAAACATCGACTTCTCCACCTCCAGAAGCTGCCTGGCTTGCTGTGTTCTTTCAGCCTCCTGCTTGTCTACTGAATGTCAAAAGAAATCAATCCTGACTAATATTGATGTCCAGTCTATAGTTGGATATCACATACAGACTCTGGTGAATTGAGCTGAATGGGACCAATGATCTTTTCTTTCTATGACAAGGCAGGGCAGCCTCAGTGAGGAAAGAGCTGTCCAGTTTAGGTAGAAAGGAGTTGGATAGGGCTTGAGAAGGAACATAGGAACAGGAATAGGCCATTCAGCCCCTCAAGCCTCTTATGCCATTCAATGAGTTTGTGACTGATCAGTAGCCCAACTCCATGTGATTTTGGCTCAGATCCCTTTGCTTAATAAAAATTTAGCTATCTCAGATTCAAAAATAACAACCGATCTAGTATTCACTGCCATTTCTGGAAGAGAATTACAAACCTCTACCATCCTATGTGGTAGCATCTCTCCTGAACGGTTCTGCCCTAATTCTCAGACTGTGCCCCTGGTTCAAGAATCCCCAACCAGTGGAAATAGTTTATCTTTTTCCACATTGTTTTTCCCTATTTATTTCTTGAAGACTTCAATCAGATCATCCATTAAATTTCTAAATTCTGGTAAAAACCGGATTTGTACAATTTCTCCTCTAACTTAACCTCTGAAGTCCAGATATAACTCTTAGAAAACCAATATTGTATTCCCTGCAAAGCCATAACCTCCTTCCTCAGGTATGGTGTCCAGATCTGCTCAGCGTACTTCAAGTGGGGTCTAATCAGGACTTTGTTTCTCTGCAGCCTAACTTCTGCATTCTTAGACTCCGGTTCTGTAGAGGTAAAGGGCAGTAGAGTAGGGTATAAAGGATGAGATAGACTCATTTGAGTTTAAATGATCTGCTGAAAATTCAACATATTTCTATGTAAACTGGAAAAGAAACTATTTAAAAAGCAAATTCATCAGGCAGAATGTTTTTCTTTTAGCTTTCAGCAGGAGATGGACAGTTCTTAAAACTGAAGTTTATGTATACACACAATTGAGTTTGCTTATGCATATTTTCTACAATGCAATCTGCATGTTAATGGCATTCAGTGAAGACAAACACAGCTGTCTCCAACTCCCATACACCGGTTCATTTGGCATTTATCATTTGCAAGTTGCAGGACAGTGGGAGAAACTCAGTGAATCACACAACTAGAGTTGTAGACAGGGCTTTAAAACAAATGGAGGGGATGGTGGGAAGGGTTCAGTGAAGAGGGAAATTAGAACATCCGAATTAAAGGAGGAGGTAAGAGTGCAGAACTTGGGAGAGGTTATTAAAATCTCCAGCACAGACAAAAATAAGACAGACTGCATAGAAAAGGTTAGCAATTAAATTTAAGGCACATTGCACAAACAAATGACAATGAGAAGAGGGACGGTTAATGCAGGACTGAAGGTGTTATATCTGAATGCACGCAGTATAAGGAATGACGTAAATGAGCTTGTGACGCAAATTGAAACTGACAGGTATGACTTGGGGGGCAATGTGGAGACGTGGCTGTATGAGGATCAGGATTGGGAGCTGAACCTTCAAGGATATACATCCTATCGAAAAGATAGGCAGGTGGATAGAGGGAGTGGGGTTACCTTATTTGTAAGAAATGAAATTAAATCAATAGTAAGAAACAAAGTAGGGTCAGGTGGTGCAAAATCTGTGTAGATAGAATTGAGGAACTGCAAAAGTAAGAGTTGGAGTTATGTACAGGCCTCCAAACAGTAGTCTGGAGCTGGGCCACAAGATACACCAGGAGACAGTAAAGATGTGCAGGAAAGGCAAAGTTACAGTGATCATGGAGGATTTCAATATGCAAGTGGACTGAGAAAATCAGGTTGGTAGGGTATAGGAAGTTCAAGGTTTGGGAGAAGATTTGCAGCTCAGGTGCTCGTTGTTGTGGTTCTGTTCGCCGAGCTGGGAATTTGTGTTGCAGACATTTTGTCCCCTGTCTAGGTGACATCCTCAGTGCTTGGGAGCCTCCTGTGAAGCGTTTCTGTGATGTTTCCTCTGGCATTTATAGTGATTTGTATCTGCCGCTTCCGGTTGTCAGTTCCAGCTGTCCGTTGCAGTAGTCGGTATATTGGGTCCAGGTCGATGTGCTTATTGATTGAATCTGTGGATGAGTGCCATGCCTCTAGGAATTCCCTGGCTGTTCTCTGTTTGGCTTGTCCTATAATAGTAGTGTTGTCCCAGTCGAACTCATGTTGCTTGTCATCTGAGTGTGTGGCTACTAAGGTCATGTCGTTTCGTGGCTAGTTGGTGTTCATGGATGCAGATCGTTAGCTGTCTTCCTGTTTGTCCTATGTCGTGTTTTGTGCAGTCCTTGCATGGGATTTTGTACACTACATTGGTTTTGCTCATGCTGGGTATCGGGTCCTTCATCCTGGTGAGTTGTTGTCTGAGTGTGGCTGTTGGTTTGTGTGCTATTTTGAGTCCTAGTGGTCGCAGTAGTCTGGCTGTCAGTTCAGAAATGTTTTTGATGTATGGTAGTGTGACTAGTCCTTTGGGTTGTGGCATGTCCTCGTTCTGTTGTCTTTCCCATAGGCATCTGTTGTTGAAATTGCGCAGGTGTCCGTTTTTGGCAAATACATTGTATAGGTGTTCTTCTTCCTCTTTTTGTAGTTCTGGTGTACTGCAGTGTGTTGTGGCCCTTTTGAACAGTGTCTTGATGCAACTTCTTGTGTGTGTGTGTTGGGGTGGTTGCTTTCGTAGTTCAGGACTTAGTCTGTGTATGTGGCTCTCCTGTATACCTTTGTGGTGAATTCTCCGTTTGGTGTTCTCTGTACCATCACGTCTAGGAATGGGAGTTGGTTGTCCTTTTCTTCCTCTCTAGTGAATCGGATTCCTGTGAGTGTGGCATTAATGATCCGGTGTGTGTTGTCTATTTCTGTGTTTTTAATGATTACAAAGGTATCATCTACATATCTGACCCAGAGTTTGGGTTGAATTTGCGGTAAGACTGTTCTAACCTTTGCATTACTGCTTCTGCTATGAGTCCAGAGATCGGTGAGCCCATGGGTGTGCCTTTGATTTGTTCATATATTTGCTTGTTGAATGTGAAGTGTGTTGTGAGGCACAGGTCCAGTAGTTTGAGTATGCAGTCTTTGTTGATAGGTTCAACGTCCTGTTGTCTGTTTTGTATGTCCAGCAGGTTGGCTATTGTTCCTCTGGCTAGGGTTTTGTCGATAGAGGTGAACAGTGCCGTTACATCGAATGAGACCATGATTTCTTCCTTGTCTATGTGTATATTTCTGATGTCCAAGAATTCCTGTGTTGACTGTATAGAGTGTCTGGATCTGCTGATCAGGTGTTTCCATTTCTGCTGTAGTTCTTTAGCCAGTTTGTGTGATGGTGTCCCTGGTAGTGATACTATGGGTCTGAGTGGGATGTCTGGTTTGTGCACTTTAGGTAATCCATAGAATCTGGGGGTGTTGTTGCTTTCAGGTTTCATTCTCTGTAGGTCAAACCTGGTTAGCTGTCCGTATTTTTGTAGGTTCCTCAGTGTGTTGTTTATCCTATGGGTGAGCTGTGGGGTGGGGTCAAACTCCCTCTTTTGGTAGGTGTTAGTATCTTGCAAGTAGCTGTTGTGCTTTTTGGATGTATTCTGCTTTGTCCATGATGACCGTCATTCTGCCTTTGTCTGCTGGTAGTATGATTATGTTCTATCATTTCTTAGTGCTTTTAGTGCTTCCCTCTCCTTGGAGTTGAGGTTATGTGTTTGTCTTTTCCTTGTTATCAGGGTATAGGAAGAAAAGGAATTTGTGGATATCTATGAAATGGCTTATGGAGCAGCTTGTGGTGAGTCCACTAAGAACAGGCAATACTGGATTTATTAGTGTACAATAAGGCAGACTTGTTAAGGGAGCTTAAGTGAAGGAGTCCTTAGAAGGCAGTGATCATTATATGACAGAATTTACTCCCCAATTTGAGAGGGAGAAGATAGAATCAGAGGTAACGGTATTACACCTGAAAAGAGACATGAGGGAGGAGCTGGGAAGATTGAATAGGAGAGGAGCCTAGAAGACAGTGGAACAGCAATGGTAGGAGTTTCTGGGAGTAATTCAGGCAATACAGCAGAGATTCATCCCGAGGAAAAAGAGGCATGGTACAGGGAGGATGAGGCAACCATGGCTGATTAGGGAAGTCAGGGATAGCATAAAAGCAAAAGAGAAAGCATTTTATGTAGCGAAGGGCAGTGGGAAACCAGAGGATTGGGAAGCTTACAAAGACCCACAAAGAACATCAAAAAAAGAAATAAGGAGGGAGAAGATTAAATAAGAGGGTGAGCTAACCAGTAATATACAAGAAGACTGTAAGAGTTTCTTTAGATATATAAAGGGCAAAAGAGAGGCAAAAGTGGACATTGGGCCAGTGGAAAATGATACTGGAGAGATAGTAGTGGGGAACAAAGATATGGCTGAGGAACTGAACAATTATTTTGCATCAGTCTTCACAGTGGAAGACACAAATAATATACAAAAATGTTCAAGAGAGTGAGGGGGCAGAGCAGAGTATGGTGGCCATCAGCAAGAAGAAGGTGCTAGAAAAACTGAACAGCCTGAAGGTGGATAAATCACCTGGACCAGATGGACTACATTCCACAGTTCTAAGGGAGATAACTGAAGAGATAGCAAAGGCATTAGTGGTGATCTTTCAGGAATTGCTAGAATCAAGGTGGGTCCCAAAGGACTGGAAAATCACTAACTGAACACCCCTGATTAGCCTAACCTCACGTGGGTAAGACCCTGGAATCCCTTGTGAAAAATGCGATTTCTGAATACTTGGAAATGTATGTTAAAATTGGGCAGAGTCAGCATGGTTTCATCAAGGAGAGGCCATGTCTGAAAAATCTGCTAGAATTCTTTGAGGAAGTAACAAGTAGGTTAGACCAAGGAGAGCCAATGGATGACATGTACCTAGACTTCAAGAGGGCCTTTGACAAGGTGCCGCACAGGATGCTACTGAGTAAGGTAAGAGTCCATGATGTCAGAGGCATGGATAGAAGATTTTCAGGATGGCTGCCGGTGACAAGTGATGTTCTGCAAGGCTCAGTGTTGCAACTACAACTTTTTACTTCATACTAGATGAAGGAACTGAGGGCATTCTGGCTAGGTTTGCAGATGATATGGTGATAGGCAGAGGTACAGGCAGCTTCGAGGAGGTGGAGAGGCTGCAGACAGGTTAGGAGAGTGGGCAAAGGAGTGGCAGATGGAGTGCAACTTGGGAAAGTGTGAGGTCATGCACTTGGGTAGAAAGAATAGAGGCAAGGACTATTTTCTAAATGGGGAGAAAATTCAAAAGTCTGAAGTGCAAAAAGAGTTGAGAGTTCTAGTCCAGGATTCTCTTAAGGTAAATTTGGAGGTTGAGTCAGTAGTTAGGAAGGCAAATGCAATTAGATTAGATTACTTACAGTGTGGAAACAGGCCCTTCGGCCCAACAAGTCCACACCGCCCCGCCGAAGCGTAACCCACCCATACCCCTACATCTACATCTACCCCTTACCTAACACTACGGGCAATTTAGCATGGCCAATTCACCTGACCTGCACATCTTTGGACTGTGGGAGGAAACCGGAGCACCCGGAGGAAACCCACGCAGACACGGGGAGAATGTGCAAACTCCACACAGTCAGTCGCCTGAGGCGGGAATTGAACCCGGGTCTCCAGCGCTGTGAGGCAGCAGTGCTAACCACTGTGCCACCGTGCCGCCCACAATTGATGGCATTTATTTTGAGAGGACTTAATATAAAAGCAAGAATGTACTCCTGAGGCTCTGTAAGGCTCTGGTCAGACCACATTTGGAGCATTATGTGCAGTTTTGGGCCCCATATCTCAGGAAGATGTACTGGCCCTGGAGCATGTTCAGAGGAGGTTCACAAGAATGGTCCCAGGAATGAAAAGCTTAACTTATGAGGAACATATGAGGACTCTGGGTCTATACTCAATGGAGTTTAGAAGGATGAGGGTGGATCTAATTGAAACATACAGAATACTGAATGGTCTGGACAGAGTAGATGTTGAGAAGATGCTTCCATTGGTAGGTGATACTAGGCACAGGCTTAGAATAAAGGGAAAACCTTTTAGAACGGAGATAAGGAGAAACTTCTTCAGCTAGAGAGTGGTGAATCTATGGAATTCATTGCCCCAGAAGGCTGTGGAGGCCAGGTCATTGATTATATTTAAGATGGAGATAAATAGTTTCTTGAGTATCGAGGTGATCAAGGGTTACAGGGAGAAAGTGGGAGAATGGGGTTAAGAAACTTCTCAGCCATGATTGAATGGTGGAGCAGACTCGATGGGCTGAATGGCCTCATTTCTGCTCCTATGTCTTTTGGTCTTATTTTACAATCTTGGGTTGATGATGAGGTTCAGTAGAGGCGGACAAAAAGTAGACTGTGGTAGCAGGGGTGGTCACTGCATTCATCTTAAATTATCTTACAATCCCAGAGCAGACCAAACCACCAGCATTATGTTATGATCCCAGATAAGATTATCAAGCTATGATCTACTTATCAAGTTATGATCTACTTAGGGACACTTTCATGACTGCCAAATGAACAAATGATATAAATTGGCTGCAACAGGACATCAACAGACTAGCAAGAATTGGCACACAAGTGAAATTGAAATGCCACACAGTGCATCTGATGGTATGTGTTGGTGTAAAGGCATTACAAAATTAATGGCACAACTCCAATGAATGTGTAGAGATGGAGGGCCTGGGTTTCAGGTGCATAGATTGTTGAAGATTGTAGAATATCTAGAGAGATAGATAGAAAGCAAAGCATATGGGATCTTGGATTTGAAAAGTGTCCTAGAATTGAAAACAAATTATGCTGCTGAAGAAGGCCATTCAGTCATTTAATTTTTATTTAATTTGGTACAAAAGCAGAAATATCATTCTGAATCATTATGAAGCTTTCATTGGGCAACACCTAAAGAATTGGTGTTTCTAAAGAATTTGAAACGTTAACTCTACTTTGTTCCCACAGATGCTGCCAGACCTGTGTTTCACCAGCAATTTCAGTTTATGTTTCAGATTTCCAGCATTGGCAGTTCTTTGTTATGTTTAACCCTAACTGGTTAATTCTGGTCACCATGCTTTAGGAAAGATGTGAAGTTCTTGAAAGGCAACAAAGGAGATTCACCCGCGTGGTTCCAGTGTGGATGAATTTTAGCTACAAATTTAGCTTTAAGAACCTGGACTTGTATTACTTGAAACAATGGAATGGAGGAGACATTTGATAATGTAAGGTAAGGTTCATTTTCATAAATGTAACACTGTTAGCATTGAGTTTTTATAAATTGAAGTATATTTATTAATATATAAAACATAATTTGCAAACGATGATGGATAAGTTCAGTTGAATGTTAGCTAAAAGTTATTTAGAAGTGAGAAAATGCTAAGAAGCAATATCTGATTGGTAATTCGTCAAGCAAATCTTCAGTTTTAAATCCTGACTGTAAAATCTTGTCAAGCTATAATAATTTGGTTAGGTAAGCTTGACTGTAGACTACAAAACAAAACAATTGTATCAGATGAATCCAAGCATTCCAGATTGATTGATAGAAATCTAATTCAATCACCTCAGCCATGACTCATCATAAGGGAGACAATGGTATAACCCAACTCTAATCATGTTTGTATGATAAGGCACCAGCATCCTTCAAGGTATAACACTAAGATCTGTTGCAAAGCCTGTGTACAGAAAGAAAATGTAAGACAGATAAACAGCTTCATTCAAGAGGTGAGAACAAGAGACATGTACCCAGTCTGCCAGAAAACAGGAGCCAGTGTTCCAAGAGGTTCAGCTTAAATCGCCGCCTTTATTAACTATCATTCTTTTATACTTGTTTTGATACAAGTTATAAATTGTGTGAAATTTGTGAAAACATATGTGTACCTGGAATAGGTCTTGTACTTATCAAGCATAGGCTCTTTCAACTTCAGTCTATGATTGTCATTTATTTAGGTCTTACATTTAAAGTTACATTGAACTGCAAAATCTTACCAGCGAGGTGTCCAAGATTATGGCAAGCTTAAATAAGGAGGCCAAAGAATAGTCATTCCATTGGCTGATGTTACAAGGTCTAGGGGAATATAGATCTCAGGTTTTGAGAAAGATACGAGGGGGACATTGGAGGGGTTGGGGATGGAAGTATGTGTGTGAGTAATGTGACAGTATTATTGCTTTGTCCTGATTTTTGCTTTGAAGAGAGATTGAAGCAGAAGTGCCAAGTGGTCTGTTCCAAACCAATAGAATAAATAGCATGTGAGGCTTTGGGGTTTTTATTTAAAGTTGGAACAATAGAAGCATCATGCAGGATGGAGTCAGGGTCCCATCGAACCAGGGCTTTAGTGTAATTTTCAGTAGTTATTGGTGTTTTGAAGCTGCCATACATCTCTCCCTCCACAGCAAAACACTTGAGTTCTCTCTCTCTGTCTCTCCCTCTCTCTCTCTCTGCCAGAATTTTCTCTTGACATTCTTTCCTCCTGGATTGGAAAAACATTGCATGTGACATTACAGTCTATTTTACTGACTTTGTCTTTGACAAGGGTGTGTTTATGGGATCTTACTATATGGGAACAATTACTGTTTAATAGTTGAATAATCTATTATTCTGTTAAGTTTTCCAGTAGGGTTAAGTTTTTCCAATTCTTCTTTCTTTTGTTTGTATTTTAACTATAGGGTAAGAATAAAGTGCGTAAAGCCGAATAGTGTAACTGATTGAATTACGTCTGCATCAAAGCACCTTATGCTTGCCTTTAAATAAAATAAAAGTTAAGGCGTATGTTATCTCTTTGATATATTTGAGGGGGATCTAATCTGGTCCATAACAGGACGGCACGGTGGCTCAGTGGTCAGCACTGGTGGTTAACAGCACCAGGGATGCAGGTTCGATTACTACCTCGGGCGACTGTCTGTGTGGAGTTTGCACATTCCTTCCGTGTCTGCATGGGTTTCCTCCCACCATCCCAAGGATGTGGATGTCAGGTGAATTGGCCATACTAAATTGCCCATAGTGTTGGGGTAGGGGAATGGGTCTGGCTGGGTTACTCTTCAGAGGGTTGGTATGGACTTGTTGGGCCAAAGGACCTGTTTCCATACTGTAGGGAATCTAATTTAATATTTTTATGCAGGGAGTGGAACTTGCTGCCTATGATAGGTGGTGGAAATGATGACTGACCGTAGCATAGTGGCAGAATATGAGATGATTGATGATTTCGGAAGGAAGTTAGAAAGGCAGTGAGGGGAAATAAACTTGCAAGTCTATGAATTTACAGCTGGGTAATGGGGCTGATAGGGTAGTTCCATAGGACTGGTGATGGGCAAAGTGACCTTCCTCCATGCCAGTAGTGACCCTATGATGAATCGTGTTGTCACTGTAAGTGGATCAACCCTCAGCTAAAATACTCAAAAAATAAAATCGAAGACTTGATGTCAAGAAACCAAATGATGAAACGCATTAGCCTGAAAGAAATAACGTGTTGTTGGTAAAAGTCCTTTTGAGAATTCTCCACTCAATCTGAATCATGAAGATCAATGTGTATAGTTGAATGCCCAAAATCTTGAAAGAAATTTCAAAATCATTTCCTTCCAATCATCAGTGCTATTCTGTTTTGACTGATGTTTCAGCCACTTTAGCCTCATCTACCTGAAATACTGTTACCTTTGAATGCTTTATACAGCCAATTCTTTACATGTGAGGTATTGAGATGCCTTAATTCCTTAATTCCACTAGCTCAATCTTTTCTCATCAGGTGTTTGTTCAATTGCTTTTTGAATGTCTCAATTGTATCTGCCTCCACCACTCTCTCGGGCAGTGCATTCTGGATTCAAGTCATTCATTGTGTAAAAGAGATCTTCTTTATTTCACTTTTTGGTATTAAGTTAGAATTCCCTGACTCCCAACACACTGCCAATGGGAACAGTTTCTCTCTGTGTATTCTGTGTTATGGACCGGACCAAACCCACTCAAAATATTAAGGAGATAGCTTAGACCCTAACTTTTGCGTATTTTAAAGACCAGTGTCAGGATTGCATTCCAGATGTAATTCAATTGGTCAAACTACCAAGCAAAACACACTTTCTTTATACACTGTAGTTAAAAGACAACAAAAGAAAGAAAAAATTGCAATAACCCAACTCTATTGGAAAACTTAGCAGAACAATAAATTATTTAACTACTAAGCAGTAACTGTTCCGATACAGTAACATCACATAAACACACACTTGGCAAAGGCAACGTCATGAAAATAGATTGTCTCACATGCAATCCAGCCCACAAGGAAAAAACAGAGAAAACTCAGAGAGAGAGAGATAGTAGCAGGAAGAGAGGAGCTGCAGCTTTCAAGCCCAGCTTCAAGACCCCAGCAATTGTAGAAAGCTAAAACTAAAAGTCCTGCCTCTATGGGAGCTTGACCCCACCCATTCAGGCTGCTTCTATTGTTCTGACTAAATAAAAACCCCAAGACCTCACAAACTGTTTAATTTATTGGCTGAGCCAGACTGATTGGCACCTCTGCCTCAACCTTTCTTCATAGAAATAAACCAGAACAACATACGCTTCTTAAAGCCATAATATTGTCATGTCTGTCTTGGAGTGTGTTGCTGGAAAAGCACAGGAAATCAGGCAGCATCTGAGGAGCAGGAGAATTGAAGTTTCGAGCAAGAGCCCTTCATGTAGAATGAGACTTGTGAGCTGAGGGGTGAGAGAGATAAATGGGAGGGGGATGGGGCTGGGGGAGTAAGGTAGCTGAGAGTACGATAGGTAGATGGAGGTAGGGGTAATGGTGATAGGTCGGAGAGGAGGGTGGAGCAGATAGGTGGGAAGGAAAATGGACAGGTAGAACAGGTCATGAGGGCAGTGCTGAATTGGAAGGTTGGAACTGGGATAAGGCGGGGGGAGGGGAAATGAGGAAACTGGTGAAATCCATATAGATACCATGTGGTTGGAGGGTCCCAAGGCGGAAGATGAGGCGTTCTTCCTCCCAATGCCTGAACGAAGAATGCTTCATCTTCTGCCTTGTGACCTTCCAACCACATGGCATCAATGTGGACTTCACCAGTATCCTCATTTCCCCTTTGCCCCACCTTATCCCAGTTCCAGTCTTCCAACTCGGCACCGCCCTTATGACTTGTCCTACCTGTCCATTTTCCTTCTCACCCATCCGCTCCACCCTCCTCTCCGACCTATCGCCATTACCCCTACCTCCCTCTACCTGTTGCACTTTCAGCTACCTTTCCCCCAGCCCCCTCCCCTCCCATTTATCTCTCTACCCCCTTGGCTCACAAGCCTCATTCCTGATGAAAGGCTCTTGCCAGAATCATTGATTCTCCCGCTCCTCAGATGATGCCTGACGTGCTGTGCTTTTCCAGCACCATACTCTCGACACTTTCTCCTATATCTGTCCAGGACCCTTATGAAATTGGACATGCATCAAATTTCCTTTCAATCATCTCTCAGGAAAACAACTCACTATCTCTTTATGCAACTCAAGTCTCTCATTGTCTGGTGCCATTCTTGTAAACCTTTTCTGCACCTCCTCTAAAGCTTTCACTTCCTTCTAACTTTGCAGTACCAAAATTTGGTACAATTCTCCAGGTGATGTTGCAGCTATACATTTTATAAATGTACATTTGATCTTCCTTACTTTTATATTCTATGCATTTTTGTACACCCCCATAATTTATTTTTAATGATAGAATTGCGACAATATGGAAAGAGACCTTTTGGCCCAGAGTCCACACTGACATTCCGAAAAGCATCCCACCGAGACCTCGTCCCCCCACCGCCGCCACCCCCCTCATCCCTGTAACCCCATCTACCTATCTTGCACATCCCCTGACACTATGCACAATTTGGCATCATCGATCCACCTAATATACATATGTTTGGACTGTGGAAGGAAACCGGAGCTTCCAGTGGGAATCCACACAAACACGAGAGAATTTGCAAACTCTACACAGCCACCTGAGGCTGGAATTGAACTTGGATCCCTAATGCTGTGAGGCAGCAGTGCTAACAACTGAGCCGCCGTCTTGCCCTAACTCTAACCCTCTTCCTCAACCTGCCCTGTCAGCCTCAAATATTTATGCTTTGTTCGCACTGCTGACTCCCAACACCAGGAACCTGGGTTCGATTCCAATCTCAGGTGAAGGAGTATTGCTGCACAAAGAGACCTTGACCAAAGAGCTCCTTGAAAGTGGAGTCGCAGGTAGATAGGATAGGGAAGAAGGCGTTTGGTATGCTTTCCTTTATTGGTCAGAGTACTGAGTACAGGAGTTGGGAGGTCATGGTGCGGCTGTACAGGTCATTGGTTGGGCCACTGTTGGAATATTGCATGCAATTCTGGTCTCCTTCCTATTGGAAAGATGCTGTGAAACTTGAAAGGGTTCAGAAAAGATTTACAAGGATGTTGCCAGGGTTGGAGGATTTGAGCTTTAGGCAGAGGTTGAATGGGCTGGGGCTGTTTTCCCTGGAGTGTCGGAGGCTGAGGGGTGACTTCATAGAGGTTTATAAAATCATGAGGGGCATGGATATGATAAATAAACAAAGTCTTTTCCCTGGGGTGGTGGAGTCCAGAATTAGAGGGCATAGGTTTAGGGTGAGAGGGGAAAGATAAAAGACACCTAAGGGGCAACTTTTTCACTCAGAGGGTGGTATGTGTATGGAATGAGCTGCCAGAGGAAGTGGTGGAGTCTGGTACAATTACAACATTTAAAAGGCATCTGTGTGGGTATATGAATAGGGAAGGTTTGGAGGGATATGGGCCGGGTGCTGGCAGGTGGGACTAGATGAGGTTGGGATATCTGGTTGGCATGGACAAGCTGGACCGAAGGGTCTGTTTCTGTGCGATACATCTCTATGACTCTATGACTCTGTGACTATCTGTGTTGAGTTTGCATATTTTCTGCATGGGTTTCCTTTGGTTGCTCTGGCTTCCTCCGAAAGTTCAAAGATGTGCAGGTGAGGTGGATTGGCTGTGCTAAATTGCCTATAGTGCCCAGGGATGTGCAGGCTCGGTGGATGAGACATAGGAAATGCCGGGTTACAGGAATAAGGTTGGGTCTGGGTGGGATACTCTTTGGAGGGTTGGTGTGCACTCGATGGGCTAAATGGCCTGCTTCCACACTGTAGTGACTCTAAGAATAAGAGAGGACCTTTATAAACAATACAAGGTTCTTCCGGAACTTGACAGGATAGATATGGACAGATAGTTGCCCCTTGTTGGAGAGGATAAGACCAGAGGGGTCTTAGAATAAGGGGGTCATAAATTTAAGATAGAGATGAGGAAGAATTTCTTCTCGCATAGAACATATAACGTAGAACAATACAGGCCCTTTGGCTCTCAATGGTGTACCAGCCATTTATCCTACTCTAAGATTTAACTAACCTACATACCCTTCATTTTACTACCTTCCATGTGCCTATCCAAGAGTCGCTTAAATATCTGTAATGTATTTGACTCTACTATCACTGTTGGCAGTGCATTCCACGCACCCACCACTCTCTGTGTAAAGGCTGTACCTCTGACATCTCCCCTAAACCTTCCTCCCATCACCTTAAAATTATGCCTCCTTGTGATAGCCATTTCGGCCCTGGGAGAAACGTTTCTGGCTATCCACTCTATCTATGCCTTTCATCATCTCGTACACCTCTATCAAGTCATCTCTCATCCTTCTTCGCTCCAATGAGAAAAGCCTGAGCTTCCTCAACCTTTCTTCATATTGAATGCCCTCCAGTCCAGGCAGCATCCTGGTAAATCTCCTCTGCACCCTCTCTAAAGCTGCCACATCTTTCCTATAATGAGGTGACCAGAAATGAACACAATATTCCAAGTGTGAATAGGGTTGTGAACCTGTTCAATTCTGCATTTCAAAGGGTTGTTGAGATTGAGTCATTAAGTAAATTCATGGTTGAGATAGACAGATTTTTAATTAGCAAGGGAATCACTGTTATGTGGAAAGGATAGGGACGTGGAGTCAAGGGTTATCAGATCAGCCATCATCTTGTTGAATAGTGAAGCAGATGGGCTGAATGGCCTAATTTGGCTCCTATGTCTTATATAATGAAGCTTTATCCTTAAATATCCACAAGAACCCCGAACACATTGAAAGCTCAAAGAATAGGTTTTAACAAGCAGATTGACGAGACAATTTTAAGATAAAGCATTTTTCAGAACTCTTGGTGAATCAATGGATAAATACTTCCTGTGGCATAGTAACAAGATTAAAACTGGATGGCTTCACAATTAGATTTCAGAAGCTTGGATAGCATCTTTACATGTAGAAAAATGAAGACAGACACTGTGTTGCTTAATTAAGATGTTGTTTTTCACAAAGGCAAAACATTTTCACTTAAAACATTGAAATTAGCTGTGGCTAAGATAGATCCCTTTATATGCATTTAAGCAAGACAAGAGTGCTAAACTGTGTGACTGACTTGTAGATAAATATCATCTCTTTCATACAGTTTGCATTGGTTAATTTTTATCAATGTAGTAATTGTAACGAGATCAGCTAGTCTCATAGAATGTGAGTTCCCTGATTGGGGCTGTATTTCTGAATCAATCAGGGAGCCCTAGCTGACAGATATAAACAGGAGTGTCAGAGGCTCTGTTCACTCTGATAGCAGGCTCTGAGGGAGTTGGATCAGTGTCATGGACTCTTCAGTTACAAATAAAGGGTTACTTGGTGACGGCTTCTGTGGAGTTATTTCAGTAGCAACAAGAGGGGGATGTGGTTGGTACATGCTGCCTGGATCCAAGGCTATGTCGGAGGAACCATATCTGATGCAAAAACACCCAGGAAACTGTACAAGAAAAGAACAGACCTATGGAAACAGCCTTAGAGAGGGAGGGATGCAGTGATTGTAACAATAGAGTATGAGTTCCCTGATTGGGGCTGTTAACCTGGTTGAATCAGGGAGCCCTGGCTGACAGATATAAACAGAAGTGTCAGAGGTTCTGCTCACTCTGAGTGTTGGATGTGAGGAAGCTGGATCAGTGACAAGTATTATGCACGTGTCATAAAGGGTGACTTGGTGACGGGATACAGGCCTCTCTGGTGCTATTTCTATGGGGTATGAGTCTAATTCTAGAGACTAAAGCACAATGTACAGGTTGACAGGGCAGCACGGTGGCACATTGGTTAGCACTGCTGCCTCACAGCGCCAGAGACCTGGGTTCAATTCCTGCCTCAGGCGACTGACTGTGTGGAGTTTGCACATTCTCCCCGTGTCTGTGTGGGTTTCCTCCGGGTGCCCCGGTTTCCTCCCACAGTCCAAAGATGTGCAGGTCAGGTGAATTGGCCATGCTAAATTGCCCGTAGTGTTAGGTAAGGGGTAGATGTAAGGGTATGAGTGGGTTGCGCTTCGGCGGGACGGTGTGGAATTGTTGGGCCGAAGGGCCTGTTTCCACACTGTAAGTAATCTAATCTAATAGCACTGCAGGAGTACTACACCGTCTGAGATATCACCTTTCGGATGATATGTTGGATTAAATGCTGGTCAGTTGTCTCAGATGAACATAAAATAAAACATACCGCTATTCTGAAGATGACAGGGAAAATTCTCCCCTCTGTCATCATTATTATTTATCCCTCAATTTACATCATTAAAACAAAATGATCTGTTCAGATTGCTATTTGTGGGCACTGACTATTCACAGGTTAGATGCCCATTTCCCTACATCATAACAGTGATGACACTTTAAAAGTACACCATTGGCTATACAGTGTTTTGGCTTTCCTGAGTTCAGGAAAGGATCTGTATCAATGTAAGAACTTTCCTTTTTACTGCAGGAGGCGGTGTTAAGAGAGCATGAACTGCACTCTCTCATGCTTGGCAGAATCTTTAATCTAATATGAACAAGCGGTTTAAAGACTAATCTCTGAGGGATTCACACAGAGCAAACCAGGAAGTTAAAAACATTTTGAGATTAAATTCTCATGTTGCACAATAAATGATGATTATCATGTGACGATGAATATGTTAGTGATGATGGTGACGTGCATTGTGTGGGCACTGTACGAGCTTCTACTCATGATGAAGGTTTCTACCACTATCCTTTCTAAGTGTAGGAAACTACAGGACTTGCTTAGTCTAACATGGTAGAGGAAAATCATTTTGTGGTCGAACTAAAAGAGTCTCTTGCAGTTAACAAGAGGAAGCAAGGATCTGGCACAGCTTTAGAGGATTACAGGGTAGCTAGAAAAGAACTCAAAAATGGACCAAAGAGAGCTAGGGGGGAACGAAATAGCCTTGTCTGGAGGATCGAGGGAAAACCCAAAGGCGTTCCACACTGAGGTGAGGAATAAAGGAATGATCAGAGAGAGGTTAGGGCCGATCGAGAGTACTGGAGGGAACTTGTGGCTGGAGTCTGAAGAGGTAGGGGAGATCCTAAATTGGGTTTTTTGCTTTAGTATTCAATAGAAAGAGGGACCTTTTAAACAGTGAAAACAGCGTGGACCCGGTTAATAGGCTTGAACAAATTGATATTAAGAAAGTGGATGTCATAGAATCATAGAGATGCGCACCACAGAAACAGACCTTTCAATCCAACCTGTCCATGCCAACCAGATATCCCAACCCAATCTAGTCCCACCTGCCAGCACTTGGCCCATATGCCTCCAAACCCTTCCTATTCATATACCCACCCAGATGCCTTTTAAATGTTGCAACTGTACCAGCCTCCACCACTTCCTCTGGCAGTTCATTCCACACATGCACCACCCTAAACCTATGCCTTCTAGTTCTGGATGCCCCCACCGCAGGGAAAAGACCTTGTCTATTTATCCTATCCATCCCCCTCATAATTTTGTAAACCTCTGTTAGGTCACCCCCTAAGCCTCCAACACTCCAGGGAAAACAGCCCCAGCCAATTCAACCTCTCTCTAAAGCTCAGATCCTCCAACCCTGGCAACATCCTTGTAAATCTTTTCTGAACCCTTTCAAGTTTCACAACATCTTTCCGATAGGAAGGAGACCAGAATTGCACGCAGTATTCCAACAGCGGCCTAACCAATGTCCTGTACAGCTGCAACATGACCTCTCAACTCCTGTACTCAGTACTATGACCAATAAAGGAAAGCATACAAAAAGCCTTCTTCACTATCCTATCTACCTGCAGCTCTACTTTCAAGGAGCTATGAATCTGCTCTGAAAGGTCTCTTTGTTCAGCAATGCTCCCTAGGATCTTACCATGAAGTATGTAAGTCTTGCTACAATTAGCTTTCCCTAAATACAACACCTCGCATTTATCGGAATTAAATTCCATTTGCCACTCCTCAGCCCATTGGCCCATCTGATCAAGATCCCATTGTAATCTAAGGTAATCTTCTTCACTGTCCACTACACCTCTAATTTTGGTGTCAGCTGCAAACTTACTAACTATACCTCTTATGCTTACAGCCAAATCATTTATATAAATGATGAAACACCGATCCTTGTGGCACTCCACTGGCCACAGGCCTCCAGTCTGAAAAACAACCCTCCACCACCACCCTCTATCTTCTACCTTGGAGCCAGTTCTGTATCCAAATAGCTAGTTCTCCCTGTATTCCATGAGTTCCAACCTTGCTAATCAGTCTCCCATGGGGAACCTTGTCGAACGCCTTACTGAAGTCCATATAGATCATATCTATTGCTCTGCCCTCATTAATCTTCTGTTACTTCTTCAAAAAACTCAATCAAGTTTGTGAGACATGATTTCCCATGCACAAACCCATGTTGACTATCCCAAATCAGTCCTTGCCTTTGCAAATAAGTGTATATCCTGTCCCTCAAGATTCCCTCCAACAACTTGTCCCCCACTGATGTCAGGCTCACTGGTCAGGTTCCCTGGCTTATCCTTACCACTTTTCTTGAACAGTGGCACCACATTAGCCAACCTCCAGTCTTCCGTCACCTCACCTGTGACTATTGTTGATACAAATATCTCAGCAAGGGCCCCAGCAATCACTTCCCTAGCTTCCCACAGAGTTCAAGGGTGCACCTTATCAGGTCCTGAGGATTTATCCACTGTTATGCATTTCAAGACATCCAGCAGTTACTTCTCTGTAATATGGATATTTTTAAAGATGTCACCATCTATTTCCATACATTCTATATCTTCCATGTCCTTTTCCACAGGAAACATTGATGCAAGATATTTGTTTAGTATCTCCCCATCTCCTGCTGATCCACGCAAAGGCCACCTTGCTGATCTTTGAGGGGCTCTATCCTCTCCTGAATTATCATTTTGTCCTTAATGTATTTGTAAAAACCCTTTGAATTCTCCTTAACTCTATTTCCTGAGCTATCTCATTTCCCCTTTTTTCTCTCATAATTCGTTAACATGGTGCCACTGTTTAAGAAAGGTGGTAATGATAATCCTGGGAACTATAGACCAGTGAGCCTGTCATCAGTGGCTAGAAATTCTGGGAAGCATCAAGATAGGCAAGACCCCAGGGCCGGACCGGATATATCCAAGATTATTGCAGGAAATGAGGAATGAGATTAGAATCATGGAGATGTATATCACGGAAACAGCACTTTCTCCCAGTGTCTCTGGTTTCCCGGGTGCTCTGGTTTCCTCCCACGATCACAGAGATTGTAGGTTAGGTGAATTGGCCATGCTAAATTGCCCATAGTGTGAAGTGCATTAGTAAGAGGGAGATGGGTCTGGGTGGGTTATTGTTCTGAGGGTCGGTGTGGACTGGTTGGGCTGAGGGGCCTGTTTCCACACTGTAGGGAATCTCATCTTAAAAAAAGTTTCATAACATATTTCCAATAGGATTCTGGGTAATCCAAGATGGAGGATGGGAAAATTTCTGGCTGTAATAGGCTGTTCCTTTTTTTTTGAGGTACTTTAAGTGTTGGAGGTGATTTCCTTGAATTCTAGAAGCAGCAATTACTATTTTAAATGCTGTTGCAATTGTTTTGGAACCTTGGGAAAAAAAATAGCAAAAACAACAGGACTTTTAAGAGGAAGAAAGACAGACAAAGTCAACAAGCACATGGTCTGTAATGGAGAGAGAGAGATCTTTGCATCCATACTCTCCACAGGGGTAGTACTGAATGATTGGAAGGAGGCGAATGTTGTTCCTCTGTTCAAGAAAGGGAATAAGGAAAATCCCTGGGAATTACAGGCCAGTCAGTCTTACGCCTGCGGTGAGTAAGGTACTGCAAAGAATTCTGAGAGATAGAATTTACTACTATTTAGAAACACATAGTTTGATTAAAGATAGTTAGCATGGCTTTGTTAGGGGCACACCTTGTCTCAAAAGCCTTATTGAGTTCTTTGAGGATGTGACGGGACAAGTTGAAGAAGGTCGAGCAGTGGATATGGATTTCAGTAAGGCATTTGATAAGGTTGCCCACGGTAGGCTTATTCAGAAAGTTAGGAGGTATGGGTTACAGGGAAATTTGGCTGTCTGGAGACAGAATTGACTGGTGGAAAGAAGATAACGAGTGGTAGTGGATGGAAAGTATTCCTCCTGGATGTCGGCGACCAGTGGTGACCCCCAGGGATCTGTTTTTGGGCCTCTGCTCTTTGTAATATTTATAAATGACTTGGATGAAGAAATGAAGGGTGGGTTAGTAAGTTTGCCGATGACACAAAGGTCAGTGGTGTTGAGGGCTGTTGCAAGCTACAACAGGACATGGACAGGATGCAGAGCTGGGTTGAAAGTGGCAGATGGAGTTCAACATGGATAAATGCGATGTGATTCTATTTGAATACTGAATCTAGGTTTAAAGACAGGATTCTTGGCACTGTGGAGGAACAGCTGGATCTTGGGGTCCACGTACATAGATCCCTCAAAGTTACCACCCAAATTGATAGGGTTGTTAAGAAGGTGTATGATGTTTTGGCTTTCATTAACAGGGGTATTGAGTTTAAGAGCCATGAGGTTTTGCTGAAGCTACAGACCACACTTGGAGTATTGTGTCCAGTTCCGGTCATCCTATTATAGGAAGGATGTGGAAACTTTAGAGAGGGTACAGACGAGATTTATCAGGATGCTGCTTGGACTGGAAAGCTTGTCTTATGAAGAAAGGTTGAGTGAGCAAGGGCTTTTCACACTGTAGAGAAGAAGGAAGAGAGGTGACTTAATAGAGGTGTACAAGGTAATGAGCAGTATAGATAGAGTAGATAGCCAGAGACCTTTCCCCAGGACAGAAATGGCTGTCATGAGGGGTCATAATTTTAAGGTGACTGGAGGAAGGTTTAGGGGAGATGTCAGAGGTAGGTTCTTTACACAGAAAATGGTCGGTGCGTGGAGTGCACTGCCAGTGGTGGTAGCAGAGTCAGAGACATTAGGGGCATTTAAGCAACTGCTAGACAAGCACATGGACAGCAGTACATTGAGGGGTGTGTAGGTTAGGTTGGCCTTATATTAAGGTAAATGCTCAGCAAAACATCATGGGCTGAAGGGCCTGGACTGGGCTGTTCTATGTTCTGAGATATAGTATGTTAAAAACTAGTTACAAGTTATATTACTATGATAGACTCTGCTGCAGCAACTTTGAGATCCTGAGCCTTTCTGATGACCAGACCACAGGACATCATCATAGCGAGTAGTGCTGATAGTACATCTTCAGTATTAATCAATTCGGACATATTCAGACCCATTTACAACATCTCCTTCTGAGCTTTTTATCTTATTGCTGATATCATGTATTTGTGTAAAAATCACATTTGCCAATAACCTCACCACCCCAAATCTCTGGCTTGACAAATTCGATGTTGGCCTCGATGTTTCAGTTTCTCCTGCAGTGCACACTCTTTGGATTTTGAAGACTGATAGTTGATTAAGTGGAAGACCATTGCACTGCATTCTCATCCTCACAGTCTGACAGTTGTAGGCCCCTTTAAACCTGAGGGCTTTTAATGTATTGGATTTCCTTCATTTCCTGAAATAGGCAATTTCTTCTTTGGAGTATGATGTGGAGGTGCCGGTGTTACCTGATAAAGGAGCAGCGCTCCAAAAGCTAGTGCTTCCAAATAAACCTGTTGGACTATAACCTGGTGTTGTGTGATTTTTAACTTCTTTGCAGTAGGTTGAATCCTTGGGCATTGTTCATCCTTCTCAGTGGTAGTTGTACACATCCCACAACTGAAAGCTATGTCAGCAGATCTTTATTCTTAACCCATCTATAAATGTATGCTGAAAAGAATCTCCTGTTCCTTGGATGCTGCCTGACCTGCTGCGCTTTTCCAGCAACACATTTTCACCTACGCTCTTGGATTTTATTTTGCCGTGCATTGGTGGTGAAATCAACATGCTCATTTAATCAATTTGCCACTTGCAGATTGTTTATGGCTTAGCGTGATCTTTGTCACAATTACAAAGGACTATTCTTAGGGCGATAATGAAATCATCCTTTGCCTCTACTGAGGTATCAGTCTTGAGACACTCATAGCTATTTGTTCACCAAGCTGTGTGATATTCTGAGTTTCATCAGTTATACATTTATCCACAGACTCAATTAGGCTGTTTTTTTTGGTCATCTCATTGCTTGTTCTCCCTCACAAACCATGCTGGCCCTTGCAGACTGAAGGCCACTCAATATATTCTTGGATTTTAAAGAAATAGTGAAAAGGCCCCTGTGAATCTAGACGTTCAGACTCAAATTAATACGATATGGCTACTTGACAGTCCATGATGTAAGGAAGGAACAAATTACAGCCAATTCACAGTGTTAGTGTATAAGACTGAATTAGGAGATATGGTTCCTCATCGAAGAAAGAAAGCCATTTTTTACCATAATAACTAATTCCAGTCATCAGGTTTGGAGAAGTAGTTGCAAAAAATTCATGACACACAGAATGCAGATGAAGAATGCGCCAAAATCAGAACATTTATCGAGATGGTTGAAGTGCAGTCCAACAGTCTAGCTTCTAAGAATATGTCATGAACAGAAGCAACACTGACTGCATAGATGATTTGCTCATGTTTGATCACTGGCTGATAATGTAGAACCCATGAAGAGAAAAATTCAAAAATGAATTCATGAAGGCCATTTATAAATCACCACAGACATGGTAGGAGTGCGACAGTCTATATGGTGACCAAAGCTTTCAAAAGAGGTAGAGAATTTTAGATTGTCTTGCCAACCATTTGTGATCAGTGGTCAGGTATCAATCGAGCCCGTAATATCTTCCAGTCTACTGCATTGGTTTTAGCACAGGCTTGTTTGGATTTATTCAACTTTCAACTGAAAGCACATTGATTCTGGCAGATTACTATCCCAGAAGGACCAAAGTTTCCACAGCTAACACAACTGTAGCTGAGTCAGTGATTAAAGTACTGAAGAGAACCTTTCATTCGCATGGGTTCCCAGATGAGATTGTTTTAGACAGCAGTTTGTACGTCATGAATGAATCATATTGGAAGTTCACAACAGAAGGCAGGAATCAACCAGGTCAAAGTTCCCCATTACATCCCCAGTTAGATGGAGAGGCAGACAGATTGATAAACCCATGGCGTTGTTAAAAGCCAAAAACACAAATTGGGATTTAGCCTTATTAAATCACTTGGAGTAAATGGATATTCACTGGCAGCGTAACTCATAGGCAGAAGATTGAAAGCAAACATTGCCCTGCTTTATCAAAACCTCAGACCAAATATAATGTCTCAGAATCATGGGAAGGTCAGGGAGATTGAAAATAACCACAAATGGAAGTAGAAGAAGTGTTATGATCCCAAGTACAATGTGAAGACATGATCGGCTTTGGTATAATGTCCATGTTCATCATGAACTTAACCTCTTTATTCAAATGAACTAATTTCTCTAGACTTTGTCTATAAGGACATTGTTTCATAGATAACATATCCCCACATTTATGGGAATGACCTGGCAAGTTCAAGAATACTGGCCTCATCAAGGATGGTGGAAGAACCAGTGGAGATAAAAGAAACTGAAATGTTACAGGAGGAACATCCTGAATTGTTACTCAACTGTATCGTGACTAGATCTCAGGCCCATAGAATTAGACAGAAGTGAAGAGTCTAAAAATCAGGGGGGTGATTTGAAAATTCACTTATTAGATACAATTTTTGAAAATTGAACTAAGAAGGTAACAAAATGATGCTGATATGATCAGCCCATTTTCTTTAATAGAATTATAACAAACAAATTCCAACGTGCTATTCAGAAGGGCTTTCAGCGTTGCTGCTGTGTAGATTGTAGGCACTGCACTGGGGAGAAATAGAGGCAGTGTAAGCTTAAGGTGGTGGAAAAGATGCTAATCGAGCAATAAGCTCTGTTCTGAAAGGTTCAGATGGTCAGATATTCCTCGTACATGTGAGTGAAAGTGTAATTCTGAGTGCTTTTGTAATCTCAGGATGTCCCAAAGCATTAATACAGCTAATGAAGTTCTACTGTAGTGTGATCACTCGAGGAGTTTAGCAAATATGGTGACAAGAAGGGCCTGTTTCCACACTGTAGGGAATCTAATCTAATCTTAATATAAACTTGCACACAGTAAAATCACACAAACATCACCATGATAACAACCAGATTATCTGCTTTATTGATGCTGGTTGAAGGATAAATGTTGACCAAGCGAACCACACTGCTTTTTTTTCTGAAATAGTGGAATCTTTTAAATCCATGCGAGAGGACAACACCTCAACTGTGATGCTTGAAACCAGAATCTTCAGACTGAGAGGTGAGAGTGCTCCCATTGAGCCAGGGCATGGCCTGAGGAAACCATCCTGACATAAAATCCCTACAGTGTGGAAGCTGGCCATTTGGCCCATCGAGTCCACACCGACCCTCTGAAGAGCATCTCACCCAGACCCACGCCCTGCCCTATCCCTGCAACCCTGCATTTCCCATGGCTAATCCACATAACTGGCACATTGTTGGACTGTGGGAGGAAGCCAGAACACCTGGAGGAAATCCACACAGACATGGGGAGAATGTACAATCTCCACACAGACAGTCACCCGAAGGTGGAATCAAAACTGGGTCCCTGATGCTTTGAGGCAGCAGTGCTAACCACTGAGCCACTGTGAGGGGGATCATGACAGGATGATGTGACTCATCTTCAAATGGGGTAATAAAAGAAATCCAGTGAGCTCTCTTCTCATGAAAGTCTTTTCTCAAGTTTAAGCCACCCACCTGCTCTGTGGATCTCCAGTTTGTTATTGATCCCTGAGTTTGCATCAGCAACAGATTTCTCCCTGGCACCTGTACTAATTGAACTCCTTTTCCATCTGAGCTGGGGCTTGTGAGATATCTGAGGCTGTTAAACTGAGCACACTCTAGGCTATTCTGCATACATAGACAGTCCCTGTTCACAATTAATACATACTGATCTGCTCCCCAGTCACCTCTGTTTGAAGAGTTATTTCTCAGTGGTGCAGCTTGGAGATATTTCCATTCTATAGCTTCGCCTTTGATAAATCTGTCAGGGCTGTGCTCTGACTGCTGATGAGATCCAAGCATCCCAACAGAATTCAGACAACACGGAGTTGCTGTTTAATACTGTCTCTTCCTGCTTCTTTGTTCCCTTGGAGTATTTTGCTGACTGCCACTGCGTCAGATATCTTGTTGATTTCTGGCGGGCGGTTTTGTGAAAGGTAATTTGTGAGCAAGTATTTCCAAAAAGGAGTGAACTGCTAAGTGTCTACAGCCCTGTTCCCTGAAGATAGCAACTGCTGAAGAGTAAGGGAAATCTACTTGATAGGATTCCGATCTGTGGGGAACTTGCAAAGAGGTGGGACCAACTGGATAGTGTTATATTAGACAGTTGGCCTGAAAGGGTTAATGTGAAAGCTCTGGAATAGCTTCACCCATTGACTACTTCTGAGAGGAACTTGTCAGTTCTCATTTGTTAGAATTTGTTGGTCAGTTCTACAGTCTTCAGCCATGTAATGTAGATCTAGTTATTATCTCCCAGAGATAGCACTGTCTTTTAGCTAGTAGTTAATGTAGTGAACCATTCTGAAGCTAATGGAATGAGCTGCTACCTGTTACTTGAGTATGTGCCTCCTCTGCCAAAGACTTATTCATGGTTAGTCCATCACCACTTAATGCTAGTAAACGGTGTTGTCTGAAATAACTCCACGGAAGCCAGTATCCTCTCACCAGTTCACCCTTTATTTACACATACATAGTATATGACACTGACCCAGCTGGCTCAGAGCAGGCTCCTTTAGTCAGCAGAACCCCTGACACTCCTGTTTATGTCTGTCAGCCAGGATTCCCGATTTGACTAGGTTAAAGGTCCCAATTAGGGAACTCACCTTGTTCCAATCACTATAGACTAGCATCAGAAGAAGGGGTGGTGGCAGAAAGCGTAGCCAAAGAGGATTCTAGCAGAACCATGTGGCAGCTCCAGGCACCTCCAACAATAGCTATATTCATGAACGGGGGTACACACAGGCTGGAGATGCAGTGGCTCAAAATTAAAATGTGTTTACTGGCGAGGAGCCTCAGGATGCCCGGCAAGTGCTCAAGCTTTGCTGATCTGATGAACGCCACCTCCTGCAAGGTTTTCTCTCATTAATCAGTCTGTATGTTGTCATTCCTTCATCACCTTTGAGTCAAAATCCTGGAACTCCCTAGCTAGTGGCACTGAGAAAGCATCTTCATCATAACAGACTGCACTAATTGAAAAAAGGCTGACCATCATCATCTTATTAAAGGCAACTAGGGATGGGTGACACCCATACAACACAAATTAATTACCTTTTTTTAAAAAAAGGAATCATTTTGAAAAATGTCGACTGACATCAGCGAAAACTTTGAATCGGAACAAAAGTTGTCATTATTCTCATAACCCCAACTGGATTCAGCGCTAACAGCGCCATCTGCGATGCCCCTCTCTCATGTGATGTTGCATTTTGTAACATGTTGTTCCACTGGGCACTGATCAAATTCATAAATGAAGTGCGATGCTCCACTCTATGGGAGTGTGGGCTGAAGATAATCTTACATCATTGCACCACTGATACCTCTGATCCATACTTCCTTTGACTGAACTGAATCATTAATTTATCCTGACATTAACGAAGCTGAGAGCAAGCTAACTTCATCCATGCACAAGGTTTAATGGCCATATTGTTTACCCACTGTATAAAATTAATAGGCTCTTTGTGAGATAAAGCTGATACAAGGAACATTTTATATCTCTTTATTTCTATCCATGACTTTATGAATGTCTGCAACAACCCAAAGCTCCATGTCTGCTTGCTTAATGAAAACATTAAGCCCTCTGCTAGGAACATTCAATCGTCATTTTCACAGTACACTTCACAATACAAGAAAGGCACTAGTTTGTCTAATATGACATTTACCAGATCCTTTTGTTATAACACGCATTTCATTAACATTAATTGGCTGTAACACGGTTGATGAGTTGGGGACGCTATTTGGATAACGTGAACTTTCCACTAAATGGGCATTGTAATATTCCATATCGATCTTCTACAGCACGATTTTTCTATCGTGGTTTTACATAGCTCGACTTTTTATAGTCCAAGGTTGCAGAGGGACGCAACTGTCGCATTATAGCAGAACCGACCTGTGTTGGGAATTACATGCGATAGCACAGGCAGCTGGACTAAGTTCTTTGAGCCTCTTCAGCCAACCTATCTCAACAGAAGAGATCACAACTCTTCTGTTAAGTTATAAACCTTAATTTCTGGCATCATCCTTGTAAAATTTTCTCTACTCGTGACTTTTATAAGAGGAATGCTTTTGCATTGACCAGTAAGAACATGGAGCTCATTCCTACAGAGTAGTCAAAGTAGGTAACATTGATTCATTAACTGGGAGCTTACAGTGTTCAAGAGGGAGAAGGGAATAGAGGGATATAAGACCAAACCATGGCACTAACTGAAGCACTGTAAGACCAAGACCTGCAGAGTTTCCTACATTACAGATGGCAGTCTTCAGCCAATTTGATTCGCTCCACATGACATCATGAAACAGCTGTAGGCATTGGATATTGCAAACACAATGGGCTCTGACAACATTCCAGCAATAGTACCTAAGACTCTGGAACTTGCAGTGCCCTTAGCCAATACAGCTACCCAACCATGTGGACAATTGCCCAGGTGTATCCTGTACTCAAAAAATCCAGCCCAGGCAATTACTGCCCAATCAGTCCAATTTCAATGATCAGTGAGATGCTCGAAGATTGTCACCAACGGTGTAGTAAGTTCAGAAACTACCCTGGGATTTTTAGATGTAGACATGGGTAATTCCAAGATGGCTGGCACAGGGTAGGCAGCGTCCGAGCTCAGCCCACAGCTCATCCTTTCTGTCCACTTCTCTTCTTTTCCCTTTTCTCGTTCTCTTTTTTTAGAATTTTGTAACTTACCTTGCAGACAGAGTGGCAGTGATGGCATCAGAGTGTTGTAGCAGCTGAAGGCTCAGAGTGGGATAATTGGTGGGCCGGAGTGGAGGAGGATGGCCAGTCGTTGGCAGACCTGGAGCAGAGTGGAGCAGCCAGCAGGCTGGGTGCCCAGAGCTGGGTAGCTGGCGGTCAGTGGGCTTGGGCCTAGGTGAGTCCAGTTGGGGTTGGCCCAATTTGGGAGAGAGCGAGACCATGAGTGGAATCACCAGTGTGGAGTGACGACAGTCTGTAGAAGGATTGTAATGAATATCTTTTAACATGAGTACATGTGACAACAAAACCTAATTTTTCTAATTCTAATGAAGTAGGAATAATAAGAGATCTTGTATTTAAGGATATTTTAGGGGTTAAAAATCACAAAACAATAGAATTTCGAATTCAGTTTGAGGGAGATGAACTTGGGTCTGAAACCAGTGTCCTCAACTTAAACAGGGCAAATGGCAGGTATATGAAGGAAGAGTTATCTAAAAGCAGGCTGGGATAATGGCTTTGGATAAATAGTAGCAAACATTTAAGCAGATATTTTAAAACACTCAGCAAAATTTATTCTGGTTGAAATGAAGGAATTGATAAGAAGATTGGACTACCGTGGTTAATAAAGGCAGTCAAGAAAAGTATCCAATCAAAAGTCAAAGCTAACAAGGTGGCAAAAACTAATGATATCCCTAAGGATTGGGATTCTTCTCAGGAACTAACTGTGGATAAAAAGCTAATAAAGAGGGAGAAAAATGATTATGGAAGTAAAAGTTAATATGAAAACAACCAGCAAGCACTTCTATGAGTATATATTTTAAAAAAAGTAGCTAAAGAAAGTGTGGAGAATGTAACTGGGGAATTGACAACAGGAAACAGAAAATGACAGATCATTTAAACCAGTCTTCTCGTGGAGGACAGAATCAACATCCTAAAAATAACAGATAAGCAAGATGCTCGTGAGAAAAAAGCTTTTGTAAACACCTTCAGCATGACTGCATTTGGCAAACCGATGGAACTAAGGGCAAACAAGTAATAGGGCCTGACGGCCTATATCCAAGGAAGTGGCTGCAGAGATAGTGGGAGACATTGGCTGAAATAGTTCAGAACTCACTGGATTCTGGGAGAGTACCAATGGATTGAAAACTGCTGATGGGACTCCCCTGTTTGAGAAGGGGGGGGAGACGGAAAGCAGGACTAAAGGGGTAGGTAATGGATTGCAGATTGGTTGACACACAGAAAACAAAGCAACATGGCGTCTTTGTCAGGATGGAAAGAGTTAGCGAGTAGAGTTCTACAAGGGTCAGTCCGAGGGCCTCAATTAGTCATTATCGAGCTTGGAGGAGGAGGCAGCATGTATGTATCCAAATTTAGAGATGAAATGAAGCTATATGGGAAGGCATGTTGTAATGATGACATAAGGAATCTGTGAGCATCTACAGATAGGGTGAGTGAATGGGCAAAAAGTTGGCTAATGGGTTTTTTTTAACTATGTCGGAAAGTGTGAGGTCATCCACTTGTGAGGAATAATCAAAAGCCAGACTGTTTTTAAATGGGAGGAGAGACTTCAAAAATATGCAGCACAAAGGGATCTGGGTGTTGCCATGAAACATGAAAAGTTAGCATGCGGATGCAGAAAGTAACTAAGAAAGTAAATGGAATTTTGCCCTTTATTGCTCGCGACTGGAGTTTAAAAACAGGGAAGTCTTGTTACAACTGTGCAGGGTGTTGTTTGTGGTCGCACCTGGAACACTGTCTGCAGTTTTGATTCCCTGTATTTAAAAAAAAAGAATGTATTGGCATTGGAGGCTGTTCAAAAGAGATCCCTGGGCTGATTGCTGTCGGGATGATTTATCAAAAGTGCCTAAACGGGATAAGTCTTTATTCATTAGAGTTTTAAAAAGTAAGGGGTGATCTTATTGACACATACACGACTCTGAGGAGTCCTTGACAGGATATGTGTTGAGAGAATGTTTCGACTAGTGGGAGAATCTCAAACAAAGAGTCATAGAGTCAGAGATGTTCAGCACGGAAACAGATCCTTCGTCATTGTTAAAGAAAAAAGGGAAACTCATTTAAGACTGAGATACATCGGAATTTCTTCTCCCAGAGGGCACGGGATGCTTGGAATTCTCTATTCAAAGAGGATATTGATGGATTTTTGATATACCATGGAGTTGTCAGCTATGCTGAGCTAGCATGAATGAAGAATTGACGTGTGGGGCAGATAAGCCATAATCTTGTTAAAAGCAAGGGCACGCTTGAGGGGCTGAATGGCTTTCCGTTAATCCTATTTCTGACATTTTTGTGTTTTGATGGCGGCACAGTGGCTCAGTGGTTAGCGCTGCTGCCTCACAGCACCAGGGAACCAGGTTCTTTTCCAGCCTTAGATGACTGTCTGTGTGGAGTTTGCACATTCTCCCCGTATCTGCGTGGGTTTCCTCCATGTGCTCCGGTTTCCTCACACAATCCAAAGATGTGCAGGTTAGGTGAATTGGCTAATTTGCCCATATGTTCATTGATATGTGGATTACGTGCATTAATCAGGGGTAAATGTAGAGTTATAGGGTAGGAGGATGGGTCTGGGTGGGATACTCTTTGAAATACTGATGTTGGGCCAAATGGCCTGTTTCTACACTGTAAGGATTCTATGACGTCAATGAGACCCGACTGCCCTTGACATCAAGGCCATATTTGACAAGGTGTGGCATTAAGGAGACCTAACAAAAGTCAAGTCAATGGGAATCAGGGGAAAACTCTTCACTGGTTGGCATCATATCTAGCACAAAGGAAGATGGTGAAGGTCACATCTCAGCTCCAGGATAAATCTGCAAGAGATCCTCAAGTACTGTCTGAGATGCAAGCATGTTCAACTACTTCATAAATGGCTTCTCTCCAACATAAGGTCAAAGGTGGAGCTGTTCGCTGATGATTGCACAGTGTTGCACAGTGTTAGTCATAGATTCATTGAGATGTACAGCATGGAAACAGACCCTTTAATCCAACATGCCCATGTCCCAATATCCTAAATTAATCTACTCCCATTTGCCAGCATTTGGCCCATGTCCTTCTAAACCCTTCCTATTCATATGCCCATCCAGATGCCTGTTAAATGCTATAATTGTACCAACCTCCATCACTTCCTCTGGTAGCTCATTCCACATATGTATCACCCTCCATGTGAAACATGTTGTCCCTGAGGTCCCTTTTAAATCTTTCCCCTCTCACCCTAAGTCTCTGCCCTCTAGTTCTGGTCTCCCCCACCCAGGAAAAATTCCTTGTCTATTTACCCCATCTATGCCCCTCATGGTTTTATAAACCTCTTTCAGGTCACTCCTCAGCCTCCGACACTCCACGGAAAATAGCCCCAGCCTATTCAGCCTCTCCCTATAGCTCAACTCCTCCAATCCTGGCAGCATCCTTGCAAGTATTTTCTGAACCCTTTCAAGTGTCACAACATCTTTCTTATAGGATGGACACCAGAATTGCACACAATATTCCAAAAGTGGCCTAACCAACGTCCTGTACAGCCGCAATATGACCTCCCAATCCCTATACTCAATGCACTATCCAATAAAGGAAAGCATAACAAATGCCAACTTCACTATCCTATCTACCTGCGACTCCACTTTCAAGGAACTATGAACATGCACTCCAAGGTCTCTTTGTTCAGCAACACTGCCCATTACCCTACCATTTAGTGTATAAGCTTTGTCCTGATTTCCCTTTCCAAAATGCAGCACCTCACGTTTATCTAAATTAAACTCCATCTGCCACTCTACAGCTCATTAGCCCATCTGTTCAAGATCCCATTATACTCTGAGATAACCTTCTTGGCTGTCCACTACACCTCCATTTTTGGTGTCATCTGCAAACTTACTAACAATACCTCCTATGTTCACATCCAAGTCTTTTGTATAAATGACAAAAGCGGTGGACCCAGCACTGATCCTTGTAATACACCATTGGTCACAGGCCTCCAGTCTGAAAAGCAAGCCTGCACAGATATTGAAGCCATTCATGTCTAAGTGCACCAAGACCTGGACAATATTCAGGTTTTAGCTCACAAGTGCCAATTGTCATTTATATGACACCTTTGTTAGGTCTCCTTCATGCCGCACTCTCTCAAATGTGGCCTTGATGTCAAGGGCAGTCAGTCTCATAAGAACATAAACACATAGGTAATAGGAGCAAGAGAAGGCTGTTCAGCCCCTCAAGTCTGCCCTTGCATTTAACAAGATTATGGCTCTTTTGCCCAAGGTCTCAATTCCCCTTTCATGCTAACTCACCATATCTGAGAATTTCGGGCATTTTTCTAAGATTACAAAGGGATCTTGATCAAATGGGTCAATGGACTGAGAAATGACAGATGGAGTTCAACTTGGATAAATGTGAGGTGTTGCATTTTGGTACAACAAACAATGGTTTGGCTTTGGGTAGTGTTGTAGAACAGAGGGACTTAGGCGTTCAGGTACATCATTCTTTGGCGTTTTCATCACACAAAGATTGGGGTGGTTAAAAAGGAGTTTGGCACGCTTGCCTTCATTGCTCAGACCTTTGAGTATAGGAGTTGGGGCATCTTGTTGAGGTTGTACAGGATGTTGGTGAGGCCTCATTCTGGAGTACTGTGTCTAGTTTGGTCGCCCAGTTATATGAAGGATACTATTAGGCTGGAGAGGGTTCAAAAGAGATTTACCAGCATGTTGCCGGGAGGGAAGGTTTGAGGTATAAAGAAAGGCTGGATAGGCTGGGATTATTTTCACTGGAGTGTAGCAGGTTGAGAGGCAACAAGTTTATAAAATAATGAAAGGTATAGATAGAGTTAATGGTAGTTGTCTTTTCCTCAAGATGGGGGATTTCGAGACTAGCTCTAAGGTGAGAAAAGAATGATTTAAAAGGAACATGAGGGGAAAATGTCTTACACAGACTGTGGTTCACCTGTGCAATAAACTTCTTGAGGAAGTGGTGGTTGTTGATACAATTACAATTATAATGTTTGAAACACATTTCGATAACTACGTGAGTAGGAAATGTTTGGAGGGAAATGGACCAGGAGCAGGCGGGTGGAACTAGTTTAGTTTAGGATTACTTTTGACATGGACTGGTTGGACTAAAGGTCTGTTTCTGTACTGTAAGTTTTGTTGACTCTATGACTAAGTACTAGACAGTGACCATCTTCAACAAGTGAGAATGTAACCATTGCTCTTTGCCATTCAATAGCACTGAAATACCAGTCGATTACCACGTCATCCATCCACTCCCGATCATCAGTAAAGTGATGGAAGGTGTTATTAATAGAGTTATTAAGCAGCACCTGCTCAGCAATAATCTACTCAGTGACGCCCAGTTTGGGTTCCACCAGGGCCACTCAGCCCCTAATGTTATTATAGACTTGGTTCAAACATGGGCAAAAGAGCTGAATTCCAGAGGTGACAGCCCTTGATGTCAAGGCTGTATTTGACCAAGTGTGGCATCAAGGAGCCCCAGCAAAACTAGAATCAATGGGAATTGGAGGCAAACACTCCATTTGTTGGAGTCATATCTGGCACGGTAGGAAGATGATTGTGGTTGTTGGGGGTCAGTCATCTCAGCTCCAGGACATCTCTGCAGGAGTTCCTCAGGGTAGTGTCCTAGGCCCAACCCATCTTCAGCTGCTTCATCAATATCCTTACCTCCATCATAAGGTCAGAAGTGGGGGTGTTAGCCGATGATTGAACAATGTTCAGCACCTTTCGTGACTCCTCAGATATTGAAGCAGTCCATGTCCAAATGCAACAAGATCTGGGCAATATCCAGGCTTGGGCTGACAAGTGGCAAGTAACATTTACATCACACAAATGCGAGGCTTTGACCATCTCCAATAAGATACAATCTAACTACTACCCCTTGACATTCAATGGTGTTACCATCACTGAAACCCCCACTGTCAGCATCCTTGGGGTTACCATAGACCCGAAATTCAACTGGACTCACCATATAAACCCTGTGGCTATAAGAACCGGTCAGAGGCTAGGAGACTGCTGTGAGTAATGCACCTCTTGACTCCCCAGAGCCTGTCACCATCCACAAGACACAAGTCAGGGGTGTGGTGGAATACTCCTCAATTGTCTGGATGAGTGCAGTTAGGGCTGCCCACACTCAAGAAGCTTGATGCCATCCAGGTCAAAGCAGCCCATTTAATTGACACCACATCCACACGCATCCATTTCTTCCCATCACCAAAATCCAGTAGCAGCAGCGTGTGCTATCTACAAGATTCACTGCAGAAATTCACCAAAGATCCTATGACAGCGCCTTCTAAACCCAAAGTCACCTCCATTTGGAAAGACACAGGCAGTGATACATGGGAACACCACCACCTTCAAGTTCTCCTCTGTGCTACTCAACTCCCTGACTTGGAAATATATCGCCTTTCCTTGGCTGCAGAAAATCAGAGTGAGGCAAAGGAAGAGTTTGAGAAGTGACTGGTATCATAGAATCTCTGCAATGGGGAAACAGGCCCTTTGGCCCAACATGTCCACACTGACCCTCTGAAGAGTAGCAAACCCAACCCATTCCCTCTACCCTATATTTAACCATGACTAGTACATCTAACCAACACCTCCCTGAACACTAAGGGCAATTTAGCACAGCCAATTCGTCGCACCTGTACATCTTTGAACTGTGGGAGGAAGCTGAAGCACCCAGCAGAAACCTACACAGACACAGGGAGAGTGTGCAAATTCCACACAGACAGTAGCCCAAGGCTGGAATCAAACCCGAGTCCCTGGCGCTGAGGCAGCAGTGCTAACCACTGTGCTGTCCCAAATATAGGTAATGCAATGAGGAATACAAATATCTTTTTATAGGCAACTAAATAGCAAAAATGGAAGAATAGGGGTCAAAAGGAGGACAGTGAAGAAGGTTATGTAAGATTACGAAGAGATCTTGATTAATTGGCTCGATGTGCTGAGAAGTGGATCTCCTTCCTATCGGAAACATGTTGCGAAACTTGAAAGGGTTCAGAAAAGATTTACAAGGATGTTGCCAGGGTTGGAGGATCTGAGCTCCAGGGAGAGGCTGAACAGGCTGGGGCTGTTTTCCCTGGAGCGTCGGAGGCTCAGGGGTGACCTTATAGAGGTTTACAAAATTATGAGAGGCTTGGATAGGATAAATAGGCAAAGTCTTTTCCCTGGGGTCGGGGAGTCCAGAACTAGAGGCCATAGGTTTAGGGTGAGAGGAGAAAGATATAAGGGGCAACTTTTTCATGCAGAGGGTGGTACGTGTATGGAATGAGCTGCCAGAGGATATGGTGGAGGCTGGTACAATTGCAACATTTAAGAGGCATTTGGATGGGTATATGAATAGGAAGGGTTTGGAGGGATATGGGCTGGGTGCTGGCAGGTGGGACTAGATTGGGTTGGGATGTCTGGTCGGCATGGATGAGTTGAACCGAAGGGTCTGTTTCCATGCTGTACATCTCTATGACTCTAAATGTGAGGCATTGCATTTTGGTAAAACAAGCAATGGCTGGACTTATACAATTAATGGTAGGGCTCTGGATAGTGTTACAGAACAGAGAGACCAAGCGGTTCAGGTACATAATTCTTTAAAATTTGTGTCGTGTAGGCCGGTGCTTAAGAAGGCATTTAGCATGCTTGTTTTCAATATTCAGGCCTTTGAGTATAAGAGTTGGAATGTCATGGGAGGTTGTACAGGATGTTGTTAAGGACTTTTCTGTACTACTGTTTCCAGTTCTGACTGCCCTGTTATAGGAAGGATATTATTAGATTACTTTACAGTGTGGAAACAGGCCCTTTGGCCTAACAGGTGCACACCGACCCTCTGAAGAGCAACCCACCCATAACCCTACACCTAACACTACAGGCAATTTAGCATGGCTGATTCACCTTACCTGCACATTTTTGGACTGTGGGAGGAAACCAGAGCACCCAGAGGAAACCCACACAGACACGGGGAGAATGTGCAAACTCCACACAGACAGTTGCCTGAGGCGGGAATTGAACCCCTGTCTCTGGCGTTGTGAGGCAGCAGTGCTAACCACAGTGTCACCATGCCGCCCATAAATCAAACTGGAGAGGGTTCAGAAGAGATTTACCATGGTGTTGCCAGGAGTGGAAGGTTTGACAGATAAGAATAGGCTGACTAGGCTGGGACTTTCTTTCACTGGAGAGTAGAAGGTTCAGCTGTGACCTTATAAAGATTTATAAAATCATGAGGGGCATAGATAAGGTCAATAGCAAGGGTCCTTTCCCTCAGGTGTGGGAGTTCAAAACTAGGGGGTGTATTTTTAAGGTGGGAGGGTAAAGACTTAAAAAGGAGGCAAGAAGGAATGTTTTTACACAGAGTGTGATTCATGTATGGAATGAACTGCCAGAGGAAGTGATGGATGCAGGTATAGTCACAACATTAAATGATATTTGGAGGTGTGTGAAGAGGAGAGATTTGAGGGGACATGGGCCAAATGCAGGCAGATGGGACTAGTTTGGTTTGGCAAAATGGTTGGTATGGACTAGTTGGACTGAAGGGTCTGTATCCATGCTGTATGACTCTATGACATGGATGCACACAGTATGGTGAAATGCTACATTAATAATTTTGTATTTGTTGTTTTTGTTGGAAAAAGATGCTGCCAAAGTGATAATGAAAGAGAAGGCCATTGAGACATTGGGTGGGCTAAATTTTCATGAAATGTCGGTATTAGAAAGTTAATTAAAGCTGATAAGTAACCAGGACTGAAGAGGGTACATCAGAGGTTACTGACAGAAACGCAGAAGCACTGATTGTAATCTTCCAATTGTTTGTGGATGGTGCCAGTGGACTGGAGAATTGTAAATGTTGCACATTTGTTCAAAAAGAGAGTGTGAGGATAAACACAGCAACTACAGACCTGACAGTTTAACTGGAGGGAAAGCAAAACAAAAAGATAGTCACTTAGACAAATATGAATTAATTAACGAAAGTCAGCACAGATTTGTTAAAGACAAATCATTTTGGAGGTGCTTGAGGTATTTTGATGTAGCAACAAAGAGGCTTGGTTTGAATAATGCTGTTGATTTGGTGCATTGATTGTAATGATGCCAGCCACATGGACCTCATGGAATGTGAGTTCCCTGACTGGGGCTGTTAATCTGGTCCAATCAGGGAGTGCTGGCTGACAGATATAAACAGGAATGTCAGAGGTTCTATTCACCACGAGAGTTGGCTCTGAGGGAGCTGGGCCGATGTCAAGCAAGCGCTGCGCATGTGGAAACAAAGGGTGACTTGGTGACGGAATATTGGGCCTCTGTGGAGTTATTTCATGTGGTGTGTGTGGATTTCCAAAAGTGGAAAGTGTTACATCATGGTCTTGCAAGCAAAGTTGAAGCCCATAGAATAAAAGGCATTCTGGATGCATAGCTGATTTAAGCAATCTGAAACTATTGGTGAATGGTTGTTTTTCAGACTAGGGAATAGTGTTCATTATCCGTCTAGCACCACACTACTGCCTTTTCTGATATTATTGACCTCAACTTGCTGCATGGAGTTACAATTTGAAAGAAGGTTGTGAACGAGGAGAAGGAGAGTAAAAGACATCTAGATGATGTGGAATGCCTGGTGGAATGGGTGGGTGCATGTCAACTGATGTTTATACAGAGATGGGTGAAAAGGTACATTTTTATAAGAAGAATAAGGAAAGAACAAAACAGGAAAATGAAAAAAAAAAGGAACCCTGGCTTCCATAAACAAAGACATAAACTACAGACAAAAGCAAAAATACTGTAGTTGCCGCACGTCTGAAATAAAAACAGAAAGGCGAGGAAAACTCAGTGGTCTAGCAGCTTCTAAGTCAATATTTTGAGTGCAATAAGACTCTTCTTCAGAACTTGTCTGAAGTTCATATCCAACTTGTTGAAGCAAATGTTTTCTCTCAATTTGCTGACCAGTCTGGGTTGAAGTATACAGGTTTCTTCCACCTTGAAGAAGCTCTGCTCTTCTCTCTGCTGGGATTTCTGTTTTAATCTTTCAGCGTGTTCACCTTCATTAATTTCCAGCTCCCTCCTAGTGTTTGATAAAGTGTTTGCCTAAACTACAAAGGCAGTGGACTTACGATGATCCTTAATGAAACACCGGCTCAGCCTCATCTGGAGTATTGTGTTCAATTTTGAGTATTGGCCTTTAGGTAAGACGTCAAGGGAATAGAGAGGTTTCAAAAATGCTTCCAAGGACAAGGGGTGACAGTTTTGCGGACACATTAGAGTTTTCATTGCCTTGGAGAGAGGGAGATGTGATCGACTTTGCCAAAATCACAGGGGAGAGAGAAACTTTTCCTTTCAACACCAAAGATGAGAAGCAAAGGAAATGAAGGCAAAATTAGAAAATTTGCTTTTGCGTGCAGAGAATTTAGAATTTTGACTAATGATAGGATGTGGGAAGATTTGATTGTGGTTTTCAAAAGACAATTGGCCAAGTGCCTGAAGACAGGAATTTTTTAGGGCTGCGGGGAGAAGGTGAGGGAATGGAATGAGTGAATTCCTCCTACAAGAGAGCCAGCATGACTCAACAGGCTGAATGGCCTGCTTCTGTGTTGCAAACATTCTACAATTTCATGAAATTATAGGGGTTTTTTCGAAAATCATTCTCTTTGACGGGTTGGAGGGGGAATCTCACCAAAAGGACAGAGACTGAGGGAAACTGGTGAAAAAAACAGTTGTGGAGTTAGACAGGGAGAATTTTGTTTTAAGTAGTGAGTTATGACTGAGAACGCAGTGCTTGGAAGGGTAGGGTGAGGGAAGCAGATTCAATGGAAAGTTGCAGAAGGGAAGTAGATAGACACTTAAAAATGCAAAACCTGCATGACTCTAGGATTGGGGAGGAGAAGCTGGATCAACTAGGTAGCTCTTTCTAAAAGTTAGACAAGCAGGAGGCTGGAAGAATACAGCCAGTCAGGCAGCATCTGGAGGTGGAGAAGTCAACATTTCGGATGTAACCCTTCTCCAGGACTAGGGGTGGGTGTAAGGGGGTCTGCAGATAAAGGTGGGGGAGGGTTTTGGGTGGGGAGAGGGGTAGAATGGTGGGTTAGTTATAGGTGAACGCAGGTGTAGGGTATGGCCTGGTTGGTGAATGGGAAGAATTAATCCGGTTGGTAGCTGGAAGGATGGGTCGGTCAGAGGGCTGGAAGGGAGGGGGAGGGGCTGGGAAGGGAGTCAGGGGTTGGGAAGGGAGGCTATTTGAAATTGGAGAATTCAGTGTTGTGTTCTCTAGGCTGTTTGTTGCCTTAATCTGACTGCCCTTCCTTCCAGCTATCAATTGGATTCAATTCCAGCATCTGCAGTTTCTTTTGTCTCTTTCTAAAAGTTGATGTATCAGTGAAATTTGATGAAGAACATCCTGCTATGGCATGTGTTACTATGTGAAGCAAAGAACATTCAACAAGGATTGGCACGATTGTCTGTGGGACATGTTAAAGAGCACTTCAAACAGCCTAAACTGTACAAATGTGTTTCCAGCACTGAAACGTTCTCTCCATGAGGGCCTCCCTGATATTAAGTTACATCTTTTTTCATTGCTAGGGGAGTAGATGACTCAATAGAATCAATAGAAATCTGATAAAGCAACTACAGACATAAAAGAAACATTATCTTATTGTATTTATTTTTGAATTATGCAGAAAAACCCATTGGATGTGATTTACTTCCATGATTAGCCTATCAATTTATCATTATTTGTGCAATTTACAAATGCTTCATAAATTCAGATTCATTCACTGTCAGGCTTGGTTAGTTGATATGTATATCATCATTAGCAATTTGGAGCATTAAGTCACTAGCATTTACATGATCTTCCAAATGGCATCAGGAACACATTGATAACTTGCACTTCTATCATGCCTTTAAATGTCATAAAACATTCCAAGGTACTTCACAGGAACATAGTCGGTCAAAACTCCAACATCAAACAGTCAGTACCAAAGACAGTTGTTGTATTCTGGCTTGGATAGTTCACTGCCAACCATCTTCCCTTTCTCCTAGTGGGTAAGATGACAGTGGAGTCGGTCACTCCAGTCGGAGCTCCTCTGCTCTGGACAATTTTCTTCATTTTCCTTTTTTTTAATCTCCCTCTCTCCTCCCTCCTCTCCCTCGTCTTTGCCTTGGACACCTGGCCCCGGCCTCAGAAGCCGGGTCGACATTCGGCAACTCGATGCAGAGACATCAGTGACCAATGCCTGAGACGGGGATGGCAGTGACCAGTGTTCGAAGCAAGGATGTCAGTTACTAATGCCAGTAGTCAAACCATATGGAACCCCCCATCCCACCGACCCAGAGAGCCTTTGGAGAGAAACTGTGATGATGTTAATTTTGCTTTGCTACCTGTTTCCCTCACCTATAGCTGGACTGTGTATACCTGTAATTTACGTTTTTTTGCCTTATGTCTCTATTTTTTATGCAAAAAAAAGCTTTCTTCATAAAAATCAATCCTTATGTCCATGTACAGTTAATGAAGCCATCCAGATCTATACTCTCTTCACTTACAGAGAACAAATTAAGCTTTGATGTTCACCATTCTCTATATTTACAATCAACCTCTTGGCATTTTGCTGAGGGCTCAATTACTGAATGGACCCCTGTTTTTCTTTGGCAGGAAGACCTTACACGGTGGTCTTTCCCCACTGCGCCTTGGCGGCAGCTGCCCCAAGCTTAACTGCATCCCTCAGCACGTAGTCCTGGAGCTTGGAATGTGCCAGTCCGCAACACTTGGTTGGGGTCAACTCCTTCAACTGGAAGACCAGCAAGTTTCGAGCAGACCAAACAGCATCTTTCACCGAGTTGATGGTCCTCCAGGTGCAATGGATGTTTGTCTCTGCGTGTGTCCCAGGGAACAGACCGTAAGCACGGAGTCCGTGTCATGGAGCTGTTTGGGACAGCCCTCAACAAATATCCCTACATTCCTCATTTTCTCATTTCCTTGCTTCTCTATTCTGTAACTAAGCATTGTACCTAGGTATTCTGGACGTAAGATGGTGCTGAGAGTGGCTACTTATAAACTTTTCACTGTATTCATTTGAGTACATGTGACAATAAAGCTAATTCAGTTCTCTAGTTGAGTATTGATTCTGTCTAATTATTGGTAATAGAGGATAGATCATTGATAAGTCTAAACGGGAGAGGCACTTATTTTGCAAATAAGTAGTTTATTGAATGATAGCAATTGGTCTCATATAAATGAACCTGCTGGGCATAATTACTTAGCACTCACAGAAGCTGTGCAGAACACATCTTCTCCTCTCGGGACTTTGCGTTGACCTCCATTGTTGCCATCAAACAGTGTGTGGCATTATCAGCATGGGTGAAGCTTAATGCAACATTGACCCCTCCTGAACCATCGCCTTACACAACAATGATCCTGATGGTGCAGCCTACTCCTAATTACTGACATTGGGAAAACAGACTGACAGTCGTGGGTCAGTAAGTCGCACACTTGCCCCAATTCAGAAAGTTGTGGGTGCAAAGTCCTGCTTTAGAGCCTGAGGACAAAAACCATTTAGACCAAATCTTCAGTGCAATACGCGGGGGAGAGCTGCACTGCTGGAAATGCTGTCCCATGGTTGAGATTTCAGCTCAAGGTCTTGTTTTTCCTATTACATAGACATTGTGCAATTTCAAGGAGCCAGGGAATCCTTCCAGTGCACAGGCCAACATTTATCCCTCATCCATGATCACCAAAAACAGATTATCTTGCAAGCATCACATTACCTTCTGTAAAAATTTGCTGCTGCACTTTCTACCTTACTGCAGTACCTGTATTTCAAAAGTGCTCCACTGGCGATAGCGTGCTTTGGGGTAGTTAGGTTTGTTAAACACACTATGTAAGTGTAAATCCCTCTCTTTTTCAGTTTAGTCTTGCAACTAGTTAGTACAGAGCTGTAAAAGATTGCCTGCTGGTTCTATGTTAAGGTTTGGAAAATAAAGTTTGGGAATAGATGATGACTCATCCTCATCTATGATCCTTCTGTTGTTACAGCGTCAGTGCAAATGTTTCACCACCAATAAATAATAGACCACTATGGACCATTGGCTGTATACAAACTTTGTTTAAATGTATTTTAGTTAAGCCTTTAGCTCACATGTATGCAACCTAAGTGCAAAATCAATACCAGATCTTTACCCTTTGTTCTTCACTCTATCACCTACATTCTCAATTTTCAATGCACGTTCTAACATATAATTGCAGCCATTAATAAACTGCACAGAACACAGCTTAGTGTTAGCCTTGGCTCAGAGTTAAGCAGCATTGCCTTTGAGTCAGATGACTTTGCATTCATTATCCTACTCCAAGGATTTAATGGCATAATCCTGGCTAACATTTCAGTTCAGTAGAGAACTGAGGGAGTACTTGCATTCAGTTGAGCTATTAAACTGAGGCACTTGATTCTACATCACCCCATGTTGCTGTTTGTAAAATGACAAGGGAGGGCTCCCCAGTGTTGAGGCCAATCACTATTGCAAAAACAGATTCTTTCAGCTGGGAAGCTTGTTGTTTTGGCTGTTGCATTTTCCTATGTTGCAACAGTGAAAGAACTTCATTGGCAGCCAATTGTAACCTCCTGAGGTGATAGGAGTTGCTATATAAATGGAAATTTGTCTTTGTTTACAGAACTGTAGCTAAGAACGGCTGCATGGTGGGTCTGTGGTTAGCACTGCAGCCTCACAGCACCAGGGACTTAGGTTTGATCCCAGCCTTGGGTGACTCTTTGCACAGAGTTTCCTCCCACAATCCAAAGATTTGCGGGTCAAGTGGATGGGTCATGCCCATAGTGCTAGGTGCATTAGTCAGAAGGAATTGGGTCTGAGTGGGTTACTCTTTGGAGGGTCGGTTTGGGCCAAATGGCCTGTATCCCCACAGTAGGTCATCTAAGAAGCCACCTTTTGCTGAGTTTTCAGAGTGCAGAAACATTTAATGAGGCGGGCTGGCAGGACTTAATGAACAAACAGCGACTTTAGTGTCAATTAATTTGGGTCTGCAGAATGACACAGATACCTCAACCAACGTGTTGCTAAATACTTTGGGATAGCATGCATGGGATCCTTTGAAACAGGATGAGTAGAGGATTGTTTGGGAGGAATGGGTTCCTTAGGCATGGGTCCCTTTGATACTCAAAGCTCTCCATTACTGAAAGGTTTCCTCAAGTTGCTTTAAGGGATTGATTACCTAATTAGTAGCAACTTAAGTATCATATTGTTTGACTGCCAGGATGGCCGAAAATAAAATAGGTGGGCCAACATCTACTTTTGTCTGGTTTTCTCTATTAGGGGTTGGAAGCAGGGACAATTAATGATTTGAAACAAAATTTAGTTGGAGCACTTGAGGGAAATAATTTTACAGAGTTACGGGAAAACAGTGGGAGAATGGGGCAGACTGAATTGCTCTACAGAGGCGATGAACTAATCCCTTGGGTTGAATTACTTCCTTCTGTGCTATAATTTTTTTTTAAACGTTCCAATGACAATCCAATTTCCAGCCCAGTTTCAAATAAGCTGGCTCTCTGTCAAATCAGGAGGAGGTTGACGAGGAAGGCAGGGTTTGAACCAATTTAGCTGACCCAACAATCTGACCTGGTCTTCACTGCCAAACACTCAGTGAGTGTTGTCATCTCCCATGAACCTCTAGCCACAGTACGGGCATTCAAATCAACGCATATTAATTTTCCCAGGGTTGATTGTCTTTGCCAGATTTCGAAATTTTGGAAGTTCAAGAGGAAGTTAACACTCTATTCATGTAAATAGAGTCATAGAGATGTACAGCACGGAAACAGACCCTTTGGTCCAACTCGTCCATGCTGACCAAATATCCCAACCTAATCTCGTCCCATCTGCCAGCACCCAGCCCATATCCCTCCAAACCTTTCCTATTCATATACCCATCCAGATGCCGTTTAAATGTTGCAATTGTACCAGCCTCCACCACTTCCTCTTGCGGCTCATTACATACATGTACCGCCCTTTGCGTGAAAAAAGTTGCCCCTTAGGTCTCTTTTATATCTTTCCTCTCTCACGATAAAACTTAAGTGCGAAATTGAACTTTGAGAGGAATTGTTAGCTCCAGTAGATGGAGTTGGTGACTAGCATGTCCTCTGACCATAGGCAGAGGACATGACTAGACCAGTGCCATCCACTGTCTGACTGATGTGTGATTCAGTGGACTTCAGACAAAGAGGAGCCAATTTGGATTCCCAGAAGGCTTTTGACAAGGTGCTTCACAGGAGACTGCTAAATAAAATAAGAGCCCATGGTGTTCAGGCGTAAGATACTTGCATGGATAGGCGATTGGCTGACTGGCAGAAGACAGAGAGTAGGGACAAAGGAGTCTTTTTCAGGATGGTAGCTGGTGGCGTTCCATAGGGATCAGTGTTGGGACCACAACTACTCTCCTTACACATTAACGATCTGGATGAAGGAACTGAGGGCACTCAGTTTGCAGGTGACACAAAGCTAGGTGGAGAGATGCTGAGGAAGCAGGGAGGCTGCAGAAGGACTTGGACCTGCGACATGAGTGGACAAAGAAGTGGCAGATGGAAGACAATGTGGGAAAGTTTGAGGTTATGCACTTTAATAGAAAGAAAAGAGGTGTAGACTGGTTTTAAAATGGGGAAAGGCTTCAAACATCTGAAGCACAAAGGCCCTCAGGAATTCTAGTTCAGGATTCTCTTCAGGTTAATATGCACGTTCAGTTGGCAGTTCGGAAGACAAATATAATTTACTTTGGCCCAGCAAGCCCACCGACCCTCCAAAGAGCAACCCACCCAGACCCATTCCCCTACACCTAACACTACAGCCAATTCACCTAACCTGCACATTTTTGGACTGTGGGAGGAAACCAGAACAAATCCACGCAGACACAGGGAGGACATGCAAACTCCATGCAGATAGTTGCCTGAGGTGGGAATTGAACCCAGGTAGCGCTGGGAGGCAGCAGTGCTAACCACTGTGCCACTGTGCTGCCAATTAGCATCCACCTCAAGAAGGCCAGAGTACAAGAGCAGAGGCTGTATGAGGCTCTAGTCAGACTGCATTTAGAATAGTGTGAGAAGTTTCCACTAGTGGGAGAGACTAGGACCCGAGGGCACAGCCTCAGAGTGAAGGATGACTCTATAGAACTGAGAGGAGGAGAAATCTCTTTAGCCAAGGAGTGGTGAATCTGTGGGACTCATTGACACAGAGGGCTGTGGAGGCCAAGTCATTGAGTATATTTAAGTCAGAGATAGATATGTTCTTGATTGGTACAGGGATCAAGGGTTACGGGGAGAAGGCAGGAGGATGGGGTTGAGAAACATATCAGTCATGATCAAATGTTGGAGCAGTATGATGAGCCAAATGGCCTAATCCTGCTCCTATATCCTATGGTCTTACCTGGAAGAGGCAGTATGAGTCTCTCAGTGGCTCTGAAACTGACAGACAATTGCCCTGACATCCCAACAAGCTTCTGCCCATAAATCCAAGCCAAATGTGAAAGATGGACAGTTTAGATGCATTGGACAACATAAACTAAAACAGAAAAATGCTGGAAATAATCAGGAAGTCAGGAAGCATATGTGGAGAAGGAATCAAAGTTACAGTTTCAGGTCAATGTCCTGTCACACATGTTAGATGTATTGCATCTTGGACTATCTGGCCTTATAACAAGTCAGCTTTAGACACAGAAGCTAAACAATCCTTGAGGTGGAATCAAAAACAGAAGTTGCTGGAGAAGCTCAGCAGGTTTGGCAGCATCTGTGGAGAGAAATCACAGTTAATGCTTCCAGCCGAATGCTCCTTCCTCAGAGCTGAATCCTTGAGTTGAAATGGTTGGAGCTAACTGATGCCCAACATTGAACTTTGGGGTCTGGTAAATGAGACTGAAGAGCTGTAGACAGATGTTAACTCAACCTAGGCAGCCCACCAGTAAATTGACACTGAAGTTTGGACCATTATTAGATTAGATTGCCTACATTGTGGAAACAGGCCGTTAGGCCCAACAAGTCCACACCGACCCTCTGCAGAGTAACCCACCCAGACCCATTCACCTACTCCCTAGTCCCTACTAATGCACCTAACACTCTGGGCAATTTAGCATGGCCAATTCACCTGACCCACACATTTTTGGACTATGGGAGGATAACCACGCAGGCAGAGGGAGAATGTGCAAACTCCACGCAGAAAGGCACCCGAGGCTGGGATCGAACCCGGGTCCCTGGTACTGTGAGGCAGCAGTGCTGACCACTGAGCCATTGTGCTGCCCTACATGATGGTGTAGGCATTTCCATTCTGTGAAAGACAAGGCAATTTGGAGAGGGGAATTGGTGAGAGAGGGGGAGTGTAATTGACTAGTAAATGTTGGAAGCAGTCAGGAGGCTGGCAGACAATCTGAAAAGGTGGGGGCAGGTTTCCAGGGTATTTCAGACGGAGTGGAATGAAATGATCAAGAGGGGTCCAGATCTAAGCTACCAATAGTCTTCAGTGCTACAGGGACTGTGGTGCCTCCCCTCCCAATTGCTCATTCAATATTCCAAAAAAATGGATATCGCTGGCGACCTTTTTGTGGTCCCTTCACAGGCAGAGACCTGATTGTTCTGTTAGTCCAGTGCCGATGGAATTTAGGCCAGGCCAGTTTTCCAAAGGCAGTGCATTAAACCAGAATTAGACCTTTAATTTTTGTACGAAAGCATCTCACAGTTGTTTCAAGCATGGCCCTATAAACTCTAATTTTCTAACTTCAGTGGACAGCGCACCTCTAAGATGGATTGCATGCTTCTCTTATTCCCACCATTTTGGACATTCCTATATCCACTTTACACTCGGAGTGGACCACTTCCATCAAGTTGAGAACTTTTATGTCAGATTAAAGAATCTCTTCCAAAATGCCCAAGATTAGGGCAGCGTGGTAGCACCGGGGACCCAGATTTGATTCCAGCCTTGGGTGACTGTCTGGAGTTTGCATGCTCTCCCTGTACCTGCATGGGATTCTGCCAGATGCTCTGGTTTCCTCCAAAGATATGTGGGTCAGGTGGATTAGCCATGGGAAATGCAGGGGTAGGATGGATGCTCTTTGGAGGGTCAGTGTACACTCAATGGGCTGAATGTCCCCTTTCTGCACTGAAGGAACTCCATGATTCTATGTACCCAATGTAAAGCAGTCAACGATTATGGTCCAACAACTAAATCACCTGAAGTGTGGTCAATACTTTCAATGTGGGTGTTTGTACACAACTTTCAGTTAATCTTACTTACAGTTGGAGCAGGTGCACAGAAAGGTACACCTTTAAACTGTGAACCATTTATTTCCTTTATTTTAGCTTGTTATCATGTCCTCCCCTCCCCCCTTTCCCATTTACTATCAAGTCTGGTAGTAGAGGCACCATTGTTCTGCCATTCTCACATTTCAATCAGTTAATCTGAACCACCAGTATCTGTTTTCACTGGCACCCTACACCTACTACTCCCAGTGCACCCTCACAGCCCTGCCCCAAACTGTATCATAAGTGCTGTCCCTCCGCACTTTATTTTCAGCTCTGATGACGACTCATCTAGACCCTAAACGTTAGCTTGCCCTCTCTCCATGGATGCTGTGTGACTCTGTGATCTCCAACATTTGTTATTTTCAATACAGATTCCAGCATCTGCAGTAATTTATTCCTACGCACAGCATAGGACGTAATAGCAAAATTAAAATCACACTTGGATATCGCTGGACATTTTGATTAGATTAGATTACATTACAGTGTGGAAACAGGCCCTTCAGCCCAACAAGTCCACACCGACCCGCAAACCACCCATACCCCTAACCTAACACTATGGACAATTTAGCATGGCCAATTCACCTGGCCTGCACATCTTTGGACTATGCGAGGATACCGGAGCAAACCCACGCAGACACGGGGAGAATGTGCAAACTCCACACAGTCAGTCGCCTGAGGCGGGAATTGAACCCGGGTCTCTGGCGCTGTGAGGCAGCAGTGCTAACCACTGTGCCACCGTGCCGCCCACTATGTTTTGCTGAAACATTTCCTCTCGCACTCATCAGGACAAATGCAAGACTGCCACATGTCAAATAATCGCAAGAATTTATATGGCAGGAGAAAAGGATGCTGACTGGGATGTAAGTGAGCACTGATTGGCCACGATGTTGCCAGCAGGAAACAATATGAAGCTGAAATATTTCCAAACACCTGAAAAATTCAAAAAATACACATGGCCTGAGCATAGTGTTTTTGTTCACAGGGAAAACATCACTACAGATGAACACAGGTTATTTCTAGCAAGTGGAAATGAGCCACATTGTGATCTCAACTAATTATCTTCGTGCGGTAATAAGTGCACCCAGCTTTATTTGGCAAGTGCTGCCCAATTATGTAACAGTAGAGTTCCTGTTTTGGGTTTTGCACTGTTTGAGGTAAGTCTCCTGAAGTTGAAGTTTTGGTGTCTGGGCCCCTTTGTGGGACCTTGCAGTACAGCTCAGAAAGAATGCCTTGCCTCATTGTAGCATGCTTGCACCCTGCAACCAGAGCAGCTGAAGAGGGAGGGTTCTCCTGGATGTGGAGAAAACAGGGGATCCTTGGAGGATGAGGCAATAAAAATATTAACCAGGAGGGTCTTCCAACATTCATGACAGAGTAATGCATTTCACAACCTAAGAGACAGCCTTATAGTCTGATCATACCAATTCCAGGATGAATGAGTTGAGTTTGGACTGTCTTTAGTTGGTGTATGAAACTATTGCTTATCTGGCAAGCAACCCTTTCTTAGCACAGAGGACATGTGAACCTTGTTATTTTGGCATTCCTTCACCTTTCATGTTACTGAATGAAAGCTTAATTATCGATGTGATTGCATGCATGATATTTTCAAGTGGTTCCACTTTAAAGTATCCAAACACAACCTGCCCTACGTGACTGTGACAGCAGCAGTGAGAAAATGCATCAACATCGCATGGCGCTAGCATTAGTAGTTCTTAAAGCATTTGTCAGGGTATATATCTGAGTGATTATACTCAACTTCTTTTAAAATAACTTCTTTTAAAAAATTCAAAGTCACTTCACCTGACAAAGGAACAGTGCTCCGAAAGCTTGTGATTTTAACTAAATCTGTTGGACTATACCCTGATGTCATGTGACTTTTGACTTTGCCCACCCGAGTCTAACACCATCTTCTCCACATCCAAATTCAAAACTCACAGTAGACTCAAAGGTGTCTTTCATGTATAGCCTCAGCAGTGCTGTTGGGCTGACAACTTTCATTCATGGAGAAAGTGAGGACTGCAGATGCTGGAGGTTAGAGTCAAGAGTGTGGGGTGCTGGAAAAGCGCAGCAGGTCAGGCAGCATCCGAGGAGCAGGAGAATCAACGTTTCACTTCATGCATGGTCAACCAATTTCATCCCCACAATTTATTCTATTTCATTCTAATTCAAATTAAAGCCACCTACATTGTTTCTATTGACTCTAGCTTTAAATTAAAATTTAACAAATGAAATGTATTTGCCCTTTTCCTGGCTTGAACTAACAACTTGTATCAAGTAATTGTATCTATCCCAATTTCAGAAATAATTATGCCTGAGTTTGGTTTTATATTGGTTATTCGAGTGATTGCAGTCAATTCAGGGTTCTCCTGTTTTCAAGGACCATTTCCACAAAACTTCTTGCTCCCTTGCTGAGTTCTTGAGACTTGCTCAAATATGAAGAAAAAATCCGAAATCCACTGTGGCTTGGGAAGAATCCCAGTTGGTTAATAATGTCCAGAATTTAGTCCTGTCCAAAATCACACATTTCCTCACCTAGGATGTGTGTGAAAAGATTTTAAATTGTTAGCAGAATGTTGGTCTCAGAATAAGCAGAGCCCTGGTTGTATTTTCATGTATTCAGTTTTTAAAAACCGTCAAAATCTTCAGATAATCCCAAACTGGCATTTTGAATTTCTATTGTCTTCAAGAAATCCTTTCCTAACTCTTTCTCACCTACTCACAGAAACAATGCGAGTATGTGGCCAAAACATTTCTCATCCCAAATCTGAGTATCTTCCAAAAAGGTTTATCTATGTTTGTAAGTACAGGTAAACCATTTTGTTTTCTCACAGCATCTTTCTACAGCAGTCTGAAAAAAGAAATAACTTTTTAAACTTTGCAATGCACGAAGATTTGAAAGTCTTGAACCTATGATGCTTTTGGACTACTCTTTGTTTCAGTGTTGATTTGAGTCGAGTGGTAGAGGTGCTGTCCTCACTGACATGGGAACTCTCTGTGACTGCCATCCAATTTTCACAGAGTACATCTTTAGCTGCACTGAAGGAAGGGGACTTGTTGATCTCTACTGTAACTGTATCCAATCATCCTCAATATCCAATTTGTCCAGTGGCAGTGTTGGGTCTATCTGCAATATTTTCCTTGTCTGGGTACAATACTTCCCTGTTGGTAATCATTTTTACCCAGCAGCTTTCTATTTTCTTGATCTGACTATAAAGCACACAAATGGGCACAGTGAGCTAACTAGTTCCTGTGAAATTTGAACTCAGTTGTTTCTTTCTTCACCTATTTTGCAAGTCTATGAAGTGCACACTCATAATACCATTTCATTTCGTACAATCTTAGTGCAAATTCACTGCTGATGATCTTAATGTTTCCCTTAAATTATCTATAAATTGGATTTTCAAATATGCCATGACATGATAACTTCAATGAAAGACTGCTGCTTCTCCAACTTAAGGCCAATTAAACCGTTATCACTGTGACACATTAGTTAGTTAGATAATGAAATAAACAATAGTAACGCTTGGGGATGGTTAAGTAAAGCCTATAGGACAATTAGGCTGTTGGCAAGGAACGGGTCTTACTAAAGTGGTGGGGGCATCCTGCTCTCCATCCAAAGTGTTAGGATTCTCATCCCATGGTTTTCCTCCTCTCCTGTTTCCTTCTTGAAAATTTTCTCAAACCTTGCTCTCGCCACCAAGTGTATTGTTTGGCTGAAAATGCCTAAAATGTTCTTTAAGGTCTGATCAAAATGAATATACAAATGTGGGTATGCTTTGGTATAAAGCAAATTTATTAGTTTATACCCACAAACTGATGAGTGAATCTATTAACTTAAACCACTTTATACATATGCAAATTATGAGCCTGACAATGGGGACTTGCTAACAATTGGCACTTGGAGGTCTATCTCAGTTTCCATGGCACCGATCCCATGACTCCCAGTCTGATGTTGAAAGTAGACCACTGAGCTGGGAAACTTCCCAGATTAATGCTACTTGGAATCTGATGTCTTGTGCTGTATTGCCATTCCTGAGTACTTTCCCAAGAATTCCTTCCCGTCTGACAGCTGTAGACAAATTCAGCTGTTGCTGCAAAACAACCTATTCGCAAATCAAAGCAAGGGCATTGCACTTACCTTCAAGCCAAAACTGGAAGCTTTTACACTAAGCCTGACTTTCACGTTTTTTTCCTTCAGTTGCTTATTGCCATGATAGACTAGTCCTTAATGATCTGGCTTGGAGATATCATTTTTCAGCCTGACATTGCAGGGGGCTCATATGTGACTCTTCCTTCCAGGTACTTGCTGGCACCACCCTGAGAAGCGAAGGTACCTGGAGTGAGGTCAAGGTCACTCATCTTTCTCTTGAATTGCCACTGATGCCGAGGTCCTATTAGTAAAGTGACAGAGTACAGGCCAACATGCACATATCACATAGACACAGAGAGTGCTGCTAGTTCAAGGTGGTCACCAACTTGTCCGTGAAGGCAGCTGTGCTCCCACGTGCCAGAACCAGTACTGAGAACGTTGGTGAACTCCTCCATCCTTCATTCGAGTTCACTGACTGCCTCTGAAAAAGCTGCCTGGAATTACTGTCCCTGACAAGCAGGTTGGTCAAGGCATAGTGGCCGAGGAGCCGGGGTAGGTGCCAGAGACCGGGGCATTTTCTCATTGACTGGCTGCAGGTAGACCCAGCAAATCTAGTCTAGACAGGATATCCACCAAGGCAAAAGTGAGGACTGCAGATGCTGGAGCTCAGAGCCTGTTGAAGGGCTTTTGCACGAAACATCGATTTTCTTGCTCCTTGAATGCTGCCTGACCCGCCGTGCTTTTCCAGCACCACTCTAACCTAGAATATCCACCAAGGTAATGACCTCTGTGATGGATTGTGCAGGTAAACAACTTACTGTTGCATGCTTTGAGGGTATGGTAGCTTCCTCCTCAGAAATGGAGGAAGAGCTGACAGGCTCCCATCCTGGCCTCTTTGAAGAAGTTCACCAGATACTGTTAGTGCTTGCATAGCTGAAGAAAGGGAAATTCTTCAGTTAGTGTTGGCAATAGTGTTGGCAAAGACAAAACAGCTAGTATTGGCAGTAATGGGAGAATAGTGATAGGTTAGGGCTACTTCACAATGAAGTGTTTTGATTGGTTGTTCATGTCTCCCCTGCCCACATGAATGGTCATGCTCTGCTCTGGCTAACTTGACAACTTTCACCTCAAAGAGATTCACATCTGCCATGTCCCACCACAAACACACACACACACACACACACACCTCTCCTCCCACCCTCACCCCTCCCCCTCTCCCCCACCCCCCTGACAAATCTTGGTCCTCAACCCAGCTGTGGGATGGTTTTTCATGCAATGAGACAAAAGAAGGGATTGAGTCTGATGGAAGTGTATACAATCGAGTTTAGTAACCTTGCATAGCAGGAAAGATGGTGAGGTGTCCCCAGCAAGTGAGCAAAGGGGCGGGCGGGTGAGAGGATTAGTGGTTTGGGAGGTTATGGTGAGTTACAATCCTGGAGTGGACACAATGAATATGATACTAAGGTCTATAGTCCATCAACCTTGGTGAGACGTGTATCCAATGGCACAGGTAGAGCAAGTTGGAGGTAGCAGAGAAAGACTGGTTGATGCTTACTCTTGCGGTGCCCGGGAGATCATTGACCTTCTTCTGGCACTGCTAGGCATCTGTTTTCATGCCCCAGCACCAACCTGTTCTGGTGTTTCCATCCAGGCTGGCTGTACCTGCTGGTGTGGGCTCCTTTAGCAGTCTCCAGGAAAGAAAAGTGACATCTCCTTCACCACTAACCATCATCACCTCCAGATCTCTGACTTGAAACCAGGGAACATGCTTTACTTTCTGCTTGAACACCTCCTCAGTGATTAGGCTCAAACACGACAGACTGAAGGTTGTCCCTGGCTTGTAGCATATGAAGTTGTGTGAAATTGGCCTATCAATATAGTGCCGGGGATGAGTAAATAGGAAGGACCTGACAGTTTCATCTCACTCTCTATGAGAGTCCTCAAGAAATGTGCCCAAGTTCTCAATGAAGAACTACTAAGGTAAAAAATGAAAGATCACACAAGAAAATTGACCCAAGCCAAGGCAGAGCGGGTGCTATGAAACCCATCCACCAACCACACTCTAACTGCAAGTGGGACAATGACCTCTCATCAGATTTCGAAAATGTTAGAGGTGCATCAGATTCCAGCAAGTCCAGGCACATGTTAAAGGCGAGGGGAGGAAAGATCAAAGGCAAACACAGTTACAGGTTGGAAAACTGGTGAAGATAAATGACAAACAATCTATTTGATGCTATCCAGTTCCCCTTCCTGGCACTGAATGTGTAATTTCCCCATTCAGCCATGGTTTCTGAATACATGCCCTGAATCTGCAAATCAAACTTTGAGAACTTTTCCTCAAGGGGGTGAAGTGACCAAGAAAAATCAATGCATCTCGAGTTGCATTTCCTGTTTTGTAGTCTGTAGTGTAGAACAATGCAAACCGCTAATCAAGCTAATAGCACCCAGCCATGTGTTACACAATTAGGAAATGAAATTCGGGTTAATTGAGTTGCACATGTATCAATTAAAAGGCTCTGAACCCACATTTGGAAGCAATTATTGAATCTAAACCTAAACATTTGCATTTTGTAATATGAAGCCTGAGTAACGAGACTCCTTGACTCGATGTCTACCTCCTTGAGTACAGTGAACTCTATTAAGTATACAATTTATAAAATCTCCAAAGTCAACTCAAAGCCAATATAAATTTCATTCCCAGCCTCAACGTTAAGATCTATTTTAGTAGTTTTCAATATCTTTCTCAAATATACAGTCAACCTCTGCACAGATGAAAGGAGCTTATTTAACAACACTTTTGATCTGTGATAACCTTTTGAGTTTCAACTACACAATAGAGGTAGTGGTATCCAAACACAGACTTTTAATAGCAAAGACACAAAGGGGAAAGAATTGACATTGAGCAGAGGGTAGGATAGGTGTGAGGGCTAATATTATCAAAAATGCCAGCGTGTCTAGAAGTCTTCATCAAGGTGCCAACCTTCAAGTTTAGTTTGGATATGCTTGTCTGCCTGTGTACAACTCCTTCCAAGAGGTAGGTTAGTCATTTTTGTGTTTCAGTTACTGAATCACAGTGATGTTTCAAGCATTTAAGTTTAATAGCTCATTCATAGGCTTCTTGGCTTCCTGAATCTCAGCATTAAAACCAAAGTGGGAAGAGGGCAGCAGTTCATGAGGCCCATACAAGATCAGGAAAATCACAGGTTCACAGAATGGTTACAGGACAGAAGGAGGCCTTTTGGCCCATTGTGTCCATGCCTGTTCTCCAAAGGAGCAATTCATTCTGTGCCATTCCCCAGTCTTCTTCCCCTAGCCCTAAACATTCTTCCTTTTCAGGTAACTATCCTATTCCCTCTTGAATGCCACCATCACACAGGCCTTTTCACCACTCAGTGTGTGAAGGGGTTTCTCCATGTGTTACCATGGCTTCTTCTGACAATTTCCTTCAAGCTGTGCCCTCTTGTTTTTGATCCTTCCACCAATGGGAACAAGATATCTCGATCTACTCTGTCCAGATCCCTCATGGTTTTAAATAGCTCTCGCAAACCTCTTCTCAAACCCCTTGTGGTCAAGTGACGACAGGCCCAAATAATTTGACATTCTAAACCACTGAACCATAGACGCAGAAAACAAGCTTGACAAATCAAATTGGCCAAACTAAATTAAACAGCAGCCAGCAATTTCAGAGAACCGAGGAAATCAAGATCAAAGAGATTACAAATGTTCAAGGGGAACAAGCCCAGCCGAAGGGTTGTGTATTGGAAAAGTGTCGATTGGATGTCCTGGCATCTTGACTGCCTGAGCATATGCACTTTACACTCGTGCATGGCAATGGTGAAGAGTGTTGGCATGACCCCATTGGATGATTTGAATTCAATTCATGACCTCATTGGCCAGAACATCCTGGAAGGTCAGGGGTGAGGGGAGATAATAATGCACACCTGGAAGCAACCTACTCAATGTGAAGACTCAGTGAAGATGCAGTGAATACTTAGAGAAGGCTCAGCAAGACTTGTGGTAGAACAGTTCGACAATCCAAGAAGACCCAGAGGAAGATCCACCTTGACTTGCAAGTCCTATCTTCATGGAAGAGAGCCAGCACTGGAGAAAAAGGAGATTCCAATGCCCCAGGATCGTTGTGGGTAATATTTTTTCTCAGATAGATACAGCCAGATGAGAGTTAATATTATGGGAATTCAGGAAATGCAGACATGATGTTTTTAATAAGGAATATTTTGTTAATAAAATGAAGTTGAACCCCAAAGTGAATTCTGTGTCCCTTTGTCCATCTCACTGACACAAGTACTTGGGTAAAGTGTTTTTAAATACATAAACTGGTTCAGAGTCTCCAGAGCATGGATAATATTCTCTTCTGTAAGGAAACCAGCCTCAACATCTCCAATTTATCTTTATAACTCAAATTTCTCATCCTTATAACTGAACTTTCTCATCCTTATAACCTTAGTTGTGAACCTATTTTGCAATCTCTCGAATGTCTGCATAAACAGATACAATATTCCAGCTGAGGCGGAACCAGTGTCTTATACAGGTTCAGCATAACCTCTAAAATACAACAAAGAAACACAGATGCTGGAAATCTGAAACAAAAGCAGGAAGGGCTGGAGAAACTGAGCAGGTCTGGCAGCTTCAGTGGAGAGAAAGCAGAGTTAATGTTTCAGAGTAATGTCACAAACTGTGAATGTGACCACCACCATCAACCATTTTGCCACTGAATTCTCCAAGGAGGAAGTGTCCCCAAGACCATATCTAAGATTGTTTCAGACTGTTTCACGCATATGCACAAGGCAGGTCAATGATGCGTTGTTTGTCAGAGCAGGTAGCACCAGCGAGCACTTGAGTTTGTGTCTCTGGCCGGATTCAAACAGTAACATAGACTGTATACGCACATACAAGCCAGGACCAGATCACACATTTCATCAATAAGCAGCTGCTCTACGTAACCATAAGAAAATATTTACAGAGGTGTGTGCCCGGTTTCCAGGGAATCTCCAGTAGACTTTCAACCTGCAGCTGTCAAATTGTCCGACCTTTTTAAACCTACAGGCAGACATGAGGGTTAGGTGCGAGGGCAGGCAGAGTGCACACTGAGGAAAGTGGCTGAGGAATTCTTGTGAGGAAGCCAACTAATGAAGTCAAAGAGCAACAAAGCCACATAGAGACTGGATGTGCCACCGAGTAAGCTTTCAGCATTTTGAAGATACATTTTAAGAGTTTTATCCTTGACATGTCCTTCAGTACTTGTCAGCCTGCGTCTCCATAATGATTGTCGTGTTATATTCTGCGCTCCTCTAAACAGAACATTCATCACTCTTTTTGACACCATATTTTACAACTTTCAGTGTAAAGAAACTTCCTCCATGATTTCCTGACTGTTGCAAAAGGCTCCTTATCAGATGCATCAAGTCTTATCTCACCATATGTAACTCACTGTTGTATCATAGAGGTTTTCTCTGCTTAAAGGAACATCCATGTCGGTTTTCTCATGGGCGGTAAAATCCAGAAATGAAAGAACACTGAGTGCAGGATTTTGCATTTTGGACTGGGCCTCAAAGTCAGGGTCAAATAGATACCCAACAGTGACCAGCGGAGGTCCTCACAATTCAGCATAAAGGAGCTTCAACCTCCATTACAGATAAAGAGGCAAGAGGGCGCAGTTACATTCAGGTGCTCAGGGCCTCAAAGGCACCCTAGCATCCTGGCCCATTTTCTGCCACTGCAGTGTTCCAGTGTCCACAGGCTGACTAAATAATCCCAGTCCCTATCTGGTCTTTTCTTGATTAAATGGTACTTAAATTGTCAGAAGCAATCCTCTGCAGGCAAATAGCCATTTCCTTTATTTGTGGGATGTAGGCACTGCTGGCTAAGCCAGGATCGCCCATGCCTACTGGTCCAGAGGGCAACTGAGAGTCAACCATTTAGCAATGGGTTTGGAGTCACATGTAGGCCTGACCAGGTAAGGATGGCAGATTCTCTTCCTTAAAGGATATTAGTGAACCAAATGGATATTTTTTACGACAATTGACAACTGTTTCATAGTCATCATTACAGCTTTCAATTCCCAATTTAATTGACCATTTGTTATGGTTTGATTTGAATTCACATCTCCAGAACTTGGAGTTCCAGATTGCTACCCCCACTGAGATTACCACTACACTAACGCCTCCCTGACTGAGCCAGCCACCAAATCTTTCAACTGAACCCCTTGACAAATAAAATACAGTTATTGGCTTCTTTTATGGACTTTCTTAACATTGCTACTTGAAGTGATTTGTGATTATGTACTTTCAGATCCCTTTGCTCCTCTGTCACACTTAAACTCCATTATTACTGTGTCAAATACTTTTGCTGTCAGGTGTTCACAGACCTACTGCTCAAAGTAAAGCAATAAGCTGTGATCTCACCTGAGGTCTGTTCATTTTGAATCTGGAACCTGTCACTATCCTTGCACAGCCATCAGTCAGGCTGAGTATTACATTGCCGCTAAACCTTTTAAAGATATCACTTTTATAGGACAGCTGGTAAGTAATTGGTATGTGAATAATCCCGTTGTCTCGTTTCTCTCACTCTCTAAATTAGAATGGTGGATTAAACTGAGAAATTCAGTTGTACACGGGGATGCATACAATGCGGATATAAAGCCGATTCAGAACAAATATGCTTCCACAAAAAAAAGTGGGAATGATTTGCAAATCCAAACTTTGTGGATGTCAAAGACTAGAAGATACAACGGAGGACCCCATTCCAGAAAACAAGAGTTCAATTTTGCAGAATGTCTAGAAAGGTAGGGTTGAAACTGAACGGGAAATTAAAAGTTGAAAACAGAGAGGTGTGGGAAAAACAAGCAAAGGGAAAACGTCAAGGGAAACCCAAAGGAGGCTTTATAAATACAGAAAGAACTAGTGGATGACAAAAGGAGAGTGAGACATGTAAGAGTCCAAATAAAGAACATATATGTGGAGGAGAAGATGTGGAATGGTTCTGAATAAATAATCTTTTATTGGTCCTTACAAAAAAATGGGAAACAAGGAGAAGGCTTGTGATGATTGCTTGTGAAAACCATAGAGGAGTGATTTTAAGAAGTCTAACATCTGTGAAAAAGGATAAATCATCAGACCCAGACAAAATCTGTTCCAGGCAGCTAATAGAATCGAGGGAGGAGAAAGCATGATCTCTGACCAGTTCTTTCCAATTCTCTCTGGCTACTGTCCTTGTAGCAGAGCATCAGATTGCATAATTGTTTAAAAAGAGAGGAATGGTCTGAATAATTACAGAACAGTCTGCTGAGCTTCATTAGTGGTAAAGTTCAGGGAGGCAGACTAAATCACCTTTTAAGAAAGAGACTGAGAGTCATAAAGTCATGGAGTCATACTGCACAGAAACAGACTTTTAGGTCCAACCAATCCATCCCAAATTAAACTAGTCCCAGCTGCCTGCACTTGACCCATACCCCTCCAAACATTTCTTATTCACGTACTTATTGAAATATCTTTTAAACATTGTAACTGTACCCCATCCACCAGTTTCTCTAAAATTCCATTCCACACACGAACCACCCTCTGTTGAAAAAAAATTACCCCTCATGTCTTTTGAAAATCTTTCTCCTCTCACCTTAAAAATATGCCTCCTTGAAATTCCCCACCCTAGAAGGACACCTGCCAATTTCCTTACTCATACTCCTGACAAGGTCACCCCTCAACCTCCTACGCTCCAGTGAAAAACGCCCCAGCCTACCCAAACTCTCCTTATCACTCTAAACTTCCATTCTCAGCAACATCCTGGTCAATCTCTTCTGAACCCTCTCCAGCTTAATAATATCCTTCCTGTAACAGGGCAACCAGAACTGGACACAGTATTCCAAAAGAAGCCTCACCAACATCTTGTATAATCTTAATATAACATCTCAACTCCTACGCTCAAAGGGTTGAGAAATGAAGGCAAGTCAGCACAGATTTACTACTGATGAACTTGATTTCAATTTTTGAGTTAAAATGGATGGTCAGTGAGTTTAGTGTATCGATGTGGATTGTAACAGGTTTTCAACAAACGCCACATGATATACTGGCTGGACATGCAAATTTTTAGATTAGATTACATTACATTACAGCGTGGAAACAGGCCCAACAAGTCCACACTGCCCCGCCGATGCGCAACCCACCCATACCCCTACATTTACCCCTTACCTAACACTACGGACAATTTAGCATGGCCAATTCACCTGACCTGCACATCTTTGGACTGTGGGAGGAAACCGGAGCACCCGGAGGAAACCCACGCAGACACGGGGAGAACTCCACACAGTCAGTTGACTGAGGCGGGAATTGAACCCGGGTCTCGGGCGCTGTGAGGCAGCAGTGCTTCTTATAGAGTCCAAAGGAAAGTGAAAGCTTGGATCCAAACTTGGCTCAGCGACAGGACGTAAAGGTTAATGATCAATGGGTGTTTTAGGGATCAGAAGGTTGATTCCAATGTGATTCCACAGGGTTCAGGACAAAGCCCAGTACATTTCCTGATGTATATCAATCATTTAGATTTAAATGCATACATTAAAAGGTTTCCCTATATTTGGTCTTCTGGGTTGGTAGTGAGGAAGAGATCTTTAAATGTGGGGAAGACACAAAGATCTGGTCAACTGGGCAAGAAATGGCAACTGGAAATCAATCTGGAGACTTGTGAGGCAATTGACGAAGGCAAATGAGGCAGGGGGCAGCACAGTAAAAGGTAGAACACTGAGACATGTAGAGGAACAGAAGGATCTTGAAGTGTACATCCATGAATTCCTACAGGCTGCTAAATATGGTAGTAAAGAAGACTTACTTTTCTTCTTAAGCCAAGATGTGGAATGTAAGACCAGGAGATTGTGCTAAAAATTTATGAAATATTATTTAGGCAGCAGCTACAGTACTGACCATGTACGGTCCTGGTCACAACATCAACTTCAGGATTTGATCACACTGGAGATCTATCAGGAGATTTATTCACAGTTTTCCAGAAGTAAAAAATTCTAGCAATGAAGAAAAACTGGATAGGGCTATTTTCTTTGGAACATAAGAGGCTGAAGGGAGAGTTAATTGATAGGGTGTATTGGAAGGACCAATTTACCTTCCAGGGAAGTCAATAGCCAGGGGCCGTAGATTTAAAAGAACTGGCAGAAGGATTAGAATGGAGATAAAGAGAAACTGTATCACCCAGAGGATGGTGGGGTCTAGAATTACTGTCTGAAAGGTGGTGGATTTAGAAACCTCAACACATTTTAAAAAATAATTTGATATGCACTTGAAGTGCCATAATCCACAGGGCTACAGACCAAGTGCTGAAAAGTGGGATTAGGCTAAATACTTATTTTTGTCCAGAACAGCCAAAACTTTATGTGCCATAAGTTTTCTGTATTTTTGTTTTCCTTTTATCTTGTTTCTTTCTCCTTTCTGACATTTCCAATGAAAATACAGTCAGCTGTGCAGCTATCGGCTTATGCCGGCTCAGTGGCATAAGTTCTTGAGCTGGTTTTGTCACTGTTTTTAGAAATACCTCCAAGGTTTCTCTGTCTTTCTGAAATTAGATTACTTACAGTGTGGAAACAGGCCCTTCGGCCCAACAAGTCCACACCGCCCCGCCGAAGCGCAACCCACCCATACCCCTACATCTACCCCTTACCTAACACTACGGGCAATTTAGCACGGCCAATTCACCTGACCTGCACATCTTTGGACTGTGGGAGGAAACCGGAGCACCCGGAGGAAACCCACGCAGACACGGGGAGAACGTGCAAACTCCACACAGTCAGTCGCCTGAGGCGGGAATTGAACCCGGCCTCTGGCACTGTGAGGCAGCAGTGCTAACCACTGTGCCACCGTGCCGCCCATTTAAAAGAATGAGGCGGCTATGACTGTACATAGAATCAGGCAAAGAGGAAATTTTGGCCAGAGATAATGACCGACTTAATCAACTTGCACAAAATGGATGGAGGCAAAACAACGACCAATAATTCCATCTCTTTCCAATATTCTTTTTTATTTATTCTATTCAACACAACTTCTGGTCATTTCTGAACAGAGATTAGTGATCTATCTGCAAGCTTGGCACCTGTCACAAATCAGGGGGCATGTACAGATGAAAATATTTACATTTCTTCTGAATAACCCCCTGAAGAAGTACTTACTTTCTTGAACTTTGACACCTTGGGTGGAACTGATACCTAAGCCTGAAAAGTCTTCCTTTCTAACACACGTAAACCTTTCATGTCCACGGGCACAAACAGATTAAGAAACTGAGCAGAGCCTTCACAATGGTTGAATGAAGTGGACGATGGCGAGTTGGGAAAATATGTCAAGATCGTTAAGGAAACAAATAGTTCAATTTTCCCCTCAAGGTTTTAACAGTGAAGTGATGCTAGTGAGTGGTGAGTGGCCTATTTGCATGTATTAAGGCATTGCTACCTAATTTTGTCTCATTTATGTTGTTTTCCAGGCAGCGGGGAGAAATTAAACAGCAACAATTCCTGAAACTAAAGTCAGAGTGAGTGCTAGGTGGTTCCGGATTGCTGCTTGGTCTTCCAGGCCTATCTCTTGGCCAGTATTCCCCAACCTCTCAGAACACACTCCGTGAGCATCCTCCATCCATGGAGGTTGACATTGGACACATACCAATCTCACCACCTCTTCATAGCACATCTCCGACTCACTTCCAATATAGTTCACCCCTTCAATGCTACTCCATGGAGTGCAACAGCCAGGACACTTTGAACATGGCTCAGGAGCTGGAACAGGTTAAAACCCATAGCTTTAAGCTTGATTTTGTGATGCTCACTCCTTTTGTGCTGACCTGGATGCTCAATGCATCTCCGCCTTGCTTAGTCTCGCCTTTTTGAGCACTGCTGCCTCAGTCAACACTTATGCTCACAATAATTCTATCTGGCATCATTTTTAGCACAGGCAAAAAGAGCCAGGCAGCTTGTCTTGTTTACCAGCAGTGACCAGTCAAGAGGATGGCACAGTGGTATGTCAATATCACACCTGTACCATGTGTGTGTCAAATATCCCACATGTGCTTCAGCACATACACAGTACTGATTGTCTCTAATCTTAGAATCTTGCAGTGACCAACTTTGTGGAATAGAAGTCCTGGCGACAATCTGGACCATGTCACTTGTTATTATGAATGGATCATAGACAACTGGGTGAAACCTAGTAATTACAGAAACCTTTATAAAGTGTCCCAGGTGAACCACACTTCACGAAGATAAACCAAGGTCTGAGAGGCTGCACAAAGGCACAGAACTGATTTCCTCTCACCTCGCACTAGAAGAATTTTACCTCACGCTCATAAATGCAATTCTGCCCATTTTTCCGTCTAGCCATCATAAAGCTCACAGTTGGCTCCCTGAGGATGAGGCTTGCATCATGCTCAGGGCTGGGTGTGCCTTGCAGACAGTCACTCTTGGACGACTGCCTGTGTGGAGTTTGCACATTCTCCCCGTGTCTGCGGGGTTTCCTCCGGGTGCTCCGTTTTCCTCCCACAATCCAAAGATGGGCAGGTTAGGTGGATTGGCCATGCTAAATTGCCCATAGTATTCAAGGATGTGCAGGCTCAATGGGTTAGCCATAGGAAATGCAAGGTTATGGGGAGAGGGTAGGGTTGTGGGTTTGTGGGTCTGGGTGGGCTCTTTAAAGGGTTGGAGTGGACTTGATGGGCTGAATGATCTGCTTCCACATTGTAGGGATTGTGCCTTACATTCCTAGCTTGCTGTGCCCTTTACAATATGGCAGGTAAAGAGGAAACATGATGGACTCTGAAGAGCTGTGAGAGCATCGGTAGACCTTCAAAATGGAAGATGAGGACAATGAACAGGAGGAAGATAACCTTCTCCATGACAGAACGGTGCAGTGTAAAGCGCAGTAAGCCCATTGGAACTCAACTGACACCCACTCCCAGTACGTTGTGAACTGGGTGAGGTTACCTTTCATTGACTTTAAACTTATCGTTATTTGGAAGACAAGTAGCCCCCATTTATTCCCAAAAGCAAATGCAGCTCATTTGTTTGTTTGTGCTTTGTTTAATAACAATTGACATGAGGTAAAAGTCACTTTGTCCCAAAGGACATGCTTACTAAAGGCTACACGGAGGCAGTTTGGGGGCTCATTTGGGAGAGCTGATTGGTGGTGAATTTAACCTGAAGCTCACCACGATGTAGGCAAGAGGAGAGATCGAGAAGGTGGGACCTTCATGGTAACCTCAGTTGGTGTGGGAATTGAAGCCATGTTGTTGGCATCACTCTTCCACTCAAATCAGCCATCCAGCCAACTGATCCAACTGGACTTTAAACATGGCAAACAAGTGGCAGGTATCAATTTTGCCACACAAATGTCAGGCAATGACCATCTCCAACACTGATAGTTTGTGCTTGGCATCATTCACGACACTATCCCCTTATTAATATGGAGATTAAATATCTATCTAATTATCAGTGGTAGAGAATAGACCACTACAGAGTCTTGATGAGAAGAGACACTTGTCTTACATAGCAAGATATAGTTTATTATTATAGCTATAGGTACAACAAACATCAACTCGTAAGGCATACTTACACCCAACAGAAGCTAGGTGTTGTCATGTCTGACTCCATCAGGATCCCTGTGGAAGACTGTTTCTCCACCAAAGCTTGGGATTGCTCAGTACAGCTCAACTCTTTCAGAAACATTACCTTATACAACAGGAGAAGAACATTTCTGACAGTGTGGCACTCCCTCAGCATTGTCCTAATGCTCAAATTTCTGCTGTGGGATTTGTAGTGGCACTCTTTTGACTCAGAAACCAGGGTGCTACTACTTTATTTATTCATTTTGTGGGATTTGGGCATTGCTGGTTGATTGCCTATTTATTGCCCATCTCGAGTTGCCCTTAATAAGGTGGTGGTGAGCTGCCTTCTTGAACCACTGCAGTCCACTTGCCATGGGTTGATCCACAAAGTCGTCAGGGAGAGAATTGCAGAATTTTGAACCAGTGACAGTGAAAGAATGGCAATATATTTCCAAGTCAGGACAGTGAGTGGTTTGGAGAGAAACTTGAAGATGGGGGTGTTCTCATATATCTGCTGTCCTTGTCCTTCTAGGTGGAAGTTGTCATGGGTTTGGAAGGCGCTGTCTGGGGATCTTTGGTGAATTTCTGCAGTGTATCTTATAAATAGCACACACTACTACTACTGAGGGTCAGTAATAGAGGGAGTGAATGCTTGTGGATGTAGTGCCAATCATGCAAGTTGTGTTGTCTGTATGGTGTCAAGCTTCTTGAGTATTGTTGGGGCTGAACTCATCCAGACAAATGGGGAGTATTCAATCACACTCCTGACTTGTGCCTTGTAGATAGTGGACAGACTTTAAGGAGTCAGGAGGTGAGTTACTCACCAGGGTATTCCTAGCCTCTGACCTGCTCTTGTAACTACTGCTTTATGAGGTGAGTCCAGTTGAGCTTCTGGTCAATGATAGCCCTTGGTATTGATAGTGGGGAATTCAGTGATGGTAACTCTGTTGAATGTCAAGGGATGATTGTGTCTTACTGGTGATGGTCATTGCCTGGAATTTGTATGGAGCAAATGTTACTTGCCACTTGTCAGCCTAAGCCTGCAGACTTTGTTGCATTTGAACATGGACTTCTTCAACATCAGAGGAGTCGTGAATGGTGCTGAACAATGTGCAATCATTGGTGAACATCCCCACTTCTGATGTTATGATGGACAGAAAGTCATTGATGAAGCAGCTGAAGATGGTTGTACCTAGGACACTACCCTGAGGAACTCCTGCAGCGATGTCCTGGATCTGAGATGGCTGACTTCCAACAGCCACAACTATCCTCCTATGCGTCAGGTATAACTCCACATAGCAGAGAGTTTGCCCCCGATACCCTTTGATTCCAATGAACCGACACCTAGTAATGGAACCAGTAATACAATTACTTGTAGCCCCAAACTACATACATATACCCCTTAGTAAGTGTGTTTCTGTATGCATTTCTAATGCTAAATCTATGCCCAGGAGAAAGTGAGGACTGCAGATGCTGGAGGTCAGAGTCGTGAGTGTGGTGCTGGAAAAGCACAGCAGGTCAAGCAGCATCCGAGGAGCAGTAGAATCAACATTTTGAGCATAAGTCCTTCATCGGGAATGAGGCCTCTTGTGAATCAATGACCAATTTGAATTCCTGATGAAGGGCTTATGCCCGAAACGTTGATTCGCCTGCTCCTTGGATGCTGCCTGACCTGCTGTGCTTTTCCAGCACCACACTCTCGACTCTGATCTCCAGCATCTGCAGTCCTCACCTTCCAGTTTAAATTCTACTGTGTGCATGAGGGAGGGAGATTAATAGATATTTAATGGCTAGACTTGTTTAAAATAACTAAATTACTCTGACCATAAATCTAACATTAGTGATTACATTCAACATACATACTTTGATTGTCTTTACAAAGAAGCATACATAAACTTATTATTTAGCTGTATTTTCTGTGGTACATTGAACCCTAACAATTTGATGACTGAGCGTAAGGGAAAAAAGCACTAATTTTGAATGGCATGTTCTTGGATGTTATTACAATGTTAATAGGTAACACATGTTGTGAAGACTTCTTAGAATACTGAAATTATTTTTTTGAATCATTGACAAGGAAAACATAGGTCAATGAATTTGATTTGCTTATCTATATTATTTATGATGCAATTTATATAAAATTCAAAGAAATCTAACTTAACTAAAAATCTATTAGTCATGAAGATTCCCCATCCAAATCTTTCAGACCACAGCCTATCTTGGACCATCTTTCTTCTGTTTGTCCTATTTTTGATGCATGTTATTAACTCTTGAAATATATCCCATCACAAGTGTTAATAATTCAAAAGAGTAATGGCTGACTAAGAAGGGAGAAAATAGGATGGATTAAGATATTCCCCCATCAGCTTCTACCTGCTCACAGTGGAGGTTGGATTTGTCATTGCCCAAGTTATCACGTATTGTTGACATGTACCCGATAATTGGCAAAGTACTTCCCATCATGCTCTGGCCCACTGATCTCACTATCAAACTGGAGATTTGAAAGTCCGATTGGAGGGGTGAGCAACCACACTGGAAGCTCTCTTAATGCTTTTCAAGGTTTTAAAGAATAGAACCTTGCTATATTAGTTCGCCCATATGATTTAATGTTTGCTATTTTTATCAATTGCAATGATGTAGGTGTCACTAGTAAGGCTGTTATTTAACACCTATCTTCAGTTGCCATTGAGAACATAAGAACTAGGAGCAGGAGTAGCCAATTCAGTCTCTACTCCACCATCCAATACAATCATGATCGATCTCATCTCAGACTTTGCTCCCCATAACCCTTCAACCCATAAAAAATTAAAAATCTATCTCCTCCTTAAATTTATTCAGAGTCCCGGTGTCCACCACACTCTAGGGTAGTAAATTCAACAGATTGAGAGATTCCTTCTTATCTCTGTTGAAATCACCCCTTGAACCACCATTATTGTGGGGAGGTGGGGTGTAATGGTATAATCATTAAACAAGCAATTCACAAGCTTAGGTTAATGTTCTGGGGATATAGATTCCAATCTCCTGAGGAGCTAGTGGAATTCAAACGTAAGTCATTAATCTGGAATTAAAAGCTAAGCTCAGTCATGTTGACAATGTAACTATTGTCTATGGTCATTAGAATAAATCTTATTCACTCCATTCCTATGGGCAAGGAAATCGGCCAACTTCACATGATCTAGCTTGCGTGTGAATCCAGACCCACAGTGCTCTTAACTACCCTCTGAAATGTGCTGGCAAAGACAATTAGGGATGACATCAATGCTTGTCAAGCCAAGATGCCAGCATCCAATGAAAGAATACATTTAGAGATAAATTCCATGTGGTCAAAATTCTCCCACAGGTTGGTATTTTGGGGAGTTCCAAGATTTTGACCCAACGTTGATAAAAGAACAGCAATTTTCACTGATGTTGACAGGTAGGCTCCTGAACCTAGAGGGTCAAAAGAAGGATCAATAGTTCCATTGGAACTGAAAAGAGAATTGAAAAGGTGATAGGTTGTACACTGTTGGGAAAGATGAGAAGGAGCGAATGGAACAGAAGGGAAGGTGAGGAGAAGGTTCGAGGCTGAGGGAGATCTTCCTTTCTCTGAACTGTCTAACCCTGAACCTTTGTTATCAAACCTGCTGACAAGGGATGGGTGCTGTTGTCATCTGGAAAACCAACCTGAACTTTCCAGTGATTGAGCACCAATTCTCAGATATTTATTCCTATCTCTCTCTGAACCATGACCCCTGCCATTGAATACCAAGCCAATGTTTCCAGAAATATCATTGAGTTTCACCTCCTGTGGAGATCTCCCGTACACAACTTCCCAGCTCATAGTTCCCCAGCCCAAACAGCCTACCTCTATCTTCTTCCAAAATCCACAAATGGAATTATTCAGGCAGACTCATCATTTCAGCTGCTCCACTCTCTTCCAGTCTTCACTCCACCTTTACTCTCCTTGTCTAGTCTCTTGCTACCTGGGATTCTTCTGATGTTCTTCAGCATTTCACCCATTTCCTGTTTCCTCGCTCTAGATGCCTCCTCTTCACTGTGGATGTCCCATCCCTCTACACCTCCATCCCCAGTCAGAGTGATGTGGAGGTGCCATCTGGAAAAACAAAGATGTCTTGTAAGAACTTGTGCCATGAAAATGTTGGCATATTGAGATTCAAATCTGGCCCCCATGGCTGCTCTGTGTGCCTGGATGAAGACCGTTGTGGTTGAGGGGAAAGCAGATGAGTTGTAGGACAGTGCTCAGAGATCGGCAGTTGTTGGTATTGAGTACTGAGGCTGTTGCCGTGATACTGTCATCATGGGGTATGCTGGTGTAGAGTGCTGAAGCGTCCATTATGACGAGGAATGTTCCTGGTTCGACTGGTGCTGAGTTTCTGTGAGAAATCTGTAGCATCATGGCAGAAGTTTGGGGTTCCTTGTACAATGGGTTTCATGATGCAAGACAGTTACCAGACAGGAGTGTTGGGAACACTTCAGCGGTCAACGGCATTCGGCTGTGGATCTTCGAGTAAATGTCCTTCAAGGCAAACAACAGAATATGCAACAAGGCAGAGTTGACAAGCAGAGGGTGATAGCCAAGTTCCATACCCATGAGGATGGCCTCAACTGGGATCTTGGGTACTTGCTGTACTTTTCCAGCACCATTCTAATCTTGACAGTCAATCAGTGTGGCATTTTATAAATTCCTGCTTTGGAAATAAAACCAGTCTGACTGCAGCTTAAAACGCAGACAGATTCTAAACAAAGCCTCACGCCTAAAATGTATTGTCTGAGCTGAGATGCCACCTCTTGTACACCCTGATTAAACCTCTCATTATCTTGGGGCAGTGCCTTGAAAGAAATTCTGGGATTTGCATTCTAATCAATTGAAATCTGCATCTCCTTTCGAACTGATTAAAGATTTAACAGGAGGGAGTCAGCCATTTTGGGTTTGTTCAATACATTCGCATGAGTTGTATGACGCTTTGATCTTTTACTTATAAATTCTGTGTCTGATGCCTCCTCTTTCACTACACCTGATGAAGGAGCAATGCTCTGAAAGCTAGTGTCTTCAAATAAACCTGTTGGACTATAATCTGGTGTCGTATGATCTATTTTGACCTTGCCCAATCAGAATGGTTTGAGGACTGACTGCTTTGCTCTTTAACAGAGGCCCAAACAATCCCCACCCAAAACTACCCTCACTCTGATCTGTCAAATAGATGGATAGATGGATGGTGGTAGGTACACTTTAACATGTGGAACCAGTTCCATGAAACAGAGGTATGTAAAGTGTAGCCTGTCCTTGGTAACAGTTTCAATGGTAGAGCTTCTGGAATTGAGGCTAAGCCACAGACCTCATCTGTTATAAAAATTCAGGTCCCTTATCCTTTCCCCATTTGGGTCATTGCAAAAGGGTTTTCCACTTTGTCTAATTGGTCATTTGGGGCTGAACGGCCTGATGATGTGCTGTGTATTTGATGTAATTCTAGGCAAACCAGAGGAGCATGAGATCATGTTCAATATTTACTCAGGTAGCCATGCCAGGCTGAGAATATAACTTAGAGAGTTAAAAATCACACAAGACCAGTAATAGTCCAACATGTTTATTTGGAAGCACTAGCTTTCGGAGCGCTGCTCCTTCATCAGGTGGTGTGGAGTTTAAGGTCATAAGACACAGAATTTATAGCAAATCTTTACAATGTGATGTAACTGAAATTATGCATTGAAAAAGACCTGGATTGTTTGTTAAGTCTGTCATCTTTTAGAATGACCATGTTGGTTTCAATTCTTTCATATGTAAATCGCAGAACATTTATAAGTTACATTCTCAAGTGAATTTTAACAATTGGTGTCATGTCAGCCCGGATAATACATTAAGGTGTGAGCTGCACTGTGTGAGGCTGTCTGTGCCACAATGGTCAGACAGATTCTAATCTTAAAAGTGGATTTACAGAATCTTACATGGATTCATGCAGTTTTTGAGCAAAGTAAACTGCAATTCTGCAAGTACAAATTCACCCCACAACCTTGTTTGTGTATGTGTGCATGTGGGTGTGTGTTGGAGGGTGGTGGCGAGGTGGGGGGTGGGGTTATGAGTGTTTGTGAGACAGTGTGTGAGTGTGAGTGTAAAGGGGTATAAGTTATGAGAGGTGCATGTGTGGGTACGGGAGTGTATGTGTGAGTGTGTGAGAGCATTTGAGTGTAAGGAGCAGCGCTCCGAAAGCTAGTTCTTCCAAATAAACTTGTTGGACTGTAATCTGGTGTTGTATGATTTTTAACTTTGTACACCCCATTCCAACACCGGCATCTCCAAAGTTAGAGACACTCCTTATCAATAGTGGCACATATTCTCGCTTTGCAATCTGCTGAGCTGCTTAAAATGTGCCAGCTGGGGTTTGAATCAGTATTGAATCAGTATAGCTTGCATGGTCCTGAATGAACAACTCTTCCTTTTGGAATAGAAAGATCCCAGAAACAAGTCCATTTTAAGAATATGCCTGAGCCTGGTATTGCTTAAATTTCAGCATTAAGCTGTCAAGACTTGGTACCATCATTGGGAATATGAGTACAAGGAAGACCCACAAACACTGCAGACAACTACTGAAGCTGCAGATCAGATATGGCACATCATTAGTCTTTAACCAATTAAGAATTAGCCTTCTTCAGGCATTTCATTTTTTAATTGACAAATTTATTGTAAGAATAAGGGGCAAAGTAATTAAGACACAAAACTGCCTACATGAGAGTGAGAAAAGATGTGAAATGGAATGCCTCTCTCTCTTTTTTAAGATTGGCATCTGTTTCTGTGAGAAGTTCTGTTCAAGAATCCACCCCCAGACTCTGTTTAAATGATGTGTGCTTGTTGCATTCTCTGTCTTTGCAGATTGCTTTATCTCTACTGAGCACATGTGCACAACTATGATGCATGTAAATAGAAGGTGACTGTTGCTTTGTGAAGACAGAGCCTTTACTATAGGCTTAACAGGAGTGGTGATGGAAATAAAGTGGGCATTGTACTCCATGTACGTTATCATTTAACCAACAGTTCTGAAAGAAATGACAGAGAAAAGGGTTGAGGTCAATGGGGGTAATGAGGATTGAGATGACTCACGGAATCACACGGACTGAGAATATATAATCAGCTAAAGAGGCTACATCTTAAAGGTCGTTAGAAAGATTGGCCAAGTGTTTGCATCCCATCAATTAATTATTGGGATAGAAAATGTTGACAAAACATTTAAAACAAATATTTAAATAAATTACTGATTGGTGTAGGAATGAATAAAGCTGACACACAGGAGCCTGGCAAAAAGAGACAATGGAAAGGTGAGGGCTTCTGTGAAGATGTCGTACCTTTAAAAAGATATAGAGATATTCAGATGGGATGTTGATATTATAACTTTGGTATGGGAGATGTTATGTGGTGGTTCAAATTCATGCTAATGAAATAGCCATTTGTCCAACATTATGCTAATTTTTTACTTCAAAATGGTTTGCATTCTATTGTATTGTGAGGTCAAAAGAGGGCTTTCCTTACTGGAAGCAGGACTCTGCCATGCTTGTATTTGTAAACAAACCTAGTGTTCGGTGGTGACTCAGCGATAGCTCTCTTGCCTTTGATTCAGGAGGTTGTGGGTTCAGAGGTCATATCTGTGGTCCCAGGTGAATGTACATATTTCACAGGCACTAATCTGAAGAGGAACAAAAGAATTGTCCTAGTTAATGTCTATTCTTCAAGCTATGACTGAAGGAACTTACCTGCTCATTGCTATTTATGGGAGCTTGCTATGTAGAAATTAACCTTTTGTTATTTGTTCTTGGGATGTGGGTTTCACTGACAATGGCAATGTTGACCATCCATGAACCCTGTTGTATATCCTACGTTTCAACTGCACCTGACAAAGATATTTCATTGTTTGTCAGGTACTATGGCATGAAAGGTGCTATATAGGAAGAAGTTTCATTCTTTGGGTATTATGTAAATGTTAGTGTGCAGTCATTCATCTTCCAAATCATTGACATGCAACATTTATTTGCTCAAAAGGCTCAACTTTCTACCGAAATTTGGTTTGGACTTAATAACCACGCTTAGAGCAGTGCAGCTATGAACTGCATTTACATAAGGCAACCACACATTTACAGTGAGCCTAATTTCCTATTCTGAGTGTTGAATTGTTAAGATTTTGTTTCCTTTAATATCTGTTCGGTTGTTAATCAAAATTAGTTGTGGGAACACTAGAGAATAAATTTCAATGACATTTGCTTCTGCGTTACATGACTTTTTATAGCTAATCCAAAATGCAATTTCTTTGAAGGGTTATTAAAACAGTCTGAAATTTATGTCTGCCTCTCCTGCTGAAACCACAGCAATAGGACAGAGCGACTAGAATGCAGTTGAAATGACAAGGTTGATTGATATTGCTTTGTTCATCGGAGAGTCGTAGAGGTTTAAAGCATAGAAACAGGCCCTTCAGCCCAACTTGGCCATGTCGGCCAGTTTTCACAATTAATCTAGTTCCACTTGCCTGCATTTGGTTCATATGCTTCCATACCTTTCCCATCCATACTGATCCCTGTCCAAATGTTTCTTAAATTTCAAAATGGTACTCACCTCCAGCACTCCCACTGGCAGCCCATTCTGGACCCTCACCACCCTCTGCATGAAAAGATTCCCTCTCTGGACCCTTTTGTATCTCTCCGCTTTCACCTTACACCTATGCCCTCTAGTTTTAGAGTCCACTACCATGGGGTAAAGCTGTTGCCTATCTACTTTATCCATGCCTCTCAAGATTTTATAGACCTCTGTAAGGTCACCCCTCGGTCTCCTATGCGCCAGAAAAAGAAGTCCTGTGGATGGGGTAGGTAAGGGGAGAGATGGAGCAAATGTGGGCAAATGGGACGAGTTTAATTGTGAAATCTGGACAGCATGGACAAGTCGGGCTGAAAGGCCTGTTTCCATGCTCTGGACCTTTATGACACTATGACTCTACTTCCACTGTACAGGACTTGTTTTGTAAAGCGTTGGTGACATAGGAATGTGAGTGAGCCATTCAGTTTCCATCATTCAATTCGATCATGAGCAAAAGCATGGGAACATGAGTAGGCCATTCATGGCTTCGTGACATCAACTCTGAACTGCCCAGATCTAATGTAAAGTTGTGCTGCCTTGATCAGGAGTCCAATAAGATCTGCTTTTCGTATAAAATCTCAGCAGATTTTATCTTCACACCTTGCAAAGACAGCAGACTGCAATTTTGTTTAAGATTGCACCCATAAAGGCATCCAGTTGGTACAGCACTCTCAGTAAGAATGCACCCAACACAATGCTGCACTCTGTCAATGTGATTCCAGATTTTGTGCTGAAGTCTCTTTGAAGTGGTGTTTCGACCCATAAGCTTTTCATTCAAGCGAGAGGGCTTTTCCTTGAAAGCACAGCTGGAATAGGAACGTTAATTTATGAGGAAAGGCAGGACGGACTAGACCACTTTTCTGTGGAGTTTTGAAGAATTGAAGAGACAATTTAATTGAAACATATAAGATTCTGAAAGGACTTGACTGAGTGGATGTCAAAAGGATGTCTCCCTTTGTGAGAAAATTGAGAACTAGGGCTCATTCTTTAAAAATAAGCAGCCACCCATTTAAAACAGAGACTTGTTACTTTTTCATAGCTGAAAGCAAAATGATGGCAGCTGCAGTGCTCAGTCCGTGTTACCTCTATTTCAGTCTCCCTTTTGTGCTTATCTAGATTCCTCTTGAATGTGCATCCATTTATGGGCAGCACGGTAGCTCAGTGGTTAGCACTGCTGCCTCACGGCACCAGGGTCCCAGGTTTGGTTTCCTGTGTCTGTGTGGGTTTCCTCCCACAGTCCAAAGATGTGCAGGTCAGGTGAATTGGCTATGCTACATTGCCCAGAGTGTTAGGTGCATTAGTCAGAAAGAAATGGGTCTGAATAGGTTACTCTTCGGAGGCTTGGTGTGGACTGGTTGGGCCAAAGGGCCTGTTTCCACACTGTAGGGAATCTAATCTATTTACTGCATCAACTCTCATGTTGTGAACTCCACATTCTAACCACTTTCTGTGGAAAGACATTGCTCATGAATCCTCTGTTGAGTTTAACAATGACTGTTATTAGATTAGATTACTTACAGTGTGGAAACAGGCCCTTCGGCCCAACAAGTCCACACCGACCCGCCGAAGCACAACCCACCCATACCCCTACATCTACCCCTTACCTAACACTACAGGCAATTTAGCGTGGCCAATTTACCTGACCTGCACATCTTTGGACTGTGGGAGGAAACCGGAGCAAACCCACGCAGACACGGGGAGAATGTGCAAACTCCACTCAGTCAGTCGCCTGAGGCAGGAATTGAATCCAGGTCTCTGGCGCTGTGAGGCAGCAGTGCTAACCACTGTGCCACCGTGCCACCCAACTACTTATAACTCATTGTGCTGGTCTCTCCCAGATGTGAAAGCATCTCCTCTGTTCAAATACTTTCACAATTTTAAAAGCATCTTTTGCTTTTCAAGTCACATCATCCTTTTCTAGAAAAAGTCAGGGCTGGTCTATCCTTCTTGATAGTTGGAACATATCAGACTTGATATTGTTATCTTAACACATTTTGCAGTGCATAATGTACTTCTTTCAGTATGAAGACCAAACCTTTGCCAGTGATGACTAACCAAGCTTTTATACAAGTCCAACATAATTTCTCTATTTTTCAATTTTGCCCCTCTAGAAGTGATATCAATAACTTACAATATAAAACGTGATCACTTATATTTACCTCTGTTGGCAAAGCTGCAGGGTAACAGAAAAGAATATTTATGAACCTGGTGGCTGATTTTTAATTACTGGCACGTTGGCTTGAAGAAACATTTCATTACTTCTTTTCAAAAACAAACAAAAGCCTTTCTGAATGCTCACAATCCCATCATTCATTTTGAAGAGAAAGACTAATAACAGTCAGTACCCAAAGTCTAAAAGTGATGTTCTCTCGTGGTTTGAAAAGGAATCTTCAGTGACCCAGGTCCAATTAGTCCCACTACCGTTATCTTTCCCCATAGCTCAATAATTACTTCTCCTCAAGTAATTCCTAAAACAGCCTTTCAAAACTGACTTATTTAATCTGCCTCCATCACCCATTTAGTTAAACATAATTTACCTTATGAATCTGCACTGGCCTGCACTTATTAACTCACAGTATTCAGAATGTTGGTTGGATTAATGGTGTTAATTTTACCAGGCTCTTTCGTTAGGAGGACTGGGGGTGGGGGGGGGACAAAAACTGGAAGTGGACACAGTTGCCTAAACATCTTGAAATTGCCACTGGATTTTACGAAAAGCAGGAACCATAGTGTACTCACTTCAGATACTGGGACAACAATTACTGCAAAGCCAATTCACCGTAATTTGAAAGAATAGAGGCTTGCATTTTACAGAAAGCTGTGGACCACTGGCCTTCAAAGCTGTGCCTGGTTAAATAAGGCAGCAAGGAAATGGGGGTTAAGTGCTGTTCCCAGAGGAAATCTGGGAAGGCAAGCATGTGGAGGCAGGAAGAGGGAACTGCCAAACATCAGGAATGTTATTGACTCAACATAAACATACCAAACACAGTGACAATGATTTGTAGTCGAAATCTTCATACATGTGCTGCCTTCTGATCAGTACTGCTCCAACTAATGTACATTCCCACTAATTTACAATTTGGTCACTGGTTCCCATGTGTTAGAACTAACGATAATTTTTAAAATTCATCCACCGGATGTGTGCATCACTGGCTAGGCCAGCATTTATTAGCCATCCCTAATTGCCCAGAGGATAGTTAAGAGTCAACCATGTTGCTGTGGGTCTGGAGTCACGTGTAGGCCGGACCAGGAAAGGATGGCAGTTTCCTTCCCTAAAAGGCATTAGTGAACCAGAAGGGTTTATGGGCACCATTAGACTCCTATTGCCAGACCTTTTTTATTGAACTCAAATTCCACCATCTGCCGTGTCAGGATTCGAAGCTGGGTCCCCAGAACATGGCCAGGCTCTCTGGATTAATAGTCTAGTGACAATACCACTAGGTGTCATGGAACATGACTCTCCAACCTACGCATGTACTTGGCTTCTGGAAAACTTACACATCACAATTGGCAAGACCATAATATTATCAGGTATAGGGATAGAAATAGGCCATTCAGCCCATCAAGTTTGCTCCGCCATTCAATGAGTCCATGGCTGATGTGATAAACCTCAACTCACCTTCTTACATTTTTCACCATTACCCCGATTCCCTGACAGATTTTAAAACTATTTCAGTCTTGAAAGACCTTAATATTCCCGCCTTCTCCGCCCACTGTAGTAGAGAATTCCACAGATTTACTACCAGTGCATCCATTCACTTTTCTACTATGAAGACTGGTGGAAAATATTTATTAAAGTATTCTTCCATTTGCTGCTCCCACTTATTATTTTCAAAGACTCATTTTCTAAGGAGCTCATGTTGACTTTGATCTCTCTTCCTTTTTCATATATTCAAAGAAGCTTTTACTGTCCATTTTTATATTACTTGTGAGTTTAACCACAAATTTTATTTTCAGTTTTCGTATTGATCATGTTTTGTTGGTTTTTAAAACTTCCCCAATCCTCTGTCTTTCTGCTAATCTTTGCTACATTTCCGAAGATCAAGTTATTTCCTGTGACCCATTTGCCCTTTCAGAAATATTGCAACTAAATTTTACCTTTAATCGATCAAGGGTGACCTCAGAGGAGGAGGAGGAGAGAACATCAGAGTCTGTAACGTCCTTCCTCTGCACCCTCCACCAGCTCAGACGAATGATGGACAAGTCCGTCCAGGCCATGACTACTTACATTGGGTGACAGGTTGGCCTCATGGAAAGTCAAATCCAACAGACCACTCCATGGATGTCAAATCTGTGTTGCAGCAAGGAATAAAATAAAAACAGTCAATACTTACAGCTGAGAGTGAATGTTGCCACCATAGTGAGTGGACACAATGAGGTATGGTTACTATAAAGGAAATCAAAGACCATAGAAGCAATTTCAACCAAGGTCACAAAATGGGAACATTGTGAAGCCAAAATTGAAATGATAAAGGAATAATTTAGAAGAATTAGCAAGCAGCGTCTAACAGTAATAGAGAGCGAAGAGCTGACTGAAGGCGCTTTTAGTCAGTCTACAGTTGAAGTTGAAAAGTGTGGTGTTGGACCAGTGAGTGATTAGTGGAGGAAGTGGTTGAGGCGGCAGCAACTATGGGGGTGGAAGTGACGTGCCGGGTAGGCTTTGCAGTGGTTTCAGGGGGAGTGGATCCTGCAGTGGTCACCGAGCCAGTTGCCTCGCCTGTGATCACGGAGGTGGTATAGTCGGCGGTGTCTGCGGTCGGTGGGGCAGCAGTGGCGGAAATGATATCATCGCTTGCTGCGACGGTGGTGGCTGGAGCTGCTGCGTGGCTAATGGCGTCTGAATAGTTCTGGAGGCCATGAATGCGTCTGGAATGATCGAGGAATCCCAAGTTTGGAGGCAAGTACATGAAAGTTTGGTATACTCATGTTTCTTAATGTCTTTGGTGGAGAAAATGTGTTTGTTGAGTGTATCATTTCTTCTGAGGCTGAAGAGCAGCAATGGTCCTTTGCAGGTCTAGGAGACCGTGGCCCTAAGCTGCGGCAGAGCTGACTGCAGGGAGAGTAGGTGGCGGTGCATGGCTGCAAGTGTGGAGCAGAGGATCTGGTGGGAGAACCATTTCTGGAGGCGTTGGATTTGCTGTACATAATGGTTGTCCTGGTCAGGTCCAAATTGTTATAGTCTGAATGTAGTCCAGAGTCCATGCAGGATCAGTCAGTCCTGTAGGCAGGTGCTGAGGAAGGAGATGTGGCTGTGACAGTAAGTCTGCTTCAGGACGTGGCTGAAGCTCTTCAGGTCAGAGGATGTGACTGGGGAAGTGGGGTTGCAGTGAGAGAGGGACACACTGAGATCCTTGTAGAGGGAGGAGGAGAACTTCTTCAAGTGGGGGGGGGGGGCATCCTTGGAAGAGGCTTCACAGTAAGGTTATAATCATCTAGGAGAAAGTGAGGACTGCAGATGCTGGCGATCAGAGTCGAGAGTGTGGTGCTGGAGCACCACTCTTTTCAACTCTGATCTCCAGCATCTGCAGTCCTCACTTTCGCCTGGTCCAAAATTGAAGCCGAGGCTAAGACAGGAAGCGTTTATCAAGCCGCAGAAACCGAGATTAATTTGGAAAAAGCGAATGGTGAAAAGCAAGTGGGAATCTTGATTAAAATTCAGTAATGGGTATTCCTAAAAGAGGCAGCAAGTCAGAAAATGTGCACAACGAGGACACAGTTACAGAGCAGCACAGAGTCAAATAGCTACTCACATATTAGTGAGGTAGAGTGACCTGCAGTGAAAAAGACAGCCACATATTCCTAATGGAAATTGTTGATTTGGCAAGACATTGTTGATGTCAAGAAACATCTCGTTAATTTCAAGCATGTGGGTGTGATTATATAAATATTATCAGCTCATATACGATGGTTGAAGAAACAGAAGTTGCAGCCCACAACGACGAAACTATATGGCTCAGGAAATATATAAACTTCAAGATTAAGGGTATGCTACAAGCAACTTGCAACACAAAAGGTTTGTGTGTAGAAAATGTATTCGGACTTGTTATAGAGCAGACCAAACCCCCTCAAACTATTCAGAAGATAGTCTGGACGGTAACCTTTTCTTATTTTAAAGATGAATGTAAGGTGTTGTGTTCCATATACAATTTAATTGGGCAAAACGCACTTTATTCATACACTATAGTTAAAATACCAATAAAAGAAAGAAGGAATTGGAATAAGGCAACTCTATTGGAAAACTTACCAGAACAATAGATACAGTAACTATTACTAATCAACTGTACCAATACAGTAACATCCCGTAAACATACCTTTGGCAAAAGGCAAATTCAGAAAACAGTTTGCCTTACATGCAACTCCCATAGCAGACAGAGAACACCAAGGTTGTGACTGTAACTGAGAGGGATGAAGTAGCTTCCACTTCTTCAAGACGCCAATAGCAACTGCTGACAGGGAAACCTAAAATCCCTGGTTCAGTGGGAGCTTTACCGTACCTATTCAGGCAGCTTTTATTGTTCCAATTTTTAACGACAGCACCCAAGGCTTCCAAGTTGTTTATCTTCTCATAGACTACTCTGCACCTGTCCCCCAATCTTTCTGTAAAAGAAACTAGAACACAACGCACCTCTTAAAGCCACAGACTTCACAAACAAAAATTCTCACTCTTGATCTCAATGTTATTCAAATGGTAGTAGGGATTCAATTAGTTACAATTGACGGAGAACAGGTCAAAAGACAGCAAGTTATAGAAAACCTGTTCAAACAGCAGCCTCTTATAGAACCACAGGCTCATTATTACAATCAACCATTGTTGAACAACTGGTTAAGGGACAATATAGACTCGTGTTTCCTAAACTTTCCTAGACTAAGAGGAGATAGATTCTTTTGAGATTACTTTTTTTTGTCCTAAGAGAATTGTTAAATTATGTCAACAAGATGGAAATATAAGACTGCACGTGGTTGTTGGACATGTTTACCGATCCTTTCAACACTGAAGAGAGTTGAATGACAAAGATCAGCGCAGTTTGCAAGAAGACACAGATGATGAGAGAGATAAGGAGCAGTATGAACCACTTGAGTTTATTGATGAGGCTTTAACTAAGGTTGTTAAGACAGAAATTCAGCCCGACAAACAAATTGTTACAGTAGGTCCGTATTTGATGTCAGGCAATGAGATGACACAAGATTAAGAGGAGCATTTCAATGATTCATTTTATGGGAATGGATCATCAGTAACACACAGTATACTCAATAAGCAGCAATCCTCAAGGACCATGACTGAGGAAGTGAGCATGCTGAATTCATTGGTAAAACACCAACAGGGACAAATCAATCAACCAAGCATCCAACCTTTACAGAAAATTCAGCACAGATTGGTCAGTCAATTGAGAATGAAGACTATCCTGCACAGATTAAAGATGGGCTTTAAAAAAAACTCCACATTCAGCTAAGATGACCAACACCCACCAATTCAGGACACAGTCAAGAAGAAAGCTACTTAGCTCAGAAATCTAGGAGATGGCAAGGACGAAAATATCTGTTTCATCAGAGCAGTTCCATGAAGAAACTCTATGTGATGAAAAGTTCCCTGGAGAATGTTCAGGGGCACTTAGCTGTTTCAACATGGAAGAGTTCCTCTGCAAAAGAAATTCATGAGAGTCTGCCGTATGGTGACACTGTGGCTTAGTGGTTAGCACTGCTGCCTCACAGTGCAAGGGACCTGGGTTCAATACCAGCCTATGATAGCTGTCTGTGTGGAGTCTGCATCTTCCCCCTGTGCCTGTGTGTGTTTCCTCTGGGTGCTCTGGTTTCATCCCACAGTCCAATGATGTGCAGGTTAGGTGAATTGGCCATGCTAAACTGTTCAGTGTAGGTTAGGTGTTTTTAGTCAGTGGTTAAATGTAGGGGAATGGGTCTGGGTGGCTTTACTGTTTGGAGGGTTGGTGTGGACTTGTTGGGCCTAAGGGCCTGTTCCAACATTGCAGGGATTCTATGATAACATTAGATGATGGACTAATTGCCTGGCTCAGGAGGAACTACTTCCTCCATGGAGGAGACCCAACGGATTAAAGGTCCTTCAGTGGAGAACGACTTTATAGGGTGCTGAATATAATCAAGGCTAACAGTCCTCAGGCCAAAGGCTGTGCAAGTCCAAAGAAAATGTGCTCTGGAAGAATGGAGATGCATCCAAACCATCTGAATTTGTGAAATCGGTGACTTGAGCATGGGGGGAGATGGGATAATGGTAAATATAATTTAGGAGAAAGAAGTGTAGTGGAGATATTGTCTCCACCCAAGGACGTGTACATGGTGAAGGTTGAAGAGTTCTGGATCTTGAGAAAGACAGACTCAGATCCCCTCGCAGTTTTAGCTAATAATGTAATTTGTTCCTGATTGCTATCGTGTAATAAACTGCATTGTGTGTGAAACCAGAGCCTCATCTTGTTAAACTAGTGGTTTTGCTCAACCACTTCAGATCAATTGGGCCCTGTCGACCCAGTCAGAAAAGGGATGGTTACGGAAAACTATCCCGCCAAATCTTGACAGTGGTTGGCATTCAGGCTCATAAGACAAGAGAGTCACTTCCACCCATCCTTGGGGAAAAGGATCACCCACTTTGCCCCTGCAGCTGCGATAGCACCCTGCAGGAAGTTGGCACTGAACCATTGGATGAATTAGTCGCTTAAACCTTCTAGTCAGCCCCTTAGTTGACTTCGGGCAGGAGTCAGGAAGGAGTTGGCAGGAGGAAAAATTCAGGGAGGGAGCAGCTAATGGGAGGGACATCTCTGTGCAGTCAGCAGGGACCACTGCCCTGGCAATCCTTTAGTGTGGCACCAGCTAAGTGACCAGATGACGCCAAATTTACCACAATGTCAGATCTCACACCCTGAATGGATGGCCCTGAGACATCCAAATGTGAACAACCAAACAGAAACAGCACTCACTGCTGCTGCCAATGCTGACACCTGAACCCCTGCTACACCTGAACCACTGTCACTTAAAAAACTACCATTAGGCTAGCATGCCTATAATTCCCAGGCTTGTGCCTCTCCCAAGCTTTGAACAGAGGTAAAATATTTGCAACCTTGTAGTCTATGGGAAATTCAATTCAATTCAATTCACTTCCAATCTAGGGAAAATTCTATTGATAACGGCCAGCAGCTCCACAATTTTCACTTTGACCTCCCTCAGCTGGATGTGTAATTGTTTTACTTGGAGTGCTGCCAACTTTTTAAGCACCATCTTGTTATCATTTTTATTCCATTTGGTTTCTCTGCTATCATCCCGCTTACAATAATATTCACAACATTCTCTTCTCCAGTGAAAAGAAATCCAAAATTTTGTTTAACAATGCTCTCTATCGTTGCCTCTAATCTGCCCTGTCCTTGTTTTACTAAAGAACTTTAGGATTCCCTCTTATGCACAAATCCATTATTATATACTACATGAGCCATTATGTTTTTCTTCTCCAATCTTATATCCCATACAAGCCTCTGCTGAATTATGAACTTGATATTTATCATAAGCTTTCCTTTTAATTAAGTTTCACCATGGCAGGATTTGAACCTGCGCCTCTGTAGCATTTGTCTAGGCTTGGGGTTGACTAGCCCCATTACCTGTGCACCAGGTCATTACCTGTGCATCAGCACCTTCCTTCCTTCCTCAAGTTTGGCAATCCTGAGCTTAAATTCGAGCAACTGGTATCCTGCAAACATATCAAGGGTACATGAAAAATCCCAGGAGGCGCTGGAATACAGTCAATGGTTTCAGCAATCCCATTGGTTAATTTAAACTTATCTATTGATGGTAAATGAATGTAGCATTTCCTTAACTTCTATTTATCGCACATCCCAAGAGTATGTAAACATTCTGTTTCCATCATGTGCCAGCAGACATTGTATTACAGGGCCAATTATTTTTATTTCATTTTTTTCTGTGTTAAGACAACAGATTGTTGAGTTGCCAAAATGTTTTCACAGGCAATAACTCGTTCGGCAGTGATTTGCATTGGTGGCCTGGCGGTAGATAAACTCAATGCACTGGATGCTCTCAAGATGGTAAGCAGTACTTTGGGGATACAGATTATCCAAACATCATATTGAACATGTCTTTTGCATATCATATGTTCAACAGAATTGGCAGAGAATTCCCAAGGCTGTGGTTGTCAAAAATATATCATCTCATTCCAGTCACGTTTGCCTTTGGAAACAAAATCAATCCCTAGTGACTCACTTTAAGTGCAGTCTTTCTAGTGTGCTCTCTTTATTGATTTTTAATTTATTTGATATTTCAATATCTAGTACTACCTCCTTTTATTATGACACTGCCTGCATCTTTTCTGGTACTTATTAATTAACTCAGTTGCATTTTTTGCTTCTATGTATAGGATTCCTTTCTTATTTGGCCCCACTCCTGCTCATTCTGTTCATATCCCATTCTTTCTATATCTCGCTAACTGTTCAGATAGGGCCTCAGAAAGATGGCATCTCAGATAGTGCTATGCACTGCCAGTACTGCACTGGAATGTCAATGATTGAGTGGGAGCTCTGGGGGTAACTTTGCTCAGAGGGTGATACATGACTCCAAAGTATACACAGTACTTTTGGAAACACGGCTTATCACATTTAAATCTAATGTCACTTTTAGATGCAAGATATTCTAAGCAATTGGCATAGAATTTCTAAAGGTCACCTTTGACAAAGGTCACCTTTTTCAACCAATTGCGTTTGTATTCAGAATCACCACTATCTGCAGTGACTCATCGTGAAGTTAGGAAACCAGAAATAGTGGGATCCAATGCAACATCTAAAATGCTTGTTTGGAAAGAGAAAAGGTTCATTTGCATTTTGAAAAGTGAGTCAAAAGAAACAGCAGGAATGAATAAATACGTACTCAAAAACAGAAGAGTGGCTTCTTAAGACTGGCACAGTCCTCGTGTTCGATTGTTATCACATCATAACTCACTCTTAAGAAATTTGTGAGGGTGAAGATGTTCTCATAACGTGGGTAAGTGGGATCCATGCTGCAGACAGTTAAATCCCACAGAATGAAAGAGTGGGATAACTTTTAATGTTCTGGCTATCTTACATCAGGTTTGAACCATGGTGAAAATAGACAATGATCTGATTTCCAGTTAAAGAGAAACAGGTTTTATCTTGCAAAATCCTATTGTGCATGTCTGTTCCCTCCACAGCTTGAACAACACCAACCACAACCTCAGACCCCCCATCATGTGCCAGGTGTCAACCTACCTCTCTCCACTGGGTCTAGAAAGAAAAGAGAGAAGCAAGTTGTGATCATTGAGAGAGCTTCCTATTGCAGTGCATGAGGAAAGGAGAGAAGGTGATGATTGAAGCCCAACATCTTTGAATTGTGGAGAGGACCAGTCTTACCCTTTCTTGCCAATACCCTCCAATCCCAAATATCCAGTTTGTCCATTCCACTATGAGGTTGGAACTGGACTCAGTTGAGTTTTCCTTTCCAATCATGCACTAGTAAACACGTTGGAGGTTAAATTTTGTCGTCACTTCACTTGCTTGGCGCAAGACCACAGATGACCAACTGCAGTACCCATCAGACAATGTCATTGTTAGTTCCTGCTTCTGGTAATATAGTCATAGAGTCATAGAGATGTACAGCATGGAACCAGACACTTCGGTCCCACGTGTCCATGCTGACCAGATATCCCAACCCAATCTAGTCCCACCTGAGAGCACCCGGCCCATATCCCTCTAAACCCTTCCTATTCATATACCCATCCAAATGCCTCTTAAATGTTGCAATTGTACCAGCCTCCACCACATCCTCTGGCAGCTCATTCCATACACGTACCACCCTCTGAGTGAAAAAGTTGCCCCTAAGGTCTCTTTTATATCTTTCCCCTCTCACCCTAAACCTATGCCCTCTAGTTCTGGACTCCCCGACCCCAGAGAAAAGACTTTGTCTATTTATCCTATCCATGCCCCTCATAATTTTGTAAACCTCTATAAGGTCATCCCTCAGCCTCTGACGCTCCAGGGAAAACAGCCCAACCTGTTCAGCCTCTCCCTGGAGCTCAGATCCTCCAACCCTGGCAACATCTTGTAAATCTTTTCTGAACCCTTTCAAGTTCAACAACATGTTTCCGATAGGATGGAGACCAGAATTGCATGCAATATCCCAACAATGGCCTAACCAATGTCCTGTACAGCCACAACATGACCTCCCAACCCCTGTACTCAATACTCTGACCAATAAAGGAAAGCATACCAAACACTTTCTTCACTATCCTATCTACATGCAACTCCACTTTCAAGGAGCTATGAACCTGCACTCCAAGGTTCCTTTTTTCAGCAACACTCCCTAGGACCTTACCATTAAGTGTATAAGTTCTGCTAAGATTTGCTTTCCCAAAATGCAGCACCTCGCATTTATCTGAATTAAACTCCATCTGCCACTTCTCAACCCATTGGCCCATCTGGTCAAAGTACTGTTGTAATCTGAGGTAACCCTCTTTGCTGTCCACTACACCTCCAATTTTGGTGTCATCTGCAAACTCACTAACTGTACCTCTTATGCTGGCACCCAAGTCATTTATGTAAATGACAAAAAGTAGAGGACCCAGCACCGATCGTTGTGGCACTCCACTGGTCACAGTCACAGTCTGTGGCACTCCACTGGTCACTCCACTGGTCACTCCACCAGTCTGAAAAACAACCCGCCACCACCACCCTCTGTCTTCTACCTCTGAGCCAGTTCTGTATCCAAATGACTAGTTCTCTCTGTATTCCGTGAGATCTAACCTTGCTAATCAGTCTCCCATGGGGAAACTTGTCGAACGCCTTACTGAAGGTAAGATCACATCTACTGCTCTGCCCTCATCAATCTTTTTTGTTACTTCTTCAAAAAACTCAATCAAGTTTGTGAGACATGATTTCCCACGCACAAAGCCATGTTGACTATCCTAATCAGTCCTTGCCTTTCCAAATACATGCACATCCTGTCCCTCAGGATTCCCTCCAACAACGTGCCCACCACCAAGGTCAGGCTCACCAGTCTATAGGTCCCTGGCTTGTCTTTTCCCCCTTCTTAAACTGTGGCACCATGTTTGCGAACCTCCAGTCTTCTGGCACCTCACCTGTGACTATCAATGATACAAATATCTCAGCAAGAGGCCCAGCAATCACTTCTCTGGCTTCCCACAGAGTTCTTGGGTACACCTGATCAGGTCCTGTAGATTTATCCACCTTTACCCATTTCAAGACATCCAGCACTTCCTCCTCTGTAATCTGGACATTTTGCAAGAGTCACCATCTATTTCCCTACAGTCTACATCTTCCATATCCTTTTTCACAGTAAATACTGATGCAAAATATTCATTTAGTATCACCCCCATTTTCTGTGGCTCCACACAAAGACTGCCTTGCTGATCTTTCAGGGGCCCTATTCTCTCCTTAGTTACCCTTTTGTCCTTAATATATTTATAAAAACCCTTTGGATTCTCCTTAATTCTATTTGCCAAAGCTATCTCATGTCCCCTTTTTGCCCTCCTGATTTCCCTCTTAAGTACACTCCTACTGCCTTTATACTCTTCACTTGATCTATCCTGTCTATACCTGACATATGCTTCCTTCTTTTTCTTAACCAAACCCTCAATTTGTTTAGTCATCCAGCATTCCCTATACCTACCAGCCTTCCCTTTCACCCTGACAGGAATATACTTTCTCTGGATTCTTGTTATCTCATTTCTGAAGGCTTCCCATTTTCCAGCCGTCCCTTTGCCTGCGAACGTCTGCCTCTAATCAGCTTTCGAAAGTTCTTGCCTAATACCGTCAAAATTGCCTTTCTCCAATTTAGAACTTCAACTTTTAGATCTGGTCTATCCTTTTCCATCATTATTTTAAAACGAAAAGAATTATGGTCGCTGGCCCCAAAGTGCTCCCCCACTAACACCTCAGTCACCTGCCCTGCCTTGTTTCCCAAGAGTAGGTCAAGTTTTGCACCTTCTCTAGTAGGTACATCCACACACTGAATCAGAAAATTGTCTTGTACACACTTAAGAAATTCCTCTCCATCTAAACCTTCAACATTATGGCAGTCCCAGTCGATGTTTGGAAAGTTAAAATCCCCTACCATAATTGCCCTATTATTTTTACAGATAGCTGAGATCTCCTTACAAGTTTGTTTCTCAATTTCCCTCTGACTATTGGGGGGGTCTATAATACAATCCCAATAAGGTGATCATCCCTTTCTTATTTCTCAGTTCCACCCAAATAACTTCCCTGGATGTATTTCTGGGAATATCCTCCCTCAGCACAGCTGTAATGCTATCCCTTATCAAAAATGTCACTCCCCCTCCTCCCTTGCCTCCCTTTCTATCCTTCCTGTAGCATTTGTATCCTGGAACATTAAGCTGCCAGTCCTGCCCTTCCCTGAGCCATGTTTCTGTAATTGCTATGATACCCCAGTCCCATGTTCCTAACCATGCCCTGAGTTCATCTGCCTTCCCTGTTAGGCCCCTTGCATTGAAATAAATGCAGTTTAATTTATTAGTCCTATCTTGTCCCTGCCTGCCCTGACTGACTCACTTCTGTTCTCAACTGTACCAGTCTCAGATTGATCTCTTTCCTCACTATCTCCCTGGGTCCCCCACCCCCCCCCCCCCCCCCCCCCCCCCCCACCTTACTAGTTTAAATCCTCCCGAGCAGTTCTAGCAAATTTCCCTGCCAGTACATTAGTCCCCTTCCAATTTAGGTGCAATCCGTCCTTCTTGTACAGGGCACCTCTACCTCAAAAGAGATTCCAATGATCCAAAAATGTGAATCCTTCTCCCATACACCAGCCCCTCAGCCATGCATTCATCTGCTCTATCCTCCTATTCCTGCCCTCACTAGCTCGTAGCACTGGGAGTAATCCAGATATTACTACCCTTAAGGACTTCATTTTTAAATTTCTGCCTCACTCTCTGTAACCTCCCTTCAGAATCTCAGCCTTTTCCCTTCCTATGTCGTTGGTTCCAATGTGGACAATGACCTCCTGCTGGCCCCTCTCCCCTGTGAGAACATTCTGCATCCTCTCTGAGACATCCTTGATCCTGGCACCAGGGAAACAACACACCATTCTGCTTTTTCTCTACTGGCCACGGAAACGTGTGTCTGTACCTCGGACTACAGAATCCCCTAACACAATTGATCTCTTGGAAGCTGGCGTACCCCTCATTGCATTAAAGCCAGTCTCAATACCAGAAACTTGGCTGTTCGTGCTACATTCCCCTGAGAATCCATCACCTCCTACTTTTTCCAAAACAGCATACCTGTTTGAAATGGGTATATCCACAAAAGACTCCTGCCCTAGGTGCCTACCTCTCTTACCCTTCCTGGAGTTAACCCATCTATGTGACTGTATCTGAGACATCCCCCCCTTCCTAAAACTGCCATCCATCACATACTGTAGCTGTTGGTCACCTGGTTCAGTTTAAGCACTACCACACTATTGCACCCAATAAAAGATTGACAGATGCTGCACAGATGAGGAGAGCTGGAGCATTTCCTGAGCTGGTCTTCAAGTGGGAAATGAAGTCTCAAGTACAGTTTTGACCATAGGAGTTGCTCTGGTTCTTTACTGAGGCACAGATTGCCTTCATACATGTAACACTTGATGCATATGAGCTCCTAGATTTAATTGCCCAGTGGGAAAGGACTTTTCCAGAGGATCTTTTTATTTTTAAATCAGCCCTGCATTTTCTCATCTATTCTGTGAGATTACTCGAAAGAGAGGGAAGGGTAAAGGTAGGTTGAGAAGTGAGGAGCAAACCATTTGGAAATTATGGAGTTGGGATAGGTTTCAGGATCTTTCCAAGCCCATCAATTCAGTACATTCATACTTGTTCTGTTACAGTTTCAAAATGACTCATAGCAGCTTGTCTTATCAATTCAACTGGTCCACACACACTGTGTAAATTGAGCAAAACTTATTCATTGCTAAGTAACTGTCTGTGGCCAAAAAGCTAACCTCTTTATTCTCTTGACAGCTAAAGTTGCTTGGAGCATTCTCTGGCTTGTATTTCAATAATGCAGGTACAGAGGGGAACACAGAAATTACAGTTGTACTGTCAGCAGTCTCAAGCTGATGTTAGGCAAAGACTAATGCCGACAGCATTACTCGGGTGCTTCAGACAGCAGCAGTCCAATATAAATGAGTTGGCTCCTTGTAGCAAGGAAGGAACACTGGCCTGTGTTTTAGTGGATTCCCACAGATTGCCATTTGGACCCCTGGATTTCAGCTCCTGTCTGAATGATTTATCTGCAGTCTTACGAGTGGTGTCAGAAGCTCAACTATACCCTACCTGTGCACAGTGCTGTGTTTTTTTTTCAAATACTGCTACCAATGAAAATTTCTAATGAAAATGTAATGGCGCTATTTAACACATAACACAGGAAAATGATCAACTTGACCTGAAATAACTCAGCTATAATGCATTATGATTATCTTTCCACCATTCACACAATGTCACATTTGAACTGTACACTCAGCTTCACCACCCAGTCTCTTTCAAACCCCTCCGTTGTCTCTGAGGGTGGGGAGGTGATAGTCTAGTGGTATTTTCGCTGGACTGTTAACCCAGAGATCCCAGTAATTTTCTAGGGACCCAGGTTTGAATCCTGCCATGGCAGATGTTGGAATTTGAATTCAACAAACATCTCGATTTAAGAGTCTAATGATGACCATGAATCCATTGTCAATTGTCAGAAACACCCATCTGGTTCACTAATGCCCTTGAGAGAAGGAAATGATCTTCCTTACCCAGTCTGGCCTACGTGTGACCCACAGCAATGTGGTTGACTCTTAGCTGTCCACTGGGTATTTAGGGATGAGCAATAACTGCCGGCCTAGCCATTGATGCCATGAATGAATAAAAAAAAACCAAAAGACCGAAACAACTGTGAATGCTGGAAATCAGAAACGAAAACAGAAATCGCTGGAAAAGCTCAACAGGTCTGGCAACATCAAGGGAGAGAAAGCAGAGTTAATATTTCAGGCCAGTGACCCTTCTTCAGAACTCGTTTACCTTTGCTTTTTCTCCAGAACTGCTTACTTTTTCCAGCAATTTCTGTTTTTGCTTAAAATGAAAGGATTCATCACTCTGCTTATCCAGCAAATGATCATGAATTTCCTCCGGTTAAACATTGGAAAGATTGAAGCCATTGCCTTTGGTCCCAACCACAAATTCCATTTCCCATTCATTATCTCCACCCTCTACGTGACAGATGTCTGAGGTTAAGTAAGATTGTTTGTAGCCTCAATGTACTAACCAATCCCAAGGCAAGTTTCTAATTCTATAACCAACTCCACCACCAAAACCCTCTACTTTCATCTTTGTGCCACTGTTTGCTTCCACATCCATCTTCTGCCAAATAAAAGCCTTTTCCCATTTGATTTGATTTTTCCAATATTCCCCTAGCTTGCCTCCCACTAGCCAGTCTCCGTAAAACCAAGCTCATCCATCTGCTGACCAGGTCCTAACTCTCACCAAGTTCTGTTAGCACAAAACCTTGGTCCTTGCAGATGCGTATGGGCTCCCAGTCAAACAAAACCTCATGTTGGAAATTTTAATCCTTGATTTGAAATTTCAGTATGACCTTTGGCTTTGAAACATCTTCCAGCTCCTTTAACCACCACGGTTCGTTATTGCTTAATTTCTGGCTTTTTGTACCTTTCCTGATTCTAAATGCATTAACACTGGCGATTAGGCCATTGGCTGCTTTAGGGGCTTCATTTCTGAAATTCCCTCTTCAATCCCCCACCACATCACCCTCCCCCTGTATAATGCTGCCCTGCAGACCAAAAGTTTAATTGCCTGTCCTATTTTTCTTTTTATTTGGCTTGGAGTCAATTCCTTTTCTTGATTATGCTCCTGTGAGGGACATTTCCACCGTGTAACAGAGACTCGATAAGTGCAAGTTGTTATTGTTATGTAATTCGGTAGCGCAAGAGTTGTTGCTGTTCTCTCTGTGGCCTCAATATTGAGTAAACTTTCTTTGAATGGGAATGATCTGAAAGATTTTGTTTTCAAATGGGCAGAGACAGATTTTGGAGCCTCTTTAAATCAGCACTTATTGGGACCCATCGTCATTGATCTGTCAGTGGATTCTTATTGGGACCCATGGTCATTGATCTGTCAGTGGATTCTTATTGGGACCCATGGTCATTGATCTGTCAGTGGATTGGGGTGAAGGCTGAGCTGATATTGTAGCCTGCTGTTGCTAAACACTTGTGATCTTTGAATGGGCGACTCTTTGATCTCAAAGTCTCAGATTTTCACATGAAGATATGACTGACAGTGAGAGAGGAGGGAGGTAGACCCTGTTCCTCACAATGTAGTGATTAAAAGAAAGGAAGGTACTGTCTGATTTCTTATTCTCTCTGGTCTGTCAGTGGTCTGGTACAGAAATGTGTAATGTTATCCTTCATCATACAGAGATCTAAGCTCTCTCTTGTTCATATTCTCTCAATTTTATACTTATAGACTGTACTGAAATCTCGGTCCACCTCTATCCCAATGCTGGATTACAGCATTTCACATCAACTCATGCAATGTCCACCCTCACTTTCATCATCAAAGTCATTCTTTTCTTTTCCAAGTTTACTTTTTTTATTTGGTTACAGGATGGGAGCACTGATGACTGGGTTGACATTTATTACACATCCCTAGTTGCCCAGGGAGCAGTCAAGAGTGAACCAATTGCCACAGATCTGGAGTTATGTGCAGACCAGACCTTGTAAGGGTGGCAGATTTCCTTCCCTGAAAGACAGTAGTAAAATAGATTCAACAATTGACAGTTTTACATGGACACTTATTAATCCCAGACCTTTTCCAAAATTCAAATTGTAAGCATCTGCTATATTGGGGATTTGAACTCATGTCACTAGAAGTTCAGCCTGAGGGTTTGAATTAAAGTCAGTGATATCATCGCTATGCTACTGTGCCTCCCCAAATGCAAGGGCATCTTAATTACTGGCCAGAACCTTATTGCCAGACAATCCTGTGCCAGCTGGAGAAAAGCAGATGAGTGAAGGGAGTGAGTCAAGACCCCATGATCTTGACCAAGGTGGGTTCAGGTAATGTTAACTCACGAGCCTCATATGCAAGGTACCCCTGGCCAGCTCAAGCTCTGTCAAAACAGACAGCAATGGCCATTGGCCAATGGGAGGAAGCAGCAAGTCATAGGCTGACTGGCAGCAAGAAAACAGGCCCCATCATTCAAGTAAGTCACAGTTGTGGGGTGTTGAGGAGATTCTGGCTGTTGGAAAGTCTGTTGTTGAACATTTCACTCTGAGGAGATCAGATGCATTGCATTGTTTTAGGCAGGTTGCTGGAGGCTAAGGTCTTTTCAAGGTAACTGCATATTTCACATTAAACTAATGATGATGTACACGAGGACTTAACATGAGGTCCAGACTCTTGCCTCTCTCTTCAGAGTCTCTTTATCATAGCGTGATGTAACGCATAATCACCGACACAGCTTTTCTACATAGATAAGTACAGAGGAACCTCGATTATCCAGCATTCGATTATCCAAATTTCAGATTATCCGGACAAGACCGCAAGGTCCCGATAACTGTGTTATTCGGCATTCAATTATCTGAACATTTGATTATCCGAACAAAATACTCCCCGCCCGTGTCATTCGGATAATTGAAGTTCCTCTGTATAAACGTTTTACTCTTCAGAAAATTAAGGGAGAGGCATCTGTGAGAGTGAATGGTTAAACAATGCTCCATATATCCATTTTATTCTGCCTTCTCCAGCAAGCAATTAGGAAGGCAAATGCTATACTGGTCTTTATTGCAAGAAGATTTAAGTTTGGAGGTAAGGATATATTGCAATAGCTATACAGGGCCTTGGTGAGATCACTCCTGGACTACTTTGCATGCAGTTTTGCTCTCCCTACCTAAGAAAGGATATTCTTGCCGTGGAGAGAGTGCAGTGGAGGTCCACTAGGCTGATGCCAGGAATGACAAAACCATCCTAGAAGGAGAGAATGGTTTGGCTGGGCCTGAGTTTAGAAAGATGAGCGCAAATCTGATTCAAACATGTAAAATTCTAACAGGGATAGACAGACTAGATGCATGGAGGATGTTTATTCTCACCGGGGAGTCTAGAACCTGGCATCACAGTTTCAAGACATGGGTAGGCCATTTAGGACTGAGATGAGGAAATATTTCTTCACTCAAAGTGAACCTGTGGAAATCTCTACCTCAAAAGGAAGGCAAATGCAATGATGGCATTTATTTTGAGAGGACTTGAATATAGGAGCAGCGATGTACTTCTGAGGCTCTGGTCAGACCATATTTGGAGTATTGTGCGCAGTTTGGGGCCCCATATCTCAGGAAGAATGTACTGGCTGTGGAGCGTGTTCAGAGGAGGATCACGAGAATGGTCCCAGGAATGAAAAGCTTGACGTATAAGGAACATTTGAGGACTCTGGGTCTATACTCAATGGAGTTTAGAAGGATGAGGGGGATCTAATTGAAAAAACAGAATACTGACTGTCCTGGACAGAGTTGATGTTGAGAAGATGTTTCCATTGGTAGGAGAGACTAGGACCAGAAGGCATAGCCTTAAAGTTAAGGGAAGACTTGTTAGACCAGAGACAGGGGGAAACATCTTCAGCCAGAGAGTGGGGAATCTATGGAATTCATTGCCACAAAAGGCTGTGGAGGCCATGTCATTGAGTATATTTAAGACTGAGAAAGATTGGTTCTTGAGTATCAAGGGGATCAAGGGTTATGGGGAGAAAGTGGGAGAATGAGGTCGAGAAACACTACAGCCATGATTGAATGGTGGAACAGACTCGATGGGTTGAATGGCCTAATTTCTGCTCCTATGTCTTCTGGTCTTATGGTCTAAAAGGCTGTGGAGGCCAAGTCGCTGGATATATTTCAAGAAAGAGAAAGATGCATTTTTAGATTTTAAAAGCATCAAGGGGTATGGGGAGAAAGCAGAGATAGAGCATTGACTTAGAAGGTCCACCTTGATCATACTGAATGGCGGAGCAGACTCAAAGGGCCGAATGGCCTACTCCTGCTCTTAGTTTCTATGTTTCCTATGTTTACAATGCTAACAATGGCACCTGTCTTTGTGTGATCGGCAAATTAGGAAGCGTGACCTTCTACCCCATCATCCAAGTCATTAATAAATATGGTGAATAGTTGAAGTCTCAACACAGATCCTTGCAGGACACCAGTAGTCACATCCTGTCACTTCCAGTTCCTGCCCAGCTCTTTGTCCCCGACACGCAGCCAGTTACTCAATAGGTCAGTAAATTTCCTTAGTTCTATTTGTGTCAATTTTAGGTAACTATCTCTTATGAGCATCTTTATCAAACATCTTCAAGAGGAGCAAATAAAACCACATCCATAGATATTCCCCAATTCATCATAAAACAATTCATTCATTTATAAACTACATCCACAAATAATTAACTTAGAACTGAGATGTGCAACATAATAGGTATGCTTTACTCAAGTGAAACTTTTCAAGATGTTTAGACATCTTCCCCCTAATTATAGACTATATAGATTCTCCTGCTCCTCGGATGCTGCCTGGCCTGCTGTGTTTTTCCATCATCACATTTTTCAACTCTGGTCTCCAATATCTGCAGTCCTCACTTTCTCCTATATCAATAGTACAGTATTATAAAAAACAAATTCATGAAAATAGATGTCAGGCTAACTGGTCTAAAATACACTGATTTCTCTCTTTCATTTCTTAAATAGCAGAGTGGCATATATAATTTTCTAATTTAATAGAAATAGTTCCGAATTGACAGAACTTTGGAAGGTTTTGTTTACGGCACCTACAATGGTCTCACACATTTGCTTTAAAACCTAAAATGGAAACCATAAGGCACTGCGATGTGTCACTCTTTAATCTCATTATTTTTTTCTAAATTAATCTCATTGAGTCCCAGATCCTAATCCAATATTTGTTTCCTTGGAATGTTTTGTATCACCTCTTCCTAAGCTGTAATTCTTGATCCAAAGTCATTATTGCAGATCTCTGCCTTTTCCTTACTTTCATTCCACAGACCTGGCCACTTCTGTGACGCTGCTGAATGCAGGAGCTGTCTTCTTCTGACTGGCAGCCATTACTCACAGAGTGGGAATTCTGCCCCTCGTGTCTTCAGGGGAAATCCTGCTGCTGCTGTTGCCAACATCTAATTGCATGCAGTTGGCATGGGCCTTGCCTGGAAAAGGTATGGTTGGTTTCTCATCATCAAACCAGATAGCTGATGGTGTCGCCTCAATGTCACAACATGGTTACAGCCATAGTATGAATGTAGATGTACTGTGCACATACTGAGAGATGCTGCAACTACAGACAGTGCAAATGTAGGCATTGCTGCAAATAAAGTGAGAGAGTACAAACACCAGTGCATGATAGAAATGCAGACATTAATAGAATGCAGGTATGCAAACTGTACAGGTGTGTATGTATACTCTGCAGTGCAGATAATGTACTTGCGTTAAATGCTGTGATGCTGCAGTTCCAATGAGACAAGCTTCCAGGAGATGATAGGAAGTTGGGATGAAATCGAGAAGGCAAAAGTCAATTTTGATACTGATTTTAAATGGAGATTTCATTACCAAGACATTTTATTATTTATATATTTTGAAATATCAGCTTTAAATATTGTTTTTCTTTCTGTTCATTAAAAAGTAGGCACTAATAAAATAACAGCAGTTGCCACATTCAGCTCTGAGAGGATATAATTTACAGTTGACACTGGGACGCATTTTGTTGAAGCCTTGTCGTAGCCTCAGATTTTGCAGGCTTGCTCAATGAATGGTTAATTTGGTGAAACTACGGATTATGCTGGAAAAAGAAGTGTGGATGTAGAAACTCCTGCATTCATGCCAGCGGCATTCTGTTATTGCAAGGTTTACAGTGCAAAAAACATTGCAATGTGAAATAATGTGGGGAAGTTAAAGGTCACAAGACACTGTGTGGTTAGAACCAGACAGTAAGATGCTAACCGCAAGTTCAAGTTTGACTCTTCAGTGCTACAATGGACAATGGAAGAGTGACAGAATGTCTGTAGTTGAAACCTGCTGATTACACAGCCCTGCTTAAATTTCTTTTAACCCAATAATAAATTGTCTGTATTGAGTTGAAAAAAGTAAGCAGGTAACCGTTTAAGTCCTTTAGACCATTGGTGGCTCCTGGCTCATCAGCCATCTCTAATTTATCATCATGTGATAATTTGATAAGTCTGTTTTCACTTTCTGAATCTGGATTGTTTATGATCTGTAGGTTATGACTTAAACTTAATTAGGTGGGGAACCTGTTTCATTTGTGAATCAGACAAGTTGCATTAATGTAAGCAAAACAATATTTAACAAAGACAACAGGAAACAGTAACATCAGCTCTGGTGTCATTTGATGGCAGAAGATGTTGTATTCAGCTTGTAGCGTCTCTCCTCTTGTGTTTTCTGTAGCTGTGTTACTTTGCTAAAAAATGTAGCTCCTTTTATCATTTATCTGAGACTCAACAATTTCTGCACCATAATTGGTTGGACCCTTTGCTTGGGGAGCATTGCTATGTCACCTAGATATTCATGTGCAGTCCTGATGCTCTTAATCTAATTACATTTTGACTCCAAAGTCTTCTTTCCAAAATATCAGCAGTATTTCAATAAAACAGTGCACATATACAGTTGATTTTATAGCCCTAAAATGCATTTAGGTCCGAATATAAAAATATAACAAATTATAATACAAGAATGCATCAGAATATTTGCCTCATTAGATGCTTCCTAACACGTCTGTTTGACACTGTATTTGCAGATACTTCCTCAGTGATCTCTTAGCAACCAGACTAGGGATTTTTCTTTGTAAAAGACAGTATGCATCTTCAGATTAGACATAATTAGTAACTTACAAAATGCCTAGCTTGATATTCTTAACCCTTCACAGTATTTAGTGAGTTACATTTTTTATGAATTGCGATTATCTTAGTAGAAGCATATAATGCAATCAATTAGAACGTATTTTGTAAATCAAAAGTGCACAAAGTCAGTTAACCTTACCGGGCCATGGACCAAACCTTGGGCAGCTGCATATCTTTATAAATTTGCATTGCTTCCCCAACTATTACTTCTTGCTTCACTTTCAAGTAATCCCTTAACCATGGGAAAACCTATTCCTTAAACTTGAAGAGGGAATTTTGATGTGCACTTTTATCAAAGTCCACCTTGAAGCAAAAATCAATACACAATATTCTGACTTGCTTCTGGCGAACTGATTCCAAAAGGAAATTGATCGGTTTTAAAATCTTTTCAGCTGCTGTGTTCCCGGTTCTTCGCATATCAACAGAATTCAGGTATATTCCTGTTGTTCTACTCCATTGTTTAAGAAGTTGCTGATGTGGGCTCTTTTTAAAATATATTCACATTTAGAATATAGAACATTACAACGCAGTACAGGCTCTTTGGCATTCGAAACCTGCAAAACCAATCTGAAGCCTATCTATTAAACTCTATTCCATTTTCATCCATATGTTTATCCAATTGCCATTTAAATCTCCTTAAAGTTGGCGAATCTACTACGGATACAGGCAGGACATTCCACGCCACTACTACTCTCTGAATAAAGAACCTACCTCTGACATCTGTCCTAGATCTATCACCCCTCAATTTAACGCTATGTCCCCTCGTGCTAGCTACCACCATCCGAGGAAGAAGGCTTTCACTATCCACTCTATCTAATCCTCTAATTATCTTATATGTCTCAATTAAGACATCTTTCAACCTACCTTTCTCTAAGAAAAACAGCTTCAAGTCCCTCAGCCTTTCCTCATAAAACTTTCCCTCCATATCATGCAACATCCTAGTAAATCACCTCTGAACCCTTTCCAAAGCTTTCACATCCATCCAATAATGCGGTGACCAGAACTGTACGCAATACAGCTGCAACATGACCTCGTGGCTCTGAAACCCGATCCCTCTACCAATAAAAGCTAACACACCGTATGCCTTCTTAACAACCCCACCAACCTGGATGGCAACTTTCAGGGATCTATGTACATGAATACAGAGATCTCTCTGCTCATCTACACTGCCAAGAATCTTACTATTAGCCCAGAGCTCTTTATTCCTGTTGCTCCTTCCAAAGTGAATCACCTCACACTTTTCCGCATTAAACTCCATTTGCCACCTCTCAACCTCTGCAGCTTATCTATGTTCTTCTTTAACCTGCAACATCCTTTGGCACTATCTGCAACACCACTAACCTTAGTGTCATCCACAAATTTACTAACCTATCCTTCTACGTCCTCATTCAGGTCATTTATAAAAAAGACAAACAGCAGTGGCCCTAAAACAGATCCTTGCAGTACTCTACTAGTGACTGAACTCTAGGATGAATATTTCCCATCAACCACTACCTTCTGTCTTCTTTCAGCTAGCCAATTTCTGATCCAAACCGCTAAATCACCTTCAATCCCATGACTCCGTATTTTGTGCAATAGCTTAAGATGGGGAACCTTATCAAAAGCCTTACTGAAATCCATATACACCGCATCAACTACTTTACCCTAATCCACCTGTTTGGTCACCTTCTCAAACAACTGAATAAGGTTTGTGAGGCATACCCTACCCTTCACAAAACCATGTTGACTATCCCTAATCAACTTTTTTTTCCAGATGATTATAAATCCTATTTCTTATAACCCTTCCCAACACTTTACCCACAACCGGAGTAAGGCTCACTGGTCTATAAATTACCAGGGTTGTCTCTACTCCCCTTCTTGGACAAAGGAACAACATTTGCTATCCTCCAGTCTTCTGGCACTATTCCTGTAGACAATGATGACATAAAGATCAAAGTCAAAGAGTCTGCAATCTCCTCCCTGGCTTCCCAGAGAATCCTAGGATAAATTCCATCTGGTCCAGGGGACTTATCTATTTTCATACTTTACAGAATCACTAACACTTTCTCCCTGTGAACTTCAATCCCATCTAGGCTAGTACCTCAGTATTCTCCTTGACAACATTGTATTTTTCGAGAGTTAATACTGACAAAAAATATTCATTTATCGCTTCTCCTATTTCCCCGGACTCCATGTACAACTTCCCACTACTGTTCCTTGTTTGGCCCTATCTTTTCTCTAGCCATTGTTTTATTCTTGATATACCTATAGAAAGCTTTTGGGTTTTGCTTGATCCTATCTGCCAATGACTTCTCATGTCCCCTCCTGGCTCTTCTTAGGTCTTTCTTTAGGTCCTTCCTAGCTAACTTGCAACTCTCAAGTGCCCTAACATAAGACTTCACATCTCATCCTAACACAAGCCTTCTTCTTTCCCTTGACAAGAGATTCTACTTTGTTAGTAAACCACGGGCTCCCTCACTTGACCCCTTCCTCCCTGCCTGACAGGTACATACTTATCAAGGACATGCAGTATCTGTTCCTTGAATAAGCTCCACATTTCAATTGTGCCCATCCCATACAGTCTCATACTTCATTCTTTGCATCCTAAACCCTGCCTAATTGCATCATCCCCATTATAAAGCCTTTCCCCCAGCTATAACTCTTGCTCTGTGGTATATACCCATCCCTTTCCATTACTAAACTCACCATAACCGAATTGTGGTCACTATCACCAAGCTGCTCACCTACTTCTAAATCTAACACCTGGCCAGGTTCATTACCCGGTACCAAATCCTATGTGGCCTCGCCCCCTGTTAGTCTGTCTACATACTGCATCAGGAAACCCTCCTGCACACATTGGACAAAAACTGACCCATCTAAAGTACTTGAACAATAATATTTCCAGTCAATATTTGGAAAGTTAAAGCCCCTATAACAACTATCCTGTTAATCTCACTCCTAACCAGAATCACCTTTGCTATCTTTTCCTCTAAATTTCTGGAACTATTTGGAGGCCATTAGAAAACCTGTTTCTAACCTCAGCCCATACTACCTCTGTAGACGAGTCCTCAAATGTCCTTTCTGCCACCGTAATACTGTCCTTGACTAACAATGCCTCACCTCCCCCTCTTTTACCATCCTCTCTGTTCTTACTGAAGCATCTCAATCCTGGAACCTGCAACAACCATTCCTATCCCTGCGCTATCCACTTCTCCAAAATGGCCACACCAATGAAGTCCCAGGCATCACTGTTCATTCATTGTTGCCATTGAGAAGGTCATGCAAAGACATCATCTAGTCTCTCTGCAGTCTGTGTGGATCATTGTTCCTCTTAGCGGTTTTGATGTAATTAAGTGTGATGCTGGGTCATTTCTGGGCACACTTATGTCAACCACATTTCTGTAGAGTCAGTTCTAGAGTAGACTGGGTAAGAATGACAGTTCTGCTCTCCAAAGGACATTAGTGAACCAGTTGGGGTTTCTGATAATCTGGTACTTTCAAGATCATTATTATTGAACCGAGATCATTATTGCAATTTTATTTAATTACCTGAATTTAAAGACTGCAGTTGATGTGATTGGAGTAAATCTTTGACTTCCAGATCATTAAACCCAACTTCTGGATTATTGATCTAGTACTATGCTGGTGTCATAGAGTCAAAGAGATATACAGCACGGAAACAGATATTTCAGTCAAACTCGTCCATGCCGACCAGATATCCTACGTTAACCTAGTCCCATTTGCCAACATTTGATCCATATTCTACTAAACCCTTCTTATTCATATACCCATCCAGATGTCTTTTAAACGTTGTAATTGTACTAGCCTCCACCATCTCTTCTGGTAGCTCATTCTATGTACACCACCCTTCTGCATGACAAGGTTGCCCCTTAGGTCCCTTTTAAATCTTTTCCTTTTCACCTTAGACCTATGCCTTGGACTCCCCTAAGCTGGGGAAAAGACCTTGGTTATTCACCCTATCCATGCTCCTCATGATTTTGTAAACCTCTAAGTTTGCTTCTCAGCCTCTGGTGCTCCAGAGAAAGTAGCCCCAGCCTGTTCAGCCTCTCCCTATAGCTCAAACCCTCCAGTCCCAGCAGCATCCTTCTCAATCTTTTCTGAACCCTTCCAAGTTTCACAATTTCACAACAGCTTTCCTCTAGCAGGGAAACCAGAATTGTACACAATATTCCAAACGTGGCAGAACCAATGTCCTGTACAGCTGCAACGTGACCTCCCAACTCCTGTACTCAATGCACAACCATTCTGCCCAATGTACTGACCAACAGAAACAAGCATACCAAATGCCTTCTTCATTAACCTATCTCCCTGCGACTCCGGTTTCAAGGAACTATGAACCTGCACTCCAAAGTCTCTTTGTTCAGCAACACTCCCTGGGTCCTTACCATTAAGTGTATAAGTCCTGCTCTGATTTGCCTTTCCAAAATGCAGCACCTCACATTAATCTAAATTAAGTTCCATCTGTCACTCCTCAGCCCATTGGCCCATCTGATCAAGGTCCCTTTGTACTCTGAGGTAACCTTCTTCGCTGTCCATTAAATCACCAATTTTGGTGTCATCTGCAAACATACTAACCATACCACCTACACTCACATCTAAATCATTTATATGAATGACAAAAAGCAGTGGACCCGCTGGTTACAAGCTTCCAGTCCAAAAAGCAGCATTCCACCACCACCCTCTGTCTCTTACCTTCAAGCCAATTTTATATTCAAATGGCTAGTATTCTCTGTATTCCATATGATCTAACCTTGCTAACAAGTCTACCACATGGAACCTTGTTGAGCACTTGCAGAAGTCCATATAGACAACGTCCACTGCTCTGCGTTCATCAATGTTATTTGTCACACCTTCAAAGAACTCAATCAAGTTTGTGCGACACGATTTCCCACACACAAAGCCATATTGACTATCCCTAATCAGTCCTTGCCTTTCCAAATACATGTAAATACTGTCCCTCAGAATTCCTTCATGTATGACAAGTTTATAATTTATGCAGATAGGTTTTACACCTTTTTGAAATAAGTACCAGGTTTGTTTATTTTTGATAGATAGAATTACCCTCTGTTCATTGAAAAGAGAAAGTGAGGACCTGACTCTAACTTTGTTCATTGATGTTCTCATGATGGTATTTATGGAGTCTTAGAGTCATAGAGATGTACAGTGTGGAAGCAGACCCTTCGGTCCAACCCATCCATGCCGACCTGGATTACAACAGGAATTCGATGCATCCTCCTTGAAGATTTATTAGTCTTGATCAACTTCAGCCTCTCCAGAGATTTTTAAGAACTCGTACTTTGAAAGTACTGTAGAATGTTTATATGTCTGCAGAGAAATGTAGAAAGATAGAATGTAGGAGCAGGAGTAGGCCATTCATCCCTTCCACCCTGCTCCATCACTCAATATAACCATGGTTGACCATCCAAGTCAGAACCCTGTTCCCATTTTTGCCCTGTGACCTTTGATCTCTTTAGCCCCCAAAATGATATTTAACTCCATCCTGAAACTTTTATTTTGGCGTTAAAAACAAAAATTCTTCCATATAAAAAAGGATACCTGTGAATCCCTCACAGACAGGAGGCTGGCTGCTTTACAACTGTAAAAGTGCAATATGTCAAAATATGGGGGCCCATCCCCAACTATTCATTTTTCAGAGCTTTGACGTGGCTGAGAAAGCCCCATGTAACCCATTCAGCCTACATTACATAAAGCACTATCTTCAACATTTTCATTTCTCAGTTGGTTCACACTTCATAATAGCCTGAGTTAGCACAGTAAAAGGCATTGAAAGGTGTTGGGAGTTAGCTTTGGGACAGCTCAGGAATCTTTAGTGCGCTGTCTTCAGATGAGTCCACCATCCCATCAACGTAATCATGACACACGCTTCATGTTCTCGAGCAATCCCAGTACATCTCTATAGCCTTTACAACTTCAGCATTTATTGGATTCATCAGGGCTGCAATCTTCCTTTTCTCCAGATGATACATTTTGCTCACTGCCCTGATCCACGGTGATATTGGTGACCTCCTGCTGCACATGTCGTGCCTTAACATTTACAAGACAGTGTGGTTTCTTAGACTTCACTGCCACTGTCAGTTCAGTCTTCTCACAACTGACCAAGCTATCCACAGACAGATGGACGTACTGTGGCAGATAGCGACGGGTATCATTAACAGTGGCCATTACATAGAACGTATAGACTCATTCCTGTCTTGGCCCTGAGTGGTACGTTCTCTGTTATGTTTTGCGTCACAACTGCTGTGTGAAATGGATTCAATTTGGAACAGAACCAGCAGCTCAAAACTGAGCATCTATGAGATATAGTGGGCCCTCAGGAGCAGCATAATTGTTCTCAATCACAATCTGTAGCTTCATGGCCCAGTATATCCCTAATTGTTATCTGTAAAGGAAACACAGCCCAGTTCAATGAGGTGGTTTTGCTTACTCATTTATGGAAAGTAGGCATTTCTGGTGTTACGACACAGGGTAAAGCCCACCCCCCTCACCCACTAATTTAAACCAGCAACACAGAAAAAACTTATCTGTGAAAATTCGAGAGGCAAAGAACTATCCCAAAAGTTAATATTTAAAGTAAAAATTAACATCTTTATTTTTTAAAGTCTAACAGAGAATATTAACTATTTACAACTCATCTATCTAAACCTATCTATTATCTTCCCCTCTACAATACTGGTCTGATAAAACATCCCGATTATGATTTACCAAAGAAAGAAATCACATTTCAAAACCGGTCAGCTTGCCGTGTGCCCTCTGAATCTTCCTCTGCCTTCTTTTCTTCTTCTTAGGAATTCTGTTTCACAGCTCATTGATAGATGAAGGTACCTTTAAGAGAACTGTTCTGCGGGCAGTCTGTATATGTTGGTGGCTTGGCAGTTCTCCCTCAACTGTTCAATTTTTTCCCCGGTTTTGTCCCCCAGTGCATTGGATCATTTCATTGGTTTTATTATTGTTAAAACACTAAATTCAAATTTGATTGAAGTTTGGTATCTTGGGCCATAACTTAAACTGATTGGCTGGGGGAATCCAAGATGGTGGCAGTCTAGGAGGATCGCGTTGCAGAGCTCCGCACCGTAGCACAAGCGGGACGAATTTCTAACCCGCCCAATCTGGACCATTGCGATATCCTGGGACTCTAGAAAGGTTCTGGAGTCCCAGGAACTGCACGGCCTGCAGGATCCTCGGACTGAAATATCTACCAGGCTCTGGTGAAGGGGCTCGTGAAATGTTACAAGATGTATGGCAAGCTGGCTTGAATCTCTATCGTGCTGCAGAAGCACGAACAGCAGCTGGGAGACCTGGAAAAGAGGAAGGATGAGGTTTAACACAGAGTCACAATGGTGGAAACTGATACCAGTTCCTTCAAGTGTAGGATCCAAGCCCTGGAGACGCAGGTCCGTAATTTGCATGACCAAGCAAATGATCTTGAGAACAGTATTAGGAGAAAAAATATTCGGATCGTTGGTCTGCCGGAGGGTGAGGAAGGTGAGCAGCCGACAGAATTTATGAGGAATTTATGGTTGTTGAAATTCCTTAACTTGGAGGCTGGAATGAGAGGCTTGAAGATCGAGAGGGCTCACTGGGTCACGGCGCGGAGATCAGGTTTGGGTCAACGTCCTCGTCCTCTCGGTTCCATGACTACAGAGTTAAGGAGAGAATCGTGGAAGCTTCCAGAATCCCGGGGAAGAATGTGAAGGCCCTAATTTACAAGGGCTCTAGGGTCATGTTCATCCAGGCCTTCTCAGCAGCGGTGATCCAGAAAATAAAATCCTATGACGGCGTCAAGAGAGGACTGAGGGAGCTTGGGATCCAGTACTCTCTGAGGTATCCAGCGGTGCTTCGGTTCACCTTAGATGGATCCGTACATCTCTTTGACATGTGGGAGAAGGCAAGTGGACAAATTAACCTAATCTGAACAATTTAATATGTACAAATATTAGTGTTGTTTGGGTATGTCTTTGTTTTTGTTTCAGAAGAAACAGAAGAAGTCCAGTTGGAGCTTTCTTTTTTTATTGGTAATAATCTGGTTTAAACTATGTTTGGCGATGGTTGTGATGTGTACCTTCAATTTCTAAGTTAAGTTATACCAAAGGATGGGTGAAGTATTTACCCCTTTATTTTCTTTAAAATAAAAATTTCTTTATTCACATTGTTATTCCGTGGTGTATTTACTTTCTTTTCTGCTAGTGTTTGTGGTGCGGCTCTAGCTAGGAGGAGGGAAAATGGTTGGGATGGCTAGATGCCTACTTATGGGCAGTTTGAGATGGGTAGTTGCCCCCTGTGGGCAGGGGGTGAGCTCCCCTATTCAGCATCCTTGGCGTTTTATACGTTGGTTTGTTTTTTTGGTTTTTGTTGTTTTTAATCTTTGATAGTTTTGCACTTTTGTTAAATGTAGTAGTTTTAGTTTATATAGTTTTTTATGTTCGATGGATCATATGACACTACGACGCAGCGATTTGTGGTTCGGGTTCCTCCTTTCTGGAATTTAAATGTTACTACAGAAAGTCATGGCTAATGATGTGATAAAATGGTAGAATATCTGGAATATCAAGGGGAGTCACTCACCAATTAAGAGGAAGAAGGTACGTTTGAGTCTTAGAAAGGAGAAGGTGAATATTGCTTTGTTACAAGAGACACATTTGGATGACAGGGAGCATTTGAAACTACAGCAGAATGGCTTTGATCGGTTTTACTTTTAATCATTTAATACCAGGAGTAGGACAGTGGCTGTATTGTTTAGGAGTAATCTCCCATTTAGAGTCATAGAGACGTACAGCACGGCAACAGGCCCTTTGGTCCTACTCGTCCATGCCGACCAGATATCCCAACCAATCTAGTCCCACCTGCCAGCACCTGGCCCATATCCCTCCAAATCCTTTCTATTCATAAACCCTCCAGTTGCCTTTTAAATGTTGCAATTGTACTGCCTCCATCACTTCCTCTGGCACTTCATTCCATACACATACCACCCTCTGCATGAAAAAATTGCCCGTTAGGTCTCTTTTATAGTTTTCCCCTTTCACCCTCAACCTATGCCCTAGTTACTAGAGTGTGTTAAACACACACAGGAGGTTTGTAATTCTTAAAGCCCTGATAAATGGGGAAGAATGTGGTGTTTTAAATGTTTACTGCCCTCCAGCTCATTCCCTCAAATTTTTGGCAGATGTGTTTTCTAAACTGATCTGTCTCGAGTCCTGGCATGTCATTACAGGGGGAGATTTTAATTGTCTCATGGATCCCACAGGAGTCAGGTTGCCCAAAGACCCCCAATACCTTCTGTACAAACTAAACAATTAATGGATCTGTGTGTGGAGTTAGGGTTGGTGGACATCTGGAGGTGTCTTCACCCTACAGGCAGGGATTTTACGTTTTTTTGCCAATCCACATAGATGTCACACCAGGATTGTCTTTTTTTTCTCACCCCCGTTGACTTGTTGGCATCGTGTACGATTGGTAATATTACCATCTCTGATCACACTCCAGTGTACCTGTTGGTTAAGGTTAAGGATGTTACGGTGGGTTTGAGGCAGTGGCAAGTGGATCCCTTTATCCTCAAGGATAATAAATTTAGGAAGTATTTCTCCAGGGAACTTTGGGCATTCCTAATATTAACTCAGGTTTGGTTAATAGCCCATCCATCCTTTGGGAAACTGTCAAAGCCTATGCCAGGGGATTAGTTATTTGATATTCCGCCAGTAGGAAGCAGCAGAAGGGTGAGCAGCAACGTCTCCTCGAAGCACGGTTGAAGGCAGCTGAGAAGGCTTACTTTGACAGGTCCTCATTGGTCAAGCTCAAGAGGATTATGGCGCTGTGGTCTGTGTTGAATTCTGTGCTCATGCAGACAGCAAAGAAGGAGCTTAGTTTGGCAAAGCAAAGGTTATATGAGCATGGTGACAGGCCAGGCAAATACTTAGCATATATCACCAGGCAAAGGAGCACTCCTCAACCCATTACGGTGATTAGGGAAGGGTCTGGGAACCTAACATGTGACTTCAAAAAAATTCATGTGACATTCCAGAGATTTTACTCTAAGTTATACCAGTCTGAGGGTTGTGAGGAGGGGCGAGCCAAAATGGAATCTTTTTTTAAGGATCTGGATCTCCCGGGCATGACCCCCCCCCCCCAACAAGAGTCTTTTCTCAGTGCCCCCTTATCAGAACAAGAGGTGCAGGATGCTGTGAAGCAGCTTCAGAGTGGAAAGGTGCTCAGTCCTGACCGACGTCCGAGCGAATTCTATAAGGAATTTATAAACATATGTCAGGCACGATGCTTAATATGTTTAATGACTCATACAGCCATGATTGTCTACCGTCATCTCTGAGAGATGCCAATATTTTGCTTATTCTTTAAAAAGAAGTCCCGGAGGACTGTGCTTTGTACAGGACCATCTCACTCTTAAATGTGGACTTTAAAATCCTCTCTAAGACTCTTGCGTTAAGACTAGAGACTGTGTTACCTTCTATTGTTAAAGAGGATCAGATTGGCTTCAGAAAGGGCCGCAGATCCTCCAATAATGTTAGGAGGCTGCTTAATGTAATTCAAGCATGTCAACAACAGTCAATACAGGGATTGGTGATTTCTCAAGGTGCAGAGAAGGCATTTGACTGAGTTAAATGGCTGTACCTTTTCTATACTCTGGAGTGGTTTGGCTGGGTGAAGTCTTTATAAGATGGGTAAAGATTCTCGACAGTAACTCTCTCAGTGCGGTCATCACCAATGGGTACAATCAAGCAATTTTAACACTCTTAGGGACAGCCGGTGGGGCTGTCCTCCTTTCATTACTGCTTTTTACATTGGTGATTGAACCATTGGTGGAGGCCATTCACAGGGATCCCAATATATCGGCTTCAGAAGTGGAGTCAAAATTATGTAAGATTTTGCTGTACGTGGACAATGGCCTAACTTTTTTGTCAAATCCAGCAGTTTCAGTGCCTCTCCTGATACAATGCAGCAGCTCCTTTGGCACCTTTTCAGGGTACAAGATTAACCTTGCAAAATGAGAGGCCATGCCTATGGGTGGTCTTACGAAGGTGCTAGGTCTTGAGGGTGAATGTCGATTCCCATTTACATGGCCACAGGGAGGTTCGCTGTATTCATTCCTCCAGTTCTGGATCGGTTGTTCAAAGCTAATTTTGTTCAAGTATTTGATAAAATCAAACAAGACCTTCAAAGATGGGAGGCACTTCCAGTCTCGTGGTTAGGTCAGGTGGTGTTTATTAAGATGAATATTCCCCTCCCGTTTGTAATACCCTATACAGATGCCCCCCCCTGATTTTCAATAAGCAAACATTCAGGAGACTGAACGGTTGGTTCAGCTCCTTTATTTAGCATTGTAAGTGACCCCTCATTAAATTAGCTAAACTGCAATTGCCTCACAGACTGGGGGGAGTGGACCTTCCGGACATTAAGAGCCACTAACTAAGCTCACTTTTATCCGACGTGCGTAATTGGGCCTGTGGGGACCCGCTTTCAATATGATTAGATATCGAAACCTCCCAGGCAAGGTGCTCCCTTACTAGCGTGGTGTTTCTGGGCAAAATGAGGACAGGTTAGGGAATGTTGCCATAACCCAATAGTTATCAATTCTGTTAAAGCATGGAGGGCAATTCGGCAGAGGGAAGGCAATATTGGCAAAACATCTTCTCTTACACCTATAGTCGGTATGCCGGGTTTTCAACCAGGGATGATCAAATCAGAATTCAAATGTAGGGCAGCTAGGGATGTGTCTTGCATGTGTGATTTATTTGAGGGAGACACAACAATGTCCTTTGATCAGTTAGCACTCAAATATGAGCTATTTATCAGGGACCTCTTTCGATTTTTTCAAGTTGGGGATTTTATTCAAAAAAAAGACTACATTTTTGACTGATCCCTACAAATCTGACAAAGATGGTGCTCAGTGCCTAAGGGTACACTTTCTGTCAGCACATTATGTCAGCAATTGGGGGTGCCCGCTCAGATGAATTCGATTGACTCTGCAGGGTGTGGGATAGAGAGCAAGGTGCTGAGGCCTCCTCAGAGGCATGGGAAGATATTTGAGAAAACGCAAGAAATAAATCAATTTGCAATAGGACCCATGCTTTACTGTTGAAGATTCTCCACAGGGTCCACTTGGCTCTGGTTCGTTTGTCAAAATTTAAACCAGGGATACCTTCAACCTGTCCCAAGTGCAAAGTTGGTACGGGCATTCTTACCCATTGTCTCTGGTCCTGTGGTAGGCTTCAAACATACTGGAGCGCTGTGGCAGGTACAATGGAGAGGATTTTTGGGTGTAAGGGTGGAGAAGGACCCGATCTCTCCTCTTCTTGGCCTGCCCAGTGAATTCCCTGTAGATGCGCATAAGAAAAAACTTTTCAGTATCCTCACTTTTTGCGCAAGAAAGAATATCTTGCTAGTTTGGGTATTCGAAAACCCCCCGGGCCTGTTGGGTTGGTGGAAGATTGTTATGGAGCATATCCCCTTGGATTTTCTCACAAGTATGGTACACCACAAAACTGAGAATTTTTATAAAATATGGCAACTCTTTTTGGAACACCTGGACACAGATTTATCTGCCACACTAACAAGGGCTTTTATATAACTGTAACGATTGTGTTTCACAAGTCTAATATCCAGGGAGGAGGAACTGTGAATGTATGAGTATCTTGTTTGGCTGAGGTGAGTTATTAGTATTTATTAGTTTGTTGTTGGTTATTATTTATTTAGTTAAATAGATTTTTATTATATATTTTTCTATATATATTTATACAATTACACATGAGGTGGGTTAGTTTTTTTTAACTTCTTTTTTTGTGCCTTTTGTACTGTTTTGAATTGTATTGTTTTGTACTTGTTGTAATATTAAAAATATATTTTTTCAATAAAAACATATTTTTAAAATAACTGTTTTGCTAAATTTGAATATGTTTTTGTATCCAGGCAACCCAACTAATCTAACTGTTTGACCAAATTGCACACTTTAAATTTTCCAGTACTCTGTATGCTTCTCTAAGCTCTTGATAGCTTTTCCACTCTCTGAAAGGTACAGTGCTCCTTACACCTTCATAACATTGGCTGGACCAGGATTTATTGCCTGTACCAGTTGCCCTTGAGGAGTTGGTGGTGAGTTCCTTTCTTGAAGCTATAGTATGAACATTAAGCTCCAGAAACAGCCACTTCCATAACCAAACTATTTCAGTACAGCTACAACACTGTAGGACTTACGCGGGTAAATCCTATGCTGAACAAGAGAGAAAGTATAAAGGAAAGTGTACTTCTCTCAAGGATGTGCAGGAACAGAGAGGCCTGAATGTGGATGTGAATAAGTCATTAAGGATAGCAGGACACCTGTAGACAGAGTTAATAAATCATACTGTATCCTAGACTTTATAAATAGTGGCATGGCATACAAGAGCAAGGACCTGTGCTGAACCTGTGTAAAATAGTAGTTATTGTGTACAGTTCTGGGTGCCACATTTTATGAATGACGTGAACACTTTAGAGAGCTGAGGGAGAGACTTACCCCTATGGCTCCACGGATGAGAAACCTCAGTTCTGAGGAAATAAGGGCAAAAATGGAAATGGTTTTCTTGGAGCAGAGAAGGCTAAGAGGGGATTTGACTGAACTTCTCAAAATCATGAGAGATCTAGAGAGTGTAGACAGGGAGAAATTGTTCCTGTTTGCAAAAACGAAAAGACATAGACTTCAAATGATTTTTGAAAGAAAAGAACGGGATACGAAACAATGCTCTTCCATACAGAATGTGATTCTGATGTGGAATGCATTGGCTGGAAGTATGGTTTAGTTGAGGATTTCAGTAGAAAGTTAGATGTTTATTTATTGCAAGGTTGTTAGGCAAGGGTAGATGATTGACACTAACTCATAATGCTCATTCAGAGAGCTAGGCCAGACACAATGAGTCAAATGGCCTCCTTCTGCACTGCAATAATTCTATAATTGTCTGATCCTGTTCACAAAAACAAACCAAATCACATTAGTTGAATACTAGACAAATGAAAAAAACTGATGGGAGTTTCATCAACAGTATTTTCCAGTGATACTTACTCAGCAACAACCTACTCATTGATGCTCAGTTAGGATTTCATCAGGGTCCACTTGACTGTAACCTTATTTTGGACAGCACAGTGACTCAATGGTTTGCACTGCTGCCTCACAATGCCATGGACCTGGGTTCGATTCTAGCCTCAGGCAACTCTCTGTGTGGAGTTTGCAAATTGTCCCCTTGTCTGCGTGGGTTTTGTCTGGGTGCTCCGGTTTCCTTCCACATTCCAAAGGTGTGCAGGTTAGGTGGATTAGCCATGCTGAAGTACCCGTAATATCCAGGGATGTATAAGGTAGGTGGGTTAGCTGTGGGAAATGTAGGGTTACAGCAATTGGGGAGGAGATCTGTGTGGGATGCTGTTTGGATGGTTGGTGTTGACTTAAGGGCCAAATGGCCTTCTTCTGCACTGTAAGGATTCTATGATTACCGCTGCTTTAGGGAAACCTGGACGAAAGATCTGAGTTCCAGAGTTGTTGTGTGAGTCACCACCTTTGACATCAACGTAACATCAATGAACCCTAGCAAAATTGAAGTGAATGGGAATTAGGGCAAAACTTCTCCACTGTCTGAAATCAAGCTCATTAGAATGAGAGATGCTTGTGTTTGTGGGAGGCCAATCATCTTAATCAGACACAATCATCTCAATCAGAACTAGATAGCGTCCTAGGTTCAAGATTCTGATTATATAATGTTCAATGCCACATACATACCCTCAGACACTAATTCACAAACACACGCAACAAGAACTGGACATCATTTGGGATTTTAATAATAAATACAGAGAGCATTCATACCACACGAGTGCCAAAACATGAGCATTGCGGTTTCAGGGAATTAACCACCTCATTTTTATATTCAATGGTACCACAATTAATGACTCACCCACTGTCAATATCTTTGATGCTGTGATTGACCCAGAATGTAACTGTTTCAATTCAGTGAAGCAGCTGTGGGACAAGGTCAGAAAGTGGGGAGTCTGTGTAAATCACCTCCCCACTCCTTACAGCCTGCCCACCATCTACCAGGCACAGGTCAGGAGTGTGGCAGATTACTCTCTACTTGACTGGATGAACTGTGATTCCAACAATACACAGCAACCTTCAAAAAGAAACAGCACACTTAATTGTCATGCCATGCAGCACCGTAAATATTCACTTCCTCCACTATCATTGTCCAGTGAGAGCAGCATGCACCATGTGCAAGAAACTTTGCAGCAACTTGCTAAGGGTCCTTTGACAGTACCTTCTAAACTGTGACCTCTACAACTGAGAAAGGCAAGGGTGTCAGATGCATGGCAACAACCACCACCTGCAAGTTCCCCCTCAAGCCACTCTCCAAACCGACTTGGAAATATATGGTCGCTCCTTCAGTGTGATTGGATCAAGCTCATGAAATTCCTTTCCAAACAGCACTGAGGATGGATGTACACCACTTATAACAGTCCAAGAAGTTGGCTGCTAAAGGACAGTTAAAGATATGTAAGTAGCACTGGCCTCATCGGTAATGCACACATCCCATGTATGAATGAGAAAAGGAATTCTCCATGTTCATTCCTCTTCCCTTTCTTGGCTTCAAAAACCAGAATATGTTTTACATTAGGAATGCCATGCACATGAACCATGTTTTAATGGAAGGGAGTTCAAGTTCGAGCAAGAAATGAAAGTTAATCTTTTATTTAATAGAAATGAGGCATCTTTACAAAAAGGAACACATTCAGTCGACTCAAATAGAGCAGAAGCAATCATTCTGCAGCAAAGTGTCCTGAGCTTTTATTAATATCTGCTCATTCTCAGCGTAGGAATGCCATTGGTGCAATGTGAAAAAGTAGAGCGTAGCGACGACAGTGAAACAATGAAGTGTGTTGTGATTCAGTTTGTGGTTTAGCACATGGTAAACTCTCCGTTGCTGCAGCTTCCCCTTTGAAATAGTGTCATTTAATCTAATGCAGAGGAGTTTGAGGTGATTTATGTTGACGTGCAAATGTTACATCAAGCAGTGAGTGATGGGGGAACGCAAAACATTGCCTAGCAGAAATCAGAGCTCGTGGTAAAGCACTCAGAGTAATTCAGTAACCCCTTCACACTTCACACAAGAATGCAACTAAGTTAATTTGCCAACTATCTTCCAATTTTGGCAATCTGTGTTTTCCTCAAGTTTACTCCAATGTTGCTTCCAATATTTCTAGGTTTTGTATCATATAAGTTTTGAAATTATGCATGGTATACCCAAGCCCAAGTTATTAATATATATCAGCCACACCCCAATGGAACACCAAAGTGTACTTCCATGTAGAATAGACAGTATGGGTGGCTCAGTGGTTAGCACTGCTGTCACACAGTGCCAGTGGTTTGGGTTCAATTCTGCTCTCAGGCAAACCTCTATGAGGAGTTTTCACGTTTTTCCCCGTGTCTGTGTGGTTTCCCCAGAGTGCAATGGTTTCCTCCCACAGTCTAAAGATATGCAGGTTAGGTGGACTGACCATGCTAAATTACCCTTGGTGTCCAGGGATATGCTGGCTAGGTGGATTAGCCATGGTAAATACAAGGTTAGGGGGATAGTGTTAGAAGGGTGTGGGTTGGATGCTCTTCGGAGGATCTGAGTGTACTCAATGAGCCAAATGGCCTACTTTCACACTGTCGGGATTCTATGATAAGACTCTCTGCTACCTATTCCTTGTCCAGTTTGGGGCCATTTCTCTTTTAATGCCATGGGTTTTTATTTAACTCATATTACCGTATATGGCAATGTATCTCACACCTTTGAAAGTCCATATCCAAAATATCATTTACACTAAGAATTGCAGGGGGGAGAGCCAGTAAAGAAGCAATAAAATACAGACATTGCACATACTTGTCATACTGGAGTTCCGTTCTCAGCTACACAAGATGAGTAGAACCAGTTTGCATCATTTCCAGATCAAAATCAACATTGACACAAGCTCCCAAATCTCTGCAAGGAAGACTCTGCAGTGTTGTCTCAGCTGTTAGTTGTGTTTTCTGTTGATGCCTGGTGACTGGTTCAATGCTGGCAGTGCACTGACTTTATTAAAGATGGTTACAGTGGGTTGATTCAGCTGAGCAGTTTGGGAGGTCACTTCAGAGGGCAGTGAAGAATTGTCCACATTGGTGTGGGTTGGACAAGGCCAGGTTAGGATGGCTGATTTCCTTCCCTGAAAGACATTATGGAACTAAGTGGAGTTCTATGACTTTCCAATATTTATAGACTATGATTCTAGAGGCATTTAATTATTTGAATTTAAGTACGCCAGCTACGCATTGTGGGATTTGACCACATGTCGCTTGATCTTTAATGGAGATCCTTGGATTATCAGCCCAGTAACACAAGGTTTCCACAAATGCCTTTAGCAAATCCATGCTTTCATTTAATAACCTAAGTGTCAATTCATTTTGTTCTAGATTCATGACTGTAAAGGCTTCCCCACCAGGGCCATGAAACTGACTGCTTGCTGTCAAACTGCCCAGTCTATTGCTTGACCTTTTCCAATTGGGCAAATGTTCTGGCGGAGGATCAGTGTGAATGATATTAAAAATCACACGACACCAGATTATAGCCCAGGTTGTAGCTTACCTGAAAACACAAGCTTTCAGAGCCTCGCTCCTTCTTCACTTCAGGCCTATTTAAATACAACAAAAAGCAGTTGAGTGATTGCCTTCAGACTGAAACACTTCAGTTTCTCAGTTGGGTTTGGATGCTGTCTCCTAACTTTCTAAACTGACAGGTAACAGGTGGTTTTGCTCCACTTTATAGTAATTTTATCAATTATACATAGTGACATCAGTTACTTTTCCACTTTATTAAGAGTTAATATCTGACCGTGTGAGCATCTTCTGATTCTGTGCCTTCGAACAGATTATTGAACACTCACAGCTAAAGGAATCTTATCCTTGTCAATACCCTGTTCTATCTCCCATTTAGACAAGGGTCAACTATCTTTCACTTGACATGTCCCTGGCAAAATACTTTCCAACGCAGCTGATAAAGCAAGCTATTTAAAATGTTAAACATCTGCATCCTGTTTGGTTTGCTCAAGATGTTTTATGTCAAGAGTAAGTTTTCAGAAAGACCGTGTATAAAAGCTGCTTCCTTAGCTACAAAACTGAGTCAGTCTGAAACTGGACTTAGTGGCACTTTTGGGTGCTGTGAAGGCTGCTCAGGGTTCAAAATCAGATCTGATACTCACATATTCCATCCTCAATGATGGGGAGGCCCATCACATCAAAGAAAAAGATGAGGCTGAGGTATTTTAATCCATCTTCAGCCAGAAGTGCTGAGTGGATGATCCATCATCTCAGACTCCCCTCTTCAACGAATAAAACTTAAAAGGTTGCAGAAAAGACTTACAAAGATGTTGCAGGATATGGAAGGTTTGAGTTATAAAGAAAGGCTGGGTAGGCTGGGACCTTTTTCACTGGAGTGTAGGAGGTTTAGAGGCGATCTTATAGAAGTTTATAAGATAATAAGGGGTGTAGATAGTAAATAATGATTATTGTCTTTTCCCCAGGATGGGAGATTTCAAGACAACAGGGTACATTTTTAAGATGACGGAAGAAAGATATAAAAAAGGCATGAGGGGCAATTTTTTTTTACACACAAAGCGTGGTTTATGTGTATTGAATAAGCTGCCAGAGGAAGTGATGGAGGCTGGTCCAATTACAACATTTAAAAGGCATCTGGGTGGGTATATGAATAGGAAGGGTTTGGAGGGGTAATGGCCAAGTGCTGGCAATTGGGACTAGATTAATTTAGGATCTCTGGTCAGCATGATGATTTGGACCAAAAGGTGTCTCTCCGTGCTGTATAACTCTATGAATCTACTCACTCCACAGGAGTCTACAGGAAACTGTGGTAGTGCTGGGGGACTTTATGTTTAGTTCAAGCCTACTGCGTGAACCATATTCTCCAATCCATGCCTGCACTGGGAGCGTTCACTTCCAAATGTGTCGAGACAGAGAGCGCGAGCAGAGGCAGTGGAGAGCAGGACGAGCTGCCAAATGTGGTAGCAGGAAGGGGAGAAACGTCTGTAGCAGGAGGCCCATGGCAGTCCCAGGAGCGATTTTCCAGTGTAAGAAAGAAGGTGCGAAATTTCTGCACCTCGCTGAGAAAATCTTCGTTGAAATCTTCCGACTGGTGTAGCCATGGCTCTGAATCGAGAGCAAGGTTCCAGGTTGTAAAGGTAACCATGGCAATGACCTTTTTCTTTAAATGTCTGACCCCTTGCCAGACTGGTGCTCGAGTTAATTGTGAAGGAGGGCCTCTGACAGCAGATGGCGGTGTTAGGGCAGGTCAAATTAGATTCAAACCTTTTCCTTGAGAAGTTGAGTCAGGAGCCATGGGAAAGGAGCATAGGTTAAGGAAACAGAAGGCCAGGACTTCTGGAAAGTCAGTGTGTATACATGTGCGGCTCAGTTGTGTAGGTCATGTGTATCATAACAAAGCCCACTCCAGATTTAAATATATAAATACTAATACTCCTGTTTAAATCTGTTATTTTGCAGCACGTCAGAGACAAGACGGAGAGATGGATTGAGTTATTTTTGCTAAAACTGGGATGGGTTTAACAATTTTATTTTATTATCCCTCTTAAAATGGATGGTCGTATATTTCCCCTAATATGTTTATGAAGCCCAATTTAAAATGACTCACAGGAAATTCTTCAGGATTAAAATAAAGTTTATTATAGCATTTGAAATTAAGGGAAAGCTTCACAACACACAATTGTTAACACATACACACACACACACACACACACGTGAAAACAAAATTAAAGAGAAGTTACAAATTAGAAATTACTTAAAATCAAAGATTTTAGCATTAATTCGCACAATTTAGAGAGTCCTGTAAATCAACGTCCAGTTGAGGTCCATGTGGTTGTGAACAGAAATCTTCTTCAGAGCAGATAAATTGAATTCAATTGTTGATAAAGGTGTCATAGAGTCATACAGCATAGTATGACTTCAGCCCACTATGTCGATGTTGATGAACCAACATTAAACTACACTTAATCCGGTTTACCTGCATTTGGTCTACAGCCTATTATGCTCTGGCATTTTAAGTACTCAGTACTTACATTTTAAGCGCAGGCTGAGAAAAATGAACTTTGGAGGTAAAACACCCTTTTGTTTTCCAGAAATTAGACTTTTGCAAGATGTAGAGATCAGAGGCAGGTCTAAAGCTAGGCTACATATTGTGACATTGAAGAGAATGCATTGTATGCTCTTGGGAGACACTATATCATGTGCTATTGAATGAGATAACTTAAACAGTGTCTGCATACATGTCTGTAGTACTGATGGTGTTACCTTCAACAGCACAGGAGTGGCTCCTGAACCTCCCACATATGCAGTCAAGTGTGGTGTTTGACTTCATCTGCACATGCGTGTTGACAGAGTATAGCAAGTGCGGTGTTCTCAGACAGCTGTGTAGAATTTGAGGCTCACGCGTGCGCTGTCAAGTGTCGATAAACATTGCCATTTAACTAAGCCTGGAGCTGCCTTCTCTTCAGGTGTTACCAGCAGACTGACAAACAAAAGTCAAAGATGTGTAGTTAAAGTTGAAACAACCCAGGAGCTGCAGTCACATGACTGGCATTTCGATTCAGGGCCTTAGCTAATGATCAGCGGCTTTGATGACCTGGCCACAATCTATTGTGTTTGAGGGTGATTGTGGAGTCATTAGGACCAGGGCAAATCATAATAGGTTTCGATAGTCTCCTTTTCGGCTCGGGTAATAATCTAGACAACACGTCCTTTACATTGGCTTGTTGTTCGTGTAATACAAGGATTGTCACCTCCCAGGAGCATGATGGTAGCTTTTATGTCCTGGTAATTGTCGGTCAGAACTTTCTGGAAATCATGGTCAACTGACATCACATGATTAGTGACATCTATCTTGTCGCTTGAGCAAGGTGTCTTTTTTTCAGAAAATTGAAGCAAGAGAACACAGCTTTTAAACAAAATGGTTTAGGATCGCTTTCTTCCTGCTACCTGGACATCACGTGTTTAAGAACTGACTTCACAGAAAGGGATTTGGAAAACACACTGCAACATTTTCTTTTTCTTTTTCTTTCACACTGAGAGACACAAAGTGCACAAATCTTTATTCAATTTCCACCACCAGGAAGATAGAAAAACACCTGAGTGGCCAGTGAACTGCAACATTTTAAAATGTTTCCAGACAGAAGGAGAGGAAGATAAAGGATTTCGGTCTATTTCTGTACCAGTACTCGTGTGTTTCTCTCTTGCCAGAGATCAATAGGCACATGGTTTCACTAGGATGGCAGCTTTCCACATGGAACAGGGTGGCATTCCTCAGTAGGCACGAGATGCCCACTCTGCCATTTACTGAAAAAAAAGGAAAGATCTGTGACCTTGATGACCAGTTGGTGTACAAACAGGCAACAAATCATACGGTTTGGTGTCTCATACCCTGACACCGACCTTGATGCATTAATTTAGTTGCCATTCGCTCTGCCAGCTGTTCTAGAGCCATCATGGCAAACCAACAAGTAGCCTCTGGGCAACAAGGGCTTCCCACCGCTGGCATGGAGTGTGGCCCTGGTCTGTAATCTCACCCCCTCCCCCACCACACACACACACACACACACACACACACACACACATTGCATTGTAAGGCGTACTGTCATACAACAGAATCCTGATGGACTAATCTGCTGCCTGGACTGTGCTGGAGAAGCGCTGTTGCAATTGGCAGAGTGCAGTTCAGGGGTTGGGGTCTGCATAACCTCCCCATCCATGAGGCCAACATTTCCCTTCAGCTATTGAGTGAGCAGCTGGGAGTAGAAAATGGGAAGGTGGCCATTTTGCTGGATTGCTGTGGTACCTCGCAAGAGCCTTTAACTCGTGACCCACCAGCCCAGCTGCCAGCAACCTGACCTTCACTGACAGAGATTCCTGGGCCTCCCGTTCGACACTCAGACACTGGGTGGCCAATGTTTGTGTTGAAATTCCACTTGTGATGCACGTTGGCCAGCATTCACTGTGGCACGGGCTGGGGCCAGAAATGTTGGAAATGGAGTTGGGCGCCACCTTCATGTTAGAGAGGATGAGGTCCAAAGTCTGCATCAATTCTTGTACCAGGGTAGTGCTGCACTCCTTCAGGCTCAATGAACTTGAATGTACACTTCATGGCAAGCCCCATTAGAGGCTTGGCAGCAAAACCCAGGCACAACAATAAACAGGCATCTACATTTTGTGAGTCCACCGCTCTGACACCATTCATTCATTCATGCCCTGTGTGCCAGCACATGCAGATCCCTGCTCCAGTCTATTCCCTAAGTGCCAGTATCTGACCTGGGGGCCCTGAGAGTGTAAAATCAATAATGGTACTGAAACTGCAATGACTATTTGCTATTCCTGCACCACTTGGCCAAATCATTGCCTTTGACTTTCTAGGATAGGGTCACAGGGATTGGGGAATGGTTGAAGGCTGCATTTACACACCATCCACAGCTTGTAAACCTGAAGACACTGTGAGATAAGGGGACTTTGAGGAGAAGGATTGAGTGTGAGAATACTATCATTCGCTTGTAATTTCAGCCTCTCCACTCACCACATCCTAGTTATTACGATATGGCCAGCATTGTCTGCTCCACGGAGTTAGGACATGCGGGTACACCTATCCCTCTCCGTTTGGCTCCTACTGTCTCCAGCTGCCCACTTTATCCTGCAGGTAAAAACAATGACTGCAGATGCTGGAAACCAGATTCTGGATTAGTGGTGCTGGAAGAGCACAGCAGTTCAGGCAGCATTCAAGGAGCTTCGAAATCGACGTTTCGGGCAAAAGCCCTTCATCAGGAATAAAGCCACTTTATCCTGCAGGAGAGGGAGGAGGTTAGTGTTGTGCAAACCATTTAAGTGACAATGTGGCAACTGTGGCTGAATTGCTTGCTAGATGTGAAGGTGGTGAGATGTGGTACGCAGTGTGTGAGAGTGACACAAAAGTGTAAACGTTAAATACGAGTGTTGGTAAATAGAGACTGATGGTAGGTGAGTAGTGTTGATAAGGCTTCCAGTACAACTGGTGGGATTTGAAGATATACTCACTAGCCTTGATAGTCAACTGAGGTCATTGAGCTTCTTGCAGCACTGTATCCAAGTCCTTAGGTTTTGATTCCTACTATTGGCCCCCATAGCTATATCTCTTCCCACTAATGTTTGATTGTGTGTCTGCATGAGCTCCTGTCCCATGTGGATACCAAGCATCTTCCCTCATTTCCACCTCCAGCAGTGCAGGGTTTGCATGTGTTTGTCCATGTTACACTGTCCTTAGCAGTGATTCACTTCCCACGTGTCTATCAGAGGCAGTTTCAGTCCCAATTCACCTTCCACTTAAGCAGGGCAGGATTGTTGAAAATGGTGCTGCTAGGAACAAATGCTGGTCTTTGAACTCACTCTTGATGCTTGCAACCAATGCACAATACCATCAGTGCTGGCTTCCTACAGAATCACTGTAATGAAGCTGGCATTAGTTGTGGGTCAGTGCTAGTAGATTAGATTGAATCTGTGAACCATTCCAGAGATATGAGCCTGATCATTAAAGCTAATGTTCTAATGCAGGAATGTGGGAGTGCTATAGTGTCAATGATGCCATCTTTTGGTTAGGTGGATTGGCTATACTAAATTGCCCATAGGATTCAAGGATGTGCAGGTTAGCTGGATTAGCCATGGGAAATGCAGGGTTATAGGGATTTGGGGTTTGGTGGGGGTGCTTTGGAAAGGATGCTCTTCAAAGGATTAGTGTGGACTTTATGGGCCACATGGCTTGCTTCCACATGTAAGGATTCTATGGTTCTATAAGGTATCAAGCCAAGGTCCCACTTGCCTTCTCAACTGCATGCATAAGATCCAATGGGACTATTGTAAAGAGGATCATGGAATTAGGCCGGAAACTGGGGTTAATATGCATCTCTCAAACAGCATCGCAAATAAAAACATGGTCTGGTCAATATCATATTACTGTTTGCTGCATATCATTAGCTACTGTGTATATCACAAAAGTGACAACTCTCCAACAGTAGTTCATTGGCTGTGAAGCACTTTAGGATGTCCTATTTGAAAGGCACAACCCAAATGCAAGACTTCCTTTTTCTGGATGGATAGAGGAGGCAGCAACAAGAGAGGTGGAGGTGGTTCAACGGTCCCCCCGATTCCTTCCTGATTTTGAGATCTCTCAAACAGGCACTGAGTGTCTTGGGGAGAGGGACTCCCCATGTCCGTGGAACCTACCAGGTTTACACGTCACATTTCTGGTTTTGGCAGCTGCAGGGTTAGTGTCAGCAGTGGAAGCAATCGCCCAACAGACTTTAATCAGGCCAGAGGCAGCAGAGTAGTCAGTTCAATGGCCTCTAACATGAACTCCACCATGAGGGTTGGCTGGCCCAAGTCTGCACTTTCGAAAGCAAAGGATTGAGGACAGTAGCCCCATTCCAGATCTTGACCACAGCACTTCTCCCCACAAGCACCGACAAAGAATATTTTGTCCTTTCCTGCCCATATGTTACATAAGAACTAGGAACAGGAGGAGGCCATTCAGCCCCTCAGGCCTGTTCTGCCAGTTCATACAATCAACTGATTTTCAAAGTTTGGGAGAAGATTTGTAGCTCGGGTGCTCATTGTTGTGGTTCTGTTCGCCAAGCTGGGAATTTGTGTTGCAGACGTTTCGTCCCCTGTCTAGGTGACATCCTCAGTGCTTGGGAGCCTCCTGTGAAGAGCTTCTGTGATGTTTCCTCCGGCATTTATAGTGGTTTGTGTCTGCTGCTTCCGGTTGTCAGTACCAGCTGTCCGCTGCAGTGCCCACGAAACGACATGACCAGCTATCCTTAGTAGCCACACATTCAGATGACAAGCAACATGAGTTCGACTGGGACAACACTACTATTATAGAACAAGCCAAACAGGGAATTCCTAGAGGCATGGCACTCATCCATAGATTCAATCAACAAGCACATCGACCTGGACCCAATATACCGACCACTGCAGCGGACAGCTGGAACTGACAACCGGAAGCGGCAGATTCAAACCACTACAAATGCCGGAGGAAATGTCACAGAAGCGCTTCACAAGAGGCTCCCAAGCACTGAGGCTGTCACCTAGACAGGGGACGAAATGTATGCAACACAAATTCCCAGCTGGGCGAACAGAACCACAACATCATCTGATCTCATCTCGGCCTCAACTCCACATTTCTGCCTGCCCTCCATAACCCTTCAACCCATTACTCCTTACATTTACTTAAAATTCCAGCATCCACCGCACTCTGGAGTGAGAAAGTCCCCAGATTCCTGACCCTTTCAGGAAAGTATTTTCGGCTCATCTATTTTAAATTTGCCACCCCTTATCCTAAAACTATGCCCCCTTGTTCAAGATTACCTCACAGAAGGCCTTTTGCCCAAAACGTTGACTTTCCTGCTCCTTGGATGCTGCCTGACTTGCAATGCTTTTCCAGCTACACACTCTTGACTCAACATCCTTTCCATGTCTACTTTGTCAACCTCCTTCAGCGTCTTATATACCTCAATTAGATCTCTTCTCATTCTTCTTAACTCCAGAGAGTGTAGGCCTGAACTGCTCAACTGTTCTTCATAAGATAAAACCCCTCATCTCTGGAATCAATCTGGGGAACCTCCTCTGAACTGCCTCCAATGCAATTACATTTCTTTCTCAAATCAGGGGACCAAATCTGTGTGCAAAACTCCCAAGGTGAAGGTGAGGACTGCAGATCAGCATCAAGATTAGAGTGGTGCTGGAAAAGCACAGCAGTTCAGATGGCATCCGAAGAGCAGGAAAATCAACATTTCGGACAGAAGCCCTTCATCAGGAAAGATGAAGGGCTTCTGCCCAAAACGTTGATTTTCCTGCTCCTCGGATGCCGTCTGACCTGCTGACTGCAATACTCCCAAGTATGGTCTCACTAATGCCTTAGGTTTTACTGTGGCGAGATTGGCTGTCAAGTTCACTCTGCAGAAAATAATGATTACATTTCAAAAATAATGTTGGCAGAATACAGAAGCAGTAGGAAAGAACTCCAAGGAATTAGGATTAAAATGTTTCATGCAGGGAAGATCATGTCTCACAAATTTGAGGAGAATTGGGTTTTTTTGCAGGTCTGCAGTTCCCTGAAAGTGGCAAAAGGTCAAAAGTGCCTTTGGAAAACAGGTGCAAAGAAGATCCCAAGGGGTTTTATAGATATATAAGGAGCAAGAGAGTAGCTGGGAATGGGTAGGTCCACCCAAGGACAAAGGAAGGAACTCATGCATGGAGCTGGAGGACGTGGGTGAGGTCCTTAGCAAATACTTTGCATTGGTGAGCACAAAAGAGCAAGACACGGTAGATGTCTCGGGAGGGATGTGTTGATAATCTGGGGCATGGTCAACTTAAAAAAAAAGGAAATGTTGCGTGTTTTGAAAAGTATTAAGGTAAGCAAGTCCCCAGGATCTGATGGGATCTATCCCAGAATGCTGAGGGAGGCAAGTGAGGAAATTGCTGGGGCATTGTATAAAATCTTAGTATCCTCTTTCGACACAGGAGAGGACCCAGAGGACTGGAATAGCCAACATTGTTCCTTTGTTTAAGAAGGGCAACTGGGATAATCTGGGAAATTATAGGCCAGTGAGCCTTACATCAGTGGCAGGGAAATTATTGGAGAAGATTCTTAGGATAGGATTTACTCACATTTAGAAGAACAAGGACTTATTACTGATAGGCAGCATGGTTTTGTGCAGGGAAGATCATGTCTCACAAACTTGAGAGGAATTAGGTTTTATGCAGGTCCACAGTTCCCTGAAAGTGGCAACACAAATGGATCAGATGGTCTGGAAGACATATGGCATACTTGCCTTCATTGGTCAGGGGATAGAGTATAAAAATTGGCGAGCTATGTTGCAGCCATATAGAACTTTTGTTAGGTCACATTTGGAATATTGTGTACAGTCCTGATCGCCATACTACCCGAGACTTTGGAGAGGGTACCGAAACAATTCACCAGGATGTTGCTTGGTTTGGAGGGTATTAGATATGAGGAGAGATTGGGGGGTCTAACTTATGTTTGTTTTCACTTGCACAATAGACGTTTTACAGACCTATGAGAGACACCAATTGAATGGATAGTCAGAGTCTTTTCCAAGGATAAAAATGTCAATTACTAGAGGGTCAGTTTAAGGTAAAAGGGTGAAAGCTTAAAGGAGATGTGAGGGGCACATTTTTAACACAGAGGGTCGTAAATGTTTGGAATGCATGGCCAGAGGAGGTGGTGGAGGTGGCTACAACTTCAATGTTTAAGAGGCAATTTGACAGATTCATGAATAGGCAGGGAACAGAGGGATACAGACTGAGTGGGGGCAAAAGTTTAGACAGTTGTTATATGTCGGAGCAGTCTTGCTGGAATGAAGGGCCTGTTCCTGTGCTGTAGTTTTTGTTGTCGGTGCTTGGTATTGTCCTGACGATAGGAAGCTCACAATCTCAATGTGGGCTGTAGTTCTCCTTACGTGATGCTTGTTTATTACTGATTTAAGTGTGCAATAAACCATTAAAATAATTGAGAGGCTGTTTGGGCAAGTGTCGGAAGGTTTGCTCTGCTCTACAATGCGCTGCAGATGCAACCACATCATCAGGCTTTTGCTGAGGATTGTCTCATCCTGTGTTAATGAAGGGATTGCTTACAATTTTTGTTTGTAATGAACCCTTCCTCTCTGAGAGCATGTGCCAATTGGCAGCAGTTAAGCATTCAACTGAATTTAATGTTCTGGCATTTTGAACTCTGTGTGGCTAACTCATAATCTTCTCTGCGTTGTCACCCTTTGTTTCAAATGACAGTTGCGGCTAGCTTCCGAGATTGCCCTTGGCACAGAAACAAAAGAATTTGTAGGCTTCTGCTTACCACCAGTGGAGTGGCAGTGCCATCAATACAACACCAAATGGGCTCAATATCAGCCTCACATGTGCCTCTGGGTGAATTAAGAGGGCTCAGAAAATTCTCAGTTTTATTTTCGGTTGTGTTTGAGCCTGTGACATCTCTTATTTAAGTAGCAAATTCTGTGAACTCCCGGTGTGCCAAAGTACTTTGCAGCTAATTAAATATTTAGTCACACAGACCCTTCAGTCCAACTTGGTCAGACAGCCCAATCTGACCTAGTCCCATTTGTCGGCATTTAGTCCATACCTCTCCCAACCCTCCCCATTCACGTACCCATCCAGATGCCTTTAAAATGTTGCAACTGTACCAGCCTCCACCACTTCCTCTTGGCAGCTCATTCCATTCATGTAAGAGACATCATGGGATGCAATCTGATGGCAGTTGGTGCTAAATAAGACAGTTAATAACTGAAAGATTTTAACTGACAGCATAAGATAAGCTCCAACCACCAGGAAATAAAGGACCAGACCTGACAGGAATAATAAAGAGGTGTGTGTGTGTGTGTGTATGTTCTAGTTGTTGGTAGCTAACAGTATTGTGAGCCTGATGTCTGACAAGAGGCCATCATGTATCTCCAATCTAATGTAAATAGCTATTTAATCTTACGTTATAAACCTTTACTGCTTATCAGGATTAACCTATCTTCTGCTGAAGACTTCATGTTGACAGCCTTCCCACATGTTAGACTAATACCAATAAAAGGGTAGGTGGTAATGAATCTACCCAAGGCACCTCAGATCATTCTGGTGAATGTAACAACAACAACAACAACAGAAGGGTGGATTTCAGTGTAAGTGCCATGGAGGGTTTGAGGAGATAGGAGTTCTCCTGATTAGCTTCATGATCCTTGAGAAAACAGCCTGATCTTCCTGGCCAGAAACAATATTTATGGATACACTCACTTTAGCCTCTTTGAAACTGCCAGCTGGCTGAGGCCTGGCTACCCAGGAAGAATTCAGTCAAAAAACAGCATGACTGTCTCAATGAAACCAGCCAGCCTCATTATGTCACCCACTCTTCATTACTCTCTCCAATCCCTTAAAACAGAAAGCAGCTTCAAATCACTACCTCAACCGACCCGTTTTTGAGAATTATGATTCAGCCCCTGAGTGCCCATTATTACTTTCCACCAAATCCAGCAGCTCCTAGCTTACCATGTACCTACACTTCAAAAATAATTCTGATTTCTGCTTGAGGATTGTAGCATTGTTTATGGAAGGAAATGGGTCAAAGAGCAACTTGCTTCATTGTGAATTCAGAAATTCACTTGTTTCACTCCAGTAACTTATCCTTCTGTATTCTTTCTTCAACAATCCGTGGCATCACGATAATAGTGGTCAACCTTCATATTTTATTCTTTCAGTGCACCAATCTTGGTGCAAGGTAGATCTGTTTTAATCAAAACATGTTAAATAATACATCCATTGCACAATTTAATAATATGCATACTTAAGACGCATAAACTAATTTTAGAACTTGCCGTTATGACACGTATCACTTAATCAACAGATAAAAAGCAGATGGCTCTTACCTCATTGCTATTTGTAAAACCTTGCAAATACAGACTGATTGCTGTAATTCCTGCATTAAAGTAGGGACTGGATTTTTGCAAAGACTGTAATATACCTTTGGTAATGAAAATGCTACATTTGTGTAAATCTTTCTCCTGCGTGAACTTATAAAGGAACCTTCCAGTGATAAAGCAGGTGCTGCAGAGTTATTCAGGTAAGAAATGAATGGACTGTCGAGCTGAGCCTGATTAAATAATGGGCACAATGGCCCACCAAACTGCTACTTTAACAGGACCATCAAAAACTTTTTAAAATTTATGGTTAAGATACAACAGAAGTTCATTTCGTTTCAGATGAATCTAATCATTTATCTCATTAGCGTCCTATTTGTACAGAGAGGGTATGCCTTCGAAGAGTCAAAATATTTGTTTCTTCCTGAAATAATTTTGCATTGGCTTTTCTTGAGAATATACTGAGCCACCTATTTTTCTAGCAAGGCTGTGATGCCCATTTGCTTGCTGATTAAAACAGAACAGGAGCCATTTATGTTGTTACCCACGGACCACCTAAAAGAAAATTGTACACTTGCAAGTAACACCTCTGCAAGTACTGTCACCCTTCTGGGGATGCCGGTATGGCAACGTAAACCTCAGAACTTTAATGACTTTGTGGATTGAAAAAAATCAGCAAGAACTCTTTCTGATATAAATTGTTTCCCGAGACAAAAGAGACCAGGAGAAACTGTTATAAAGGAATTAAAAACAACATGCTAATTAAAGATCCTTGGGAAGAAGGAGTCAAAGCATCACAAACAATAGGAGAGAGGAGGTAACACTGCTTGATAACCTGCTGTCTCATGACAGAAGAGCAATTAAGACTGCCTGCAGAAGGCATGAACTGAAGTAAAGGGGTTAATAGCACAGGCTGTTTTAAAAAGACCATGTCTAAAAATGACAAACAGTGTACCACTAGTAACCAGACTCCAGGCTGAATACTTTCCATCAACCACCACTCGCTGCCTTCTTTCAGAAAGCCAGTTTCTAATCCAAAATGCTAAATCACCCTCAATTCCATGCCTCTGCATTTTTTCCAGCAGCCTAACATGTGGAACCTTATCAAAGGCTTTACTGAAGTCCATGTATACCACATCAACTGTCCTACTCTCATCTACATGCTTGGTAACCTTCTCAAAAAACTCAATGAGGTTTGTGAGACACGACCTTCCCAAATTGTTGCTTGCTAGAAGATTATAAATAATATCTCTTACAATCTTTTCTAAAACTTTTCCTACAACAGAAGTAAGGCTTACTAGTCTATGATTATGTGGGTCATCTCTACCGCCCTTCTTGAACAAGGGCACAACATTTGCAATCCTCCAGTCCTCTGGTACTAAACCTGTAGACAATGACGACTCAAGTATTAAAGCCAAAGGCTCTGCTATCTCCTCCCTAGCTTTCCAGAGAATCCTCGGATAAATCCCATCCGGCCCATGGGACTTGTCTACTTTCACTCCTTCTAGGATTGATAACACCTGTTCGTAACTGACCTCGATCCTTTCTAGTCTAATATCTCAGATTTCATTCTTCTCTACAATATTCTCCTTTTCCTGAGTGAAAACCGATGAGAAATGTTCACTTAGCATCTCTCCGATCTCCACAGGGTCCACACTCAACTCCCCACTTCTGTCTTTGACTGGCCCTATTCCTACTCTAATCATTCTTTTATTCCTCACATACCTATAGAAAGTTTTAGGGTTCTCCTTTATTCTATTTGCTGAAGACTGCTTGTGTCCTCTCTTTGCTCTTCTTAACTAAGTCTTTAAATCCTTCCTAGCGGATCTGTAACTCTCCATCGCCTCATCTGAACCATCTTGCCTCATCAACACACAAGCCTCCTTCTTCTGCTTAACAAGAGATGCAATTTCTGTAGTAAACCACGGTTCCCTTATCTTATCACTTCCTCCCTGCCTGACAGGGACATATCTATCAAGAATACGCAATATCTGTTCCTTAAACCAGCCCCACATTTCCATTGTCTGCATCCCCTGCATTTTGCTCCCCCATTCTATGCATCCTAATTCATGCCTAATCGCATTATAATTGCCGTTGCCCCATCGATAACTGTTGACCTGTGGCATGTACCTATTCCTTTCCGTCACTAAACTAAATGTATTATGGTCACTTTCTCCAAAGTGCTCACCTACAATTAAATCAAACACTTGACCTGGTTCATTACCAAGCACCTCCTCTCTTGTCAGCCCTTTGGTCTCCTGTGTCAGGAAACCCTCCTGTACACATTGGACAAAAACTGATCCATCCAACATACTAGAGTTATAGCATTTCCAGACAATGTTGGGGAAGTTAAAGTCCTCCATAATGACCACCCTGTTCCTTTTACTCCTACCCAGAATAATTTTTCTAATCCTCTCTTCCACCTCCCTGGAACTCTGCGGAGGCCTATAACAAACTCCAAGCAGTGTGACCTCTCCTCTCCCTATTCCTTGCCTCGCTATCACGTGGGAGGGGTAACAAACCAGAGATAATAACTCTGTTCTAGCTCTCAGCTTCCACCCTAGCTCCCTGAAATCCTGCCTTACATCCCTCTACCTATGTCATTGGTACCTATATGGACCATGACTTGAGGCTGGTCACCCTCTCCCTTCAGGATCCCAAAGATACAATCCGAGACATGTCAGTTCTAGTTATAAAACCTTAAGTTATCTCAAGAAGGTGACTTAAAAGAAGTTCTAGGATTTACATATTACATATTAATGAATTAAAGCTTGTATTCTAAAAGGTGAAAGACTTAACAATCCAGGTTTGTGAAATAATCACTGCATGACATTGTAATCTTTTGCTATAAATTCTGTGTCTTATGATCTTATGCTCCACAACCACCTGATGAAGGAGCAGCGCTCCGAAAGCTAGTGCTTCCAAATAAACCTGTTGGACTCTAACCTGGTGTTGTGTGATGTCTAGTTTTCTAAGCACATTCTGCCTTTACATTTGACCATGGCTGTCTACCCACTTTGGTTCCATGGCCATAGTATGCACGGTGAACAAAAATGCGATGCATTCCCCACTGAGCTTTACTGCTGAGAAAGCAGCACTTGGAACAAATTCGACCCCTTGCCTAATTTGTGTTGGATCGGGACACAACAGAACTCGAGCCAAAAGAAAATCAAAGCACATGTTAAACAAACCTTTGGGCATTGTAATGATGGCAACCTTTGAGGCCAACTGGCTATGATGAACATTCAAAACCGTAGTTCTTTATAGAGCAAGGAAGTGGCAATGAGTACAGGCAGTGCTAGAGGGCAGCAAACACTGCCTTGGTTATAACTCGATTGAATGAGAAATTCCTACATTAAGGAAGTATTGTCCACATTGCAAGACATTAGCCTCCTGCCTTTCTTGTTTCCAGTCCTGTTATCGAGGACAGATAGGATGAGATGTCTCATCTGTTTAAGAAGGGAAGAATTTCTGTTAAAAGGAACATTGTAGTGGTCGGAATGGTTGAATGGTACATTAACTCCTGAAGTCTCATAAACCACGTCCTGCCGTGGGATCTGAGGGACTGAAAAGATGGCTCCCAAGAGTGAGAGGAAGAGGCCAGCCTCTCAAACCAAGCAGGGCATGAATGGAGATGGCTGAGGAAGTGAGCAGCAGGAGGACGATCCCGCAAGTGTGGAGGTACTGCATCAAGAGAATCCAGTACCTCGGCGAAGCCTTGAGACTGAAGAACATCTTCACCCAGAGGATTGTGAATCTATGGAATTGCTTGCCCACTGAAGTAGTTGATGCTACTTCAGTAAATGTTTTTAAAGCTAAGATCGATGTTTTTTGAACAATGAAGGAATTAGGGGTTACGATGAGAGAGCAGATAAATGGAGCTAAGGCCACGAAAAGATCATATTGAATGGCGGAGAGAGCTCAAAGGGCAAGATGGCCTACTCCTGCTCCTGCTCTTATGATGCTTTTCTAGCATAGTCCTGCACAATATTCCTCAGACCAACACTCTCAGCAGCTACACGCATTGCTGTTACACTAAGCAGCTTCCCACGTCCCCACCTGAGCAGCCGACACCCACGTTCACCCTCAATGCCTTCAGGCATTCATCCCTCACCAGTGTTGTTCCCTCCTTCCTTCCCACACAATCCACTCCTCATACTCACAACTCTCCGCTTTCTTGCCTCGCAGTGAAGAGATTGAGCAACTTTGGTGACAGGGAGACAACTTTTTTTTAGATTACTTACAGTGTGGAAACAGGCCCTTCGGCCCAACAAGTCCACACCGCACCCGCCGAAGCGCAACCCACCCATACCCCTACATCTACACCTTACCTAACACTACGGGCAATTTAGCATGGCCAATTCACCTGACCTGCACATCTTTGGAGTGTGGGAGGAAACCGGAGCACCCGGAGGAAACCCACGCAGACACGGGGAGAATGTGCAAACTCCACACAGAGAGTCGCCTGAGGCGGGAATTGAACCCGGGTCTCTGGCGCTGTGAGGCAGCAGTGCTAACCACTGTGCCATCGTGCTGCCCACCCACAACTGGATGGTGGGTGGGCGATTGGCACCAGTAACAGTTGGCATAATGGTCACTGGCCATGAATGCCTTCCAGGTGGGTCCCTAGCTCCAGCCTCTCTGTCCTGTGAAGTGACATGTGGCTGAGGGAGGAAACTGCAACTGGTGTTGCTGTTCCAAGGTACTTACCCTCCTGTCATGTCGAAGGCTGACAGAACAGCAGGACAGATCAAGGCAAGCGACATCCAGGACAGGAGATCTGAAGTCCAAGAAGTTAGAAATCGCTTAGGAAACAGTGAAAGTACTCAGAAAAGTACTGTGATGGCTGCCTCTCACTTAGGCAGCTCTGCTCCTCTTCAGTTTCACTGCTTGAAGGTTGCCTGGCCTGTCAGTTTCACTGAGCATGTGCTCCCATCTCACCTCGTTGACCATGGCAAGTTCCACGCAGCTTGGGAAAGGCTGGCTGTTAAAGACAGCATTTTGATTAAATCCAGAGTTAACTGGGAATTTAAATGCTTTCATCACCTCAGAGAGGGATGCAGGCTCAACTGCCAATCCGTCTGGGTTACACCCAGAAGTGGGCAGAGCATACTGAGTTTCTGACTTAACATCAATTTTCGGGGTTTCAACCTCCTCCCCTCCCCCTTGCCAGGGCTCCTTCCCTACGCAATTACATTTCTCCCAACTATTTTCTCAGCCCTGTTACAACAGGCTGTACAACTTGCACCCATCAGTTTGAATATGAAAACTGTGAGGTTAGCAAACTAACCTTCTATTTGCAAATCCTCATAGAATCCTAATAAGGTGGAAGTATGTTATTCAGCCCATCGAGTCCACACTGACCCTCCAAAGAGCATTGCACATAGACCCACCCCCCACCCTATATTTCCCATGGCTAATCCATCGAACCAGTACATCTTTGGACTATGGGAGGAAACCGGAGCACCCATAGGAAACCAAAGCAGACACAGGGATAACGTGCAAACTCCACGCAGTCAGATGTCTGAGGTTGGAATCGAACCTGGGTCCCTGGTGCTATGAAGTAGCAGTGCTAACCACTGAGCCACTGTGCCACCCTTGCAAAGGGCAAGCCCATTAAAGAAAAATGTTTTAACTGGTGACTATTTCATGTTAACATAAGTCCTTTTCAGTAAATGAATGACCTGCAAGCAGATAGGTCACAAAAGAGGGAGACCTTGCAATGCAGTGGATAGCATGATCCCCTCCCCATGCTGAGCAAGATTCGAGTCCCATGACAAGATTCTTGACACAGAAATAATGCCCATGATGCAGTCTAACAGGCTGATAGTGAACCTATAAATCCTTCCCTGGTTATAATCTCTTCCAACCTCTTGCATAGGGTAGAATGTACAAAAGCTTAAACGCATGTGCCAACAGGTTCAAGAACAGCTTCTTCCCCGTTGTTATTAGACTTAAAAATTACATAACACCAGGTTATAATTTAACAGGTTTAATTGGAAGCACTAGCTTTCGGAGCGATGCTCCTTCATCAGGTGGTTGTCCCAACTTGTTATTAGACTGCTGAATGAACCTGTACTAGGTACACGTGACAATAAGAAATCAAAATAAATTTCCCCAGAAAGGTGAACTGTGTGCATGAAGATATGCAGGACTAAGTTTATAGGAATGCGACTTGGAGTATCTCTCCTGTCTGCCACAAAATACCACAAACCACCGAGACACTTAGTGATACACAATGTTGCACAGTAGTTGCACTGAAATGCAAACAAGTGAGAGATCATGGGTTCATAGTTCCCCTCCAGAACAGTTACCATCACCTCAAAGACAAAGAAAAGTTCCTGTAAAAGTAAAAGCTTCAGATAACTGGGTATTACACAGCCAAGAAGAAGTTTGAGAATTTAAAGGTGCAGAACAAAGAAAACCACAATAGGTTGTAGACCATCAACCTTCAGGTACAGGGGTTTGAAAGAGATTATAAATTTGAGACTGATGTATTATGATGTGATGCTCAATGCTGACACCATTATATATTCAGGTGCCAGGGCACCAATCACTTTGTATCATGGCTGGGATAGACTGTTGCCAACAATCAAGTCTTCCAACACAGGTGTAAGGGGCTGTTCAGTAGTTTCTGGTGGAAGATGGATCACAAATAAATCTCAGCTAAAGAGAGAATTGTCTCGCATGACAGTACAGGTTACATTAAATCTTAAGCATATTAAATTTGACTAACAAGAGTTTTGTCTCCAACAAATGACTGTGCCAAACTTCTCTGCTTCTCCACCCAGAGGCTGTGTGGCAAGGTGCTGATAGCCACACCCTCCCAAAACCTCAGAGGTTGGTCTACTTCGCCTTGTGTTGCCTTGAGATCCCTCCCACCTTGCCTTCCTCCCATAACCATCCTTGACCCGCCTCAATTCATGTCACTGTTTTCCCCCTTGACTGTCCACTCCGTGACTGGCCCGAATTGATAACTGACCGTGGCCAAGCCCCTGGATGGTGTGCGGACTGTACACATGGCTGGCATTACTGAGACACCTGACCAACAGTGGCCTTCTCCCCTTGATTGAACTGCGAACTAGCTCCTAACTTCTCCCTAATATGGCCATTTGGTTGAATAATGTGCAGTGTGTTTGTTGCACAGGCAGCTGGTACATACTAACTGGAGTGGCGCAGCAGGCGAGGCATGGATACTGCAAGCATTCCAGTAAGCGCTAAGAGAGCAGCCTTGAGAAGCAGCCTGGTCCAGTCCTGGAACTGGGTCCCTGTCCGTGTGTACAAAGCTTCCTTGCTGCAGCCTTTCAATGCTAGTTGCCAATGCACCCTGCAATACAAATCTGTGCTTCCTAAGTGCCCAGCATGTGGATTGGAGAGGTGCCATGAGGATCATGGGAGATTGGCAAATGCTAGATGCCAATGTCCGTGGATGAGGGATCTGTGTGGCTGATGCCCTGAGATGATGTTTGGTGCTGAGCAACATGGGGGTCCGCACAGCCAGCCATCACCAGGTACCTGCTCTGACGTCCACATTGAGAATCCTCAATGTCTAGTTTGTTCAGCGTGTTTGTTAGGGTAGAAAGTGTAAAATTAATGAAGTGGGATGTGCTGTTAATAAGGTGTCTAACAAGCAACTTAATAAGACAACTGGTGAGAATCTTGCCTCAACACCTGACAGATACATAAAAGATATACGGAGTTGTCCCGACATTGAGATGGGCCTTGCTGGAACTCACATGCAATCTCCCATACATAACCTGTGTTGTTCAGGCACTTGTAAGATTTCACCCATTGTTTCGAAATGATTTTCCACCACTGAGGTTACACTGACTGGTTTGCAGCTCTTGGACTTATCTTTGAAGCCTTTCTTGAACAAAGGCATAACATTTGCAGTTCTCCAGTCCTCTGGCACCATCCCAAGTCTTCGGAGGGTTGGAAGATTATGGACAGTATTTCCTGGATGTATCTGATCCAGTCTTGGAGACTTATGAACTTTACATACAAGGTGGCATATCTTAAACAACCACTTTCAGTGCAATTTCTATATCTCTCCCATGGAGAATTCTCAGCCTTCTGACTTTGGCATTTTGGGGATATCTTTTTCCTTTCAGCCTGGCATAGTCTTTAGTTGTCAATGGCTGGAAGTCAATAGCTAAACTTTGCACTTCACCACCTTCCTCCTTTCTTTGTAGCCTCTCCAAACAAATCTATCCAGTAAAGCAGTTTGGTGTCTGTTCTTCCTTTTTTTGATATACTTGTTCATGGGATGTGGGGGCTGACATTTATTGCCCATGTCTAATCGTCCAGGGGAAGTTAAGAGTCAACCACATTGTGTGTATCTGGAGTCACATGTAGGCCAGACCATATAAAGATGGCAGCTTTCCTTCCTTGAAGGATATTGATCAATAAGATGGGTTTTTACAATAGACAGCGGTTATATGCTTGGTATTGGGTTAGCATGCTTTAATTGTTTTTAAATTGAATTCAAATTTAACCACTCCAAAAACCCCAGCAGATCATCCCAACTTAATGATGCTGTTCCAAATGCTTGCAACAATCCCCATAAACACCCTTTGGCACAAACACAGGGTCTTCCAGGATAGAAGGCAGAGGGGGAGTACTAGCCTGGACCTGCTTCTGGGTCCAGCAGCTTTTCCACTACTAAAAACTAGCCAAACCAGAGAAAAGCTGGGCTGGGAGAACTGGCCACAAATTGTACACATTTTTTTTAACTTGAAAGCCTTCTGTCTGAGGTGATATCTGTTAGTTATTGTCAAATTGGTGCTAAAACCCTTCAACCTCCAGACTCTTCAGAGTCTGTATCATTTACAACCTCTTGGAAGAAACATCAAGGACTGGATAACCTAGTTAAAGGATCAGCTTCATCTCACATGTACAAACAGATTCAAGAACACCTTCATGTGGGTGGCATGGTGGCACAATGGTTAGCACTGCTGCCTCACAGCACCAGAGTCCCGGATTCAATTCCCACCCCAGGCAACTGTCTGTGTGGAGTTTGCACATCCTCCCTGTGTCTGTGTGGGTTTCTTTCGGGTGCTCTGGTTTCCTCCCACAGTCCAAAGATTTGCAGGTTAGGTGAATTGGCCATGCTAAATTGCCCGTAGTGTTAGGTAAAGGGGTAAATGTAGGGGAATGGGTCTGGGTGGGTTGCTCTTCGGCAGGTCGGTGTGGACTTGTTGGGCCAAAGGGCCTGTTTCCACACCGTAAGTAATCTAATCTAATCTTCTTCCCTGCTGTTATCAGACTTTTGAACGGATCTCTCAAATGTCGATTCTAAGCTCTCGGTCCGCACCTTCTCAGCGGCTGTAACACTGTATTCTGCACTCTGTTCTGCTACCCTGATGCACTTCTTATTGCATAATCTGCCTGAATAGCACATAAGACAACAATTTTCACTGTATCTCGGTACATGTGACAATGATAAATCAAATCATTCACGAAGAAGTCATGCACTGTAAAAGAAAGAAAGAATTGCAGTTATGTAGGACCTTCCCAATCTCTGGACACCCGAAATCACTTTCAAACTAATCAATTAGCTTTGAAGAGTATTCATGATAATAGGAATAAGTTAGGGATAGGAATAGGCCATTCAACCCCATGCCATTCAATGAATGGCATAACTTATTTGTATCCTAATTCAAATGATCCTCTTTGTTGGAATATTGTTAGGAGATTTTAAGGGTAAAGCAGGACTTCCGTACTGCTTCTCCCATCAGGTCTCAGTCCCAGGTCTTCTGTCATGACCGGGAGTGAGGTTTCTCATGTCCATATTCAACAGCAAATATTTAAGCAGTGGGAATGTACTCTACATTCTTGCCTCTATATTCCTCAAAGGTCTTGAAACTAAAACTTATGGATGCTGGATTGCAAATTATGAATTGAGTTATTGAATATATTTGTAGCTCAGATCGATAGCTTTTTGAGAGGGTAGTTTAAGGCTGTGAGATAAAACAAGTGCAGTTGTGGCCATGATCTTATTGACTAGTGGAGTAGCCTTGAGGAGTCATATGGCTACTCCTGCTCCTACATCTTATGATCTTAGCATCTGCTGCTTTTAGTCAGGGAGGATTGCACAGTCACTGTCTGTTTACAGAGACCTGATGGGAGAAGCAGTACAGAAGTCCTGCTTTACCCTTAAAATCTCCTGACAATATTCCAACAAAGAGGATCATTTGAATTAGGATACAAATAAGTTATGCCATTTATTGAATGGCATGGGGTTGAATGGCCTATTCCGATCCCTAACTTATTCCTATTATCATGAATACTTCCTAACTTCTCTCCTGAATGGCCTGGTTCTGATTTTAAGGTTATGTCACATCATCCAAGTCTGATCCACCACCTTTTCCTACTCATTCCTGGGAAATGTGGGTCAAATTGAAGAGCCAATCAAATTTGTCCACAAGCTTGCAGCCCCCAGCATTGGTTAACACCATACTTTCTGAGATTACTCGCTAGCATTTGCAGGCCAAAACAGATGCATCTATCGAGACCTTTTGTTTAAATTAGTAGCCAATGCGGAATAAAATGATGATCATAATGATGCCCACTTTCAACATTACTTACCTGCAACTAGCTTTGATAAGCACTGCATTCCTAATTATCAAAATGAGACGTCAACATGAAGCTACAACACGGACAACTTGCATGCCAAACAATGGAAGCATCACACTGAAGACAGAGCTGTGAAATCTCCCGAGCAAACATGTTAGGTCTAAGCTTTGCAATCCTGCCACACTAATCCTGACAGACTACTAAACAAAAATCGGGAGGTTGAGGCTTCACAAATATCTTTACCCTCACTGATGGGGAGGTCAAGTGAATCAGCGCAAAACATCAACCTGACGCAAATGCATCCATCTTTATCCAGAAATGCCAAGTTGATAATCCTCCTCCTGAGGCCCCCAGCATCATAAATAGCAGCCTTCAGAAAATGTAATTCATTCTATCTGATATCAAGAAATGGCTGAAGGCATGGATACAGCAATGGAAAGGGGCTGACAATATTTTAAGAATAGTACTGAGGACTGGTGCTCCAGAACTAGCCATGCTCCCCTCCAAGCTGTTCCAGTACAGCTTCAACATCAGCATCCATTTTGTAATGTGTAATGTGCAAAATTGCCCAAATATGTCCAGTGCTCAAAAGGCATTACATGCTTGGTCAAAGCTTGGATGAAAGATCCAAGCTCCAGTGATGTGGGAAGAGTGTTTTTGATATCAGTGTTGTGGCTACAAGTGTATGTTAGAGATAGAAATCTTATGGCATGTAACTCACCTCCTGAGTTTCTAAAGCCTGTCCACCATCTGCAAAGTATACGTCAGGAGTGTGATGGAACGCCATTCACTTGCTCAGTGAATGCAGCTCAAGAAGCTTAATAACATTCAACTCAAAACAGTGTGCTTAAATTTCACCAGTGTGTACTACTACAAGATGCACTACACCAAAGCTCCTTCGCAGTCTCCAAATTCACAATCTCTATCACCCAAGACAAGAGCAACAGATACATGTTAACACCACCACCTGCAAATTCCACTCCAAGCCACTCACCATCCTGACTTTGGAAATATATTACTGTGCCTTCGCTGTCACTGGGTCAAGATCCTGGGACATCATCCGAACAGCACTATGTGTGTATGGACTACAGTAAGCAAAGAAGCTAGCTGGTCTCCACCTTCTGAAGGGCAATTTCGGTAACCCAACAAATGCTGACCTTGCGCAGAAACCACAACAGTATCTGCTTATAATATGACTTCTTCAAGCTTTTCTGATTCCTTTCTTTTCTAAACTTCTACACTTTGGCGAAGAATAAGAGTCAGGACATGATCAAGCTGTGTTTGCTCAGTAACACATCATCATGCTATAGTTCATAGCAAGGCTACAGTGTAGAGGATGCAGAAGCAATCTTCACAGTTAACCCCTGTTTGATCTAACAGGCATTACTCGTGTACAATGGCTTAGCGATGATGAATGCAGTGAGCTGGTGCATCAACATTATTTGTTCAGTCATGAAGGTTAATTCATTCATGCTTATCATTGAAAGTAGCAGTCAGGCTTAAGAATCAAGTTGTGCTCTGCGATCTTGCCCTCTTGTTGAATCTGTCACTTTGCAATCTGTGAGGTTGTATCTTTTGAGATATTGCTTGTTGCCCAATGATGGAATTTTCCCAAAGCTGTTACCTGGGACTCTGTTGTGGAACTCTGACCTCTCACTTGTAAAGTTAGGGATTCAAGCACCTCTCCAAAGATTTAAGTGCATTACCTGGGCTGACACTCCAGTGCAGTCCTGAGTGAGTACCATCAGAGATGCCATATTTTGGATGTTGATACCCATATGTACTTTAGGCAAAAGATCCAAAGCCCCTTTTTAGGAAAGGAATGCAAAACAATATTTACCCCTTATCCAAAATCCCTAAAACCAATGATCATTGTTGCCTTACCTGGAACCTGCTGTATACATTTTGGCTGCAGGAATTTCCTAGGATAAATGTAATAATTGCAATTCAAATGTGCTTACTTGTTTCCAATACATTTTGGGACTGTCTGAGATTGAGTGTGTGATCAGAGCCAAAGCTGTTGTGGGAAGAGCTGAAAGAGGGACTGCTCAGAAATGCCTTGGGTGGCACCTACTGTGATGATGTCATATAGACCTTGGGGGGATAATGGTGTGGAATCTTGAAGGAGCAACGGGTTTCCATAGGGTCTTCCTCAAAGTCTCTGTAAAAATGTCCATCCAATGCCAATCTAACTAATCCATTCTTGATATCATGCAATAAGCTACATCCTGGTTAACACATGAGCATCTTCTCCTTGGAATACCAAATGGTTTTCCTGGATCAAACAGGCTCTGCAGATCCCTACCAGGAACAAAGACAGCAGCAGGAAATCTACCAAATAACTTGGTGAGGATTTGTTTTATTACATGTTTACACATGAATGGAATCTATTTCACTGTCTCCTATGTACTGGCAGGTGTGCAGATCTGAAGATTTCTACAGGCACAGGCTAAGGAAGGCTACTTGAGTTGACAAACAGTTGCTGGAATGAGTAAAATATTCATGACCCCTACAGAAGAGAACTTGTGGCAGGATTCAAAAAAGGTCAGATCTACAGTCATTGCTAAAAAGAGGAGTCGGCCAAGTGGTATTATCACTGGACTATTAATCCAGAACCTGGGTATCCAGGTTCAAATCCTGGATAGTTGATGGCGGAATTTGAATTCAATTAAAAATCTGGGATTAAGAGTATAATGATCCCCATTAAACTGTTTCCAGTTGCCAGGAAAAATCCATCTGGTTCATTAATGCTCTTTAGGGAAGGATATCTGCTACCCTTATCTGATCTAGCCTATGTGCAACTCCAGACTCACAGCAATAAGTGGTGGACTGTCAACTGTTCTCCCAATAATTATGGATGGGCAATAAATACTGGCCTGGCCAGTGATGTCCACATTAAAAATAAAAGGGCTTCAGACCTGGTAAGAGAAGTGCAGTAGCAGTGAGCTGAGAATTCCATGGAACTGGAGTACTGGCCTCACCAACACAGTTACAGGTTGCATCGTGAGCCAAAGATCTGTAGAGTGGTTAAATATAAGCTGTTCAGCGATGGGCATCAGAGGCTGTGTGAACAGAGTTGAACTCCATGGTGGGCACAGAGAATATGTTTAAAAACAGCAGAGTTTAAGGAGGGGAAAGCTGGAAGTAATCAAATTGCCACCATTGCAAGCAGACACCTTTGGGCATGGCTTCAGTAATAGATGCCAAGGACCATAGAAGTGATTAAACAATATTACAAGCCTGGAAATATTATGAAGTCAAAATCAAAACAATGATAGTATAATGTAGAAGCCCAAGCAGACACAGTGTAACAGAAGAAGTAAGTTAGGAGATAATTCAGGTTGCAGAATAGGCAAAATATCCCATATTTCAATGTCAGTAAAGGCAGGAAGCATTTATTTAAACCATATACAATGGGACATATCCAGTTAAAAAAAAATGTCGAACATGCATGATCCAGAAATAAATGTTAAAATAACAGAATTGATTCTATGGAGCTGAGAAAGCAGGATTTAACCAGTAAATCTGTTTATGAGTTGACCTTATTACTAAATCCATAGGCAGTGGGATTACTTAAGAAAATGTGAATCATTATTAAGGCTATGATTATCAGAAATAATTTGGAAAAACCAAAACAATAAATAGTTCCTCCATTTTACTCACAAGAGGTAGGTATCCTCCACTTTGACAGGAACGTCAAAACTTTGAACACAGTCAAACATGTTAGTAACTTTGCTCTATTGCAGAATTAAAACTCTTTGAAGGAAGGAAAGTAAATAATCACATTAGGAATTCATGGCAAAAGAAATAATATCACAAGGAAGATTAAATTGAAAAGATAGGCCAGGTAAAACACAGAGATGGACATCTTAGAGAAGACAATTCTGAGGTTACAGAATTGCTTTCAAACCCAGTATCAATTCAGAATTTGCACAAATAAATTCAATTTTGTAAACAATTGAGAATATATTTGCTGATGTTATACCACAAGGTGTAAAAGAAACAATGAATGTTTTTGATGAAATTCTGAAAGACTTTGACAATTATTTTAACCTGAGAATAAATAATATTGAAAAAGTAAGGTGCTACAGAGGAATTAAAAACAGGATGATCCACAGATAATTTAATTCATGATCTTTATTGATTAATGGGAAAATATGACTATAATTCATAAGAGACAGGCATTGGAATTATTGATGACACTTTGTCAGATTTATTACAGTCCAAAGAAGATTTAAATGTAGAGAAAAACATTCAGATGGTGAATGAAACAGAAATCTGGAATTAATACCGATCAATCCTAAAAGAAAATGCTGGATTTAGGTTTAAACCACATAAGCTCCAGTTTACGATGTCAGATTATGAGAGGCTTCTAAATATGAAAAGATATAATGAAAAATCAAGTTTTACATAAATGGCTTAAAGATAGAGAAGACCAGCAAAGAAAATTGTCCAAAATGGTAATGCTCATTCTGATAATGACGAAAATAACTTATATGGCTATACAATTATTGTATCAAATAATCCTGCTGGATATTAAACATGATCAGAAAGCTTTGATTTATTCTAAGCCTGCATTCAAGAAACGTAATATTCAGATTCCCAGGCTCCTGTATCTCACACACTGATGAACTGCAGTGCAAGGTCATGGGTAAAAAGTACCTCCACTGTGCTGACAGTCACATCATCCATTTAGATACTTTGATTACAAAATAAAACTTCTTCTTTGTAGTGTTTGTCAACACAACACAACTTTTGGAATACAATGTTCAATTCTGGTCTCTCTGCTATAGAAAAAGTTAAAAATCACACAACATCATGTTATAGTCCAACAGGTTTATTTGGAAGTACTAGCTTTTAGAATGCTGCTCCTTCATCAGGTAACTAGTGATGAACTACTCTGTGTCTGTCGCAAGACCAATGGGGTCCAGTTTGGGGGTGGGGCAAAAATTGAGCCCTCAGCTGTGAACTTCAATCTGTCCTGGTTAGAATTAGAATTCCTGCAGTGTGGAAACAGGCCCTTCGGCCCAACAATTCCACACAAACCCTCCAAAGAGTAACCCACCCAGATCCATTCCCCTACACTTTATTTGCCTAATGAACATAATCTGCACACCCCTGTACACTATGGACAATTTAGCATGGCCAATTCACCTAAACCGCACATCTTTGGATTGTGGGAGGAAACCAAAGCACCCAGAGGAAACCCACGCAGACACGGGGAGAATGTGCAAACTCCACCTAGACAGTCACCCAAGGCTGGGACCAAACCCAGGTCCCTGGTGCTGTGAAGCAGCAGTGCTATCCACTGAGCCATGCTAGCACTTTCAAGTAAACCTGTTGGACTATAACCTGTGTTGTGTGATTTTTAACTTTGCCCACCTCAGTTCAACATTGGCACGTGGTTGAAGGGTATATTTCAATAAGTTGACAATCAATTTCCAGGTGGTGATAACGTTTTCAACTGTGGTGCCTGGGGAGGCTTGGCTGCAGTTGGTGGTGATGCCACGTTCCTCCAATTTCTTTTTCTTGGCGGGCATGTACGTGGTGTAGTTCTGATGCTTTTCGGCTTGGCAGTGTCTCGTAACTATATTGCTGTATCTTGAGCCCAAGCTAAGAGAGTAGACTCTACCTTGATTTCAGCATTATGGCACCTACTGTAGAGTTGGTTCATGAGATGATTGAGGAGTTTGTGAGAGGTGTGTCAGCAAAGTCTCTCAGCACAGTCTGTGTTTTAGGTCAACTTGAGTGGGTGGGTGATCCGTAATCCTTTTGGGACCTTCCCTGCTTTCTTGCACTTCTGCAGGAACTTGATGTCTGTGTTGATATGCGTGATCTTCTTAGAGATCCTCTCCACTTTGAGCAGGCAGTTGGTGGTGTCGATGGTAGCCATGATACTGGTGTTGGACTGGGATGGACAAAGTTAAAAAGACACTTGATGAAGGAGCAGTGCTCTGAAAGCTAGTGCTTCCAAAGAACCCTGTTGGACTATAACCTGGTGTTGTGTGATTTTTAACTTTGTCCACCCAGTTCAACACTGGCACCTCCACATCAAGCTACAGAAAACTTGCTGTTAAATTTGAAAGGGTTCAGAAAAGACTTACAAAAATGTCACCAGGTTTGGAGGGTCTGAGCTATAGACAGAGTCTGAATAGGCTGGGGCTATTATCCTAGAGAGTTGGAGGCTGAGGGATCACCTTATAAAGGTTTATAAAATCATGAGAGCCATGGGTAGGGTGAATCGCCAAGGTCTTTTTTCCAGGGAAAGGGAGTCCAAAATTACAGGGCATAGGTTTAAGGTGAGAGGGGAAAGATATAAAAGGGACCTAAAGGGCAACGCTTTCAAGCAGAGGGTGGTGCGTGTATGGAATGAACTGCCAGAGGAAGTGGTGGAGGCTAGTACAATTACAACATTTAAAAGGTGTCTGGATGGGTATGTGACTAGAATGGGTTTAGAGAGATGTGGGCCAAATGCTTTTAATTTAGGATATCCAGTCGGAATTGGACGAGTTGGACCAAAGAGTCTGATTCAGTGCTGTAAGACTCTATGATGATAATAAAAACATTTTTTGAATTTTCAATTGTTTCCCTTTTAAGAAATATACATTCATGTTCTGAAAACACATAAACTGTGAAAATATTCCTTGCTTTCCATGGCACTGGGTATATATATATATATATATATATAGATGGTTGAAATGTACGGATTGCATTTTTGCACTTCGACTTCACTTGTAAATGTAGATAAATGAATTCAAAGTAGGGTTTATTTCTCATATTATTACAGAGAAGTGTGTTCAAAAGGCAAGAATCTTTGACAGTCGATGTTGAAGAAAAAACAGCTCAGCTGCTTCAAGGTTGGTTAAAACAATGTCAGAACTTGAAAAAGAGGGTACGTTAAGAGCAGCAGCAGGCTTATCTGAACCTGGTGAAGTTACCAAACAGGACTACTTGCATGCCAAACAGCATAAGCAGAATTGAGTGACAGAACTTAGTTATTCCACAACCAATGGGTCAGATATGAGCTCTATCAGTTCGATCACATCCAGATGTGAATGACAGTGGAAAATTAAACCACTCACTGGAGGGTCCACAAATATCTACATCATCAATGATGGGGGAGCGCAGCGCATCAGTGCAAAAGATAAGGCTGAAGCATTCACAGCAATCCACAGCTAGAAGTGTCAAGAGGATGATCCTCCTGTGGTCCCCAGTGCACAGATACCAGTTTTTAGACAATCAGTGCAGTCCAGGTGATGTCAAGAAATGTTCAGAGGCACTAGGTACTGCAAAGGCCTACAACATTCCAACTCAGGCCCATGAGAGCAGTGAACAGATGGAAAATGAAATACTTATTGACCACCACGAGTCTGCGCTGTGCCTACTTGCCGCCACCGATGCTGTCAGTGCAAGCTCTTTACCAAGAGGCAAGTAAAATAAAAAAAGAGAAGAGACAAAAAGAGAAAAGTGGTCAGAGCAGATGAGCCCAGGCTCAGAAGCCCTACTCCACCATCATCTTACAGGAAGAAATGTTGGGTTTGTACACTTGCTTACAAGACTGCCCTTGCAAGAGTTTTGAAAGTGATTGCTTGCAACAGTTGTTCCACTATAACACCAAGCTTGTTAACAGTGACCTTGGTTTACAGAAGATAGTGATGTTTACATCATAGGTTCTGCTATCTTGGAAAGAAAAATGTGTTGGTGGCAGTGTTGTGACATAACATTAAACATTTGGCAAAACAGCACCACGCTGCTCACAGTGACAAAGATCAATGATGCAAGATAATGAAATGCTAAGAAAAGTGCCACACGTCATCTATGCAGCAAGGACAATTCAAAGAATTTGCCACAGTCAGAGTTGATACAGTGGCATTCCAACCTCTGAATGAAGTGAGGTAGCTGCCAAGACATTTTGCATTAAGTGCATTAAATGTGAAACTACAACGTCTGCATTCAGTACTGCACAGAGTAATGTGTGCAGTGATTCAATAAACAAACATTACCTGAAAATGCTCAAAGCCACAAAATCATGTTGCATCAGAAGCTCTGAACAAGCTTGTGTTCTGGCTGAACTGGTGTCACAATGCAAATTCTTGGAGCGAAGCTGTTTTACAACAATTGAAAACATGGTTGTTGCACATTGCAACATCAATAGACTGAAGACTCAACTGAAGTATCAAGGTGAATGTCTTTATTGGAGTGATGCTCTATTGGCTGCTCTAGATAGTGATGTTGACACTGCTGCATTTATTCTCCTGCTATGTGACCACCTGGAAAAAAGGTTTCTGGGAGAAGACTTAATGGATTGGCAAGCAAGCTGCCATCACCATGCCAACCAATTGTTAATTTGGAAAAGATAGTGTGGTATAACCAATATCAAAATATTCCCTTACACCAAACTCTGAAAAAAAATATGGTCACAAAGATATGTGAACAATATTCTGATTTCAAATTTGAGATTGTGGACGAAGACCAGACAGGTTCCGTTGAGTCAGGCATGCAGTGATATGGCCATCTTTGGCCGAAACGTTTCAAGAAGGGTCCATTCTTCTGACATTTCTGCAACATTTCAAACTTCACATTCTGACTGTGAGTGTGGATTTAGCCATTTCTATTAAAATCCATTCTGTGGATCAGAGTGTTACTGGCTAGGACAGTGTTTGCTGCCTACACTGAGTTGCTGTTGAGAAGATGGTGGTGAGCTGCATTCTTGAACCACTGCAGTCTGTGTTCACAGGGCCACCCAGATGCCTGTATGTGGGAATTGCAGGATTTTGATTCAGTGACAGTGAAGGAACGGTGATATATTTCCATGTTGGGATGGTGAGTGTCTTGGAAGAGATCTTGCAGGTGGTGGCATTCCTGTGTACCTTCTGCTGCTCCTGTCCTTCCAGATGGAAGTGGTCATGAACTCAAATTAAACCTTAATCCAGAAATAGATGTGAAACAGATGATTCAGACAATTTGATGCAAATTAAGTCACACGTTTCATCTGGGTAAAATATCAACCTGGTTGCAGTATGCAATCAATACAATAGATAAGTTGCCAAAGGAATGAAGAAATTGCAGGCATTCTTTGGCTCATGTATTATATGTGGTGCATATACTTCCACCACAAAATGGGTTCTGTTCACTCAGAGCTGGCTCTGAGGAAGCCAGATCACTGTCAAGGATATTCCACGTGGAGATAAAGAGCGACTTGATGATGGGATACCAGCCTCTGTAGAGTTATTTCAGTATCTTATACTTCCTTGATTGTGATCATGTATTCAGCTTCATGTACCAACTGGTAATTCTGTAATGGGCATGTTGAAAAACATCACAGACTGCGCCAAGTAGGATATAGGGTTGACCAAGATCTTGATGGATTTTGCCCCTTGCTTGCCCGGAATCAGTAGGAAATTAGCTGGAAATATTTCTGTGAGTACAGACTTGAAAGGCATCTTCTGTCCTGAATGATTCTATGATCCTGTAAGAAACTTGCTTCATACTATGAGCTGGATTGAAACCTGTGACTGTACTGGTTCAGCAGAAATGTCTTCCACTGGTACTAATATCTTTTTAGACTGTTTCCCTCATAGATTGAAATGTCTAAAACCGGGGTGGGGGGGGTGGGGGGGTGGGCATGAATTTAAGGTGAGGGGGGAAATGTACAAAAGGAGATGTGAGGAGTAAGTTTGTTTTTATTGATAGAGTGGTAAGTGCCTGGAATGCACAGCAGGGGTAATGTTGGAGGTAGATACAATCGGGGGATTTAAGGGGCTTTTAGAGAAGCACATGAAATAAGCAGTAGGAATGGAAGGATTTGGACCAAGAGCAGGCAGAAGGGATTAGTTTAAGTTGGTATCTAAACAACATAGTGGGCCGAAGGGCCTGTTCCTGTGTTGTACTGTTCGATGTTCTATGTTCACAACAACTGACTGTGCAATATTTATATATCCTCATTCAGAATTCCTCACCAACATCTTACAACCTGGCTCCGAATCTGTACTTCATTTTAATTAGTAGCTGATAGAAAGTTTTGACAGATGCATTTTATTGCCTCCCTGGAGCAGTTCTGAAGCCAAATTTTCAATCATTTGATCAGAAGAGCAAACAATACTTATGACCTGCAGCCTCAAGCTTATGAAGCAATTCAATAATTTTGACATTCCTGGGGAAATTCTTTTTATTAAGAGAAAGATTTTCCAGTGCAGGAAGTAATAACGTCAAACTGTTAATGCAGAAGCAAAGGTCATGTGAATTTAAACTCACTTTGTTTCTCAAATAGTTGAGTGCTCCAGTTATTTTTGTATTAGATTGGCAGCTTTTTATCACCAAGGACAGGACTCACAAGGTGGGAAAGGTTGACTCTGTCGCTGACTAAAAGCGGGCAGGTGACAACCCGATCCCTTATAAACATCTTTAAAGCTACAAGCAAATTCCTCCATCACCTTCTATAATCCTTGGATGCAAGCCTCATTTATGTAATCTTGCTTCATAATTTAACCTTTGGAACCCTGGTAACATTCTGGTGAATCTGCACTGCACTCCTTCTGAGGCCAACATATCTTTTCTTAGGATCAGTGCCCAGAAATGTTCACAATATTCCAAATGTGGTCTGACCTGCATTTTTGTGTAGCAGTATACCATATGAAAAGCCAATTTGCATACAGCCACTTCCCAACTTAGAAAACAATGTGCAAATGACCTATTTTAGTTTTGAGAGTGATACAAGCCAAGGAAGAACACCACTGCTCTTTTTCAAAATAGCGCTGTGCAATCTTTCACATCCACTGGAGCAGACAAAGCCTTTGTTTAAAGTGAAAGATGACCTTTCATCTTTCAGCACTCTGTCAGTGTTACAATGGAAAGTCAACTGAAATACTTGTGCTCCAACCTTAAGTTGACCTGAAATCCCAACTGTGCTGTATGAGTATGTTTCCATTTGAGGCACAACTGGCATTAGACTGTTTTTAAAATATTCATTACTGGAATGTAGGCAACTCCAGCTGGGTCAGTGTTTGTTGGTGAACCCCAATTGCCTTGGCAAAGGCAGTGGTGAGCTACCTCCTTGAACCACTGCCCTCCATTTGGTGTTGGGATATCCATAGTGCTGATGGTGGGTGGGGGATTGCTGGCGGGGTGCGGAGAAGGATTTTGAACCCACTGACCCTGAAGGAACAGCAATATATTTCCAAGTGAGGATGGTGTGTGACTTGGAGGGCAACTTGCGGGTAGTCCTCACACACCTGCTACCCTTGCCCTTCCAGCTGACAGAGATGGACAGTCTAGGAAGGACCATCACAGAAGCCTTGTGTGAATGTTTGCTGATTGTAATAGTACACCCCACAGACGCAGTATTAGAGTGGGGTGATGGTGAAGGTGGTGTTTGGCTGTCCATAACATAGGCTGCTCTGTCCTGGTCGCACTGCTGTGTTTGTGATCCACAGTGATGCCCACTTAACACACACCTTCCATCTCCCCCTCTCTGGGAGGTCCCAATTAAGATTGATTTCTGAATACATCCTGTTCACAAGTTTCTGAAACTCTGTGAATCTTGAAACAGTCTGTCTCTAGGTTTATGTGCGGAATAACTAAGGGAAGCAGGGACCAAAACAGAGGTTCTAAGCAGCTTCAGATTGCTATTCCCAGCTCCTGCAAATTCAAGAGGATGGGGCAGAGTGGCACAGCAGTCCTAGTCACTTCCTCATCGAACCTAACTCAAGTAGTTTAAAAAGGCTGGAATTTTGAAATGGTCGTGTGGGTTTCAGTGCAGAGTGGAGAGACATAGTTATTTTGCCTCAGGGCATCATCCTGGTTGTATATAAAGGTCAATAGGCTGAAGGGGATATTGGCATTTGGATTGAGGTACCCTTATCATTGAGTAGGTGTAAGGAAACTTAGGTGTTCAGACATTGAGTGGTGTTGTTAACCTCCACATCATGGCCAAGGCTAAACACAAGGTGATCACATGTTCATGAAGTCATGAAGATGCAGCAAGCAATAAAGGACATGGCAACTTGTGTTTGGCCCCCAGCAATGAGGGGTTTTACAGTAAGAGTGGAATACTGAGCATCGGGTTTGGGTGGAGTGTGGGGAGGCACACAGGAGGAGCAGGAAGGATAGTGAGGCCAAACTGCAAACACAGCAGTGAGCCAGAAATGATTGAGCACCTTAATATCAGCTCACATGTGGTTACACACTCCTGTATCGCCCCAGTCAGTGACCTCTTCCCCATAGCTGCGCTGTACCTCAATTTCACACCAGACAAGGAATTACAGGAACAAAGGGCATTGGCTTTCACTTCCATTGATAGACTCTCTCAAAACCCTTAAGACTCCATGTGACCGACAAAGCAGGAAATAGCTGGCCAGTGGAATCCTGAAGAAAAAATCAACAAACTGCATAAATCCATAAACTGGAAATGTCCAACTGGTCTGTCACAACAAGAACTTCCTCCCTCTGTGCACTCACTCACTTCCCCATGACTCCATTATGCTCAGTCAGACCAATTTGACTCAATCTTGATTCCAACCCTCAAAGAGTGTGGATGGATTCTCAGGGGCAAGGGAAACCCCTTTGAGAAAGATGGTGAATCACCTGGCCATGGGAGCCCCAAGTAGCAGCACAAAGATGACATAGTCATTGCTAAATGCCATTTACTCACTAGGACATCCATTATGGACAGCAGTCTTCTGCAGATGTGGTTCTGATGCTAGGACAGCTCAGTCAGTGCTTTCCAAACCTGTTTCTGCTATGTCCTTTGGCATTGCACTGTTCTTCTGCACTCTCCTTAGCATGGCCCTCCAGCCAAGGACAGATTTTGAAGATGTACAGGATCTGGAAGGAGGCAGCCCATCAGGAAAGGAGCAAGGTGAAGAGCAGGAGGTGATGGAACAGCAGATAGCGGGTAATGACACTGAACAGAGAGATGCTGCTTCTGTACAGTGAGGGGACCAGTCACTACCCAAGAAGTAAGAGACCCATGAGAATACCAATGGCATCAAGGATCTCCTGAGGTGGGGTCATTTCAGCCAAGCCTCTCTGATCCAGGTCAAGGGTCTTGGTGTGGAGGAATCTGTGCTGCACATCTTCCAAGGCCAATATATCCCTTCCTAGGGTCAGTGCCTAAAACTGTTCAGGGTACTGCGAATGTGTTCTGAACTGTATTCGGTTGATAACATAGCCTGGACCATCGGAACACTCACTGCTGAAGGAAGAAGTAAGTCTGCCTAGAGGTTTCACCCTTACTGAGGATTCTGTTATCTCTCGCACCATCTCCTGCCATTATTTTCCTGACAATGACAGCAAGAAACAAATCCCAAATGTCTGGCTTAAACTGTAATTTGTACCACTGACATGGAGCAAATCTCAATGGAGATAGATTGGAAATCAAAATAGAATGATTACCCACTTGATGCTCCCTGTAACATAGTGGGATCCTCCTACCAACCTTCACAACTTCCCACTCTCCCTCACCGCTTCCGTCAGACCTGCCTTTGTTCTTGCCCCCACTAGCTCCACTTAGGTCAAGGAAGCCATCTCCATATCAATTAAGTGTTTGTTCCTGTGAAATTCTGAATGCATAAAACTTAGGTATTTCAACAAAAGTCATGTTGCTGATTTTTAAAAAATGGAAATTCAGCCCTTTGTAACTAAACCTCCAACTTGATATTGTACCAATAATATCTGCTTTGTGACAGTCAATACCAGAATGCCAATGCCCTTTATCTTATATTACACCAATGTGTCTTTTATTTACACAGACATCTTTGAAAATACAGCACAACATTCATCAAACTATAAAATCAAAGCATGACTTTTCAAATATCCATAACTCATCTTGTTTACATGACTAGAAAGACTGGCAGTCCAATAATACTTTGATTGGTTCCTAGCAAGAAGTGATCTAATTTAAAAACTTTTCCTGAAAGTTTATGTTCTCAAAAAATGTGAACTTTTTGAAATGAAATGCTTCTTTCGAAATCTCTCAAGCACTCAGACTAATTTGTTTGTTTAACTTCTAAATAGTACAATGTGCAAAACATGCGAGTTTGCAAGATGCATCAGCTCTTCAGAGGCAATTTCTTTCGGCCTTGCTTTGAATCCATTGGAAAAGGTGTAGGAAGGGGACCATGGCTCCTACAAGGATCATGAACACAGATATAAGATAGAGCCATAGAGTCATAAAGTTGTACAACACAGAAACAGACACTTCGGTCCAACTTGTCCATGCCGAGCAGATAGCCTAAGTTAATCTAATCCCATTTTCCAGCAGTTGGCCCATAGCTCTCTAAGCTGAAAATGTGTTGCTGGAAAAGCGCAGCAGGTCAGGCAGCATCCAAGGAGCAGGAGAATCGATGTTTCGGGCATCAGCCCTTCTTCAGGAAAGGCTGTATTTCTGAAGAAGGGTTGATGCCCGAAACATCGATTCTCCTGTTCCTTGGATGCTGCCTGACCTGCTGCGCTTTTCCAGCAACACATTTTCAGCTCTGATCTCCAGCATCTGCAGTCCTCACTTTCTCCCCATAGCCATCTAAACCATCCCTATTATACACCCATCCAAATCCCTTTTAGATGTTGCAATTGTACCAGCCTCCTCCATTTCCTCAGGCAGCTTGTTCCATACGCGCACCACCCTCTGCATGAAAAGGGTACCCTTCAGATCCCTTATATATCTTTCCTCTCTCACATTAAACCTACGCCCCCCAGTTTTGGACTGCTCCACCCCAGGGAAAAGACCTTGTCTATTTACCCTATCCATGCCCCTCATGATTTTGTAATCCTCTATAAGGTCACCCCTCAGCCTCCGACGCTCCAGGGAAAACAGCCCCAGCCTATTCAGCCTCTTCCTATAATTCAAACCCTCTAATGGTGGCAACATTCTTGTAAATCTTTTCTTCATCCTTTCAAGTTCAACAACATCCTTCTTGTAGCAGGGAGACCAGAACTGAACGCAGTATTCAAAATGTTAGCTACAGCTGCAGCATGACGTCCCAACGCCTATAGTTTACAAAAGTAGAAAACGTTATGTGGGTAAGAGTATTTTAACACAGTGGCTAATCAAAATGTGCTGGAAATGTAGTGATGCGGGTTCAATAGAAGCATTCAAGAGGCAGTTAGATGATTATTGAAAACAGATGCAATGTGCAAGATTATGAGGCAGAAACAAGAGAATGGTATCAAGTCATGATGACTGTTCAGACTGACAATACAGACATGATTGACTGAAAGGCCTGTCTCTGCTATATAACAATTCCATTATTCTAGCATCTTGTGAGCCACTTTTCCCAACATGTGTGACAGAGCCTTGGGATTAGTTTAGGGTTGCATTTTTCTATGGTTATGTGATCAGCAGATTTTGCCTTGTGGATACTTTGTGTTGAACCAGTTGCCTGCTTTAGAGCCAGTGTTTAATGCACGAATATCCTGATTAACAATTTCAAGGGCATTATATTCAGGCATAGACTGGCAAAAAACAGTGTCAATAAAGAGAGACTTCCTCAGAAAGGCAGTTGGAAGCTGATCAAAGTTGGCTCCCAAGAGAAAGGGTTACTTGACTGCCTGAAGCAAAAGAATATCAGCTTTGTTGACTTGGTTCTGTAAAACAAGGACCGCACCTTTTACGATTGTATTAGTGCAAGTCAAACAGTGCTGGATCTCAACCAACTTTTATTCAGTACACAGAGGTGCTCCCCTGCTGTTCTGAATTATCATGTCAGCCATGCTTCAGTCAATAGCACACTCACCTCGAATAGAGGAAGTAGTGGGTTCAACAGCTATCTCAGAGACTCGACCACACAATCCAGGCTGACTCCAGCACTGTGCTGAAAAATTCCGCACTGTCTCAACCAGCCATGCTGCTTTTATGATTTGGACATAACACCATGGTCCCTTCAGCCTACCTTTTCAGTACATATGAAAGAACCCATAACAATTTTAAAAAAGAGCAGCAGACATCTCCTAGTGTCCTAGATGATTTATATCCTCAACTAATCTCCACTATGACAAAAACAAAATCTGGTCTTTGTTGCTTCTGGGAGCTTCCTGTGTACAAATTGGTTGCCATATTTCCTAAATTACAACACAGACTATATATATATTTTTAAAATGTGTATGGTTACCTGTAAAGCAGTTCTGGAATGTCTCTACTGCCAAGAAAGGCAATATCAATGCATAGTTTCCTTTTCAACTCTACTGACCATTATCCAAAGGAATATTGGAAGGTGGAAGAGTTCAAATATATTCTTCAGAAGAAATACCCTTGAAGTGAAAACCAATGTCGGCAGACTTATATTGTGATTCATCTGAAGAGAATTTAATGGTGCAGAGAGAGCGAGAGAGAGAGAGAGAGAGAGAGTGCATTTGACATTTGTGGATGATGTTTTTTCAGGCTTGTGAACTGAGTATTCCTGCTAAGCTTCAAGTATTCGGATTGATACTTCATATGACCGGTCCATCATATTCCTGCCTCTGAAACTCTCCACAACCTTCAAAGACAGCTTTCATCTTGACTCGTTCTTGATCACAGGTATCCTGCTGGTCCACTGAGATAAGTCAAGCAGTTTCAAATCTAGGACTGTTCACATAAATCTAATCCCATTGCCACACTTTGCATCATATAATCACTGCAGTGTGGAAACAGGCCATTAGGCCCAACAAGTCCACACTGACCCTCCAAAGAGTAACCCTCCAAAACCCATTCCCCCACCCTATTACTCTACCGTTACCCCTGACTAATGCACCTAACCTACATAATCCTGAACACTACGGGCAATTTAGCATGGCCAATTCACCTAACCTGCACATCTTTGGATTGTGGGAGGAAACTGGAGCAACAGGAGGAAACCCACACAGACAATGGGAGAATGTGCAAATTCCACACAGACAGTCGCCCGAGGCTGGAATTGAACCCTGGTCCCTGGCACTGCTCCTTCATCAGGTGGTTGTGGAGAAATTTTCCACAATCACCTGATGGAAGAGCAGCACTCCAAAAGCTAGTGCTTCCAAATAAACCTGTTGGACTATAACCTGGTGTTGTGTAATTTTTAACCTACCAGGTCTGGCTTACAGCTGACTGAGGGACAGTTATCAGTCACCTGAAGCCTGAATATGGCCTCAATAGTTGATAATTACTCTTCAAGTTTAGCTCCTGTGAATCATCTCAGCTCTATTTCAGAGAGAAACAAAAACAGAAGTTGCTGGAAAAGCTCAGCAGGTCTGGCAGTATCTTTGAAGAGAAATCAGAGTTAACCTTTCGGATTCCGTGACCCTTCCTCAGAACTGCTATGTGGCTAACTCTTGATTCACTTTTATCAAAAACAGCTAAAAAAAATCCTCAAAAGAATAAAACCAAACATGCTCAAAAATAGAGGCTGCTGGAAAAGCTCAGCAGGTCTGGCAGCATCTGTGAAGAGAAATCAGAGTTAACGTTTCGGGTCCAGTGATCCTTCCTCAGATTACCTGGCATCAACGTAGGATACACACCTGTTCAACGGCATACAAAGTCTTCTTTACTAACCTCTGGAGAGCTGTCTCAGACTAGTCCCGCCTCAGGCGACTGACTGTGTGGAGTTTGCACATTCTCCCCGTGTCTGCGTGGGTTTCCTCCGGATACTCCGGTTTCCTCCCACAGTCCAAAAATATGCAGGTCAGGTGAATTGGCCATGCTAAATTGCCTGTAGTGTTAGGTGAAGGGGTAAATGCTAGGGAATGGGTCTGGGGGGGTTGCGCTTCGGCGGGGCGGTGTGGACTTGTTGGGCCGAAGGGCCTGTTTCCACACTGTAAGTAATCTAATCCAATCTAATCAAGTCAAGCAACAGCCTGTCATGGCATCATACCTTACAGACAATATCCCAGACACCCCCATCGCCAGATCCAGACCCACAGCAGGAGTGTCTAACTCCAGTTGTGATCTCTTCTACCTAATTAGGTGAAGATAACTGATGCTGCACTTTCAGCAGGCCCTCTCTTAAACAGTAAATATAAACCAAAAGAATCATGGATGCTGTAAATCAGTTCTGAGGAAGGGTCATGGGATCCGAAAGGTTAACTCTGATTTCTCTTCAAAGATACTGCCAGACTTGCTGAGCTTTTCCAGCAATGTCTGTTTTTGTTTCTCTCTGAAATAGAGCTGAGATGACTCACAGGAGCTAAACTTCAATAGTAATTATCAACTATTGAGGCCATATTCAAGCTTCAGGTGACTGATAATTGTCCCTCAGTCAGCTGAGTCAACTACCTGTTAACCCTTTCACTAGACTACAAGATTTTAAACTATTAAACTGGAGAAAGACAAGGAAGATTTACCAGTTCTATTCCCACACTGTTTCAGAATTCCCTGAACTATATACTCACGGTCTCAATCTGGATATCATCTCTCCTTCCCGACAATGCATAGCTTACTTTCAATCACATTCCTTTTATTCCAGAAAGTCAGATGTTGAAAGATATAACTGGAGCCTAATCTTTACACAATTTATATACTCCAATTTACAGAGATAATCTCAAATTTATATATCCTAACCCAGTCTGTTTCTATATACACTTCTAAAAATGACCAACAAAAACTAAAATAGTCAAATTATGCCAAATTCAAAGTAAATGGCCACTTTAAGAGACCATTGTAAAAAAGTTAAAAATGTTTAGAGAAAGTTTAAACTCTCCACTTTGGGTGGAGATACATTTCAGTGTCCATCAATTGTGGCTGTCTGCTCCAATGTATTTTTTTGATTCTGAAGACATCGTCCGCGATTCTATTTGATTTCATCACGTCCTCTGTTTATTGTTTTTTTTTTCTTTTTTTTTATATCTTTTTTTTTGTTTTCCCGAGTGGCCAGTCACAACTCCAGGGTGTTAGTGGGCACCGCGTGCTCCTTCTGCTCCAATGTATAGGAGCACAAGTAAATTGTTCACCACCTGACATCAATTAAATATTAAATCATTATACAGTTATCAGCAGGATAGTGAGGGAATCCATATAAATAATTACTTAGACCACAATGAAGGGTCATGAGCATTAAGGAGATATTTTTGAACTGTTAAGAGTTTAAAGCATTTAACAGCTTTTAAAAAGAAGAAAAGCAGTTCACAATGGCTAAAGATATATTCTGGCACTTCTGCCTTGTACAGCTGCAAGACAGAGTGAGAATGAGACACAATAACAACCACCCAACAACTGGCCTCTAGCTCATTCTGTTGCAAACTATCAGGAAGGACAACACAAAATAGGATTTGATAAAATGACTCCATATTGACAATTCAAGACCACACTTAATTGGTGCTTTTACAATGTAAAACCATATTATAATCTTAAAGCCCAAACTCCAGATGAATGAAAAAACTGAGCATCATGAGTTCTAGCAAGAATGACTTCCCTTGTAATTATAATAGCTAGGCCTTTTGTGGAATTTAAGAATTATATAAATGTCGCTAGATTCACAGAGGACTATCAGAACGTTGGTATTTATCAGAGGAAGGATGCTGCTATTCCAGTCCTGTGTGAGGGAAATTGTATCTTGATTGAGCTTTTTAAGGAAGAACCAAGAGGATTAATGAGGGCAGAGTGGTAGACGTTGCTTACTTGGGCTTTAGTAAAGCCTTTGACAAGATTCCATTTGTAGATTAATTAGTAAAGTTAGATCACATGAGATTCAAGGTGAGCTTGCCAATTGGATACAAAATTGACTTAACGGCAGGAGTCAGAGATTGATGGTGGATAGTTGTTTTTCAGACTGGAGGCCTGTGACTAGCAGGATTGGCGCTGGGTCCACTTTTGTTTGTTATTTAAATAAATGATTCAGACGAGAGAAAGATTGGTTAGCAAGTTTGCAGATGACACCAAGGTTGCTGGTACAGTGGGCAGTGAAGAAACTTATCTAACATTACAAAGAAATCTTGATCAAGTGGGTCAATAGGTTGAAGAGTGGCAGGTGCAGTTTAATTTGGATAAATGTGAGGTATTGCATTTTGGTAAAACAAAGGCAAGACAATTTACAATTAAAAGTAGAGCCCTGAGTAGCGCTGTAGAACAGAGAAGAGAAAGTGAGGACTGCAGATGCTGGAGATCAGAGCTGAAAATGTGTTGCTGGAAAAGCGCAGCAGGTCAGGCAGCATCCAAGGAGCAGGAGAATCGACATTTCAGGCATGAGCCCTTCTTCAGGAACAGAGAGACCTATGGGTTCATTTACATAATTCTTTGAGGTTTGCATCACTTTTGATAGGGTGGTTAAGAAGCTGTTTAACACACTCCCATTCATCAATCAGACCTTTGAGTATAGGAGTTGGGACATTATGTTGAAGTTATACAGGACGTTGGAGAGGCCACTCCTAGAGTACTCTGTCCAGTTGGAGTCTCCCTGTCATAGGAAAGATATCATTAAGTTGGAGATGGTTCAGGCTGTTGCTGGGAATGGAGGGCTAGAGTTATGAGGAGAAGCTGGATAGACTAGAACTTTTTTTCACTGAAGCTTAGGTGGTTTATAAAATAGCAGGGTATAGATAAAATGAATAGCAGGTGCCTTTTCCCAACGTAGGGGATTTCAAGACTAGGGGGCATATTTTTTAAGGTGAGAGGAGAAATATTTTAAGCAGACATGAGAGGCTATATTTTTATCAGAGAGTGGTTTGTGTGTAGAATGGATTTCCAGAGGAAATAGTGGATGCAGGTACAGTTACAACATTTAAAATACATTTGGATAAGTATATGCATAATAAATGTTTGAAGGATTATGGGCCAAGCGCAGGCAGGTGGGACTAGTTTAGTTTGGAATTATGGTCAATGCATACTGGTTGGACTGAAGAGTCTATTTCCGTGCTCTATGACTATTATTCTAAAGGCCTATTTGCTTTACAGTGGTACAGGAACAACTATTAATAAGAGAAGTCTTATCAAAAGACTCCTGCCAGAAAAAGATGTAGTTATTGCATGATAGCAATTAGATACAAGCCACTTCAGCTGGCTAGTATTGTAACTAAGACATAGATGACTCCTCCTTTATTCAAAATATTCTTCCCAACTTTCCCAGTCAAGACTGCATGACATAATAAAATTGACTGGAGCTTAATGCAATCCCCAACATTTGGAACCATTACTTTATACAAGTTCACCTGAGGTTTTTTTCCACATTTCTTAATTCATGCAGATAAGTACATTTACTACTATGCCATCTTGGTAGAATGAAGCGATACCCTTCATATTTGCTGTGTTTAAGACGATGGATTTCATGGAAGTTCAGCGTATGGAAGTGACTGGCCTTAGAGATATGCTGCGTTATAAAGCCATAGAGACATAGAGATGAACAACATGGAAACAGACCCTTTGGTCCAACCTGTCCATGCCGACCAGATATCCCAACCCAATCTAGTCCCATCTGCCAGCACCCGGCCCATATCCCTCCAAACCCTTCCTATTCATGTACCCATCCAAATGCCTCTTAAATGTTGCAATTGTATCAGACTCCACCACTTCCTCTGGCAGCTCATTCCATACACATATCACCCTCTGTGTGAAAATGTTGCCCCTTAGGTCTCTTTTATATCTTTTCCCTCTCACCCTAAACCCATGCCCTCTAGCTCTGGACTCCCCCATCCCAGGGAAAAGACTTTGTCTATTTATCCAATCCATGCCCCTCATGATTTTATAAACCTCTATAAGGTTACCCCTGAACCTCTGACGCTCCAGAGAAAACTGTCTTAGCCTATTCAAGTTCAAATCCTCCAACCCTGGCAACATCCTTTTTAGTCTTTTCTGAACCCTTTCAACTTTCACAAATTACTTGTGGCTTTCCACATATGGATAACGGGATGGTACTCAGCAGTATTAACTGCCCTGAACAATAGACAATGGATCAGGAGGACATTGGATCAACCTTCACGTTATTTCCCACTCCCAAATCAAAACGAAAGAACTGTGAAAGAATCCTCTTGTGGAATCTCAATCACTCTAGAGCTGCCAATCGGAATACTGAACCATCCTCTGACTTTATGGCATATAACATGCTCCATGGAATTTACAACTTAATGTTGAGGGCCCATTGGCTGCTAAGCAAGTTCTGCCGCCCAACATTACGTCAAGGTAATTTGACCGCATTTAAGGTGCCAAATAAATGTTGATTGTTGTTGCTTGCCATGAATTGACTCATTCCTGTTAACATTTAAAACCGTCAAATCACACTCCCATTGAGCTCATCGATCTTACTGAAAAGTAAGTCAGTCATACTGGGACGTGGAAGTGAATATATGCCTGTGTAGCACAGGCACAGTCTGGAAGAGAGAGAACTGAACTATGCAAGGAAATGTCTCCACAAATCAGGAATACAGACATCAGCAGCAAACAGGAACCACTAAATGGGAACAGCTGGCTGAAAGTGAAGGACCTGATCCATCTTCAGAAGCACTGAGACTTTCTTTTAAGCCATTATGTAGATTAATGTATTTGTGAACAAACATCAGCTTCAGATTCTGAACAAAATTACTCAGATAAAGTGAAAGCATTGCATAAACTTATAACTCTCAAATCTTTTAAACTTTGATTCAAACCATGTGCTAATTCTACTGGATGAATAGTCCCCTGTTATTGTATTTTAAATGGACAGCATTGCAGTATTTTTCAGAGCAGCTGAGTCTTAAAAGTAACCATCTTACCTTAAAGTCAAAACTAACATAAAACGGTGATGGAAGGCAGTCATTTCACTTAAAGATTTTAAGATTCCTTATGAACAATAAAGTACTCACTATCGCTATTCCAGAACAGTGCAAGTGTAATTAGAGTGTTAAATCTCTGGGTAACTGTGGAAAGTCAAAAATGTTACAATGTGACAAGTTACAAGGGACTTGATTAGCCTTGAATGTTCAATATATCCTTTTCTAATTTAGCCTTCAGGTCTGCCTGAAAGCATCATGTGGTTGTTTTGTAGTCCCAGTAATTCCTACTTAAATACTTCTATTTCTGAGGTGCATGGAGCTTCCCTATCCAAGATTAAACAACAATATTTATATTTATGCTGCACTTTTAATAGAAATAAGACCATAAGATATCAGAGCACAAATAGGCCATTTGGCTCACTGAGTCTGCTCCTCTATTTGATCATGGCTGATATGTTTCTCAACTTCATTCTCCTGTCTTATTCCCATAACTCTTGATCCCCTTGCATGTCAAAAATCTATCTCTGCCGTAAATACACTCAATTACTCAGCCTCCACATCTGAGGCAACCAATTCCACACATTAATCACCCTCTGGCTGAAGAAATTACCCCTCATCTCAGTTCTAAAGGGCCGTCCCTTCACTCTGAGGCTGTGCGCTTGGATCCTAGTCTCTCCTACTAGTGGAAACTTCGAATCCACTCTATCCAGGTGTCTCAGCATTCTCATCACCAGCCTTTATAACAAGTGTAATATGGATATACATGTAATGAACGTACATGCACATAGGTGCGTAGCCAGCAGGCACAAGTCTGTAAGAACACATTATTGCAACACATAGAAGCCCCACAAATTTTGTGGATTTTGCAGGATTCATAGGAGCAATAGGTACATGAACATCATTCACAGCTTCTGGGAGCGTGGTTCAGACAAAGACTGTACACAATGAAAGTACAAGCTATTAACATTTATTATGTATAAACTATCTGTTAGGGTTCTTGCGTGCAGTGGTTGTGTCCCTATGTCTGAGTCAGTAGGCCTGGGTTCATGTTCAACCTGTTCTAGAGATGTCTAATAATATTTCTGAACAGGTTGATTAGAAAATATACTGTAAACTATTTACATAGGTGCCTTCTTCTGATATCACGATGACATAACTGATTACACACATGCTTAGTAGCTGTTTTCAGAGCATTGGTGTTGGTAACACTTTCCTCTGCAATTGGAAGAAGACCATTCAGCCCATCAATTTGATATTGGCTGATCTATGAGCCCAACCCTATTCACCATATTTCTTGCCTCTCTTACCTAACAGGAATTCACCAACCTCAGTTTTAAAAATTTAAATTGACACAGCATCCACCATCGTTTTTAAGAGGAGAGAGTACCTGTTTTCTATTGATTCAAGTAGTAACAATGTGGAGCTGTAAAATCTCTGACCATACAGAGTTCTGGAATGCGGCTCAGTGTGGGCCTACAAGAGCTGCAAGTTGACTGTGCTTCTCCAGAAGATGTTTTTTTTTTCTGGGATGGAACACAGTCTGGCTCCACAAGTAGCTGTACACTGACAGTTGATGTCAACTCCAATCAGCTGAACTTCGGAGCAAGTGAAAACCTTGGGTTCTTTTTAAACTCCCAAGTTGTGTGCCATATGGTTATGCGATTTACAATGTTAACAGGGATTAATCTCATCACAGCTATTTCGGGCCAGTAATTCATGTTGTGCAGATTCCATTCATGACGTGACTTATGTTCTTATAATGACAGCATGGAGAAAAAGATAGGGCATACATGAAACACGAGAGGCTCTCTCTCTCACGGGTAGCAAATTGTTCCAAACGATGTATCAACTTTAATGTTTTTCTTTTAAAAGGAACTTTCCCTTTCTATCTCTTGGTTACTTTTTCTTGGATTTAATCTTTCACTCTATCTATCTATCTACTTTAATTCTATTTCTATTACTGTCATTTCTCTGCTTCTTTCTTTCCCCTTAATTCTATTTGATAAGGAGCTAGACTGAAATGGCCTGTTGTTCACTAAAGATCTAAAAGGCTCATTGATCTGGTTTAGCTTACACATCCAGAAACTTGTGCTAAAGTAATGTCTATTGTATGTGTACTTTGCCTTTAAGGGAGTTTACCTTTGAGTGCTCCATATCCTATACTTAGACAAAAATGTTGTGACTCTGCCTACTAGTGACACTGCATGTGTTTGAAAGCCTCACACGCAGAAACCATTTGCCTTGCTGCAATGTCCGCTTCTTAACTTAGAGTCATAGAGACTAACAACCCGTCCATGATGACCAGATATCCCAACCTAATCTAGTCCCACCTGCCAGCACCCGGACATATCCTTCCTATTCATATACCCATCCAGATACCTTTTAAATGTTGCAATTGTATGAGCCTCAACACTTCCTCTGGCAGCTCATTCTATACACATACTACCCTCTGTGTGAAAAAGTTGCCCCTTAGGTCTCTTGTATATCTTCCCCCTCTTAGCCTAAACCTATGTCCACTAGGTCTGGACTCACCCACCCCAGGGAAGAGACTTTTGTCTATTTATCCTATCTATGCCCCTCATGATTTTATAAACCTCTATAAGGTCACCCCTCAGCCTCCAATGCTCTAGGGAAAACAACCCCAGCCTATTCAACCTCTCCCAATAGCTCAAATCCTCCAATCCTGGCAACATCCTTGTAAACCTTTTCTGAACCCTTTTAAATTTCACAACATCCTTCAGATAGGAAGGAGACCAGAACTGCATGCAATATTCCAAAAGTGGCCTAACCAATGTGGTGTGCAGCTGCAACTTGACCTCCCAACTCCTTTACTCAATACTCTGACCTATGACCATAATTGTTTATTAGAATAATCACTAACATGACAGTACAAATCCAAAGGTTGAGGCATGGATGAAAGTTGGGAAAGAAATAGAGAGATTTACAGAGGATATTCCAGAGATTAGGAACCTAGCAGCGAAAGGGATGCCTGCCAAAGACAAAGTGATTGATGATAGTGGTACTCAGGAGACCAGAACTGGAGAAGCACAGGTATGTTAGAGCTCATCAAGGGTAGGGGAGCAAAGGAGGGGTGAGGTCATGGAAGGATTTGAAAGAAAAGATAAGAATTTTAGGATTGAAGTGTTACTGGACCTGGAGTCAGTATAGGCCAGATTTGCAGGGGTGATGAGTCAAAGGGTTTAGGTGTGATTAGAATACAAGATGTTTCAGCCTGCTTCATGGTTAAAGAAGCACTTCTGAAGTACAGAGAGTAATTTTACCCACCAGAAATGAATGGATTTGGGAGAGAAGGGAGGACAAAGCTCAGAGAATTGCAAACCTAAATCCAACCAACTTCCAGTTTTTACCGAAATGGTGCAAGGGGCAGGATCCCATTCCCAGAACTCAGGTGATCCCTTTAGACATTTTACTGAGGCTTTGTGCCTCACGTTTTATGTCTCTAATGTTATCAGGCTGGGTTTTCTATCTAAAGAGAGGTGACGGGTGCGTAATTTGTCCAGAGTGTTCATTCTGGAATCTGCCCTCCCAGTCCAGGAGGTAAATTGACATATGTAATCCTATAAGGAGGTCGGGAACCTCATGTTTAACTTGCCTTACATATTTGACCCTCAACAGTTAGATACTCTTGGCATCCAAAAATTCATCAGCTTAAGAAAGGCAAGAACGGCTTTGAGAAAAGGGTTAATGCCTTTAAATGCACATCCAAACTAGATATTTATTTACTGGAGCAAAACTCTTCAGAAATTCAGCATGTCCACAAGGACTCTTACCAATTTTTATAGACTCACAATAGAAAGCATCCTTTCTGGATGCACCTCAGCTTGGGTTTTGCAACTGCTCTTCACAAGACCGTACAAAACTACAAAAAGTCGTGAACATAACCCAGACCATCAAGTGAACCAGCCTTCTGTCCATTGACTCCATCAATACTTCCCACTCCCTCAGGAAAGCAACCAAATCATCCAAGACCTCTCCTACCCTGGTTATACTCTCTTCCACCCTCTTCCATCAGGCAGAAGATATAAAAGTTTGAATACACATACAAACAGATTCAAGAACAGCTTCCTCCCCACTGTCATCAGACTTTTGAATGGACTTCTCAAATATTAATTCTGATCTCTCTTTCTCTGAACCTTCTCTGTGGCTGTAACACTCTATTCTGCACTCTGTTCTGCTACCCTGGTGCACTTTGTATGGTATGATCTGCCTGTATAGCACACAAAACAACACTTTTCATTGTATCTCGGTACTTGTGACAACAATAAATGAAACTCAAACTCAAAACCTCCGCTTTATCTCTGCTTAGCCTCAGTGCTAAATTGGAAACATTATCTCACTTTAAATGTGCACCAATTATTATATGATTGCATAAATTCCATGCACTGTACCTTTAAGATAAGCACATGTCATCCCCACAAATGACACTCCAGTGAAAAGGTACCCAGCTCACTTTCAGTCTCACAGTCCTTGTAATGGAATCAATGTGGGTTGTTTAGTTTATCAGTCGTGGGTGTGCAGTGCGTAATGACATCAGTATGCATAGCCATGTGTATAAGGAGAGAAGAAAGGATTAGACAGGCTTGGGAGGGTATCCTAGTGGAGGGGTAAGCAGACTTGTGTGGTGGGCCAACTGTGGCATTCCTGTGCCTGGACCACAAGCTGTGCTGAAAAGGCTCTCTGGTACTTACTGGTAGCTCTGTAAGTAGCACACCATTGTGGCTGAGTCAGAAATCTGTAGGCACAAATTCTACCCCAGAGACAGGGGCTCAAAGAGGATGTTTCTCCTTCTGTGCAACACTAAGGCAATGTAGTGCTGTTGGAAATGCAATACTTCAAATGTGTTTGTTCTCTCAGGTGAACTTATAAGATCCTGTGTCATTTTCTTGGAAAATGCCCTTGACCAAAATCATCGAGAGAGTATCTGTTCATTATCACAGTGCTGTTTGTGTGAAATTTGTTGGCACCTTGTCATATGTTCGATAGTAATTGAATTTCAGTCTCCTTAGAGGTGACAGGACGCCTAATTGCAGAACATGACAGAGAACATCTCCAGGACACCCGCACCAACTAGCCCCACCATCCTGTGGCCGAAAGCTTCATAACCCCCTCCCACTCTGTCAAGGACATGCAAGTCCTGGGCCTCCTGCATCGCCAAACCCTACCCACCCAATGCCTGGAGGAAGAACGCCTCATTTTCCGTCTTGGGACCCTCTAACCACACAGCATCAATGTGGTTTCTTCATTTTCCCTCCCCCCACCTTATCCCAGATCCAACCTTCCAACTCAGCACCGGCCTTATGACCTGTCCTACCTGTTCATCTTCCTTCCCACCTATCCGCTCCACCCTCCTCTCTGACCTATCACCATTAACCTCACCTCCATCTACCTGTCACACTCTCAGCTAACCTCCCCCACAGCTCCATCCCCCTCCCATTTATCTCACCACCCCTTCAGCTCACAGCCTCATTCCTGATGAAGGGCTTTTGCTCAAAATGTCGATTCTCCTGCTCCTCAGATGCTGCCTGACTTACTGTGCTTTTCCAACACCACACTCCTGAAAGCTAAGATATCGATCAGCCATGATCTCATCTCAAAGTCTTAGAACAGTTTCAAGGGGCTGAATGGCCTCTTCCTATGTGTGACTGTGGGCCCAGTATTTCATGGGCATGGCAAATGCACCCTTCACAAAGATGCTCTGAAATGCTGACCATTGTGAGAAGTGGAAAATTATGTGGGAGGTTTGCCATTAAAACGATGGCAGGAAATTCCAAATCCCCAGAAACCATAAAGAGATTTTCTTCGTTTGGATCATTACTTCTTTTGAGTTGGATCATTACTTTGCTTTATTGGGCCTGCTGGAAACGCAGGAACAAGATGTTCCTGTGGAGATGTTGTGATTCAACCCCAGTTGGATTCGTACTTTCAAGCATTGTTAGTAATGTGGAGGTGACTAATAGACCATCGACACCTAACCATGTGAGCTTGGGAACAATGAAACAAATCTTTACTCCAGGAAACAAAACAGAAAGGAAAAGAAATCACAATATTAAGAATGATATGTATTTAATTAAGAAAATTTTATTTAATTGGTGGGGGCATTTTATTTGGTGTGACTGTCAAGATGGGACATCGGTTTTTAAGTATGAAGTATGGGCATCACTGATAAAGTCTGTATTTATTACTCATCCCAAACTGCTCTGAGAATGGTGGAAATGAGCTGCCTTCTTTGGTTAGGCCCCATTTGGAGTACTGTGTCCAGTTTTGGTCCCCACAGCTCAGGAGGGACATACTGGCACTGGAACGTGTCCAGCGGAGATTCACACGGATGATCTCTGGAATGGTTGGTCTAACATATGAGGAACGGCTGAGGATCCTGGGATTGTACTCATTGGAGTTTAGAAGATTAAGGGTAGACTTAATAGAGACATACAAGATAATACATGGCTTGGAAAGGGTGGACGGTAGGAAATTGTTTCCGTTAGGCGAGGAGACTAGGACCCATGGGCACAGTCTTAAAATTAGAGGGGGTCAATTCAGAACAGAAATGCGGAGACATTTCTTCAGCCAGAGAGTGGTGGGCCTGTGGAATTCATTGCCGCAGAGTGCAGTGGAGGCCGGGACGCTAAATGTCTTCAAGGCAGAGATTGATAGATTCTTGTTGTCTCGAGGAATTAAGGGCTACGGGGAGAAGGCGGGTAAGTGGAGTTGAAATGCCCATCAGCCATGATTAAATGGCGGAGTGGACTCGATGGGCCGAGTGGCCTTACTTCCACTCCTATGTCTTATGGCCTTCTTGAACGACTGCATTATATTTGGAGCAGGTAGACCCACAGTGCCATTAGGAATGGAGTTCCAGAAGTTTGACCCAGAGACAGTGAAGGAATGGAAAAATAGCTCCAAGTCAGAAAGGTGATTGGCATGGAGGGAAACTTGTAGGTGGTAACGTTTTCATGTACCCACCACCCTTATCCTTCTCGATTGTAGCGGCCATGGGTTTGGAGTGCTGTCTAAGGAGCCTTGGCGAGTTGTTGCAGTGTATCTTGTGGACACTACAACCAGAGTGGATCAGTGAGAATACATGTTGGAGTCAGTTGCTTGTTAGACCCCATTGGTTGTAGGGATTAGGAACTGCAATAATTGCCCACAAACAAGAAATTCGTAAAAAGTACAGGGTATAATGCTCATTGTTTAATTTAAGGGGGTGGTTTACTTTATATGGAATTAATCCCACTGCACGTCGTGATGAAAAATACTGTAGAGGGTTGAAGATATGGTGTGCCAGCCTTTGTTATAAATGGATCTGAAAAGGAGGATCGAGGAGTGCCACTGGCAATGTTTACTAGCATGATGCCACATAGACTTCTTAGAATCATTAAAAGAATGAGATCTAAAATCCAATCTTCCTTAAAGTCTCTATTAATCATATAGATGTAACCACTAATTAATTATTAACATGCAATAAACTATATCTTGTTAACTACAAGGGACTCTTCTGGTTAGTGCAGGAAGTGGTCTAACTAGACCACACAGGACCAAGCAGAAACTGGCATTTCTTACACTTAACCACGATGATGGCAGTAACCACCATCGTGAACAGCAAATCATACAGCTGGGCATTCCCAAATTACATGGTGAGCAGTGGTGTGCGTTTGACATGGCTGCTCATAAAACACATGAGGAGCACCAGTGTGAAATCTTCAGACTCAGCTTTACGTCACCTGCTCGTACAATAGAGTCAGCAGCAGGAAACTGATGAAGATTTAACAACTCTGCAGAAGAAACCCTCATCACAATCCTCAAGAAGGAAGACCACTGCATTGAATGGTAAAAGCATTTCAGACTTTTTTTGTCTTTATTCATTCATGGGATTATGGACATTTTGTTGCCCATCTTTTGCTGCCCCTGAGAAGGTGATAATGAGCGGCCTTTTGGCATGGACCCATTTCATCAGAAGGGTTAGCACTTCCCTGCAAAAGAGAATTGTTAACTCTAAGTCAGATGCAGGCTGTAACATGAGGGAGTGGTCTGTGTGATGGTCCCAAGTTCTGTGAGTAGCAGAACTGCTACTATTGTAAAATAAAAGTATTTTACACGATCAAAATAGATAATCGCATTAGGAAGAAACAGCAGGAAGACTTAACTTCAGCAATGGGTCAAATGGAACACAGGATTGGACAAGTTAGAGAAAACAATTTCCAAGTTAGAAATTGACAAGTAAGCACAAGTCTTTACACAGCTGGGAGTATAACTGCTGATGTTATAGCTCACCAAGGGGTACAGGAAGTAACAGATGCTTTTGAAGAAGTATTGGAAACCTTTGATAATTTAACCAGAAGAATTAAATTCTTGGAAAAGTAAGATTTAATCGAAGAATTCAGCATCCTGATGAGTTATCACTGCTAACTCGCAGATGAGTACCTATTTAGAATTAATCCATTTGACCAAAATTTGCTTTTAATTCTCAAGTTCAAAATTTGATCTTTAAAATTAAAATTAAGCAAAACTATTCAGATACTAAATTCCAAGAAATCTCTTTAAAGAGTAATATGAATTAGTACAGAATTGTAATGGAGCATTTTAAAGTTATGATACAGTTAGTTATGTCAAAGTGCAAAAGATAATCCAGACAATTAAACTTTCTGAGTTGTAATACGTAGCACATATACCTGTAATTCACTGTATTTTTCTTACACTGGATTAATTTTAATAGAAAAATCTAAAAGGAGAGATTGAGTATACTTATTCAACGAATGTCAGTCCTATCAAAGCTGGATACTGCTGATTAATGGACACCCTGGAGACGCAATTTATTTTTGTCTTCGAACAAATTTTCAAGACTCTTTCCATTCATGTGTGAATGTGGTCTTGTCACGTTTGACTGTCATATTCCTTTATTTGGCTTAATTAGTCTTTACTGCTGCACATAATTAGCAGTGATAACAGAACAATGAACTGTTTATATCTTTTGTTAATCTGATCTTGGACACGCATCTTTTATAATTTGTGCGTATTTTTGCTTCTAAGTTTTGACGTAATCTTTATTTAAACACATTCCATGCTGACATTTTATGCTTGCAAGCTTCTAACTTAAATCGTGGAGAAGGTTTAATATTAACGCTTCATATAAAACACTTTATGATCATGTTTAACATAAACCTGTGTGAGTTTAAAATCAGAATTTTAAATGATACTAATGATTATTGATTTAATCTTTCAAATCGATGCAACATTGAACAAAGTTTCATTGAATGTTAAACAGATTTCATGGTAATATGAATTAGTGGTTTCCTGGCGTCCTTAGTAAATTGTGACCTTACTACAAAGTGTCTAGACTTACTTGAAATATAAAATTGCTACTGTCAGGAAGTCACATGTAACTTCTAAGATGGCCTCCTTCAACTATTTTGAATTTCTCAGTAAGATTTAATCAGAGAATTATTGATTTTTACTAAAAGCCTAATTTATGATTATCTGCACTCCACAGACAAATCTATCAGCAACATATTGATCACTTATTAATTTTAAATCTCTGTCTTCAAACTGTGTAAGATAATGACTAGACATTGTTACAACTGGTTAACCTGCCCTTTGAACTAATTGAGGTTATAATTGCTATGATTAATACAGTTTGTAGAACAGCTGATATGTGTAATATCAGCTTATCCCATGATGACATGCCAACAATTTGTCAATGGATCTTTTGGCACAGTGGTATTGTCCCTATTCTAGAACCAGGCGACCTGGGTTCAAGTCACATCTGCACCAGTGGTGTGTAATAGTATCTCTGAACAGGTTAATTAAAAATAAACACGAACCTTAGGGGCACTTTTACAAAAAACAATCATCTGGATTACTTTGAAAACTGGTTCTATGGGGAATTGACTGTAAGTTCAACTTTGAGTGCATTCCCAAAACCTCTTGGAAGTCAATTATTTGATACTTTGCAAATTTTTGGCGAGGCTTTCCAAATTCATGACATCATTAATAAAAATCGGTTAGGGATCTGTGAGGAGGTTTCTTGACACTTCTAGAGGACGGGCAATGTATTTTTTCGATGATGTTCAGCAAAAATAATCCCCCAATAGTTTGACAAAAATTTTACTAATGCCTCTTTATTCCCTAGGAAAATGTTCCTTCTCAAGGTTCCATGTTTTTTCAGTTCTAGAACAAAAAATTAGAATATTGAGTCCTTTGCATCAAATCTGTCAGATGTTTGGACAATGGATGGATCCATATCCACATTTACTGATGTCATTATTATTCAACTTATTGATCCTTTTAACAATCTTGAACTTGACTGCATGATCTTTGTACATGTTACCTAAAACTTATGTTCCTACCTGGATGATTTGGCAAAGGTGAAGCTAAATGTCCCTTACTTGATGGGGCAGGCTAAAATTCCACGTTTGGAGTCTTAATGAGTGATAGTGACACATTATTTCCACAGCTGAATATACAGAGAATTCTTACCTTTTGGTTTCTCATGAGACATAGCCAGCATTTACTGCCTGTCCCTAATTGCCCTGAGAAGGTGGTGGTGAGCTGCCTTCTTGAACCACTGTTATAGGCAGACCCACAGGGCCTTCAGGAAGGAAATTCTAGGATTTTGACCCAGTGACAATGAAGGAATGGCAATAAATTTCCAAGTCAGGATGGGTGAGTGCTGTGGAGGGGAACTTGCAAGTTCCATATATCTGCAGCTACTGCCTTATAGATGGTAGTGGTTGTGTGCTTGGAAGGTACTGTCTAAGAATTATTGATGAATTTCTACAATTCATCTTGTGGATGGTATACGCTGCTTTGTACTGAATGTCAGTGTAGAGGGAGTGGATGCTTGCACATGTTGTGCCAAACAAGAGGACTACTTTGTCCATGACGGTGTCAAGCTCCTTGAGTGTTGTTGGAACTGCGCCCATCCAGGCAAATGGGGAGTATTCCATCACACTCCTGACTTGTACCTTGTGGACAAATGTCAGGGAGTGAAGAGCCTGAGTTACTCACTGCAGTATTCCTCACCTTTGACCTACTCTTGTAGCTACTACTTGTAAGGATTAGACGGTGGTGCTGGAAAAGCACAGCAGGTCAGGCAGCATCCAAGGAGCAGGAAAATCGATGTTTTGAGCAAAAACCCTTCATCAGGAATGAGGCAGTGACCCTCCAGGGTAGAGAGATAAATGGGAGGGGGGCTGGGGCTGGGGAGAAGGTAGATAAGAGTACAACAGGTAGATGGGGGTGGTGATGGAGGTGATAGGTCAGAGAAGAGGGTGGAGCGGATACGTGGGAAGGAAGAGGCGGGTACTGAGGAAGCAGATGTGGTTCTTCGGATGCTGCCTGACCTGCTGTGCTTTTCCAACACCACTCTAATCTAGACTCTGATCTCCAGCATCTGCAGTCCTCACTTTTGCCACTACTTGTAAGGCTAGTTGAGTCCAGTTGAGTTTCTGGTCAATAGTAATCCCCATGAGGTTTATAGTTGGAGGATTCAGTGATGGTAATGAATGTCAAGGGATGTTGCATTTTCCATGGCTAGCCTGAACATCTTTGGGAAACCAGGGAAAACATGCAAACTCCCCACAGACAGTCACCCAAGGCTGGAATCAAACCCAGGTCCCCAGTGCTGTGAGACAACAGTGCCAACCACTGTGCTATGATGTCAACCACATTATTTCTTATTGTAGATGGTCATTGTCTGGCATTTGTGTAGTATGAACATTACACTCACATGTCATCATTATAGTAAAATTCAGTCCTTTTTAATGCCAATATAAACCAACAGCTGGATTATGTGTCCACTACTTTTCATCATTTATATAAATGATTTGGATGTGAGCATAAGAAGTATAGTTAGTAAGTTTGCAGATGACACCAAAATTGGAGGTGTAGTGGACAGCGAAGAATGTTACCTCAAAGTACAATGGGATCTTGATCAGATGGGCCAATGGGCCGAGAAGTGGCAGACAGAGTTTAATTTAGATAAATGTGAGGTGCTGCCTTTTGGGAAAGCAAATCTTAGCAGGACTGATACACTTAATGGTAAGGTCCTAGGGTGTGTTGCTGAACAAATAGACCTTGGAGTGCAGGTTCATAGCTCCTTGAAAATGGAGTCACAGGTAGATAGGATAGTGAAGGCAGCGTTTGGTATGCTTTCCTTTATTGGTCAGAGTAAGAGTTGGGAGGTCATGTTGCGGCTGTACAGGACATTGGTTAGGCCACTGTTGGAATATTGCGTGCAATTCCTGTCTCCTTCCTATCGGAAAGATGTTGTGAAACTTGAAAGGGATCAGAAAAAATTTACAAGCACATTGCCAGGGTTGGAGGATTTGAGCTATTGGGAGAGGCTGAACAGGCTGGGGCTGTTTTCTCTGGAGCGTCGGAGGCTGAGGGATGAGCTGATAGAGGTTTATAAAATCATGAGGGACATGGGTAGGATAAATAGACAAAGTCTTTTCCCTGGGTGGGGGAGTCCAGAACTAGAGGGCATAGGTTTATGGTGAGAGGGAAAAGATATAAAAGAGACCTAAGAAGCAACTTTTACACTCAGAGGATGGTACGTGTATGGAATGAGCTGCCAGAGGAAGTGGTAGAGGCTAGTACAATTGCAAAATTTAAGAAGCATTTGGATGGGTATATGAATAGGAAGGGTTTGGAGGGATATGGGCCAGGTGCTAGCAGGTGGGACTAGATTGGGTTGGGATATCTGGTCGGCATGGACGGGTTGAACCGACGGGTCTATTTCTGTGCTGTACATCCCTATGACTCTAATATATATAGGGATTTCAGAGAGGCAGATAAAATTATTTTCCCTTTTGTATACAACTTCTTAGTTTAGGAGTTATCGAGCTGATGCCACAGAATTTACGTTGAAGAATATGACCATAGTTCTGAAGCCTTATGCTCCCAATCCGAATCAGGCCCTGGGCAATTTGTTGTTTTTTGGATATCAGCTGTTGTACTGCAAATCCAATTGCACATATTTCATTATTTCCTCAATGGCGTTCATACTTTACTAGTTATACCTACACCCGGTCCCTTGTCTTACAGTTTTTATTGCATGAATTAGTAGAGAGGACCTTGCCTCTGTTACCCAGACAGGCAATTTTCCTTCTGTAATCTTGTGTAGATTTTTTCTAGTCTATTCAAACAGCAAGAGCAATTCATTACATGTTATTTTCCGCTGCTTCTGTTCAATCTCTTTTATCTACTTTCAAGGTTTTGTTCATTTGATTGGGACACTTGTCAAGCACTCTTACCATGTATCATAAATGGATGGTCATACTGTGACCCTCATAAAGCTCCCTGTGCTCCAGACCATAATATCCTCTTTAACCTATTTCTAACAGTTTTAAGGAATTGTTTAGACCAGTCAGATGCAATCTATTTGCTACATTGCTGCATTAGTACTCTTACCCCTTCTAATTTGTTTATTATTTTGAGGGTCTGAGCAATCTCCTGGCATTCTACATGAATCAGTAACCTCCTCTTATTTGATGTACCTGTCCAATCCTAAAATTCTTTAAGGATCTAATATGGGGAGATCCAAGATGGCGGTGGTCTAAGTGGCCTGCTGTGCTGGGCTCTGTGTCATACCCCCTGGTAAGGTGGGCCTTTACATTCCCCCCACCCCACCCCTGTTAACCACTCCCAGGAGAAAAATTAATAATAAAAAGTTACTGAACTTCTGGAGCTGCTAGAATTGTGGTTTGACAGCTCTAAGATTAGGATGAAGGCGAATAAAGGAAAAGGGGCAAAAGGAGTACAGCAGGCAGGGCACTCCCCTACTGTGTCGGGGTGCCCGTAGCCATTGCTCAAACTCCTGGGGAAGCCCCTTTGGATTTAATGAGGCAGCAGCATTTACTCTTGGGGTTCGCCAAACTCCGAGAAAAGATTGAAGCAGCGATAGAGCCAATATCTGCCATATTGAAAAAGCATGAGCAGGAGATTCAAACACTGGACCGAACAAGAGAAGTGGTGAAGCAGAGGACTACGGCTTCGGAGACCATGGCAGAGGTCTCAGGAGGAAGGATCCGAACACTGGAAAATCAGGTTCGGATCCTTCAGGAACAAGTGGATGACCTGGAAAACAAAAGTAGAAGAAAAAATGTATGGCTCGTGGGTCTCCCAGTGCACGAGGAAGGCGAGGACCTCGTTGGATACCTGGAGAAGTGGCTCCCGAATTTCCTGGGGCTGGAGTTGGAGCAGGTCTGGGCCGGATCACAATGCGTAGGTCTGGGCCGGATCACAATGCGTAGGTCTGGGCCGGATCACAATGCGTAGGTCTGGGCCGGATCACAATGCTTAGGTCTGGGCCGGATCACAATGCGTAGGTCTGGGCCGGATCACAATGCGCAGGTCTGGGCCGGATCACAATGCGCAGGTCTGGGCCGGATCACAATGCGCAGGTCTGGGCCGGATCTGCGCCCTGTCCAGTCCTAGTGCGATCCAGCATTATAAAGATAAACAGTTAGTGATTGAAACAGCAAGAAGACTGGGAAGCGATCCATAGGATTTAGTAGACAAAGGCTCAAGAATAATGTTTTTCACGACTTCTCAGGAGCCATAATTAAGAAGAGAAAAGCATTTGATGAAGTTAAGAGAAAATTAAGGGATCGAAACATTCAATATTCCTTGAGGTACCCGGTGGTGTCGCGCATCACTCACAGAGGCGCGGTATCTGATTGTGATTCAGCAGGAAAGGCAAAGAACTTTGTGAACTCTTTGAAATAAAGGACTTGGGTCGGGAGTTGGGGGTGGGTGGAAGGGGCATCATTATGTATAATGGTACAGTTTTTCTTTACTTTCTCTGCCCCTTCTTTTCTCCTCTCTCCCCTTTTTGTGGTGATCGGTTGTATAGCTTTTGTACTGCCTTGGTGTAAAACCTGATTTATTTATCATTTTGGTCGGTTGGTTATTGCCTGGGATTTTTTATTTGCTGCTGCTCTTTTAGTTTTGCATAGGGGATGGCTATATCTGTGGTTAAGATATATGGAGAAGGGGTGTGGAAGGGTGAGGGGTGAGACTTTATAGAGTTAATGTCTTCTTCGCTTGCCACACCTCAGATGAGCATCCCCCTCTGGACAAACTGACCTGGACGATATTGGCTAGTGATTCATTCAGATGGTGCACCTGGAGTGTAAGAGGGAGCCACTCCCCCATTCAAAGTAAGAAGATGCTGTCAAGCTCTTAGGAAGGAAAGGGTGGACATCACCCTGCTGCAGGAGACACATTTAACTGATAAGGAAGATCTGAAGATGCAGCAGGGGGGGATATGACAGGGTAGTCTTCTCCTCCTTTAGCTCCAAGAATAGAGGAGTGGATTTACTGTTAAAAAGGAACCTCCTATTCCAGGTAATTGAGCAAATTAAGGACGAACATGGATGGTTCATCATTCTTAAGGCTCTAGTACATGGAGAAAGGCATGGTGTCCTGAATGTTTATTGTCCTCTGGCACGCCCTCTTAAATTTCTAATTGATGCAGTTGCTAAATTACTGAGTCTTGGGGTGCACCACACAATCATAGGAGGGGATTTTAGCTGCCTAATGGATCCCAGGGTAGACAGGGTGCCAAGGGGCCCAGTAGGTACACCTGCATAATCTAAGCAGTTGGTGGACATGTGTGAGAAGTGGGGATTAGTGGATGTGTGGAGGCATTTCCAGCCTAATTTAAGAGACTTTACTTTTTATTTCAACCCACACAAGTACTACGCACAAATTGACATGCTCCTTATGCCATCGGTTTGTTTGGACAGAACATTGGCTTGCAAAATTGGGAATATCACTGACTCGGATCATGCACCGATGTATTTAAATGTTAAAATCAAGGGTGGCGGAATTGATGTATGGCACTGGCACATGGATCCATTCTTGTTAGGGGATAGCAAATTTGGTGAGTACATTGCAAGAGTGTTCAGGGCCTTCTGGGATACCAACTCGGGTACGGCCAGTAATCCGGCAATACTTTGGGCGGCCACTAAGGCATATTTACGAGGCCTGATCATTTCATATTCAACGACTATAAGGAGGCAGAGGGAGGAGCAACAATGGATGCTGGACTCCCAGCAGAAGATAGCTGAGGAAGCATATTATAATAGGCCTTCATTGGTCAAGTTGCAGTGGGTCATAGCTCTCCGGGTGGCTCTCGACTCATTGCACACACAGGTGGCAAAGAAAAGAGGTCTCCATTGCTAAAGAAATTTTATTTGAATTTGGAGATAAGCCTGGTAGATATCTGGCATATCTGGCTAGAAAGAAAAATGCTTCCCAATCCATTATGTCTGTTAGAGAGAAGGCTGACACAGTTACCCTAGAGTTGAAGAAGATCAATGTTAGATTTAGGGAATACTTTGCAGAGTTATATCGGTCGGAGAGCGGCGAAGACGGTGCAGTGAGAATGCAGTCCTTTTTTGAACCTGGACCTCCCCGATATAAACTTAGAACAGGTCTCCCTATTAAATGCACCTATGACAATACAAGAGGTTCAGGAAGCATTAAAGCATTTGCAGGGGGGCAAAGCACCGGGGCCAGATGGATTCCCGAGTGAGTTTATAAGGAATTCATAAATGTGTTGGTGGACCCACTTCTGGGAATGTATAACTATGCATACACATGGGATTGTCTTCCTTCCTGTCTTAGGGAGGCTAATATCTCCCTCTTTTAAAGAAGGGGAAAGACCCCGAAGAATGTGCTTCATACAGACCACTTTCGTTGTTGAATGCAGGCTTTAAAATTCTGTCAAAGCTGCTGACCCTGAGGTTGGAAAAGGTATTGCCCTATATTATGAAAGAAAATCAGGTAGGTTTTATCAAGGGCTGTAGCTGCTCCAACAATATCAGGAAGGTACTGAACATAGTGCAGGTATGCCAGCAAAGATTGATCCCGGGTTTGGTGGTCTTCCTAGATGCAGAAATAATGTTTTTCTGGATAGAATGGGGGTTCTATTTTGGGGTATAACCTGTTTGGGATCCTGGAGCTTTGGTCTGTGTGTGTGTGAGTGTGTGTGTGTGTGAGTGTGTGAGTGTGTGTGTGGGTGTGTGTCTGTGTGTGAGTGTGTGTGTGTGTGTGTGTGTGTGTGGGAGTGTGACCCTCACCATCCGTGAGCTGGGGCTGCAGTGAGTGTGTATGAGTGTGTGTGTGTGTGTGTGTGTGTGAGTGTGCAAGATGGGTAGCAGTATTGCATAATGACCCGAAGGTGGCGGTCATCACAAACAGCACTAAGTCAGATAATGTTAATATTGGGAGAGGTAGTCGACAGGGGTGTCCTCTTTCATCACTGTTATTTACTTGGCAATTGAGCTGTTAGCTGAGACTATCAGGAGGGATCCTGAAATAGTGGGGCCAGGGGTGGGAATGGGGAGCACAAGATCACCCTATAGACTGATGATGTCCTTTTGTTCTTGACCAATCCAGAGGAGTCTATTCCTCGATTGATTCAAACAATTAATTTATTTAGCAGTTTTGCGGGATATAGGATCAACTTCACAAAATTGGAAGCCATGCCGGTGGGGGGATTAGTGGAGGTGCCTGATCTGAAGGATGGACTGCAGTTCCCGTTTAGATGGTCGTCAAAAGACTTTTTGTGTTTGGGAATTTTTATTACCCCTGCCTTCCACCAGCTGTGTAAAGCTAACCGTACAAGTACTGGAGAGGATAAAACAGGATCTGCAGTGGTGGGACGGATTACTGTTATCATGGTTAGCACGAATAATCCTAATTAAAATGAATGCTCTTCCTCGCCTGTTGTACCTCATGAGAATGGGGCTGTTGTTGCTACGGAGTGTTACGGAGGCTCAATGGTTGGCTGGGGTCCTTTATTTGGTGTCACCGGCACCCCCTAATTAAATTTACTAAATTGCAGCTCCGGCAGGGTGGGGTGGTGGGGTGGGGTTTGGGCAGGGGTGGGTGGGTTGTTGCTGGCTCCTCTGCACTTGAAGAGATATCAAATAAGCACCTTGTTAGCATATGTGGGTGACTGGGTATGAGGGGATTCGGAGTCGATTTGGTTTGACATTGAAGCCTCACAGTCAAGATGTCCCCTAGTTAATCTATTATTCATGGATCAGATAAAATCCGTGAATGAGCAGTGTAAGAGTCCAATTATTTTAAATACAGTGAAAGCTTGGAGGATAATGAGGGAAGACAAGGACAATTGGCTTAAGAACTTGCCGTTTACCCTGCTGGCAGGAGCCCAAGGATTTAAACCAGGGGCAATGGACTCTGGCTTTAAGCTATAGGGGAATAAGGGGTCTTTTGATTAGGAGATGTATTTGAGGGGAAGGTCTTAATGTAATTTAGCCAACTAAATCAGAAATATGGATCGTCTCATGGGGACCTTTTCCAGTACTTTCACACGCGGGATTATATACAGAGGAAGACCGCACTCCTGGCTCAGCCTTACAAGTCAGATGTGGAGAGGGGAGTGGTCCAGTGTATAGATGCTCTTTTAGTTAGTACTTTGAATTATTTACAGAAAGGACGCGCCTTAGGAAATGTGGAGAGAATCTGCAGGACTTGGAACTGGGAACTAGGAGCAGATATTTCATTGGAAACATGGGAAGATATATGGGAAAATGTAAAGAAAATCTCACTGTGTAACAAAGAGCAGGTCATGCAATTGAAGATTTTACACAGGCCTCATATGGTGCCAGAGAGGCTAGCTAAGTTCAAGACAGGAGCATCTCCAGGGTGTTCCAAATATAAAATTAGTATAGATACTCTTACACACTGCTTTTGGTCATATTGCAAGATACAGAGATACTGTAGTGCCATAGTAAGGGAGCTAAAGGAAATCCTGGGAATTGAAGTCAAATGGACCCCTTATTTCTTCTTCTGGGGTTGCCAAATTTGCCATCTCTAGGAGAATACGGGAAGAGACTGTGCAACGTTCTCACCCAGTGTGCGATGAAGAACATTTTAATGAATTGGACATCAGAAAACCTCCCAAGCCTTATGCTGGTGATGGAGCATCTCCCCAAGACTACCTCACAAATATGGTGCACCACAAGACGGAGCAGTTTTACAAGACATGTTGGCCCTTTCTAAATTATATTGATGCAGACTTATTGGCAATATTAATTCGGGCCATGATACAGCCATTGGAATCAGTTTGGGCGCTTTTGCGGCCCGGGGAAGGGGGAAGCTGGGGGGAAAAATATACAGGTACAATGGCTGGTTTTCCCAGGGGTGGGAGCTTCAGTGAAGTTGTGGTGAGTGAAATAGAATAAAGTAATGAGATATAATTGAATTTAATTTAAGTTAATTTGAATTCAGCTTAAGTTAATTTTTATTGATTATGATTGTAGTTTAGTTTAAGTTAAGCTTGTTCTGGTAGAATAGGAGGTAGTTAATTATTATTGCGATATGACATTATTGTACCACCTCTATCTTCTTGTATTTTGGTATTGTTTTATATATAGTTGTTTTGTAAAAGATTTGAAAAAGATTTTAATAAAAATATTTATTAAAAAAAGGAATCTAATGTGGCATTCAGTCCTGTAAACTTTGGCATTATTCTTTCACACGGAGAAAGTGAGGGCAGAGGATGCTGGAGAACAGAGTCAAGAGTATGGGGCTGGAAAAGAACAGCAGGTCAGGCAGCATTCAGAGAATTTCAGAGTCAAGAGTATGGGGCTGGAAGAGAACAGCAGGTCAGGCAGCATTCAGAGAATTTCAGAGTCAAGAGTATGGGGCTGGATAAACAATTTCAGAGTTGAGAGTGTGGTGCTGGAAAAGCGAATCTCCTGCTCCTCGGATGCTGCCTGACCTGCTGAGCTTTTCCAGCACCACACTCGTGACATTATTCTTACACAACATACGTAATCCAAAACTAACAAATTGTTTACTACTGCTGTCATGTATATCATTGTATATCACTCTGTAGGTGGGATTTACAATTACACAGTCCCTTCTGGAGTTAAGTTGTCAATTTGTCCTATTTTGGATCAAACACGATCTTTCTTGCTATGGTTGAGTGTCATAACTAAATCTCCAATTTGATATTTATAAGATCTTGCTTTTTCTTCAAAGTATCTTTTATTCCTCCTTTTCAAATTCTCAGATTCTGCTGCATGAAAGCTCTTTATTCAACAATTTGCTCAGTTACTTAGAGCTGCCTGTATCATGGGACTACTTATTGTAAATGTTAAATGTCCTGGTGTTCTCATATTATTGCTTGCTAAAATGAAATCCCAGTCATTCAATGAGGGTTGATTTCACAGTTATTGGAATACAGTGATAACATATTAGCTCTTTTTTTTTCATAAAAATTTGTACTCAAGAATCTGTACCTAGATACCTTGGTACCTAAGATGGTGCCATAAATGGCAACTTGTAAACCTTTCACAGTACTCATGTGAGTACATGTGACAATAAAGCTAATTCATTCATACATTCACATTGAGTAGGGCAATTGGAATCATCGAATCAACACAGAGTGGAAATAGGCAATTCGGCCCCCGGCAAGTCCACACCATCCCTCCGAAGAGCATACCACCCACCTACCCTATCCCTAAAACTCTGCATTTCCCATAGCTAGTCCACCTAACTGAAACATCCCTGGACGCTACAGGCAATTTAGCATGGCCGATCCACCCACGCTGCACATCTTTGGACTGTGGGAGGAAACCAGAGCACCCAAAGGAAACCCACACTGACACTGGGATAAGGCGCAAACTCCACACAGGCAGTTGCCTGAGGCTGGAATTAAACCCAGGTCCCTAGTGCTGTGGGGCAACATCATATTTTCAGCATTGTCTTTACCGTACTGTTCCCTTTCTCCACAACTCCATGATGGTGGATGATGAATAATGTGAAATTGATGCTTGATTACCAATAGTTCTAGCATTTTAGAGAAAATGTTTTCTCTTAAAAAGTGAAAGCTGGTCACTTTAAACCTGCTATGGTAGACCTAACTACAGACTACTTCACTCATTGTTATTTTTGGAAAGGAGTGACTTGATCCATTTAAAGAACTGATCCAAACGTTTGGTGTTTATTCACAATTATTTTGAGTCTTTGGCAATGGCCCTGGAAATTTAATCTGTAGTTATGTGTACTCTTTCAAAGGGGTCTGTTGGAATGAGTAGGAGGATTCTGTTCAAGGGATAGTAGGCAACATGATATGTATAGATTGACTGAATCCCTATGAGCCTGGCCATCACAGATATTGTCACATGTTGCAGTGATAACACATTATTTGTGCATTCAATGACTTTGAGAAAAGGACCATACCATTTCTGTAAAGTTCCTCAATCTATGGAATCGCCTTCTGTTATTATGTATGCTGAGGGGACGTCATCTATTGAAATTCCTGTGTCCAGCTCTCCTGTTTTTGTAGGGTTTTTTCGCTGCTTTTGCTTTTGTAATAGCTTCCCCGTAGAGTTGTCCCTGTTTATGGGCCGCTACCTTTATCAACATGACGAGTTTGCTTAAGGTTGTTAAGTGCAGTCCAAATCTTTCTCCATCTTAATGGTTTACTTTCCATGGTACAGCATGAATTTCGCTGATATACGGGGAGAGTTAACATGGTATTGATAACATAGGCACAGCCAGACCACGCATTAACATTTTGATTTACATCATAAGATGTACGAGCAGAAATCGACTATTTGTCCCATTGAGTCTGCGCCATCATTCAATAAGATCGTGGCTCATCTGATAACCCTCAACTCCACTTCCCTACCTTTTCCCCATAACACTCGATTCTCTTTCTGATTAAAAATGTGTCTGTCCTGACCTTGAATATATTTAATGACCCAACTTCTACAATCTTCTGTGGTAAGAAATTCCACAAATTCACCACCTTCTGGGAGAAACAAATCATCCTTTGCTGTCCCCACTGCGATCTCTTACTCTTAGATTATGCCCTCTAGACCTACATTCAGCACAACGGAAACAACCTCCCCACTTTTACCCTGTGAAGCTCCCCAGGAAGCTTGTATGTTTCAATAAGGTCACCTTTGATTCTTCTAAATTCCAATGAGTACAAGCCCAACCTACTGATGAAGGGCTTTTGCCCGAAACGTCGATTTCGAAGCTACTTGGATGCTGCCTGAACTGCTGTGCTCTTCCAGCACCACTAATCCAGAATCTGGTTTCCAGCATCTGCAGTCATTGTTTTTACCTCTACTCAAACTTGCCTAGCTCCTTTTAAACCTGGGATCATCTTCGTGAAAATTCTCTGGAATGCCTCCAATGCCAGTATATGTTTCCTTAGATAGATTTAGATTGAGATTCTTATTGCCACACTTACTCAAGTACAGGCGTACAGTGAAACATGTAGAATGTCACCAAGTGCGTACTGTACAAGGCGCCATCTTAGGTATCAAGGTACCAAGGTACAAAAACCTTAGGTACAAAGTAGTGAGAGAATTGGAGTTAAAAAGTTCAGCATTACTTCATAGAGTGAGCAGAAAAATAAAGAATAACGGTAATAGTTAACATTAATGTCTTTCTCAATGGAAAATAAAGGAATAAATTAAAAGTTCAACGGGGTTTGATGGTCCTCCATTTATCCCACTCTCTGGGAAACCTCAGGTTCCTGTTCTCAACACCGCCACCACAGATACCGTCACTGCTGCTGAAGCTACCGCCTCTCTAATCTCCCCTGATGCCTCAGGAACATGCCCAGGCAGGACCCACTCACATGCCAAACGAAACACCTCCATCAGCCACCAAGAGACTGGGCCAACATAGTGCCAAGAGACCAGGCCGAGACACCATCATGAGTTGCCAAGAGACCAAGTCTGTTCACAATAACCCAGATGTGGTCTGACTGGTACTCTATAGTTTTTGCAAGACTTCTCCATTTTTATATCCATTTCCTTTGCAATACAGGACAATATTCCATTTGTCTATTAGCTGCTGAAATTAGATGCTTTTTTGTGATTTATACATGAGGACTCAAACTAAGCTGTAGCTTTCTGCAGTATTTCTTCATTTAAATAATATTCAGCTCTTCTGTTCTTCCTGCAAAAATGCATAACTTTACATTTTCCCACAGTACATTTTGTCTACTTTGGTTCATCCTCACACTTGCCTACCTACCTATATTTGTGTTAACCATAAACTTGGCGATAGTACATTCACATCCATTATCCAAGTCATTATAATTGCAAACAGTTGTGGCCTCAGCACTGACCCCTGGGCACTCCAGTAGTTATAGGTTGGTATTCTGGAAAACGTCCCCTCATCTCAATTCAGTTGTAAATTTCTCTCATAGCTGTCAAGAGGGTAAATGTCTCTATACACTATGAAGAGTGTTCAATACATTGTCTTTTATTAACTCTTCCTAGTAATATTACAGCATAACCTGGCTGTGGTGGTCCTTTAATGTGATAGAAGGAACCATCGATGTACAATTCTGGAATATCTTTAACTGAATCTATTGGAAGTGATTCAAAGTCAATTAGATGAAGTGAATACATGTGAAAGCCAATAAATGAGGCAGTAAAAGTTCATTTCTCTGCAAGAACAACGACATCCATTACTCAGTCATTCTGATGAGATGAATGAATGTTCAGGCTTTATCGATAAATTAGTGTGACAAATGTAGAATATCAGAGTGCAAGCCTGTCATGTACAGAAAATGTGACACTGCAGACGATGTTCACACAATGAATACGTGGTTTCTGTCCCTTTAGAAAATGTGGTGCATTAGCAACCAGATACAATTTTTCAGAACATCCTTGGGAAAGCACCTAGCAAGGTAAGCTGTGTTCCATGGAAACGACCACCGGCTGGAATGGCTAAGTAGGGTCAAGTGCTGTCATACCAGTAGCCTCAATAATTGCCATCTCGAGTTTTATTGCCATTATAATGAGGCATTCTTCTCAACTTGGCTGAAAATTATCGTTTTGTAAAGTGGCTTTATCACCTCAGCAACATTTGGAATAAAGTTGTTTTTTGGTGGCTGTCTAAACCCTAGGAGGGCAATTTTGAATGTAGGGACCGTTACTTGCTGGATAATGTCAATTTTGGGAGAGTCTGGGCTTATTTCTTTGATGAGAGTGCAACACCAAATAACTTTGTGATTCTTTGAACAATTCAGCTTCTTTTAGATTAATCTTCATAGAGTTTTACAGTCATAGAGTCATAGACTTGTACAGCACAGAAACAGACCCTTCAGTCCAACTTGTCCATGCTGACCAGATATACTAAATTATTCTAGCCCCTTTGTCCAGCATTTGGCCCATATCCCTCTAAAACATCTCTATTCAGGTATTCATCTGGATATCTTCTAAATGTCCTAATTGTACCAACATGTACCATTTCCTCTGGAAGCTCAGTCCATACATGCACCATTCTGTGCATGAAAAGCTTGCCCCCTACGTCTCTTTTATATCTTACCCCTTGTACCTTAAACCTATGCCCTGTAAGTTTTGGACTCCCCTACCCTGTGATAAAGACCTTGTCTATTTATCCTATCTGTGCCCCTCATGATTTTATAAACCTCTACAAGGTCACCCCTCAGCCTCTGAAGCTCCAGATAAAATAGTCCAAGCCTATTTTCCCATCATGTGCATGAGGGAGTGTTGGCCTTGTGGTATTATCACTGAGCTGTTAATCCAGAGACCCAGGTAGCATTCTGGGAACCAGCGTTCAAGTCCCACCAGGGTGGATGGTGTATTCAACTTTATGGACATGACTGTGAGCCCATACTGGATTAGTGGTGCTGGAAGAGCACAGCAGTTCAGGCAGCATCCAAGGAGCAGCGAAATCGACGTTTCGGGCAAAAGCCGGCTTTTGCCAGAAACGTCGATTTCGCTGCTCCTTGGATGCTGCCTGAACTGCTGTGCTCTTCCAGCACCACTGATCCAGTATTTGCTTTCCAGCATCTGCAGTTATTGTTTGTACCTCGTTGATTTTAACCCCCATGACTGTGAGCCCAGTCAGTCAGTAGAGAATCAGACTTTAGTGAGTGGCATAATGGCTCAGTGGTTAGCACTGCTGCCTCACAGTGCCAGGGAATCCAGGTTTGATTCCAGCCTTGGGCGACTGCCTGTGTGGAGTTTACACGTTCTCCCTGCGTCAGCATGGGTTTCCTCTGGATGCTCTGGTTTCCACTCACAGTCCAAAGATGTGCAGGTTAGGTGGATTGGCCATGCTAAATTGTCTATAGTGGTCAGGGATGTGTAGGTTTGTTGCATCTGGAGCTTCAGAGTAAATGTCGAGTGGTAGGGGAATGGGTCTGGGTGGGTTAATCTTTGGAGAGTTGGTGTGGACATGTTAGGCCAAATGGCCTGTTTCCACACTGTGGGGATTCTGTTCAGTCTCTATCTAGAGCTAAAATCCTTCAACCCAGGCAACATCCTTGTAAATCGTTTCTGAATCCTTTCAAGTTTAACAGTATCTTTCCTATAGCAGGGAGACCAGAATTGAACACAGTATTCCAAAATTATACCAAATCCAACGTCCCAAACAGCCATAACACGACATTCCAACTCCTATACTCAATGCACTGACCAATAAAAGTAAGCGTACCAAATGTCTTTTTCACTTTCTTGTCTCCTGCGACTTCACTTTCAAGTAACTGGGAGCCTGCATTCCAAGGTCTCTTTGTTTGGCAACACACTCCAGGGCCCTACCACCTGTGTATAAGTCCTGCCCTGGTTTGCCTGTCAAAACTACAGTTAAAAAATCACAACACCAATTTATAGCCCACAGGTTTATTTGGAAGTACTAGCTTTGAGGGCACTGCTCTTTCGTCAGGTAGCTAGTGGGGCTTTTATTGAGATAACTCATAGTGAGGGGCCTTTTGAGATAAAACAATACATTAGTTTGAATTTTTCTGCGACACTGGTTTTATTCATTGATTATTAGAAGTAGTTGCTTTATATAATACAATACAATGCACCACAGAAATAGGCCTTTCAGCCCATCGAGCCGTTGCAGAGTCCAAATCCCTATTTAAACCCATTACTTATTACCCACAAGTAGTTTGTATCCCTCTGTTCACCTCACTCTCATGTGTGTATCAAGGTACACATTACTAATGTGCCTGCTTCCGCCACTTCCATTGGCAGTGCATTCCAGGCACCCACCACCCTGTGTGTGAAAAGTTTTCCCCGTAATTCTCCCTAAACTCTCCCCCTCTCACCTGGAACCTGTGCCTCCTTGTAGTTGACCTTTTCACCCGGGGAAGAAGCCTCTGACTATCCACCCCATCTATACCTCTAATAATTTTTAGACTCCAATCAGATCGCCCCTCAGCCTCCGTCTTTCCAATGAGAACAATCCAAATTTATCCAACCTCCCCTCAAAACTAAAATCTCTGCAGACCAAGAAACATCCTGGTAAATCTTGTCTGCGCCCCCTCTAAAGCTACCAACATCCTTCTGGTAGTGTAGCGACCAGAACTGCACACAATATTCCAAATGAGGTCTAACTAAATATTTATACAGCTGTGACATAACTTGCCAACTTTTATATTCGATGCCCCGGCTAACAAAGGCAAGCATGCTGTATGCCTTCTTGATCCAGATCCCTCTGTAAGTCACTGCTCCTAAGGGTCTGCCATTTATTGTATAATTCGTACCTGATCTTCCAAAATGCATCACCTCGCACTTTTCCGATTAAACTCCGTCTGCCATTTCTCTGCTGAAATCTGCAACCTATCCATGTATCCCTTGACAATGCTCCTCACTATCTGCAACTTCACCTGTTTTGGTGTTATCTGCAAATTCACTAATCACAGCACATACATTTTCCTCCAGATCATTTATACATATTGCAGACCACAAAGGTCCCAGCACCAATCCCTGCGGAACTAGTTACTGATTTCCATTCAGAAAAACACCCTTCCACTGCTACTCTCTGTCTTCTATAACCAAGCCAGTTTTGTATCCATCTGGCCAGCTCACCCTGGATCCATGAGGATCCTTTTGTACCAACCTGCCATGAGGTACCTTAACAAATGCATCGCTATGAAATCTAAATCGGTGTTGCATTGCATGTATATTGATGCACGGAGTATATTAATCAGATTGGGGAGTTACAGGCGTAAATTGCCTTGTGAGCTTACAATGTGATGTTAGTGGAGACCTGGTTTAATGAAGGGCAGATTTGGGTTTGACTTATTCCAAGTTATGTGGTGGTCAGAAAGGTGGAACGGTGGCATTTTTGGTGCAAGAAAGCATTGTATTTGAGAAAGTGAATGTTTCAGAGGGTTCAAGGAAAGAATGATTTTGCTAAAGCTAAGGAATTAGAAGGTGCAATTATATTGCTTGGTTTAATGTATAGAATTGAATTAAGTTAGCCTTAATGTCACATGTATTCAAATATGTGCAGTGAAAAGGTTATAAGTCACCACTTCTGGTACCATCTTAGGTTCAAAGGTATCTAGAGACAGACTCTTAAGTATAACTTCCTAATGGGACAAAAAATTTGAAAAGTAAAGGTATAAAAAGTACAGCATTGCATATCATATGAATAAATTAGAAAAAGAAATAAAGTTCAAAATAACTGTCCTTCCTTTCCAGTCCACTCTGGCATCTAGCCTCTAGTCCACACCAAGCTTCACCTCAACACTTACGAGACCACCAAACCACTCTCGAATCACCTCGAAACCTTACCAGGCTGAGAGATCACCCTGTGTGGCTAAAATGCACGGTGGCTCAGTGGTTAGCACTGCTTACCTCACAGTGCCAGGGACCCAGGTTCAATCCTAGCCTCAGGTGACTGTCTGTGTGGATTTTACACATTCTCCCCCTGTCTGCTTGGGTGTGCTCCGGTTTCCTTCATAGTCCAACGATGTGCAGCTTAGGTGTGCAACATGCTAAATTACCCAGTGTGTTAGGTGCATTTGTCAGAGGGAAATGGGTCTGGGTGGGTTACCCTTCAGAGGGTCAGTGTGGACTTGTTGGGCTAAAGGACTGTTTCCACGCAGTAGCGAATCTAATCCACTGCCCTTCACTCAGCAATCATTCTTGTCATCTCCTCGAAAAACTCAATCAAGTTGGTGAGACTTGACCTTCCCCACACGAACCCATGCCACCCATCACTAACAAGTCCAGTCACTTCCAAATATAAACAAATCCTGTCTCGCAATATCTTCTCCATCAACTTCCCCACCATTGACATCAAGCTCACTGACCTATACCTGGACTATGTCCCTTTCCCTTCTTAAACATTGGCCATTCTCCAGTCTTCTGGAACCTTGCCTGAGGACACAGAGAATGCAAAGATATCTGTTCAGGTCCCGGCTATTTCTTCCCTTTCCTCCATGGTATTGTGGGATAAATCCATTTGGCCCTGGGGACTTGTCTACCTTATTATATTTCAAGACAACTCCTCCTTCATTATGTTGACCTGCCTGAAACTATTCACACACTATTCACATGTCTCTGTCTTTGGTAAATACTGATGTAAAGTACTTATTAAGGATCTCACCAATTTTCCCTGTCATCAAGGGTTCCTGAAACCTGCCACTCCTGTCTATCATTTTCACAGGAACATGCTTGTCCTATACCCTAATCAACTGGTCTTTAAAAGGCTCCCACATGTCGAATGTAGATTTACCCTCAAACAGCCGCTCCCAACCCAACTCCTCCAACACTAGCCTCATTCAGTTGTAATTGGCCTTCCCACAGTTTAACACCTTCACCTGAGGTCCACTCTTGTCGTTATCTGTAAATATCTGAAAACATACGGAATTATGGTTACTATACCCAAAATGATCCGCCACTGAAGTTTTGACCACCTGGCCGGGCTCATTACCCAATATCAAGTCTAGTATGGCCCCCACCATTATTGGACTATCATATACTGTTTCAAAAAACTCTCCTGGACACACCTAACAAATTGCCCCCCAACTAAACCTCTAGCACTAAGAAAGTCTCAGTCAATATGGGGGGGGGAATTTAAAATCACCCACCATAGCAACTGTAATTTTTACATCTTTCCACAATCTGACTCCATATCTCTGCCTCTATCTCCCAGTGGCAGCTGGGGGAGGTCTGTAGTGTAACCCCAGCATTGTGATTGCACTTCTCCTATTCCCGAGCTCTACCTATAATGCCTCGCTGCAGGGGCCCTCCTGGGTGTCTTCCCTCAACACAGCTGTGGATATGCTCCCTAACCAGTAATGCAACTCTCCCACCTCTTTTGCTTCCTCCACTGCCTCAACTAAAACATCAATATTCTGGAAGTTTAAGGTGACAATCCTGACCCTCAATTATGTCTCTGTGATAGCAACAACATCATAACTGCATGCTTTCGTCCAAGCTCCAAATTCATCCATATTACCTGTTGTACTTCTTGCAGTGAGGCAACGTCAGATTACAACGGGATCTTGATCAGATGGGCCAATGGGCTGAGAAGTGGCAGATGGAGTTTAATTTAGATAAATGTGAGGTGCTGCACCTTGGGAAAGCAAATCTTAGCAGGACTTATACACTTAATGGTAAGGACCTAGGGTGTGTTGCTGAACAAAGAGACCTTGGAGTGCAGGTTCATAGCTCCTTGAAAGTTGAGTTGCAGGTAGGTAGGATAGTGAAGAAGGTGTTTGGTATGCTTTCCTTTATTGATCAGAGTATTGATTACAGGAGTTGGGAGGTTATGTTGCGGCTTTACAGGACATTGGTTAGGCCACTTTTAGAATATTGCGTGCAATTCTGGTCACCTTCCTATCAGAAAGATGTTGTGAAACTTGAAAGGGTTCAGAAAAGATTTACGAGGATGTTGCCAGTTTTGGAGGATTTGAGCTACAGGGAGAGGCTGAACAGGCTGGGGCTGTTTTCCCAGGAGCGTCAGAGGTTGAGAGGTGACCTTATAAAATCAAGAGGGGCATGGATAGGATTTTCCCTGGGGTGGGGGAGTCCAGAACTAGAGGGCATAGGTTTAGGGTGAGAGGGGAAAGATATAAAAGATACCTAAGGGGCAACTTTTTCACACAGAGGGTGGTACGTGTATGGAATGAGCTGCCAGGAAGTGGTGGAGGCTGGTACAATTGCAACATTTAAGAGGCATTTGGTCGGTAAATGAATAGGAAGGGTTTGGAGGGATATAGACTAGGTGCTGCCAGGTGGGACTAGATTGGATTGGGATATCTGGTCGGCATGGACAGGTTGGACTGAAGGGTCTGTTTCTGTGGTGTACATCTCTATGACTCTAAATGCAGTCCAAGCCTCCAGTTCAAACTGAGCTCAAAAACCTCTCCCTGACTGCTCTACCTCTTCGTTATATTTGACTTATTAGTCTCAAGCTCTTCCCCAGCCTCTATACTTATTGACCTGCTGCTCCGGTTCTCAACCTTAAAACATCCATTCTCATTTACAACCTTTTATATTCACTCTTCTGAGTACCATGTCCTTTATCTCATTCCTTCACTGCCAGGCATTGTAGTTCTTTCTTGAAAATGAACAGAACCTCTGACACGACTGTCATTTTTTTGCTTTTGTCTCTTTTCTCTTTTACTCACACAACTGCCTGACATTGTAGTTCTTTTTGGACGACCGTCCAATTAGGATTCATTTGACCCTAGAAATTATTTTTAATTCGCAAGCTCAAAACAAGATTTCTAACCTAACCAGTAGGCAAAACTATTCAGAAAGTGACTTCAAAGAAATTTTACTTAAAGAGAGATAAAAATTAGTAGAGCTGCAATATAGAATTTTGAAAATTAATTACATTAAAATGTGTAGGAATCGCACATTCAAATAATTAAATCTGCTCAATTAAAAGTAATTTCTGGTCAAATGAATTCTAATTGGGCAGTCATCCAAAAAAAACTACTGTTGCTGGTGGTAGTGAAGGAATGAGGTAGAGGACATATTATTCAGATAAATGAATGTAAAAGGTTGTAAATGAGAATGGATGTTTTAAGGGGGCAGAATGGGAACCAGAGCAGCAGGTCAGTAAGTACACAGACTGGGGAAGAACTTGAGACTAAGCCAGACATACTTGGATCTGTAATCTAAAAACTCGATTGATTTTAGCATATTTTATCATATTCAATGAACTTCAGTTCTATGAAAACACATCTCCTTCTGGATATTGCTGACAAGTGGCTCTTTGGAGATATTGTTTCTTAACTAATCTTCTAGTAAATGTTCAAGACCTCTCTTTCCAAATGTTAATTGTAATTGTCACACATTGGCTATTCCATCTAATTTAGCTTAATTGGGCTTTACTATTGTGAATAATTAACCTTGACAACAGAACAATAAGCTGTTTGATCCTTCCCCTATCTGATTTCGCTTACATACCTTTTACAATTAGTGTACATTTGTTGCTGAGCTTTGGCACAGCATTTATTTAAGTACATTATTTGTAGTTCTTTTATGTTTGCAATTTCTAACGTTAGATTTCTGACATGAAGTATGTAAGAAGGCTTAATGTTAATCTTTAGTGTAAACATATTATAAAAATATATCAAACATAAACCTGCCTGAGTTTACAGTCAGTCCTTTATTGGTAATGTTTCAAATGTATATGAAATTAAACTTAAAGTTTCAGACAACGTTAAACCGGTTTCCTGACTAGCAAGTTCATAGCCATGGTTACCAGCATGCATACCTTGGTATAGTGTGACTTGGCTGAAAATGTGTTGCTGGAAAAGCGCAGTAGGTCAGGCAGCATCCAAGGAACAGGAGAATCGACGTTTCGGGCATCAGCCTTGGTACAAAGCTTCTAGACTTGACATACAAAGTGGTTATTATCAAGTATTCACATATGATGACTTCCTTTCACCATTTTAACTTCTTCAGTTAGATTTAATTTGTGTTTGACTTTTACGGGAAAAAAGAGGGAATCCATAGATGATTTCACCAATGATCTCCACAGATTGGTGAAGAAATGCAACTGTAGTAACTTAAAGTCAGAACTCACATGAAACAGAATTGTTATAGGAATTGCTGTTGAATCTTTGACAGATTCATTACAGTTCAAAGAAAACCTGACTCTCAAGAAAACTATTCAGATGGTGAGTGAAGCAGAAGTCCAGAAGTAACACAGATCAATTCTAAGACCAGACGTTCAACCTTGGCACAGGAGACTAGTAGAGTCCATTCAATTCTTGAGGAAGAAAACAGTGAACAACACAAGCGATAAACCAATACTGTGATGTCAGACATTTAAAGTCTTTGTCAATGTTGTGCTGAAAAACAAAACATTACAGGAACAGAGAATGTCAAGCACAATAGATGTCTTGTAGAAAATGTGCAAAAGGAGGCACCATTTCAGAAAAGGAATCCACCAAGTAGCTACTCAAAGAGGTTAATGAGGCAGAACATCTACAACTAAGTAAAACCTAATGTGTTCCTCAGGGAAAATAAATCATCCAGATCTTACATTTTGGCTAGTTGAGATTTATGTCAATGGTCATCTCATGAATTTTAGGTTATACACCAGGGCATGTTTGACTATATGATCAGATGGTGAGCCATTGTTAAGGAAACACGATCTACAACCACCAACAGAGCCATTACATGGTCCAGCAGGCATAACACTTAAGATTAAAGGTATGCTATAGGTAACTCTGTAATCTATAGGATCCCAAACAGTAGAAAAATCACATGTGCTTCACAGTCAAGAACTCTCCCTCTTGAGGAGGAAGGCATGTCTTGATCTCAATCTTCTATAAATTGTGAAAGAGCTAAACAATAAAATGCTAAGGAACAGCCAGTCATGGAGCAACCAGTCAAAGGATAATTGGTAGAGGATTTCATAGGGCTCCTATCATGTAAGGTGTGTGATTTATATATTGTAATATCATTGATCTTAAAGCTTGATTTTTGAACTACAAGCACATGGGGTTTGGTCTGCTGGATGTGAAGGGGTTTAATGATTAATTTGTAAGATTTTCTGAAACCATGATTTGTTTACAAAAAAAGTGTTTCACTGGTTAGGGGCTCGAGGGAATTTATTTACGTTGGGACTGTGTTTGCAAGTGAACAAAATAAATAGTAGAGTGTATTTGGGCTCCAGGTAGATGGATCTCAAATAATGTTTTTATTTGGCTTGGGGAACCCGTTACTTGAAGAAAACTTTTGATTTTAGTTTGAAGTAGGTAGCTGTGTGAAACAGTTTCACCTGAAGGGGACAGCTTAGAACTGTTAAGAAATGAGTTAACTCAGTGTAGGGAGTTTAGTTTGAGAGTTACAGACCAAAAATGGATAGTTAAAACCTTGAAGGGATGATTTTAAGCTGGAAACTCTAAGCTCAGTTACATGAAGACTCAGGATCAAGAATTGAATTATCAGGTAAGTTAAACCTGATTGATATGGTAGAAAAGGGATTTCTCTTTGGTGTAAGTACTGTAAAGGAGTACTGTTGGGATTAATAGTAAATCTTTAAACATGTGTTATATGTAAGTAATTTGATTTAGCCTATTATTTCCTTAATTTTTTCTGAATTGTTTTCTTAATTTCTTCTGAGTAATACACTTCTGTTTTATTTTAAAACCAAATCTGCAGCATTGCGTGCTTCTGTTTCAGTGAAAAACAACCTAGTTAAAACCAAGAAAACAAAAGGCGATCCATAAAGCCAGATTTCAACCTGGGATCTGACTTGTTCAGTAGCAGCAGCTGCTAAGATCATCAAAATGTGAAGCAGCACATCCAGTGACATGGATACTCCTCAGGGGCGGCCATAGCTGGCGAGGGAAGTTAAGGACTGTATAAAGATGAAAGAGAAGAAGTATTACATAGCAAAGATGAGCAGGAAGCCGGAGGTCTGGGAAACGTTTAAAGAGCAACAGAAGATAACTAAAAAGGCAATACATGGAGAAAAAATGAAGTACGAAGGCAGACTGGCCAAAAATATAAAGAAGGATAGTAAAAGTTAAAAAATGATGAAGACTAAAACCAGGTCCTTGAAGACAGAAATGGGTGAATTTATTATGGGGAACAAGGAAATAGCAGAAGAGTTGAATAGGTAGTTTGGATCTGTCTTCACTGGGCAAGACACAAGGCAATCTCCCAGATGTAATAGTGGCTGAAGGACCTAGGCTAACGGATGAACTGAAGGGAATTTATATTTGCCAGGAATTGGTGTTGGATAGACTGTGAGGTCTGAAGGCTGATAAGTCCCTGGGACCTGATGGTCTGCATCCCAGGGTACTGAAGGAGGTGGCTCAAGAAATTGTGGATAAATTGGTAATCATTTTCCAATGTTCTATAGATTCAGGAGCAGTTCCTGCAGATTGGAGGGTGGCTAATGTTGTCCCACTTTTCAAGAAAGGAGGGAGAGAGGAAACAAGGAATTATAGACAGATTAGTCTGACATCAGTTGTGGGAAAGATGCTGAAGTCAATTATAAAAGATGAAATTACGACTCATTTGGATAGCAGTAACAGGTTAGTCAGTGTGGATTTTCAAAGGGGAAATCATGCTTGACTAATCTTCTGGAATTTTTTGAGGATGTAACTATGAAGATGGACAAGGGAGAGCCAGTGGATTTGTATACCTGGACTTTCAGAAAGCCTTTGATAAAGTCCCACATAGAAGATTAGTGAGCAAAATTAGGGCACATGGTATTGGGGGCAACATACTGACTTGGACTGAAAATTGACTGGCTGACAGGAAGCAAAGAGTAGTGATAAACGGGTCCCTTTCAGAATGGCAGGTGGTGACCAGTGGGATACCACAAGGTTCAGTGCTGGGACCACAGTTATTTACAATATACATTAATGATACAGATGAATATATTAAAAGTAATATTTGCAAATTTGCTGATGACACAAAGCTGGGTGGCAGGGTGAAATATGAGGAGAATGTTATGAGAATACAGGGTGACCTGGACAGGCTAGGTGAGTGGATGGATGCATGGCAGATGCAGTTTAATGTGGATAAATGTGTGGTTATCCACTTTGGTGGCAAGAGCAGGAAGGCAGATTACTATCTAAATGGAGTCAAGTTAGGTAAAGGGGAAGTACAACGAGATCTAAGTGTTCTTGTACATCAGTCAATGAAAGCAAGCATGCAGGTACAGCAGGCAGTGAAGAAAGCTAATAGCATGCTGGCCTTCATAACAAGAGGAATTGAGTATAGCAGCAAAGAGATCCTTCTGCAGCTGTACAGGGCCCTGGTTAGACTGTACCTGGGGTATTGTGTGCAGTGTGGTCTCCAAATTTGAGGAAGGACTTCTGGCTATTGAGGGAGTGCAGTGTAGGTTCACGAGGTCAATTCCCGGAATGGCGGGACTATCATATGTTGAAAGGTTAGAGCGACTGGGCTTGAATACACTTGAGTTTAGATGGATGACAGTGGACGTGATTGAGACGTATAAGATTATTAAAGGATTGGACACTCTGGAGGCAGGAAACATGTTTCCGCTGATGGGTGAGTCCAGAACCAGAGGACACAGTTTAAAAATAAGGGATAGGCCATTTAGAACAGAATTGAAGAAAAACCTCTTCACCCAGAGAGTGTTGGATACATGGAATGCTCTGCCCCAGAAGGCAGTGGAGGCCAAGTCTCTGGATACTTTCAAGAAAGATTTGGATAGAGCTCTTAAGGATAGTGGAATCAAGGGTTATGGGGATAAGGCTGGAACAGGATACTGATTGTGGATGATCAGCCATGATCATAATGAACGGTAGTGCTGGTTCGGAAGGCCGAATGGCCTGCTCCTGCACCTATTGTCTATTGTGACTTGCCATGCTATGAATTGAACAGCACTAGTACTGCAGAGACCCCTTTCGACACAACCTGATGGGCATAATGGTTGACTTGCAGCTGCCACTGCCTTTAGGAGTTTCCAGCAAGCTGGTTTTGGCCGGCACTATTTGAGATCAATATTCAACATGGTAGCTCCAATTGGAAGTCACTTGCATTTCGAACCAGCATGGTCATGTGGACTGGCAGGTCTTCATGAAGTAGCCAGGAGTGGCAACATTTCTCAATTTGCAAAGGACAAAGTTTGCTAGCAGTAGAGAACCAGGACAACAGCTTCCTTGAAAAAAAATTAAAAGCATTATAAAGACATGACAACACTCTATGTTATTAAGAAGCATATTTATAATCATTAAGAATAATCGAAAACAGAAGCAACTGTATTTATTTTTCAGAGACACATCAAAATAAGTCACATTATAAATCAAGTGTGTGACTGCCATTGTAAATGAGACTGTAGACTGGAGAAGAAATAATGTGATTTCAAGCTTTATGGGAATTGCTGAACTGGTGAGAATCAGTCATAAATCCAATTGATATTTCAAAGCACTTATTCATTAACCAATTACACAATGCCTGAGAGCCCAAGAACCATATGCTTCAAAGTAATTGAAAAAATCAGTCCTCCGTGTGCCAATGCTACTTCCTCTGTTCAAAAGACAAGTCTGATGCATTTGTAACTACCTTCAAGCACAAGTGTTAAATCTTGGCCTCTCCCGCAAGTCTTCAAACTTCAGTCAGTCTTCAGTGGGGGAAGAAACTGGAACAGTATTTAATCATGTAGCCTGTCTAGCCAGTTCCATCATCTGATATTGTCATGTTTGATCTTGGGCTTCAACTTCACTTTCCCACTTGCTCCCCCATATCCCTCCCCGAGAGACATGATATATCTTCAATTGTACCCTTAAGTGTTTCAATGGTGGAGAATTTCACAGGGTCACAACCCTGTACTTTCTCCTCACCTCATTTCTGAAAAATTGGCTCCTTATACTGTCTTCCCACGTTTTAGATTTCCTGACCAGGAGGAAAAACATTGTTAATTGTCTAGCTTTTAAAGCACTTTAGGAAATATGCATGTCTCAATGAGATTGCCTCACAAACTTGTAAGCACCACTGAATTTACACCCATTTTACTCAGCCTTGATTCACATGCTACTCAGTACCTGATCTCAATATAACCTCGATCCAACTATGACCAAAAGAGCTAATTGGCAGAGTGAGGTGAGCATCGAATCAAGGAGCCAATGGGAATCAATGGGAAAAACTTGCATAGGTTTAAGGACAAAAGGGTAACTAGGGAGAGAATAGGGCCCCTCAAAGATCAGCAAATTGGCCTTTGTGTGGAGTTGCAGAAAATGGGGGAGATACTAAATGAGTACTTTGCATCAGTATTTACTGCGGAAAAGGATATGGAAGATATAGACTGTAGGGAAATAGATGGTGACATCTTGCAAAATGTCCAGATTACAGAGGAGGAAGTGCTGGATGTCTTGAAACGCATAAAGGTGGATAAATCCCCAAGAGCTGATCAGGTGTACCCTAGAACTCTGTGGGAAGCAAGAGAAGGCTGGATCTCTTGCTGAGATATATATATCATCGATAGTTGCAGGTAAGGTGCCGGAAGACTGGAGGTTGGCAAACATGGTGCCACTGTTTAAGAAGGATGGTAAGGACAAGCCAGGGAACTATAGACCGGTGAGCCTGACCTCAGTGGTGGGCAAGTTGTTGCAGGGAATCCTGAGGGACAGGATGTACATGTATTTGGAAAGGCAAGGACTGATTAGGATAGTCAACATGGCTTTGTGCATGGCAAATCATGTCTCACAAACTTGATTGAGTTTTTTGAAATAACAAAGCGGATTGATGAGGGCAGAGCTATAGATGTGATCTATATGGACTTCAGTAAGGCATTCAACAAGGTTCCCCATGGGAGATTGATTAGCAAGCTTAGATCTCATGGAATAAAGGGAGAACTAGCCACTTGGATACAGAACTGGCTCAAAGGTAGAAGACAGAGGATGGTGGCGGAGGGTTGTTTTTCAGACTGAGGCCTGTGACCAGTGGAGTGCCACAAGGATCAGTGCTGGATCCTCTACGTTTTGTCATTTACAAAAATGATTTGGATGCAAGCATAAGAGGTACAGTTAGTAAGTTTGCAAATGACACCAAAATTGGAGCTGTAGTGGACAGCGAAGAGGGTTACCTCAGATTACTACAGGATCTTGACCATATGGGCCAATGGGCTGAGAAGTGGCAGATGGAGTTTAATTCAGATAAATGCGAGGTGCTGCATTTTGGGAAAGCAAATCTTAGCAGGACTTCTACACTTAATGGTAAGGTCCTAGGGATTGTTGCTGAACAAAGAGACCTTGGAGTGCAGGTTCATAGCTCCTTGAAAATGGAGTAGCAAGTAGATAGGATAGTGAAGAAGGCGTTTGGTATGCTTTCCTTTATTGGTCAGAGTATTGAGCACAGGAGTTGGGAGGTCATGTTGCGGCTGTACAGGACATTGGTTAGGCCACTGTTGGAATATTGCGTGCAATTCTGGTCTCCTTCCAACGGAAAGATACTGCGAAACGTGAAAGGGTTCAGAAAAGATTTACAAGGATATTGCCAGGGTTGGAGGATTTGAGCTTCAGGAAGAGGTTGAACAGGCTGGGGCTGTTTCCCCTGGAGAGTCAGAGGCTGAGGGGTGACCTTATAGAGGTTTACAAAATTATGAGGGGCATGGATAGGGTAAATAGGCAAAGTCTTTTCCCTGAGGTTGGGAAGACCAGAACTAGAGGGCATAGGTCTAGGGTGAGAGGGGAAAGATATAAAAGAGACTTAAGGGGCAACCTTTTCACGCAGAGGGTGGTACGTGTATGAAATGAGCTGCCAGAGGAAGTGATGGAGGCTGGTACAATTGCAACATTTAAGAGGCATTTGGATGGGTATATGAATTGGAAGGATTTGGAGGGATATGGGCCGGGTGCTGGCAGTTGGGACTAAATTGGGTTGGAATATCTGGTCAGCATGGATGGGTTGGACCAAAGGGTCAGTTTCCGTGCTGTACATCTCTATGACTCTAAGTCCTATTTGACAAAGGAAGCTGGTTGAGGATGTTGGAAGTCAATCATCTCAATCCAAGGCCATTACATCTGTATTCTGAGTGCCCCACTATCAACACTCAGGTAGTTATCATTGGACTAGCCATATTAATGGTGTGGCTACAAGAGCAGGTCAGAGGCTAAGAATCCAGCACTGAGTAACTCACCTCCTGACTCTCCCAAGCTTGTCCACCATCCACAAGGCACAAGTATGATGATGGAATGCTTCCCATTTGTCTCGATGAGTACAGCTTCAGCAATACTCAGGAAGCTCAATACTATAATTGAATTGAATTTATTGTCACGTGTACCAGGATACAGTGAAAAGCTTTGTCTTGTGAGCAATACAGGCAGACCACATAGTAAAGTAGTATAGATAAGCAAATAATAGGTAAACAGCGGCAAATACAAAAACACAGGTACAGGCGAATGTTGTGAGTTTGTAAGTCCATTCATTATCCTAACAACAGTAGAGTAGAAACATTAGGGTAGAAACAGTTTCGAAACTGGCTGATGTGTGTGTTCAGGCTTCTGCACCTTCTCCCCAGTGGTAGAGATTGTAGAAAAACATTGCCAGGGTGGGATGGATCTTTGAGAATGCTGGTGGCCTTTCCTTGACAGCGGGCCTGGTAGACAGATTCTATAGGTGGGAGGTTGGCCTTGTGATTGTCCAGGCCGAATTCATCACTCTCTGTAACTGTCCCCGATCTTGAATGGCACACACTTTTGACTCTAATCTCTAGCATCTGCAGTACTCACTTTCACCTAGACCAGGTAGTAATATATCCAGACAGAATACTCTCGATGGCGCACCTATAAAAGTCGGCAAGGGTATTCACTGTCATGCCAAATTTTCTCCGCTGCCTGAGGAAGAAGAGATGTTGTTGGGCATTTGTAATCAGAGTGTTCACATGAAGAGTCCAGGAAAGCTTGTAGTGGATGACTACTCCCAGGAACTTGACACTCTCCACTCATTCCACCTCTATGCTGTTAATGTGTAGGGGGGGCATGAGTAACATACTGCCTAAAGTCAATAATGACTTCCTTGGTTTTGTCAGCATTGAGAGCTAGGTTGTTCTCGGTGCACCATTTTTCCAGGTCTTCCACCTTCCGTCTACAGTCTGTTTCGTTATCATCTGAAATTCAACTGACTATGGTGGTGTCATCAGTGAACTTGTAACTGGCATTAATCTGGTATTTGGCGACACAGTCATGGGAATACTGTGAGTACAGTAAGGGGCTGAGTACGCACCCCTTGGGGGGGCTCCAGTGGTGAGTGTTAGTGAGGATGAAATATTGTTCCTAATCTTCACTGATTGTGGCCTGTGGGTCAGGAAACTGAGAATCTAGTTGCAGAGAGTGGGGTTTAGTCCGAGATTTTTTTTAGATTAGATTCCCTACCGTGTGGAAACAGGCCCTTTGGTTCAACAAGTCCACACCGATCCTCCGAAGAGTAACCCACCCAGACCCATTTCCCTCTGACTAATGCACCTAATACTATGGGCAATGTAGCATGGCCAATTCATCTGACCTACAGGTCTTTGTACTGTGGGAGGAAACCGGAGCACCCGGAGGAAACCCGTGCAGACACGGGGAGAATGTGCAAACTCCACACAGACAGTCGCCTGAGGCTGGAATCGAACCTGGGACTCTGGTGCTGTGAGGCAGCAGTGCTAACCACTGAACCACCGTGCCGCCCCAAAAGAGATCACTAAGTTTAGTAATCAGTCTCGAGAGGATAATAGTGTTGAAGGCTGAACTGTCATCAATGAGTAGGATTCTTATGTAGTTGTTCTTGGTGTCAAGATGTTCTAGGGAGGAGTGAAGGGCATCTGACGTGGATCTGTTGGTCGATAGGCAAATTAGAATGGGTCAAGAGAATTGGGGAGGCTGGAATTGATTAATGCCATGACCAGCCTTTCAAAGCACTTCATGACCATCCAAGTTAGGGCCACTGGGCGGTAGTCATTGAGACATGCTGCATGAGCCTTCTTAGGCACAGGGATGAGGTTGGCCCTTTTAAAACAGGCAGGGACAGTGGCCTTGCTGCAGGAAGAGGTTGAAGATGTCCGAGAAGACCTCTGCCAGTTGATCTGCACATGCTCTGAGTGCACGGCCTGGTACTCCGTCTGGTCACATCACTTTCCTTGGATTCACATATTTTTGGGCGGCACGGTGGCACAGTGGTTAGCACTGCTGCCTCACAGCACCAGAGATCCGGGTTCAATTCCCGCCTCAGGCGACTAACTGTGTGGAGTTTGCACATTCTCCCCGTGTCTGGGTGCTCCGGTTTCCTCCCACACTCCAAAGATGTCCAGGTCAGGTGAATTGGCCATGCTAAATTGCCCGTAGTGTTAGGTAAGGGGTAAATGTAGGGGTATGGGTCGGTTGCGCTTCGGCGGGGCGGTGTGGACTTGTTGGGCTGAAGGGCCTGTTTCCACACTGTAAGTAATCTAATCTAATCTAAAAAAAGATTCAAATAGTTGGTGCAGTCAGTAATGTAGGTTGCAAGTGAAACCTGATGAGTTGTTCGTGGGCGGCACGGTGGCACAGTGGTTAGCACTGCTGCCTCACAGCGCCTGAGACCCGGGTTCAATTCCCGCCTCAGGCGACTGACTGTGTGGAGTTTGCACGTTCTCCCCGTGTCTGCGTGGGTTTCCTCCGGGTGCTCCGGTTTCCTCCCACACTCCAAAGATGTGCAGGCCAGGTGAATTGGCCATGCTAAATTGTCCATAGTGTTAGGTAAGGGGTAAAATGTAGATGTAGGGGTATGGGTGGGTTACGCTTCGGCGGGGCGGTGTGGACTTGTTGGGCCGAAGGGCCTGTTTCCACACTGTAAGTAATCTAATCTAATCCATTCAAAATACTGCAGATGTTAGAGATACAGAATAATAACAGAATGTGCTACGAAACCCCAACAATGACCTCTGATGTAGTGACTTTGGGATAAGTTCATCAGGAATTGTCGGAATAGGTATAACTTCTCCGCCAAAATTCTGCTCAAAGCAAGCATAGAAGGCGTTGAGACGATCTGGGAGGGATGTGTCTTCGTCTGCTCTCTTGCACGGTCTGTTTTTAGAACCTGTGATGTCATTCAGTCCTTACCATAGTCGCCGGGTGTCTGTCTGGGTCTCTAGTTTGGATCGGTATTGGTCCTTGGCTGTCTTAATGGCTCTGCGAACGTCATACTGGGATTCCTTATATTTGAGTGCGTCTCCTGATCTGAAGGCCTCACGCCTGGTTTTTAGCAGGTTCTGTATGTCCTGATTCATCCAGGGTTTCCTGTTGGGGAACACCCAGATTGACTTCCTCAGTATGCAGCCCTCCACACACTTGCTGATAAAGTCTGTGACGGTGGTGGCCTACTCATCCAAGGTACCTGTGGACTGTTTGAACATGGCCCAATCAGCCGATTCCAGACAGCACCAGAGTTGATCCTCTGCCTCCTCCGACCAGCACTGGACCTGTATCCACGAGGGGGGGGGGGTCTCCTGCTTGAGCTTTTGACTGTTAGCCGGGAGAAGAAGCACGGCTTTGTGGAAATGAGGGCGGGGGATGGAGCGGTAGGCATCATTCCCAAGTGGTGTAGCAGTGGTCTAAAATGTTCGGGCTCCTGGTGGAGCAGGTAATGTTCTGGTGGAACCTGAGCAACACCTTCCTTAGATTGGCTTGATGGAAGTCGCCATTTACAATAAACAGAGCCTCGGACTGTTCTGTCTCCAGGGTGTTAGTGGTGGAGTACAGCACATCCAGAGCTTCCTGAAACCTTTGCTCGTGGTAGATAGAAGGGGCGGCATTTGATGGTGAGGAATTCAAGGTTTGGGGAGCAATGGCTGCCCAGGGTTGCAATGTCCGTGCACCACAAGTTGTTAAAAAGCAAACCCCTCCACCCTTTGTCTCACCCGAGCACTCTGTGCAGTCCATACGATGGATAGAAAAACCATCAGCCTGAAGTGCGCAGTTGGGAATGGATGGGTTGAGCCAGGTTCCTGTGAAGCAGAGTGCGCAGCACTCCTGCAGCTCACGGTGGAAGCTGAACCGTGATCTGAGTTTGTCCATCTTGTTCTCCAGAGATTGTACAGTTGCTAGGAGTAAGCTAGGAAGGGGGGGGGACAGGGTCTTGAAACCATGTCGTCTCAGTCTTACTAGGAAGGGGGGGTGGGGTCTTGAAACCATGTAGTCTCAGTCTTACTAGCAGGCCGGCACGCTTACCTTGCTTACTCACAGGTTTCTTACAGTTGAGTGGTTCGGTGGTCTGGTCGAGTGGATTGTGACTGTTTCCAGTTAAGTGATCCTTTCTAGGACCCTGTGGAGCAGGTAGGTTGCAGTTTGGTGTTTTTTTGCAGAGGATCTGCTTAGGACCAAGTATAGCAGGTAATTTACTGTGTAGTTTTTTTAACAGGAGGGAGTTTGCTTAGGACCCAGTGGAGAAGGTCCTGGTTCAGTTGCTGCTGATTTGCTGCTCCAGGTCTAACCGCGTTTTTTTGCAGGGGTGTTTGGGCTGCTCTCCAGGTATGTTCTGATAGATTTCATGTCAGGCAAGTATCTTATGGGGTCAGGAGCTTTTCGTGTTGGTTCTCCTTCCTGGGGCTGGTCTCTTGGGTCCCTCCATTTTCCAGCAGGCCCCAAGCCTGGGGCTCGCGAAGGCTGTCTCCGGCTGGCCTGGTCTTCTTCCAGTGTGGTCAAATGAGTCATGGGTACCATGTGGTCTGCTGCCTTCAACCAATAAGCTGGCATTGAGGATTGGAGGACATTCAAACTTGTGGGGTTAGATAAAACATAGTTATTAGCAATTTTTAAAAGAATACTATTAAGTTTAAAGAGTGTGCAACGATTGTAGGAAATAGGAAACATAGATTTGCACACAGGAGCTCGCAAGGATTCGATCATATCCAGTGCTATATTTGCGACAAAGCATCCTGATGATTAGCCACTCATCCCCGTCAGCATTCATTCCCTGCATCAGTAACACAGTCTGTAAGATCTATAAAGCGCACTGCAACAACTCACCAAGACTCCCACAACAGCACTTTGCCAACCCACAAACTTCACCACTTTGAAGAAAAGGTAGCAGACACATGGGAAAACCATCACCTGCCATTGACCCACCAAACCACTCACCATCCTGACTTGGAATTATATCGCCATTACTTTACTGTCACTGAGTCAAACAGCACTCTCTGTGTGCTATTACACCTCCAGAACTACAGTGTTTCAAGAAGGTGGCTCACTTCTCAAGGGCAATTAGGAATGAACAATAAATGCTAGAGTAGTCAATGATGACACATCCCTTAAATGAATATATTAAAAAAAAGAAACTTTCAACAATATCCTGGCTTTAATATGACATATACTCCAGGCTTGTGTGCCTAGCTTACCTATTTCACTGCAGCTAGCTACAGTATTGAAGTTAACCCACAAGATGAAAGTTGACCCAGGCATGTCCTGTACAAACAATTACAGGAAAAATCTGACCAGGTCAATCACCACCCGATCAATCTACTCTCAATTATCAGCAAAGTAATGGAAAGTGTCACAACTATGATAGCAAGACAACATTTTCTCAGCAATAACCTGCTCATTAATGTTCAGTTTGGATTATGTCAGGCCCATTCAGCTCCTGACCTTATTATAGCCTTGGCTAATACACCAGAAAAAGAGTTGTACTCCAGAAGTGAGGTGAGAATGATTAACCATGAAATCAAGACACAATTTAACGAAGAGTAGCATCAGGGAGCCATAGTAAAGTTGAACTGAAGAAGAATTTGCAAACTCTACTACCTTGAGGGCATCAGGTACCTGGGAACACCACTGATTGCAACATCCCTTCCAAGTCACTCACTATCTTGACTTAGAAATACATCACCGTTCCTTCTGGGTCAGAATCCTGGAACTACACTAACAGTATTGTGGGTGTCTCTACAGCAAATGGACTGCAGCAGTTCAAGAAGCTACCTTCTCAATTTCGTTGGGGCAATAAATGTTGGCCTAGCCAATAGTGTTCTCACCCCATGAGTGAATAATAAAAGGGAGCAATCTCTCAAATGATTGAAGTCATATCTAGCTCAAAGGACAATGGTTTCAGCAGATGGAATCCAATAATGAGACATCTCTAGAGGAGCTCCTCGGGTTAGTGTCCCAACCCAAGTGTCTTCAAGCTGCTAAATCAAAGCTCTTCCGTCCATTATGTAGGGTGACACTCTCACCTAGCATAAGAGCCCCACTCTCTGGATGTAACTAGAATGTGTGACGATACTCTGTGGTACATGTTAAAGCTACAATTTTATTGAACCTAATGGTAATAATAATCGTAAAAATATAGAAAAATAATCATACTAGAGGATATAAATGGATTCAAGGTGGCATTGAACTTGCTCCAGCAGATCTTATTCTCACAATTCTTACAATTGTTTGCACTTTTAAACCTCCATTCTCAATCCGTTAAAGTTACTAACAATGTTCTCTTCAATCTACTTGCAGGTCTGAAGATTAAGATATAAAAGTTCAAACATACCAACAGGTTCAAAAACAGCTTATTTCCTGCTGTTGTTAGACCACTGAACGGACCTCTCAAATTTCAAATCTAACATTGATACTGCTTTTGTACACCTTCTTTGCAGCTGTAACTTCACCTTCCTCGCTCTGTTCAATCACCCTGTGATTTTTGTATATTATGATTTGCCTGTACTGCACACAAAACAAAACTCTTCACTGTACTTCGGTACATGTGACAATAATTAATCAAATCAAATCAAAATTTATAAGCTAAAAGCAGTAGTGGTAACAGTGAGGGAGGGCACTGGTCAGGGCAGCTGCAGCTGTTAACCTGACCGTCTTTGGAAAAATAGGTGTCTTTGGTAGTAGCAGGATGGAGTGGAGGACAAGACACACAAAAGATCCCCTCAACCTGATGGAAACCATAGGTGAAATTCCATGTAAATTTTGTGACTTTCACATTTAACCTTAATTTCTCTTCAAGTTGAAATAACCAGAAGCCAGTGGAATAAAGAATCCCTGCCTCATGATCTTTGGGCCAGCCTTGTGTTCAAATCTCATGTTTCATTTGCGGGAAAGTTGGCAGGATTCTAAGCATGGGCATCAAGTCATGGCGGGCGAAGCTGGCAGGCACCTGGCTGAGATGGAGACGACGGTGGAGCAGTTGGAACTGGCAACGTTCATGAGGGTAGCTGAAGCTGCCCTGAGATCACTGGAGGCTCAGACATCAGCAGAGGAGGTTGGACTGTTTGGTCAAATCCAGGCAGATAGCATCACAGGGTGTTGGACCCCAGCATGTGAAGACTCCTTTTGTACCCTCAAGAAGAAAGTACGTCCTTGGATAACCAGATGTCCAACTCCATTTTCTGCTGGAAACTAATGCCAATCTCCTTGGCATTGGGAGGGTAGGATTATTGTCAGCCAGAGTCTCAAGTCAAATGAAAGGAACATGGAGAATTACTCAGAATAAAATTCAATAAACCTAATTCAATTCAATTCAATATAAACTGCTAGTTTTGAGGTGGGCTGGTTCCCAGACTTTCAGTGACTTTCTGAGTGATGAAGAATCTGAAACATTTACCAACAATAACCTGCCCAGCCACTTCTCACACAGCTGACAAGCTTGCAGCAACATTGGGTCACTGAACTCACTCAGTTTCGATTCCAAATTCAGTACAGGTCAGACAACATGTTGATGTTTTTATTCAGAAGACTGACCACAAAAAGGAATCTCCACTTTCCCAACAGGAGGGGGTTGTGGTTAATGCCATATTCATGGCACAAGTCAAATGCAGGATTCCAATCCTGATTCCCTCTAACATTCAGACTAAGATTCAGCAGAGTGTCACCAATGCACTTGTGAATGAGATCCAATCCGAGTCCAGACAGTAGATCCAACTGTAGTTTCATCTTTGCTTTCTAAGGTCGTCAGAGAGCTTCAGCTGATTGATATGGGCATGAGTAGACTGTACCAACCTCTACCAACCCAGTGCCAGCTGATGAGGGAGTCCAAATCCACATGGAAACCAATGAGGCGCTGGGAGAGAGTCAAGGAGGAGGATGGAGACCTCTATCATTTGGTTCATGTCAAGGAGGGAGAGGGGAAGGACCCCAACCACCCTCGTCTAATGATCTGGGGCATTTCATAAAGGTGCAGGATACCAAGTGATAGAAAAGACCAGAGGGTGGTGTTACTGGCCTAGGATGGCTGCTCAAATTGATACCTCCTGTCAAAATTGGGAGGTGGTTTCACTCTAGACTGGGATTCTGGATTTCATGTCCTTGACCCCTGTAGTAATGATTCTGAACGCCATCTCACGAACAGTGATGTTTTTACAAGTTCATTCGGGCAATTCCCACCCATGACCTACGGCCAGATGTTGATGCATGTTTAGTTTGTCCATTTTGGTGCTCTGTGTTAGATTCACAATGATCAGGGAGATGGGTTGCAATGTCAAGAGCAAGGTCCTACAGGAACTTTGCAAGGTCTATGGCCTTGCAAAGAGCTGCACCATTTCCCATCATCCTGAGAGTAATGGACAGTGCCAATGGTTTAACCGTACTCTGCATGACCGTATCCCGAGAGGAGATATAACTGATCTGGAACTAGTTTATGGTTATAACACCCCATTGTCACTCATGGGCTGTCCTCCACATTATCTGTTCTTTGAACAGGACCTAGTCCTTCTAGTGGACCATCTCCTTGGGGTCACTACTCCCTCCATGGGTGATGGCCGGTTCACACCTGAGCATCATACCAGGCTGTCAGGTGTTTGAGTTGGGGGCCCACAAGGACTGAGATAGAAGGGATGAGATGAAAAACGTTGAGCGATCTCAAAGGTGACAGGACTGACTTTCCAGTCAGTGTAAGTGTATCTCTGAAATCAGAATATCATGGACTGGAATAATATATGGGCAGTGTAGGACCCTGAACTCTACAGTGTCAGAGAGCAGCTGGAAACACTTGATGTTGTTTGAGCTGAATGGCTGAAACAGTTCACAGAAGGGGCTTGCTTCAAGGTGAAACATTTGGTGGACGATGCAGAGGCAAACAACTCACTCAGTGGAACCCAAAGGGTCAGTGTATCATGGCTCGAGCAAAGTAGGGTTGGAGAGCGATGAGGAATCTTAAAGTGGGCCAAGCATTTTGATTCTAAGGGGTGTTTCTAGTGTAAGAGGCTTACTCCAGCCCTGGGAGACAATGCAGGGATGACCTTCTCAGGAGAGGCATCAGCAGCATATACAAGCCCTGGAGACCTGACTGACCTAGACCCCAAACTGAGTAATCAGCCACATACTCTTGGAAGGCACCTGTACAGATTGGAGGTTGAAAATGTTCTCTCAAGCAAATGTTGTAGATCACTCCAACGGTTACCATTCTGATGCAAGGAGAGAATGCTCTTACTAATGTTGACCCCCACATTGCAGGCCTCATGGTTGAACTTGCTGATCTCACAACTGCTTAGCAGACGGTCACTGTGTGCTATGTGTAATTCACAGGATGGCAAGTCTCAAGCAGGCAGTTTGTAACGAAACTTCCAGTAACACGTGAAGGAAGGCACCAAGGAGGGTAACTGGAGCAGTCAAATAGACTCTCTCTGGAGGAAAGGATCTCTGGGCAAAGAAGGCCTCATGGAGAGTGGGATCAGACAGACAAAGGATTTCCTCAACCAGATACAAAGAAGCGGATTAATTCCATGTATTGACTTCCATGTTTACCTTTAATTTCTCTTCATGGTGATGGCAGTGGAGTAAAGAATCCTGCTTCATCATTTTTGGGCCATCCTTGTGTTGGAAATTCATGTTATAATAATCTAATATAAATAAGAAAGAAGGAAACATAGTTTATTGCAAGGATAGAAAGCACTTTATCAATATGAAGCAAGGAAGAAACACAACTTTATTATAGCATAAACAGTAACATTAAACAAGTTTGTCTATGCAATTTGGTTATGCAAATCAGAGCAGGTCTTGTACACCTAATGCTAAGGTCCTGGGGAGTGTTGCTCAACAAAGAGACCTCAGAGTGCAAGTTCATAGCTCTTTAAAAGTGGAGTTGTGGGTAGATAGATTATGAAGAAGGTATTTGGTATACTTGCCTTTATTAGTCACTGAGTTGAGTAGTTGGGATGTCTTTTTGTGGCTGTATAGGACATTGGTTAGGCCTGTTTTAGAATATTGCATGCAATTCTGGTCTCCCTGCTTTAGGAAGGATATTATGAAACTTGAAAGGATTCAGAAAAGATTTACAAGGATGCTGCCAAGGTCGGAAGGTTTGAGCTAGAGGGAGAGGCGGAATTGGCTGGGGCTGTTTTCCGTGGAGCGTTGGAGGCTGAGGGGTGACCTTATAGAGGATTACAAAATCATGAGGGGCATGGATAAGGTAAATAGATAAGATCTTTTCCCCAGGATAGGGAAGGCCAAAACTAGAGGGCATTGGTTTAGGGTGAGGGGGAAAGATCTAAAAGGGACCAAAGGGGCAACTTTTTCACGCAGAGGGTGGTACATGCATGGAATGAGTTGCCAGAGGAAGTGATGGAGGCTGGTACAATTGCAACATTTAATAGGCATCTGGATGGGAACATGAATAGGAATGTTTTAGAGGGATATGGGTCAAATGCTGGCAAATGGGACTAGATTAATTTAGGATATTTGGATGAGTTGAACTGAAGAGTCTGTTTCTGCGCTATACATCTCAATGACTCTGGGACTCTATTTAAAAGGGACCTGAGGGGCATTTTTTTCACGTAGAGGGTGATGCGTGTATGGAATGAGCTGCTGCAGGAAGTGTGAAGGCTGGTACAATTGCAGCATTGAAAAGGCTGGAGGGTATACGAATAGAAAAGGTTGAGAGGGACATGGGCCAAATACTGGCAAATGGGACGAGATTAATTTAGGATATCTGGTCGGCAAGGACAAGTTGGACCAACTGGTCTGTTTCCATGCTATACACCTCTATGACTGTATGTCAGATCCCTCAACTGCTAAAGTAGCCCCAATTATATACATCACCAATTCTCCAAAAAAAATCCTCATTTCTGCTTTAAATGATTGCTCCCTTGTTTTTAAACTAGGTCCTCTTATTCTAGATTCTCCCAGAAGAGAATCCTTTCAACGTTCACCTGGTCAAGACCCCTCAGGATCTTACACGTTTCAATAAAGTCTCACTCTTCTAAAACTTCAGAGGACACAGACCTAGCCAGTCTGGCTCTTCCTGATAAGGCAATCAACTCATTCCCGGGATTAGTCTGGTCTGCCATCTTCAGGAGCTGAATTTGGAACACTTAGCTGCAGCCATTATCCTGGAAGTGGTCTTCCCTTTAAGCCAAATTTCAGGTTCTGTTCCAGTCTTTCAAGGCTTTCATTTTGAGCTTCTCAGAAGAAGTCTCTCGTCACCATGACCTGCCATCCAGTTCTTCTCACAGATATAATGAGACCACAAGTTGTTGACACTGTCCTCTGATGGTGTTTCTGAATCAGTTAGGTTATAATGTCCACCAGTAAACTCTATCTCCTGACTCCACACCAGATCATTGTGTCCCATCTGTAAAGTTCTGTGTTGTTCTAGCCTGTTACTTTACAGTCATCAAATATTGTAAGAACAACTTGCATGAAGAGCCCTTATTTTTAATGCACTAGTCAGAAGATAAAAGATTAGTTTGTATGAAACCTTATCTGTGAATATCCTGCATGATTAGCATAAAAATCAAAACAAATTAGCTCTTGGAGTCAAAAACACAGGTTCACAGTTAGTAATATTACTACTGTTTGCTGTTGATTAGATAATCATTTAATTATTTATTTAGTGATGTCATCAAAGAGTCTTAAATCAATTTCTACAAAGTAACTTCTAAAAATTCAATACGTATTGCATAACAGTAAAATATAAAATTTAAAAGAAGTATTGGCTGAAGAATTTTTAATCTAAACTCAGTACGTTTTGCAATTTATCCAGTTGAAGTAATTTATTTTATACCCATTTATGTTTCAAAATTTGGAAAGTTCATAGTTTGAATTCAGTTACTAATGGGGACAACATTTTAATTAAGTGTTGTATCATAAAATTAATGAGCTAAAACACAATTATCAGCAATTGAACAAGGACAAGTAACAAATTTGATAACATCGATCTTGGTATTAATGTAAAGTGCTTTGCTCTAAATGAAAGTACATTTCTGTGGTTTAACAATGTTCCCTCTCAATTCTTTTATTTGTTCTTCAAGCTGTAGTACATTATAACAAACATATAACTGCCCTTTCAATGTAACTTTTATATTCATTTCTGTAATAGTAGATTGTCATCAATTCTTGATCACCAGGTTACTCTGAAGTAAACAAAAAGGTTATTTGGGAACAGAGCTTGGGATTTTTGTTACTGACAATTATATTCCCTTTCTGTGGTGGTGACACAGTATTTCCCCTCTCTTACACATGCTGCTGGTGTCATCTTCAGGTCAGCTGTAACATCTTCCATTGTACAATGTACCTACGTTTGACTAAACATATGCGTTGCTTCAGGTTGGACCTTGTATTGTACGGATGGTGACCACTTTTCTCCCTGCGTTGCAGCCTTCCAGCTGAGTACCTTAGATATAATCTCCCACATTTATTGCGTGCGGATAGGTATTGTGATATTGTATACCATTTTAAATCAATCCTATGTTTTGCAGCCGATATTCTGGTTAATATGCTCCTCCATTAGCACACTATGTACGCAGTGAATTATTATAGTATTGAAGAGATTCAGTTTAGCTCAGTTGGCTGGCTGGTTGGTTTGTGATGCCAACAGCATGGGCTCAATTCCAACCATCAGCTGAGGTTCCCATGAACAACTCTTCTTCTTAACCTCTCCTTCCATCTGAGGTCTGATGGTCCTCAGGTTAAATCACCACCAGCTCTCTTTCTCTAATAAGAGAGCAGCCCTACAGTCCGGTAAGACTGTGGTGACAACAACTGCACTGAAAGAGGGCATTCAGCCCAACATACCTATTCCAGCTCTCTGCAAGAGAATAAAACACTGACTTAACCCTATCTAGACCCCTCATGATGTATAAATCTCTATAAGGTCACCTCTCAATCTCCTCTGCTCCACGGACAGAAATCCCAGCCTTTCTTTATAACTTCGTATAAAGATTCCTCAAAACATCCTTGTTTTTGTGCCTCCTCTGTTGATTGGTAAAGCCTGAGAACCTATATATTTATTAAACATCCTCTCAACCCATCCTGCCACCCACAGTAATTAGTGCGCGTATACGTTTTCAGGTAATTAAGCAATTCCTGTTTGAAAGCCAGCAATTTATTTGCTTCCATCACCCTCCGAGACAGTGCATTCCATACCCTAACCACTCACGCCCTAGGCCCTCTGTTTCTGCTTCTTGGAATTGCATCTAAAGTTTATGCAGTGTCTGTGCATTCTTCCTACTAAAATGAATCATTTCTCATATCTCTGGATTAAATATTTTCTGTCAGTTCTCTGATAGAACTAGAGGATTCAATACAACAACTTGCTAAGGCTTCATTAATAGTACACCCCAGACCTGCAACCACCTAATAGCAGCAAGATCACAGGAACATCAACTCCAAGTTCCCTTCAAGATTACAGGCCATCCTGAACTGGAAGTTCTTTAACTCCCTCCCAGCAGTATTGGCAGTGGACCTACACCACAGTGGACAGCAGCTCTAGGCCGTTTCTGGAGTACTTGATACAATTTTGGTTGCTTTGCTACTGAGGGATCTTCCCATGCTCTCAAAATTATCCAGTGGGTTGTGTGGTCTGCCAGTATCTGTAACATTATCTGATTTACACAGCAGCCTCTACCTGTATCTGGAGTAGCAGTGAGTGTACAGAGCAGCCTTCACCTGTACCTGGAGCAGCATCAGGTGCACAGAGCAGCATCCAGTGTACCAGAGCAGCCTCTGCCTGTACCTGGAGCAGCATCCAGTGTACAGATCAGGCCCTGCTTGTATCTGGAGCAGTGTCTGGTGTTCAGATCAGCCCCTGCTTGTATCTGGAGCAGTATCTGGTGTACAGAGCAGCCTTTGCCTGTACCTGGAGCAGTGTCCGGTGTACAGAGCAGCTTCTGCCTGTATCTGGGGCAGTTTCCGGTATACAGAGCAGCCTCTGCCTGTATCTGGAGCAGTGTCTGGTGTACAGAGCAGCCTCTGCCTGTATCTGGAGCAGTGTCTGGTGTACAGAGCAGCCTGTGCCTGTACCTGGAGCAGTGTCTGGTGTACAGAGCAGCCTCTGCCTGTACCTGGAGCAGTGTCTGGTGTACAGAGCAGCCTCTGCCTGTACCTGGAGCAGTGTCTGGTGTACAGAGCAGCCTCTGCCTGTACCTGGAGCAGTGTCTGGTGTACAGAGCAGCCTCTGCCTGTATCTGGAGCAGTGTCCGGTGTAGACAGCAGTTTGTTTATGGGAGTGCACTGGTCTGAGAGGCATCACTGGAGTGGAGGAAGCTCAACTGAATGTTAAATCTATAAACTCTGCCTTTTTAAATATCTCGTTAGAATAACAATACCACCATCAGTGAATATTTAAGGTCAAATAAATAAGCTGCATTTATATAGAACCTTTGAATGCATCAAGTAGTGTCGAAGATGTTTCATAGCTAATGAACTACTTCTGAAGTATAATTACTGTCGGAAACATGGCATGTGAGGTGTGCACAGTAAGAACCCACAATCAGAAGTATAATACTGAACAGACTGGGGTACATATTGGTCAATAGACAGGGAGGTACTCCCCTGCTCTTTCCTGAAATAGTACAGTGGGACCTGTTAGGATGATTTGAGAGGCTAGACAGCACCTCAGTTTAACATCTCATCCAAAAAAACAGGAACCTATGACTTTGAAGTATTGCGTCAGCATGGTAGTGTCATCCTGGATAATGTGCACCAGTCTCTGAGTTGACAGTCAAACCCACAGCCTATTGACTGAGTACAGAGATCCATCAGATGCAGGTTCCTGTGTAACCCAGCCCTCCAGCAGAGATTTCAAAAATCATTGGGTCTGAATCTCCCTCAGAAAATGTCAAGGTTTTCGAATCTCAACGACCTTCTAAAGATTTTGTTATAAATTGAACATTAACTAGCCGAAAAACTATAGATTTCATACTTTCACGCTCACTGTGGCTCTGATACTTTCTTAAACCATGCATTCCTGAGGTGTGAAGCAGCATTTATTAATCACTGTGCTCCACAATAATTGGTATCACTCCACTCCGTTTAAAGATGATTTGTTTCTGTTTCTTCAAGTGATTTATTTAGTTTCCTGCGTCTGACTCGACAATGACTAGATTCATTTTTAACCAATCCATAGCTTGGAATGGTGTTCCAAAAATGAAAACAAATTTTTCGTGTTTAAAACCAGTGTGTGAACAAAAAGGGGGAAGGGCAGGTCAGATACTCTAACACTGGCACTGGGGAAATTCTCAACGAAAACAATCTGAATACCATTAAAGGCACTTGGTAAAGTATAGGTGAGTAGAAGACAGTGGGCTGGGAAAGAATTATTCTGTTTGTCTTGATTGACGTTCATGAAAGTACCACATTTTCGATTGGATCTAAAGGACAAGTAACAGAGTGTAGTGATGAACTGTTGTTATTCAGACAGGATGGAAGTGTGCAGGTCTGGTGCTCCATTTGAAAATTTGCAGTTAACATCAAACTTAGGAACGTGTTGAACAGAGTTGAGGTTTGTCCCAACACTTAAGGAGAACATTGACAGGCTGATGAAATGGTCTGACATGTGATGGTTGGAATTTAATGCAAAGAAGGGTGAAATGATCCATTTTAGTAGGGAGGATAGTAATAGGCAACATAAACTGTAAGCTTGAAACTGAGTACAGATTTGGACTGTAGGTACATCATTGAAGAGTGCTGGTCAAGTTAGTAAGACTGTTCAAAATTTATATGTCATCTTTAGCTTTATAGAGCAAGATGTAGAATACAAAACTAATGAAGATGTGTTAAATCATTATTCAACATTAGTTATGGACCAACTGGAGTGTTGTCCCCAATTCTTTAAGATGAATGTCAAGATCTCAGAGACAGTGCAGAAGAGATTTACTAGAATGGAACCAGGCATGATATTATCTGTTACATGAAGAGTCAAGAAAAAATGTGGTGGTTCTCCATTATAGCAGAGTGTTGATCTGGTAAACATGCCCCTGGAAATGGCAGAAGCAGGATCTTTCACATTGCTTTATTTGCAACACCCAGGACAGTGTAAGTGCAGACTATACAGATCAGTCTCCTCTCAGTGGAAACTGACTCTTCTATGTGAACTTTCACCAATCGTTAAAAATCACACAACACCAGGTTATAGTCCAACAGGTTTAATTGGAAGCACACTAGCTTTCGGAGCGACGCCGTACCAACCAGTACCCTTCCACTGACACCATCCTTCGACTGACTGAACTGGTCCTCACTCTGAACAACTTCTCTTTCCAATCCTCCCACTTCCTCCAAACCAAAGGAGTAGCCATGGGCACACGCATGGGCCCTAGCTATGCCTGCCTCTTCGTAGGATATGTGGAACAGTCCATCTTCCGCAACGATACTGGCACCAGCCCCCACCTTTTCCTCCGCAACATCGATGACTGTATCGGCGCTGCCCCGTGCTCCCACGAGGAGGTTGAACAGTTCATCCACTTTACCAACACCTTCCACCCCAACCTCAAATTTACCTGGACCATCTCAGACTCCTCCCTCCCCTTCCTAGACCTCTCCATTTCTATCTCGGGCGACTGAATCAACACGGACATTTACTATAAACCGACTGACTCCCACAGCTACCTAGACTACACCTCCTCCCACCCTGCCCCCTGTAAAAACACCATCCCATATTCCCAATTCCTTCGTCTCCTCTGCTCCCAGGAGGACTAGTTCCAACACTGAACAACCCAGATGGCCTCCTTCTTCAAAGACAGCAATCTCCCCCCATACGTGATCGACGATGCTCTCCACCACATCTCCTCCACTTCCCGCAGCTCTGCCCTTGAGCCCCGCCTCTCCAATCGCCACCAGGACAGAACCCCACTGATCCTCACCTACCACACCACCAACCTCCATATACATCGTATCATCCGTCGTCATTTCTGCCACCTCCAAACGGACCCCACCACCAGGGATATATTTCCCTCCCCTCCCCTATCAGCGTTCCGAAAAGACCACTTCCTCCGTGACTCTCTTGTCAGGTCCACACCCACCAATCCAACCTCCACTCCCGGCACCTTCCCCTGCAACCGCAAGAAATGCAAAACTTGCACCCACACCTCCCCCCTTACTTCTCTCCAAGGCCCCAAGGGATCCTTCCATATCCGCCACAAATTCACCTGCACCTCCACACACATCATTTATTGCATCCGCTGCACCCGATGTGGCCTCCTCTATATTGGAGAGACAGGCCGCCTCCTTGTGGAACGTTTCAGAGAACACCTCTGGGACACCCGGACCAACCAACTCAACCACCCCGTGGCTCAACATTTCAACTCCCCCTCCCACTCCACCAAGGACATGCAAGTCCTCGGACTCCTCCATCGGCAGACCAAAGCAACACGACGGCTGGAGGAAGAGCACCTCATCTTCCGCCTAGGAACCCTCCAACCACAAGGGATGAACTCAGATTTCTCCAGTTTCCTCATTTCCCCTCCCCCCACCTTGTCTCAGTCCCAACCCTCAAACTCAGCACCACTTTCCTAACCTGCAATTTTCTTCCCGACCTCTCCGCCCCTACCCCGACTCCGGCCTATCACCCTCACCTTAACCTCCTTCCACCTATCGTATTTCCAACGCCCCTCCCCCAAGTCCCTCCTCCCTATCTTTTATCTTAGCCTGCTTGGCACACTTTCCTCATTCCTGAAGAAGGGCTCATGCCCGAAATATCGATTCTCCTGCTCCTTGGATGCTGCCTGAATCTACTACCGTTGCAGGCAAAGCATTCCATACCCTTACTACTCTCTGAGTAAAGAAACTACCTCTGACATCTGTCTTATACCTATCTCCCCTCACTTTAAAGTTGTGTCCCCTCGTGTTTGCTGTCCCCATACTTGGAAAAAGACTCTCCCTGTCCACCCTATCTAACCCTCTGATTATCTTGTATGTCTCTATTAAGTCACCTCTCAACCGTCTTCTCTCTAACGAGAACAGCCTCAAGGCCGTCAGCCTTTCCTCGTAAGACATTCCTTCTATACCAGGCAACATCCTAGTAAGTCTCCTCTGCACCTTTTCCAAAGCTTCCACATCCTTCTTATAATGTGGTGACCAGAACTGTACACAATACTCCAAGTGTGGCCGTAACAGACCTTTGTACAGTTGCAGCATAACCTCTTGGTTCCAGAACTCAATCCCTCTATTAATAAAGGCCAAAACACTGTATGCCTTCTTAACAACCCTGTCAATCTGGGTGGCAACTTTCAGGGATCTGTGTACATGGACACGGAGGTCTCTCTGCTCATCTGCACTCCCAAGAATCCTACCATTAGCCCAGTACTTTGCACTCCGATTACTCTGGCCAAAGTGTATCACCTCACAGTTGTCCACATTAAACTCCATTTGCCACCTCTCAGCCCAGCTCTGCATCCTACCTATGTCTCTCTGCAACCTATTACATCCTTCGTCACTATCCACAACTCCACCGACCTTAGTGTCGACTGCAAATTTACTAACCCACCCTTCTAAGCCCTCATCCAGGTCATTTATAAAAATGACGAACAGCAGTGGACCCAACACCGACCCTTGCGGTACGCCGCTAGTAACTGGACACCAAAATGAACATGTTCCATTAACTACAACCCTCTGTTTTCTTTCAGCAAGCCAATACTGATCCAAACTGCTCTGTCTCCCACAATCCCATTCCTCCGCATTTTGTATAATAGCCTACTGTGGGGAACCTTATCGAACACCTTGCTGAAATCCATATACACCACATCAACTGGTTTACTCTCATCTACCTGTTTGGTCATTTTGTCAAAAAACTCAATAAGATTCATTAGGCACGACCTACCCTTCACAAAACTGTGCTGACTGTCCCTGATCAGATTATTCTTTTCTAGATGGTTATAAATCCTATCTCTTATAACCTTTTCCAACACTTTACCAACAACTGAAGTGACACTCACTGGTCTGTAATTACCAGGGTCATCTCTACTACCCTTTTTGAACACATTTGCTATCCTCCAGTTCTCAGGCACTATTCCTGTAGACAATGATGATTTGAAGATCAATGCCAAAGGCTCAGCAATCTCTTCCCTTGCTTCCCAGAGGATCCTAGGATAGATCCCATCCAGCCCAGGGGACTTGTCTATTTTCACACTCTGCAGTATTTCTAATACCTCTTCTTTGTGAACCTCAATCTCTTCTAGTCTAGATGCAAGTATCTCTGTATCTTCCTCACCAACATTTTCATTTTCTATAGTGAACACTGTCAAAAAATGTTTATTTAGTGCTTCCCCTATCTCCTCTGATTCCACACACAACTTCCCACTATTATCCTTGACTGGCCCTAATTTAACTCTCATCATTCTTTTATTCCTGGCATACCTATGGAAAGCCTTAGGGTTAACCCTAATCCTATCCACCAACAACTAAACCTTAACCTCCTACTCTTCAGTGAAAAAAGTCCCAGAATATCCATCCTCTCCTTATAACTCAAACCTTCCATTCCTGGCAACATCCTAGTAAATCTCTTCTGAATCCTTTCCAATTTAATAAGATCCTTCCAATAACAGGGCAACTAGAGCTGGACATGTCTCTCGAAGACGTCTCATCAACATCCTGTACAACCTCAACATAACATCCCAACTCCTATTCTCAAAGGTATATGGAAGTGTTGAGTGGAACTGTCGATAAAGTAATTTTAAAATACCACTCCTGAGGCACTTAATAGAAGGTATATCAATATTCCCATGCCTCTCGTTAACTGAGAATCACACATTGATCTGAAGAGCCTGCAGATGCGTCATTAGTTGGGTTGCTAGTTTGCAGTTGGCTGTTCAGTTACTAACCTGTTGACCATCACGTACGGCAAAGCAAAACCATTGATCAGAAAAGAACTCTTCTTTTTCCACTTTCATTAATAAGCAAGTCTTTGGGATGATGATCGGCAGCTCATTAAGCACTGATGTGGTGGTGTGGTTTGATTTAGAATCCTAATTCAATGACAAAACAATTAACTGGTCAGATTGTTTGAAAGGTGTGCCAGGAGGTAGCTCTGTTGAGTTTAGAAGAGTAAGCAATCTTTTTGAAGTTAAAGTTAAAAGATTTGAAGTTGTGAAAATCAGTTTTCGAATGGCATCGTGTACCTCAAAGAGATACAGAACATGGAAGTGCAGGACAGTGATTTGATTATTACAGACTAATGCTTGTGTTGACAAATTGCTCATCACCAGGAAAATCTGCATTCCAAATACACAACCCCTCTCATACTGTGAAGCAATCATTAATTGTGTTTGGTCCAGCTCATTTGTCATGATTGTTGATGTGACTGCTTGCCATTGTTGAATCATATGATTCATATAATCTCTTGTGTAATTAAAGACATTACTCATGGGCTGCTAACTGCCCTTCACTGGTTAACTGTGAAGGGATGTTCGGAATGACTTAAAAGATTGAATAGTTGATAATGAGATTTTAAAATTCTACTCTTCAGGTGTTTAACAGAATGTATCAAAATCAGTTCCCAAGATTGAAATGTTTTTCTTTTCGTGAAGTCTTGTCCAAATTGAATTCAGAGATTGCCTCTGATGGTCTCTCCGTCTTAACAAGAAATCGATTAAGTAAAAGGTAAACACAGTGAACCTGATGGCGCAAGATTGGAAACAGAGAATGCCGGGGGAGCTCAGTAAGTTTGGAAAACATCTGTAGAGAGAGAAACTGTTAGCACTTTGAGTCCTGGCTGACAGTTCTGAAGAAAAGTCAGACTGGACTCCCAATGTTAACTCTGTTTCTCTCTCAACAGATGCCATCAGATCTGCTGAGTTTTTCCAGCATTGTGTTTCTTTCAGATTTCCAGCATTCACAGTGTTTTACCTTTAAACGATGAGGAAGAATGGGTTTATAATGCCACTTTCTGAGTGCTATACATATTCCTCAGCAATAACATTGGCAGTGTGACTCCAAATGATGTTAACCTTAGGGTGAACTTTGAGCATGTTTAGTGAACTTAATCAGAATTACAATCAGAAAAAGGTGTTCAGTGTCTTATTGATTAAATGTATATCTGTCATCATTTATAATGATACTAGTAAAGGTTGATAAAATTTGAGAAAGCGTGTCTTATTAAAGGACATTCTGAATAAGTTCAGGATTGTGAGATCCTGAGGAGTTTTTCAAAAATATCCTTGGTAAGGGACAAACAATTTAGGGTGAGAGGAAAGATTTAAAATGGACCTCAGGGGCAATATTTTTGGGCAAAGGTTGGTGTGTGTATGGAACAAGCTGCCAGAGGAAGTGATAGAGGCTGATACAATTACAACATTTAAAAGGCATCTGGATGGTTATATGAATAGGAAGGGTTTAGAGGGATATGGGCCAAGTGTTGGCAAACTGCACTAGATAGACGAGTTAGACTGAGGGTCTGTTTCTGTGCTGTACATCTCTGTGACTCTAGTGGGCAAATTGGATGATGGCAGAAAGAGGGGTTGAAGTTGAAATAGTCGGATTATGGACATCACAGCGTGGTTGAAGTCAAGCTACTGAGGGTGCATGAGGAAGGTGCAAGACAGGTAAGTGTGACAAACCATGACAGCAGATCTATGGCAGCAGGAGTAAGTGCTAGTGGCAGCAGCATCAGATTGGTATCTTGAAAGATCCGATAATGAACTTTTTTTAATAAGGCATGATAGACTGTAATTGCACTTCAATGAGAATCTCAGTTTTGCCTTGGAGATGCTTCAACACATTGGGAACAAACTATGAACACATTCACTAAGTCTCCTTAGGTGATAAACATAATTGGGCTCTATTGCAACCAGGAGAAACAAAAATATACATTTACTGGGAATAAACCTGAGAAATCTTTCCATTCAAAGATTTTCTTCTGATCAATTCCTGTTAGAAATGAGTGCGTATGAGAAAATTCAGTCTATTTCCAGCATGGTTCATATGCAAAATTTACGTTTACAATGAAATGATCGACAAGACTATGGTACACAATACAAACATGTGGAAACATGGGCAGGAGTTTGGTCTTTTTAACCTTGTTTCTTGATTTTCTGACCTATGGTTATACTATAATGTAACCTTTTTCTCTTCACTTCTCTATTCTGTAACTTAGGATTGTACCTCGGTACTCTGTACCGTCTGTTCTGAAATAACATGGTAGTTCCGTTCCTGTGTTATCCTGTGTAAGAGTGTGAAAATCACAATATAGCAACACCATTCAAACCAATGGCACTGGAATTGTGTTATAGCCAATACAGGTAAGGAAAGTTAGCGTTCTACAAATAATGGCTTAAATCCTTCAACCACGTTATAGCCAATTTGCATTGAAGAAACACTTGTTATAGCAGAACCGATTGTACCTAAGATGGTGATGTGTGTTGGTGACATTGTTACGCTGTAACTAATCTTGTGAGTGAAGAAGCTGTGCCGAGGTACTTTTGTACCTAAGAGGGTACGGTAATCTGGCAATTTATAAACTTTTCACTGTACTCATTGAGTACATGTGACAATAAAGCTAATTCAATTCAATTCATTCCATTCAGGAATAGACCTGCTGGCTCAGTAAGTCTGCCCATTTTCACAACGCTTGGAGCATGATGTTGAAACAATTCTTATCCTCTCCATCCCACATCCTCAACCCAAAGGCAACAAAAAAACACTTGACTGACGAGGGATAAAAAAAACTGCAAAATTTACAGCAGCCCACCCAGAGCCATCAAAATTAGTCCAGGAGATCATATGGACTAAGCAGCTGACATCTTTCACCTGATGTAATTTTTGCCAGGAATCAGTGGAACTCCTTTCTGTAGATTTAAATAGCCACTACTATCAGGAATATTAACTCATTCCACACACTCAGTGCTTTTGATCAGGAATCTAGGCTGGGGTGATCATTTGAGAATCATTTGTGTGAAACTTTGTTGCAATGGCTATACATCCCATGATGTGATCCCAAGTGCAGAATCAAAGCGTAAAGGATGTTTAGTTCCTCTCGTTTGGAACACAGATTTGAAATGGTTGAACAAAGCCTCAAAGCTAATGAAGGCAGCTAACAAAGTTGGTTACATTGATGGCTACGGAGGAAACGATCTCAAAGTGGGAGCAAGAAAAGTTTAAAATTATGAGAGCAGCAGGAAGTGAGCCTTTTTTAGACAAGCTGTGGAGGTGCCAGTGTTGGGCTGGGGTGCACAAGATCAGAAGTCACATGACACGAGGTTATAGTTCAACAGGTTTATTTGAAATCGCAAGTTTTCGGAGTGTTACTCCTTTGTCAGGTGGAATGAAGAGAAGCATACGGGCACAGAATTTATAGGCAGCGATCAAAAGGTCTCACATCATTTGTACAATCTTTTGATCTCCCTGCCTATAAATTCTGTGCCCGTACGCTTTTCTTCACTTCACTTGACGAAGGGGCAGCTCTCTGAAAATTTGTGATTTCAGATACACCTGTTGGACGATAACCTGGTGTCATGTGACTTCTGACTTTTTTTTTTAAACAAAGCATAGCAGGTTTATGCAATAAATCACAAAAGCAGCTCCTTGAAGTAGGAAGTAAAAATGGGGTCAGATCATTGAGTAAGCATCAAGACAGTTTGAGTGTGTGGTTGATCTATCAAAAATGGTCAGTCTTAGCAAGTCTTGAGAAGATTTGTAGCTCAGGTTGAGGTTCTGGATGTAGGTTTGCTCGCTGAGCTGGAAGGTTCGTTATCAGACTTTTCGTCCCCATACTAGGTAACATCTGCAGTGAGCCTTTGGATGAAGCACTGGTGGCATGGTTCACTATCTGGTCAGTCTTGTTGAAACCAATTGTTATTCCATGTTCTTAAGCATTCTGGTGAATCAATAACTAAGCACTGCCTAGAATGCAAAGCAGCAGTTATGATTGAGATTAGCAAGGAGACTCAGTGCTTTTTACAAACACAGTTTGTCCCTACACTTGAAGAATTTTTTTTTAAATTTGCAGTCACAGTCCAGATTTGACAAAAGTACTGTCATCACTTATTGTAAAACCAATATAGATTAAGAGGTACCAACCTGGACACCCAATCAAATAATTTAAGGCCTGGCAAAAATTATTTTCTGTTCCTGGTCCCTATAAAAGGGGTGGCACAGTGGCTGAGTGGTGAGCACTGCTGCCTCACAGCACCAGGGACCCGGGTTCAATTCCAACCTCTGGTGACTGTGTTTGCATGTTCTCCCCGTGTTTGCATGGGTTCCCTCCGGGTGCTCTAGTTTCCTCCCACAGTCCAAAGATGTGCAGCTCGGGTGAATTGGCCGTGCTAAATTGCCCATAGTGTTAGGTGCATTAGTCAGGGGGAAATGGGTCTGGCTGGGTTTCTCTTCGGAGGGTCGGTGTGGACTGGTTGGGCCGAAGGGCATGTTTTCACACTGTAGGGAATCTAATCATAAATGTAAAGTGAGTATTTATCGGGGAGAACAGGATTACACTTGCTGTGATCTCCTCATGTTTGAATGGCTGCTAACATGCACTGTCTGGTAATAGGGCTGCAATGAGAAAATGCAGTTTGGACACCAATTGCATCTTCACTGCTAAACTCCTACCTATTTGACCAGACTTTCAGTTACCTGTCCTCATGTCTCATTATGCAGTGTCAAAAGTTTGTCAGGTTACACTTCTGTGAAAAACCTTATTGTTGTCGTTCCTCTTCAACTTTCCCCCTAAATTGCCCAATTTCCATCTCTCCCCATCCCCTGCTGTCTTTTGGTCACTTGGATAATTACCCAGCTGTCTGCACTACTATTGCACAGTAATCAAATGCTTTCTGTAGAATCTAAAGAATCTTTGCGAATACTCCATTTGTCCACATTGTTTTGTCACACCAGTTTAACACTACATTGAGGGTTGCATGTCCTTGGAGAATTGTGGGCGGCACGGTGGTTAGCACTGCTTCCTCATAGCACCAGACACCAGAGTTCAATTCCCGCCTCAGGCATCTGTCTGTGTAGAGTTTGCACATTCTCCCTGTGTCTGTGTGGGTTTCCTCCCACAGTCCAAAAATGTGCAGGTTAGGTGAATTGGCTATGCTAAATTGCCCATAGTGTTAGGTGAAGGGTTAAATGTAGAGGAATGGGTCTGTGTGCATTGCTCTTTGGAGGGTTGGTGTGGACCTGCTGGGCCGAAGGGCCTGTGTCCACACTGTAAGTAATCTAACCTAATTCTTTTATTGTTAATTGAAATAACAGAAGGGTCGAGAGTGGCATGGTGGTGAGGGAATGGGTTTGATACCACCCTGGAGTGACAGTCTGTGTGGGGTTTGCATTTTCTCCCCATGTCTGTATGGGTTTCCTCCGGGTGCTCTGGTTTCCACCCACAATCCAGTGATGTGCAGGTTTGATGGATTGGCCATGCTAAATTGTCCTGTAGTATTCAGGGATGCGCAGGTTTAGTGGGTTAGCCGCGGGAAATGTAGGGTTATGGGGTTTGTGTTGGTGCAGTCCTGATTGTCCGAATAGCCTCTATTCACACTGTAGGGAATGGCTGAGATCACGCAGAAACAATGAAGGTGCTGGAAAAAGGAAAAACACATCAATCAACATTTGCAGCTAAGTCCATCCATCAACTGGAAGATTAAAGCTGAGAACCTTTGGCATTCACCTCAGCAAATATTGACATGATTTAGCACCACAAGAGAATCCTTCCTGCTTCTCAGGCGACTGGTGCATTTTGAAGGAAGATAGCGATCCTGACTTGTTTTGGTTAAAACAATATTATCTTGCTTATATTTTCTTAAACATGGACATTTTGTTGGACTGACAACGTGGATGCCACTGATCACATGATGCCAGTTAACTCCAATTTCTGAAAACTTCTGCCTAGCAGTAACCAGGTGACAAAAGTGTACAGCTTCCCCCTGGAATGTAACACTCCTTACATTGTATTCCAGCCAAGACCACACAAAGGGTGGTCATAGACAAAATGTTCAGGAGTCTGCTGGTCACACTGGAAGATTAAGAAGCTCCAATCTTTGCTCAAAGTCTGTCTAACTAATCTCAATATCTCACAAAAGTCTGATGTCTTGAAAGAAAACTGCGTTTTGCCTTCGAAGTGAATCGCTCCCCAACTTACCATTATGACATCTTCATCAGTAATTTGACTGCATCCGAGCTCCTATGAAAGCAATGTCTATGCACAGCCAATTAAATGAAGCTCAGTTGGAGACTTAATGAAGTCTATCAGTCTGGGTTATTAAAAATATTATAATTAGTAGGTTTTTTCCCTTCCTTTCTTGAACGCAAGTGATTCTGACTGTATGTTGCAAAACATTACCCTGGGTTTTGAATGCAATAATAAACTGTATGTTAACACTAAAGAATTTGATATTGATGATTTAAAATTAGACTTCACAAACACTGTGACAAACACACACCATTGCCTTTTTTTAAAAAGGTAAAGGATAAGAAAATAAAATATAAAAACTAACTCCTGTTACAAATAGGAAAGGAGGACAGTAAGAATAATTAAATTCACCTCCTTATCTCTGACAGGTCCTTTTATTACACATAGGGTACTGGACTTGAGTTGCAAATTAAGTGCTCTGTTCTGCACTGAATTGAATTTAATCTCTGCTGCAGCCTTTGGAGTTAAAAGGACAAACATCTACTGTGTTAATCCAAACCTTTTCCCTCAACTGTAGAATACCTTCAAAGTCCTCACAATTACTTGCTTATTCCAATCAGAATTTGCATTCTGCCCTCACTGTGGTACCCTTAGGAAATTACTTTTATGTGTACCTGCCTGAAATGTTATTGATTGTTCATCTCTGAGGTTAAGTCTGCTGGATTTACATTCTCATTGACGTCAACCTTACAAAGGCCCCCTGATGTTGGACTCACTCAAACGCTGCCTTGATTCATGCACTTGACAGATGTTAAAATTAAATGCTGTCATTTTAGATCTTTCTGAAATGGCACCAAGTCTGTCAACTTTCTTGTCCAAAGCAATGTCTTATTTTTGAACTTCCTGCTGACAAGTCTAAACAGTTCCAACCTTCCAGCATTTATTCAGTTGAACCAAATTCTTCACATTTGCAAACTGTCTTTAGTATTGTACTGAGCAAGAAGAAATACTTACGCTCATTTTGTTTCTGGGAGGTGCTTAAGCCAAAGTAAGCTTGTCGTTACTTGATAGGGTCAGTCACAGCTCGGTTTGCAGCACTCTCACTGCCTGACTTCTTTTTAACTTTCAAAAATATATGTTATTCATCAAAAATATTTTTACACATGTACATAGTTCCAATTGCAGCTTGGTTCTGTACAGTAGGATTCCAAGGAAACAAACAAATATTGGAGTTTGACTCTATCCAAATAAAGCATCTCTCACTTGAATAAGACTATATTGTATTGACATGCATTTGAGGCATTGGGAGGGTCGATACTGAATGGACTCCCATTTAACTTCAGCAGGAAGAGGTCTTTCCCCACTGTGCCTTGACGGCAGATGCCCTGTGCTTTATTGCATCCTTCAGCATGTAGTCCTGGACCTCGGAATATGCCAGTCTGCAACACTCGGTTGAGGTCAATTCCTTGCTCTAGAAGATCAACACATTTTGGGAAACCAAAGAGCATCTTTCACCGAGTTGATGGTCCTCCTGGCGCAGTCGATGTTTGCCTCTGTGTGAATCCCAGGGAACAGACTGTAGAGCACATAGTCTTGCATAACGGTGCTGTGAATTCATAATCAGTGGAGATACACCAATGCAGTAGCACCTTTGGATGATCTTGTTTTTGATGTGAAGTTAAACTGAGGCCAATATCTTTGCACAAGTGGATGTAAACAATTATCTGACAATGTTTTGAAGAGCTGGAGAGCACTCCCTGATACCCTGGGAAATATGTATCTTCCAAACAACTGCCACAGATGATGAGATAATTGTACGGGATCTGTCTGTTAGCAAATTGGTTCTCCAGTTTCTCATATTTCTAAAGTAACTACACTTTACTTCAAATGTACATCATTGGCCATAAATTGGATGACATAGATTTGAGAAACTCACTTGAGAAGAACTTAATCACCAGGACCTCAAACCACAGCTGGTGAAGTAAAATCAAATAAGAAATGCCAACAGAACAATTTACAATATTCCAGGAATTTGAGCAAATACCTAAACTGAACACTGCAGTTTTGGAGATCCCCTCTTGTTATCAACATTACTAAAAACAATTCTTTAAAAAAGTTATGTGATTGGCATCTCTGGCTGGGCCAGCATTTATTTCCCATCCCGATTTCCCCTTGAGAAGGTGGTGGTGAGCTGCCTTCTCGAACCATTCCATTCTACGTGGTGTAGATAGACCTACAGTGATGTTAGGGAAGGAGTTCCAGGATTTTGACCTTATAGCAATGAAGGAACAGAGATACCTTCAGGACTTTGTGTGAATAGGCGGGAAGCTTGCAAATGGTGATGTTTCCATGCATCTGTTGTTCTTCTTGTCCTCCCGAGAGTTAGCAGTCATAGGGTTGGAAGGCGATTTTGGAGGAGCCTTGTGAGTTCCAATGCATGTGTTGTCGATGATACACCCTGCTGTTATTGTATGTTGGTTACGAAAGGAGTAAATATGAAAGATAGTGGATGTAGTGCCATTAAAGCAAGCTCCGTGAACTGGATGGTGTTGTTTCTTGCGTGTTGTTCGAACTGCACTTATCCAGGCAAATGTGGAGTGTTCCATCACATACCTGACTTGTGCCTTAAATTTTGTGGATAAGCATTGGAGAGTTAGAAAGTAAGCTAAACGTCACAGAATTCAGTAATAGTAACACTTTTGAACATCAATGGCAATGGTTAGCTTCTCTCCTGTTACAGATAGTCATTTCCAGTCACTTTTGTAATGCAAATGTTACTTACTACCTATCAGCCCAAGCCTGGGTACTATCCAGATCTAGTTGCATGCGAACATGAACTGCTTAATTACAGGAGGAATTACGAATGGTGCTGAACATTGTGTGATCAATAGTGAACATCTCCTCTTCTGACCTTATGATGGAGGGAAGATCGTTGATGAAGCAGCTGAAAATGGTTGAACGTAGGACACTACCCTCAGGAACTCCTGCAGAGATGACCTAGAGCTGAGGTGACTGACCTCCAATAACTACAACCAGGTATGACTCCAACCAGTGGAGATTGTCCACCCTAATTCCTGTTGACGCCAGTCTTGCAAGGACTTCTTGATGCCAAGGGCTGTCACTCTCACCTCACTTTTGAAATTCAGTTCTTTTGCCCATGTGTTGAACCAAGGTTGTAATGAGGTCAGGAGCTGAGTGGCCCTGGTGGAACTCAAACTGCATGTCATTGAACAGGTTACTGCTGAGCAGGAGTTGTTTGATAGCATGATTGATGACCTCTGTCATTACTTTGCTGATAATCAAAAATAGATTGCTATGGTAATAATTACTAGGTTGAATTTGTCCTGCTTTTAATGAACAAAACATATCTGACAATTTTTCCATTTTGCCAGGTACATATTAATGTTAGAACTATATAGGAAGAGCTTGGCTACAGGAACAGCTATGTCTGGAATAGAAGTTTTCAGTGTTATCAGAATGTTGTCAGGGCCTATAGCCTTTCCTGTAACCAGCACTTTCGGCAGTTTCTTTATATCATGTGGTGAATAGAATTGATTGAAAACTGGCATCTGTGATGCTGGGAATCTCTAATAGCCAGGATGGAACATTCACTGGGCACACCTCTCTAAAAATGAATGCAAATACACTAGCCACATCTTTTACATGTCTCCCCCATCATTGAGGATCAGGACAGTTGTGAAGCCTTCTCATCTAGTGAATTGTTTAATTGCCCACTACCATTCATGACAATATACAGTAAAACTGCAGAACTTAGATTTGATCTGTTGGTTGTGGGATCACTTATCCCTCTTTATTACATGCTGTTTGCATGCAAATAGCCCTGAGCTATAGCTTCACCAGGTTTGACATCTCATTTTTAGGTATGGTTGGTACTTCTCCTAGCATGTCATTCTGCGATCTTCATTGACTTTGGGTTGACTTGCTGCCTTGATGGTAACAGTAGAACAAGGGATACTTGGGGGTCCACTTTGTGATGGTACACAATTCTGCTGCTGATCATCCACAGGATCCAATGGGTGCTTAGTTTTGAGTTACTATATCTATTTGAACACTGCCCCATTTAGCACTGTATGTCACTCGACACAATGGAGGGTATCCTCAATGGGAGAATGGGAACTTATCTTCAGAAGGACTGTGGTGGTCACTCCGCACAACACTTAATTGGATGGATGCAGCAGGTAGACTGGTGAGGACTACCACTTATGTAGAGTTTTCCATCTTTTTGGTTCCCTCACCTCATGCTGCAGACACATCTAAGTTGGCTATTTATCTTGTGGGACTTCATTGTGTGCAGATGGTTTGTTACTCTTCCTTACGTTACTATAACAGTACATATATTTCTTTTGAAAAATGCAATCTTATTCCGTCTTATTCATTTTAGCAGTTATGTTATCCTTTCTGCAAGCAGTTTCAGTTCAGAATATAATAAATAGCATGACACAAACCTACTTACTTGGAGCAATTTTCACAATAAAATTGCTTATTTTTTCTGTACTGTGTCTGGAATTTCTCGCAATCAAATCTTCAAAGAGCTGGTCAGAAACCCAATTGCAAATGTCAAGTGTGGGCTGATATTTTTTTAAAGCCACATTTGTAGCACTTCATTTAAATGTAAGTGATAATAACTTTTGTCCTGAAATCCTCCGAGGCAACGAAGGCAGACTTGTCTAAGCACTCAGCTGCAAGATGCATTCCTAATAGTTTTGCTCTTTTAACAGATAATAAAACCTTTACAAAGAGAAATGAAAGAGGAATTGTCCTTGAATTTTTATGACAATGAAAAGCGCAGCTCAAATCTTTTAATTACACATTCTGTCTATATTTGCTGCAAAAATACTACATGCAGGCACAGACTGAAGACATAGGCTTACTTTCACCAAAATTGTATTTTACTGTCACCCAGTCTGAGGATTCCAATGGCAGTATTCCACTGCCAAGAAGAAGCATTCTACAAACATGACATCTTTCTCTCTTGAGTTTTTGCGAAATGCAGTCAGAATATTTGAATATTTTGGCTACTGATGTATGACAATGATCTGAATTCTTTTCCATCCTCCTAAAGCAGGCTTCATTCTGCCATTGCCCAGACCCTACATACGGAATTTTTGCTGAGTTACAATGCCTTACATCTATTTTGTGCTATTAATGGACAGCACACTGGCTAAGCAGTTAGCACTGCTGCCTCACAGCACCAGGGACCTGTACACGATTCCACCTTCGGGCAACTGTCTGTATGGAATTTGTACATTCTCTCCGTGTCTGCATGGCTTTCCTCGGGTGCTCTGTGTTTTTTCCCCCTACAGTCCAAAGATATGCTGATAAGGTAGACTGGCTATGCTAAGTTGCCTATAGTGTCCAGTGATGAGGAGGCTATGTGGATTAGCCATTAGAAATGTGGGGTTACAGGGATAGACTATGGGGGTGGGATGCCTTTCAGAAGATTGTTGCAGACTCATTGGGCTGAAAGGCCTGCTCCCACACTCTAGGGATTTGATGAAATGAATGAGGGGAAAATTCCCTATATTGGTCTATAAAAGCTGCAATCAAAACTAAGGGAAATACACATGGGGGGGAAATCACATTATTGCCTTAGATTGCATCTTTTTTTAACCACCTTAAATGAGGAGAAACTTAGACACAAATTCCACAGGATGTGGGGTTATGCAGCAACTATGGTGCAATACTCCAGAGTAATGGAGAATTTGGAGGGGGGGGGGGGGGGTAGGGGCAGGCACGATAGGAGGGTGGCAGTGAATTACCATTAGTGACACCTTGTTCAAATGGCCATTCTTTATATGAGATCTCCAGTAGCAAATGCTGACAGGAAGCTTGATCATAGAAGATATCAGGACCAAGGCTAGTCGTGTCCTCACCCAATGTTCACATTTTCAACTTTTAGAAGAAAGTTCCTGACAGATTGTTGCAAGAACCCAGTTGACATTAGCCAGCTTGGTATAGGCCTTGAATCAAACCTAGGAATGTCTCATTTTGGGTGGTTTGGTGCAACGTCCAATGAATCCAGAATTAACTTTATAATACCTACAGCACATGGACTCAGCAGTTCAAAAAGGCAGCTCACCACCACCTCTTCAAGGTCTACAATAAATGCTGGGCCGAGCCCGTGAAACCTATGGCCCAGGAATGAATAATTTTTTTAAAAATGTACATAAGAATGGGAAGACTACACAAGAGGAAGATGAGCATTTGACACTACAATAAGCGACTCTCTAAAGTCCTGATAAATAGACATAGGTGAAAGGTTAGCTGACTAGAGACATTTGTGCTCCAGAACTCCAGTTTTCATGGCTTTGCTCATCGATATGATGGTCAGGAAAAGCATGTATAAAACATGGACCACTTTCCATCTTATATTAGACAAGAATTTAATACTGAAAATGTAGCCATTGCAACTAAACCCGTCATAAAGTTCAAAAGAGGTTAGCAAGGATGTGGAAAAAGTCATTCATCTAAAGGAAGCAAAATAGAATTAAAATGCAGATTAGTTATGTTCTAACTGCATGTCAGACATAGGGGTTTCAAAAGTCTATTGATCATATACCTTTTTAATAGCAACAAGATTCATTACTGCCAGTTCCATTGTTATCAGGTTTATTTATTTTTTCAGTCATTGGATGTGGACATTGCTGGCATATTCATAACTGCCACCAAGGTAGTGGTGGTAAGGTCCCTCTTGAGCAAGTGGAAGTTCAACTGAAAGAGAATGGATCCCAGGGATGGAGGACAAAGCAGAACCATCTTGCATTTAGATAGTCTCTTTGACAACCCTATAAAAACCAAAAGAACTGCAGACAAGGGAAATCAGAAACAGAAATTGTTGGAAACAGCTCAGCAGGTCTAGCAGTATCTGTGGAGAGAAGTCAGAGTTAACATTTCAGGTCCAGTGAGCCTGCCTCAGATTAGACTAACTCTGCTGTAACCATTTGTCTCTAGATATTTTTCATCTCTGCCTTTTTGTGTTGTACCGTCATCTTTGTCACTGAAACATTTCCTGGCCTTCATGATACAACAAATCTTACTTTTGGTTCCTCTTCCCCCAGCTGGGTACTTTCTTAAAAGCTGGTGATCTCTGTTGTCTTCTAGACCTGACAAGTGCTCATCGAGTTGAAAAGGTTAACTTTGTTTACTTCCCCACTAGTTCTGCGTTTCCAATATTTTATCTTTTTAAAATTATTAAAGATGAGATAAAGATATTTGCATCAAATCATCCGCTTAATTCAAGTGGCACAAGCTGGGGTTTAAAAATTATTTACTTAAACAGAGAGAAACAATTACATGAAAGTATTCCAGCTTAGCAAAGAAATATTGAAGATTTTATTTTTCAAACTGTCTTTTCTAATAAATCATAATCATTATTCTTATTTCATTTCAAATCTACGGAATTATTACAAACAGGTATGCGCACAAATTGTATTCCTATTACCAACACATGCTTCTGATATTACAGCACAGATGGTGTAGCCCTGACTAACATCCCCAGGAGCAAAGTAAGTAAAAGATTAACAAACATGAATGCTATGCCATTTTAGGAAGTACAATTACAGGCTATTGCGTGTTGGACATTGTCAAGGGACCAGCTGGAAAGTTTATCAAAGAATGAGAAGCATTGCTCATAAATAGTGCGAGCAGCAGCGGAGGTAGGACAAACTCGGAAGACTGCAGATAAGGTAAGGCAGTTTTTATTAAAATTACTTACCGGTAGCGGGCAGCGGTGTTTTTCTCTTTCACAGAAGGAGCGGGAGCAGCGGAGGAAGTGACAGGGACCAGAGGGGTAGCCGGGAAGGTAAGCAGTGAGTATAAATACTCACCCTTCGACGCCAACGGCCATTTTAAGTGCGAGCAGCAGCGGAGGAAGTGACGTGGACCGGAGGAGCAGACAGGAAGGAAAGTTCACTTTTTATTGGTCATCTATTAATTGGTTTTTAGAAAAAGACTATAGCAGAGAGGTATCAGAAAGTATTTTAACTCAAACCTATACAAAGTAATAAAGTAATTAACTAAGCAGAGATGGCTGGGCAGGTGATGTGCTGTAGCTGTATGATGTGGGAGCTGGCTGATCCCATTGTGAACGGCAGTGACCACATCTGCAGCAAGTGTTGGTTGTTGGAAGAACTCCGGCTGAGAGTTGATGATCTGGAATCTGAGCTTCAAACACTGCGGCACATCCGGGAGGGGGAGACTTACCTGGACACTTTGTTTCAGGAGGCAGTCACACCTGGGAGATTAAGCAATTCACATTCAGTTAGTGATTAGGGACCTCAGAGTGTGACTGTAGGTGAGGCAGGCAGGGGGAACTTGAGTTCAGGAGTGCAGGAGCCTCAGCCCTTGATCTTGTCCAACAGGTATGAGATTCTTGCTCCCTATATGGATGAGGAAAAGGGCTCTGGACAGGAAGAGCCAGTTGACTACGGCACCATGGTGCAGAAGGCCATTCAAGAGGGGGGAGCAAAAAGACAAGTAGTTTTTATAGGGGATTCTATAATTAGGGGGACAGATAATATCCTAGGCAAGCCGGATCGGGAGTCTCGCATGGTGGGTTGCCTGCCCAGTGCCAAGGTGCGGGACATCTCCGACCGGCTTGAAAGGATATTGGAGCAGGAGAGGGAGGATCCAGTTGTTGTGGTCCATGTTGGGACTAACAACATAGGCAAAGCTAGGGTGGAGGACCTATTTGGGGATTATCAAGCACTAGGAAGGAAATTGAAGTACAGGTCCTCGAGGGTCATAATCTCCGGATTACTGCCCGAGCCATGTGCCAATTGGCATAGGGACAAGAAAATTAGGGAAGTAAACACGTGGCTAAGGGATTGGTGTGGGAAAGGGGGATTCCATTTCATGGGGCATTGGCATCAGTTTTGGAACCGGGGGGGGGATCTGTACCGTTGGACGGTCTCCACCTGAACTGATCTGGTACCAATGTTCTAGCGAAGAGGATAAATAGGGTGGCCAGTAGGACTTTAAACTTCTGAGTTGGGGGAGAAGGGAAAGTGAAAGCAACAGGGAGTATGGCGTTAAATGGAAAGACAAGCAGCAGGATAGCATGTGTCCAGGCAGATTTAAACTTGAGGCAGATTAAGAATGCAACAAAAAGGAAGGATAATTTAGGACATCTTATGATTTCCAATATCTCTAATGATAAGAATGTTAGCATTAAGGCACTTTACCTGAATGCTCGTAGCATTCGTAACCAAGTAGATGAACTAACGGCACAGATCATCGTGAATGATTATGATGTGGTAGGCATCACAGAGACATGGTTGCAGGAGGGTCAGGACTGGCAGTTAAACATCCAAGGATTTACAACTTATCGAAAGACAGGGAGATGGGCAGAGGGGGCGGGGTGGCCTTGTTAATTAAGAACAAAATTAAATCTTTGGCACTGAATGACATAGGGTCGGATAATGTGGAGTCTGTGTGGGTGGAATTGAGGAACCACAAAGGCAAAAAAACCATAATGGGAGTTATGTACAGACCTTCTAACAGTGGTCAGGACCAGGGGCGCAACATGTACCAGGAAATAGAGAAGGCATGTCAGAAAGGCAAGGTCACGGTGATCATGGGAGACTTCAATATGCAGGTGGACTGGGTAAATAATGTTGCCAGTGGATCCAAACAAAGGAGATTCTTGGAAGGCTTACAGGATGGCTTTTTGGAACAGCTTGTCATGGAGCCCACAAGGGAGCAGGCTATTCTGGACACAGTGCTATGTAATGAACCAGACTTTATAAAAGATCTTAAAGTAAGGGGACACTTAGGAAGCAGCGATCATAATATGGTAGAGTTCAGTCTGCAGTTTGAAAGAGGGAAGGCAAAATCGGATGTAATGGTGTTACAGTTAAATAAAGGTAATTATGAGGGCATGAGAGAGGAACTGACGAAAATTGACTGGAAGCAGAGCCGAGCAGGGAAGACAGTAGAGCAAAAATGGCAGGAGTTTGTGGGTAAAATTGAGGACACTGTACAGAGGTTCATCCCCAAGAAAAGAAAGATTATCTGGGGAGGGATTAGACAGACATGGCTGACGAAGGAAGTCAGGAAATGTATTAAAGAAAAAGAGAGATCCTATCAAGTGGCCAAGAGCACTGGGAAATCAGAAGATTGGGAAGGCAACAAAAACAAACAGAGGATAACAAAGAGAGAAATAAGGAAGGAGAGGATCAAATATGAAGGTAGACTAGCCAGTAATATTAGAAATGATATTAAGTTTCTTTCAATACATAAGAAACAAACGACAGGCAAAAGTAGACATTGGGCTACTTCAAACTGATGCTGGAAGCCTAGTGATGGGAGATAAGGAAATAGCTGGAGAACTTAATAAGTACTTTGCGTCAGTCTTCACAGTGGAAGACATGAGTAATATCCCAACAATTAAAGGGAGTCAGGGGGCTGAGTTGAGTATGGTTGTCATTACAAAAGAGATAGTGCTAGAAAAGCTAAAAGGTCTTAAAATTGACAAATCTCCTGGCCCCGATGGGCTACATCCTAGAATTCTGAGGGAGGTGGCTGAGGAAATAGCGGAGGCGTTGGTTGAGATCTTTCAAACGTCACTGGAGTCAGGGAAAGTCCTGGATGATTGGAAGATCACTGTTGTAACTCCATTGTTCAAGAAAGGATCAAAATAAAAGATGGAAAATTATAGGCCAATTAGCCTAACCTCGGTTGTTGGTAAAATTCTAGAATCCATCGTTAAGGATGAGGTTTCTAAGTTCTTGGAAGAGCAGGGTCGGATTAGAACAAGTCAACGTGGATTCAGTAAGGGGAGGTCGTGCCTGACAGACCTGTTAGAATTCTTTGAAGAGGTGACAAGTAGGTTAGACCAGGGAAACCCAGTGGATGTGGTCTATCTAGACTTCCAAAAGGTCTTTGATAAGGTGCCACACGGGAGGCTGCTGAGTAAGGTGAGGGCCCATGGTGTTCGAGGTGAGCTACTGACATGGATTGAGGATTGGCAGTCTGACAGAAAGCAGAGAGTTGGGATAAAAGGTTCTTTTTCGAAATTGCAGCCGGTGACAAGCGGTGTCCCGCAGGGTTCGGTGTTGGGGCCGCAGCTGTTCACATTATATATTAATGATCTGGATGAAGGGACTGGGGGCATTCTAGCGAAGTTTGCCGATGATACGGAGTTAGGTGGACAAGCAGGTAGTACTGAGGAAGTGGGGAGGCTGCAGAAGGATCTAGACAGTTTGGGAGAGTGGTCCAGGAAATGGCTGATGAAGTTCAATGTGAGCAAATGCGAGGTCTTGCACTTTGGAAAAAAGAATACAAGCATGGACTACTTTCTAAGCGGTGAGAACATTCAAAAAACCAAAGTAAAAAGGAATCTGGGAGTACTAGTCGAGGATTCTCTAAAGGTAAACATGAATGTTGAATCCGTGATTAAGAAAGCGAATGCAATGTTGCCATTTATCTCAAGAGGATTGGAATATAAAAGCACCATTGTGCTACTGAGACTTTTATAAAGAGCTCTGGTTAGGCCCCATTTGGAGTACTGTGTTCAGTTTTGGGCCCCAAACCTCAGGAAGGACATACTGTCACTGGAGCATGTCCAGCGGAGATTCACACGGATGATCCCTGGAATGGTAGGTCTAACATACAAGGAACGGCTGAGCATCCTGGGATTGTACTCATTGGAGTTTAGAAGGTTAAGGGGAGATCAAATAGAAACTTACAAGATAATACATGGCTTGGAAAGGGTGGACGCTAAGAAATTGTTTCTGTTAGGTGAGGAGACTAGGACCCGTGGGCACAGCCTTAAAATTAGAGGGAGTCAATTCAGAACAGAAATGCGGAGACATTTCTTCAGCCAGAAAGTGGTGGGCCTGTGGAATTCATTGCCGCAGAGTGCAGTGGAGGCCGGGACGCTAAATGTCTTCAAGGCAGATACTGATAAATTCTTGATGTCACAAGAATTTAAGGGCTACGGGGAGAATGCGGGTAAGTGGAGTTGAAATGCCCATCAGCCATGATTAAATGGCAGGGTGGACTCGATGGGCCGAATGGCCTTACTTCCACTCCTATGTCTTATGGTCTAAATATAAGTTAGAGATGAACCTTGCGGCAGGGGTTAAGAGTCCATTTTATAGCCAATAAAATCTATTTACTCAGCAAAGTCTATTTAAAACGTCTCTGCAAACTACAGCAAACAAAACCCGTAACCTTACTGGTTGTACAATTACACATTCTTTCCTTACCCACTCTGACTGAATACTTTTGCCTGAATAACACTTCAACTATGAGGGAAGAATATTGGCTAAAGCAGCACTCAAGACTGTAACAATATGCACAAGTTTCCTTTGGGTTCAGTTTTAAACAAATGATGATTGTGAAAATGTCAAAATCATTTTCTGCAGCTCTGCTAAATGAAAACTCTGGATGTACCTCATTTCAAACAAACTCAATCTTGATACCCTTAACAATGGTCTGAAATGCAGATCTCTCTGCTAGCTGATGCTGCATGAAATTTTCATCACGTTTCCATTTGAATTATGGATCACCAACAATCTTGTTAAAAAATAATCCATCATTTCAGTCTTGGGCAATGTTTGAAGACAGCATTCAGAGTAGTATAATGCTCAGGTAAAGTAGGCAGTTATGGGTGTTGGTAGCGATTGAACATGATGCATTATGTTTTTTGCACTGTAAAGCACTTCAAGTTTGGTGCGATTTTTCTCACTGGGTATCAACAGCAGTAAACCTACTCACAACACTGGAATACAATATAGTGACCAATGGATTAACCCGGCATTTGGTGTTTCCAATGCATCATAAAAGCTAACTCTTCTCCATGTTTAAGTAGTGAAACCACAACTTATAATTTAGTATGGTTATGGATGGAAGGTAGGAAGGAATAATAGACAATAGGTGCAGGAGTAGGCCATTCAGCCCTTCGAGCCTGCACCGCCATTCAATATGATCATGGCTGATCATTCCTAATCAGTATCCTCTTCCTGCCTTATCTCCATAACCCTTGATTCCACTATCTTTGAGAGCTCTATCCAACTCTTTCTTAAATGAATCCAGAGACTGGGCCTCCACTGCCTTCTGGGACAGAGCATTCCACATAACTCCCCCTCCCACTCCACCAAGGACACGCAGGACTCCTCCATTGCCAGACCATAGCAACACGATGGCTGGAGGAAGAACGCCTCATCTTCCGCCTCGGAACCCTCCAACCACAAGGGATGAACTCAGATTTCTCCAGTTTCCTCATTTCCCCTCCCCCCACCTTGTCTCAGTCCCAATCCTCGAACTCAGCACCACCTTCCTAACCTGCAATCTTCTTCCTGACCTCTCTGCCCCACCCCTACTCCGGCCTATCACCCTCACCTTGACCTCCTTCCACCTATCGCATTCCCAACACCCCTCCCCCAAGTCCCTCCTCCCTACCTTTTATCTTAGCCTGCTGGACACACTTTCCTCATTCCTGAAGAAGGGCTTATGCCCGAAACGTCAATTCTCCTGTTCCTTGGAAGCTGCCTGACCTGCTGTGCTTTTCCAGCAACACATTTTCAGCTCTGATCTCCAGCATCTGCAGTCCTCACTTTCTCCTAACCCAATCTGTTGAGCAGTGAATGGAGACAACAAAATAAAAAAACCCTCGTAAAATGTTAATGGCTGATGTGATCAAATTAGCAATCATCTACAATGCTATGTGAGTAATTGTAAGTGTAAAAGTGTATTTACAAACATGGATTAAGTTTACTATACTGTTTGTGTGTATATTTTTTTACGAGATGTTACTTAAACATGCGTTGTAACACAAACTCCTAGTTGCTCAATTATTTTGGCCTCATTCTCCACATGTCTCCAAGCTGCACTCATTCAAATTATGGCTTCTGGCTAAAATTGTCTGGTCACAATCCAAAATGTAACCGACGTGGAATAAACAGATACTTTGGAAAGTCAAACAAGTGGCTATAGTGAGGCCTAAACTGTTGATTCACTTTGAAAGCACGAGTTCACAAAAAAATAATAAGCTGTGGCTTCGTCCTACCACATGTTTAAATAAATTCCCTGCCAAATGTACACTTTTGATATTTTCTTTTCTTCTCCGGGTCCAGTTTTCTCTTGAAGGCATTGGCTTGTATCAGGTTTGTAAGTCAATAGGAGGAGCATCGTTCCTGCGCCTCACTAAAGTATGGCAAAGTGGTCTTTTTAAAATCTGCCGGGTTGGCCGGAAATCTGACACATCTCCCGGCCCACTGTACGCAATGAGCGCATTCAGGGGAGGAGAACTCAACCGATTTCAACCTTCCTTAATTCCAGGAATGGTCTTGCTACTGTGGAGAGCGTAAGAAAAACAAAAACGGATAGAGAAGAGGCAGGGGCAGCAACAGTACACAGACTCTGAACAGCCTGTGCAAAAAGATGGGTCCTACCCACAAACTGTGCCTTATGCATATCAATAATTAGTGAGCAATGGACAGCTTGATACAAAGAAACAGGCAGTTAGCTTTGTGCATTATTCTTGGTTACTACTTCATTGAAACATTCATTTTCACTGCAGACATTTCACAATCCAGGTCCCAATTCCAATCATGCCAATTGTAGTCCATGCTTTTGCACATTTATGTTAAAATTGCAGGTAAATTGCAATTACTCCACCTTCAGTGAAACTGTCTGGCATATGCACTTTAAATGTATTCCTCAATCCCCCTATAATTTTCAAAACTAAACTCTGGAGGTTATTTATATAACACGTGGTCCAAAGTGCTGAATCTTTATTTTAGAATATTTTGAATATTCTGGTTAAAAATATGCTTTTTTTTGCATTTGGTTGAGAGCCCCAGTTTCTCATTGGAAACTCAGGTCACGCTTCGGGATGGAATGCTCACTTCCGTGACCGTTTATTTTCAGATCTCATTCTCCTGGGCACGCCTCTCATTTTCCTTTTCTGTGTCTTGTTGTTTGACAATTCCCTGCGAAAGAAGTAACACAAAAAGGAAAATCAAATTAAAGGCAGCCGCATTGTTTTGCGCTTTTGCTAACAAACGAGTTGGCTGTTGAAGCAGAGGCACTTGAAAGGCCTTGCACAAAATGTTTCACTTCTGTAGGAAGTGACAGACTTCAGTGATGCTGCCACAGCCTCCGAATTACACGCCCTTCCTATCTCTGAGACTGTCACCACAGAGAAAGAAAGACACTGCCCCAGATTTAGAACCAATCTCTTCTGAAGAAAAGTCAGACTGAATTTGAAATGTTAACTTTGCTTGTCTCTCCGCTGCTGCTGACGAACCTGCCAGCTTTCTCCAGCACTTCATTTTATTTAATTTCAGATTTACAGCCTCTGAAGTGTTTTGCTTTTATTTTAGTGTTCAGCAGACAGTAAGTTAAACTGGAAATGAAGTGCACATTCAATATTACTACAAAAACGACAAGGTGCGATAAAGAACACTTTACGATCGCAGCATGTACATGATTGATGTGGATTACTCAGCAGGCCACAGTCAGAGCATTTGTCACCTGTGTTGCCCTTCTATTAGATGGAACCCTGTCTCTGTCTCAGTCAACTAGGCTTAGATGATCTCAGGCGTTACGAAATGCACAAATGTCGAGTCAGGGTAATCTTCATGGGACAGAACAACTAGGTTATCATCACTAGTGGGGATTACAACATATATTCTACAAAGAACATCTTAAACCTTAAATGCACCATAGCTATAATCCAATTGGGGAAAGCATAGAGTCATAGAGATGTACAGCATGGAATCAGACCCTTCGGTCCAACCTGACAATGCCGACTAGATATCTCAACCTAATCTAGTCCCACCTGTCAGCATTCGGCCCATATCCCTCTAAACCCTTCCTATTCATATACCCATCCAAATGTTGTGGTTCTGTTCGCCGAGCTGGGAATTTGTGTTGCAGACGTTTTGTCCCCTGTCTAGGTGACATCCTCAGTGCTTGGGAGCCTCCTGTGAAGCGCTTCTGTGATGTTTCCTCCGGCATTTATAGTGGTTTATCTCCGCCACTTGCGGTTGTCAGTTCCAGCTGTCCGTTGCAGTAGTCGGTATATTGGGTCCAGGTCGATGTGCTTATTGATTGAATCTGTGGATGAGTGCCATGCCTCTAGGAATTCCCTGGCTGCTCTCTGTTTGGCTTGTCCTATAATAGTAGTGTTGTCCCAGTCGAACTCATGTTGCTTGTCATCTGAGTGTGTGGCTACTAAGGACAGCTGGTCATGTTGTTTCGTGGCTAGTTGGTGTTCATGGTGGTTAGTTGGTGCGGATCGTTAGCGGTCTTCCTGTTTGTCCTATGCAGTGTTTTGTGCAGTCCTTGCATGGGATTTTGTACACTACATTAGGTTTTGCTCATGCTGGGTATCGGGTCCTTCATCCTGGTGAGTTGTTGTCTGAGAGTGGCTGTTGGTTTGTGTGCTGTTATGAGTCCTAGTGGTCGCAGTAATCTGGCTGTCAGTTCAGAAATGTTTTTGATGTATGGTAGTGTGACTAGTCCTTTGGGTTGTGGCATGTCCTCATTCCGTTGTCTTTCCCTTCGGCATCAGTTGATGAAATTGCGGGGGTGTCCGTTTTTGGCGAATACATTATATAGGTGTTCTTCTTCCTCTTTTTGCAGTTCTGGTGTACTACAGTGTGTTGTGGCCCTTTTGAATAGTGTCTTGATGCAACTTCTTTTGTGTGTGTTGGGGTGGTTGCTTTCGTAGTTTAGGATTTGGTCTGTGTGTGTGGCTTTCCTGTAAACCTTTGTGGTGAATTCTCCGTTCGGTGTTCTCTGTACCATCACGTCTAGGAATGGGAGTTGGTTGTCCTTTTCTTCCTCTCTAGTGAATCGGATTCCTGTGAGTGTGGCGTTAATGATCCGGTGTGCGTTCTCTATTTATGTGTTTTTAATGATTACAAAGGTATCATCTACATATCTGACCCAGAGTTTGGGTTGAATTTGCGGTAAGACTGTTTGTTCTAACCTTTGCATTACTGCTTCTGTTATGAGTCCAGAGATGGGTGAGCCGTTGATTTGTTCATATATTTGGTTGTTGAATGTGAAGTGTGTTGTGAGGCACAGGTCCAGTAGTTTGAGTATGCCAGCTTTGTTGATAGGTTACCCGTCATGTTGTCTGTTCCGTATGTCCAGCAAGTTGGCTATTGTTCCTCTGGCTAGGGTTTTGTCGATAGAGGTGAACAGTACCGTTACATCGAATGAGACTATAGTTTTTTTCCTTGTCTATGTGTATATTTCTGATGATGTCCAAGAATTCCTGTGTTAACTGTATACAGTGTCTGGATCCGCTGATCAGGTGTAGTTCTTTAGCCAGTTTGTGTGATGGTGTCCCTGGTAGTGATACTGTCTGAGTGGGATGTCTGGTTTGTGCGCTTTAGGTAGTCCATAGAATCTGGGGGTGTTGTTGCTTTCAGGTTTCATTCTCTGTGGGTCAAACCCATCCAAATGCCTCTTAAATGTTGCAATTGTACCAGCCTCCACCACTTCCTCTGGCAGCTCATTCCATACACGCACCACCCTCTGAGTGAAACGGTTGCCCCTTAGGTCTCTTTTATAGCTTTCCCCTCTCACTCTAAATCGGTGTCTTCTAGTTCTGGACTCCCCACTCCAGGGAAAATACTTTGTCTATTTATCCTATCCATGCCCCTCATGATTTTATAAACCTCTATAAGGTCACCCCTCAGCCTCCGACACTCCAGGGAAAACAGCCCTAGCCTATTCAATCTCTCCCATAGCTCAAATCCTCCAACCCTGGTCTCAGAGCAGAATGAGTAACGGGTGGATGGATTAAGAGTTGGTCCATGTCAAGGCACCCCATGGCATGGCTCTCCACAGCATGTCACATGAATGTGCTCTCATGGCAGTGGAGAAAGTAACATGCATGTAAGCTCAGGGGCTGGATAATATCACATGCAAAGTAGCATGCAGTCCACTGTACCTTCATCTACAGTATTAGCTCCAGCTGTTGCAACGGTCACTAAAAGTCAACTAAAGTACAGTACTACCATTCTGTAAGATCAAAATCACAATGGGGTACGCAATAGTGGCACTAGTCATGGCTGCTTATCTTGATCTGGCTTACTTCATAACATATCTGAACTCGATGTCTGAAGGTGCTGAACCGAGACTCGGCCTATGGCTAGTATTTCTACTTGGACACAGCAAGCACCACACCATTATGGGCGCCATTTTCCAGATAATGTTGAGGTCCTTTCTGCTTAAATTGGTCACTGCTCAACTCCACTAATTTAAGAATAGGAAATGGCCCGAATAACACTCCTCTTTGCTCCCCTTTCTCCAGACCCAAAAATAGTTCAAACAGTCACTCACCTCATCGGTGTTAGTTGGATGTTGCCTGGACTAGAAAAACCAGCACAATTCCCTACTATAATATCCATTGAACTTCAACTGAATGAAGTGTGTGATGTGCTTTGAGATAATCAAGCATGATAAGCCACTGTATGAACACAAAAGATGCTACCCAATGATATTAACCCTAGCATCACAGAACCAGACGTTGTCAGTAAACATGCCTGTGACAAACATAACATTTGTCCTGCATGAAATCAAGATGCGCTTCGTGGTTCACCTTTTTTTTTGAAGATTATGAATTGCGCAGGTTAAGATGTGAAAGTGATGATTCCAGTTTGCATTGGAACAAGTCAATATTTAGGAAAATTACTTCTCATCTGCTTACTGAGTTGACGTGGTCTTATCCGAGATGATCAGGCATGAATATCCTCGATGGTTACTTATCAAAGGTTCACTGAATGCTGCATTAGAAATCAGAGCTGTTCTTCTCTCAGACTAATTTGCACGAGGAGTCATGCCCTCGTTTGAAACCAGTTTGCCCTCACCTAGATATTGGTTTACTCCATCCGAGTTTGCCCAGGGATAGTGGATATATTCTCTCCTCCTGACCTGACTCCGTTAGCTCAGGATTCATCATCTGGGCTGCACACTCTACATCACAGTACTCAACAGAAATCCAGGACCCTGAAATGGAAGATGTACCATCTATCAAACAACACTGAAGGAGCATGGCCCCTTCCAATGTACTGGAATTGAATGATGGGATGCGGGTGTGTGAGTGAGTGTGTCTGTGTTAGTGTGCAAGATACATTTATCCTGCTGAATCTTTCTCATTCCATTACAGTTAAGTGAACCTATGAAAGCTCTGTGAAGGGAGCTCAACCTCTCAGTATATTTATGCACAACAGAAGCTAGCTGAGGAGAGTTATGAAAAAGTCACTCCCTCTGTTAGCAGCTTATGTTGTAAATTATAGAAACTGGCTCTTCCCAACTTCTTCTACAACTTGTTTGCTTTAAATCACTTTCCTTTACAGATTATAAAATCTCACAGGGTGACAGCTATTAATCTTTGAGTACCTTAAGACTAGTTTTCTAGACAGCTTCTGCTATTTGAGTTTATATTAAAAAGTAAGCTCTGTGTGACCCTATTTAATATCACCATACCAAATGTAATATACATTAGGGCTTCTTTTTTTGGAGGAGATCAAGATTCATTCTTTCCTTTCCTATTCAATGCTGGCACTCAGTATGTAATAACACATTCCATTATTTTACTGTACTGTTATGTTAAATATGAGAAATTTCCAGGTGAGCCCATTTATATAAGCAGCAATTATGAGTTCACAAGACACCCATCTCAGCTGTTTTGAATAGCAATATTATCACAATTACAACTTAGCAATTGACTGCTCTTGATATCAAGGCAGAAAGTTGGGATGCAGAGACTGGTGGGGTGGAGGATGAGGACAAGGAGACCCCATCTTTATTACATTTGGGGCCTAGGGTGAGGGGAGAGGTTTGGAGCAGTGATGCAGGGAATGGAGGTGGTGCAGTGGACGCAGCAGGCTACACCCTCTACCTGTGTTCACCTATCACTATCCCACCACTCTGTCCCTCTCCCCACCCCCCATCATCTGTAGCTTTCCTCATCTCCATTCCCGGACCTGAAGGAGGGTTATACCCGAAATGCTGACTTCTCCACCTCCTAATACTGCCTTACTTGTCGTGTTCTTCCAGCCTCCTGCTTGAGTACTTGATATCAAGGAAGCATTTTACTGAATATGGCATCAAGGAGTGTGAGCACAAATGAAATAAATAGCAATCATGAGGAAAGCTTACCCCATTGGTTGGAACCTTGCCTTGCGAGATGGTTGTGGTTTCTGGGATCAAACATCTCAGTTGTAGGACATTACTGCAGGGATTTTAAGGCAGGTATCCTGGGCACAACTGATTAATCTACTTCATCAATGACACTCCCTCCATTACAATGTCAGAAGTGGGGACATCTGCTGATGATTGTGAAACGTTCAGCACTAGTCATGATCCTTCAGATACTGAAGTAATCCACGTCCATTTGCAGAAAGACAACATCTAGGCTTGGGCTGATATTGGCAAGTTTGTGTCACAGAAGAGCCAGGCAATGAGCATTCCCAAAAAAAGAGAATCTAACTGTCTCTCTTGACATTCTATGGCAGTCCCATTGCTGAATGTCACCCATCAACATTCTGGGCATTAATACTGACCAGCACTGAACTGGACCAGACATAAATACTGTGGCTACAAGAGGAGGTCAAACCAAGAATTTCATGGTTAGTAACTCACCACCAGACTTGTCAACGTTTGTCCACAATCTACAAGGCTGTGGTCAAGCGACTACAGGCCCAAAACTGGAAATTCTAAATTGATCCACAACTGGATCTGACAGGAACATTGGCCATTCTAAGTTAAGCAGCAGTCAGCAGCCATTGGCTACAGAGAACAGTGGGAACCAAAGTCAGAAAGGTCACAAAGTATCAAGGTAACCAGTTATAACCAGCCCACGGGTTGTATACTGGAGAAGTACTGATCAGACTTTGACTTCCAGCCAATGCCTGAAGCACTTTACACCTCCCTGGTATGGCAGCAATGAAGGGTGTGTACTCGACCCCATTGGATGTTTTCAAACCCACTCCTGATCCCCTTGGCCAAAGGTCACAGAACGTTCTGTTAGGTTAGGTACAAGGGGGAAGTACAAACACACACCTGGAAGCCATTTTCTCAGTGAAGACCTGCAGCAAGACTTGTGACAAAAGACCGGGCAACAACCCAAGAAGACCGAGAAGATTTGCCCTGCGCTTGGATAAAGTGTTTTTAATACAAAAAACTGGTCGAAGTTTCCAAAGCATGGACAGCAAGCCTCAATCCAGGAGTGTGACGGATTGCTTTCCACTTGACTGGAGAAGCACAGCTCCAACTAAATTCAACACCATCGGAGTAAAGCAGCTCATTTGACTGGGACCCAATCTACCACTTCAACATTCACACCCTCCACCACAATGCACAATGGCAATAGTGTGTAACATCTGCAAGATGCATGGCAGCAATTCAACAGGTCTCCTTCGACGGCACTCACCAAACCTGCAACCTCCACATATAGAAGGAGGAGGGCTTCAGATGGATGGGGACACCACCACCTTCAAATTATCCTCCTATTAAGACACACCCTATCCTGGCATGGATCTATATTGTAGTTCCTATACTGTCAATAGGTCACAGTCATGGAACCTCTGCACTAACAGCATTGTCAGTGTCCCTATACCACACAAACTGCATTGGCTCAAGAAGGCAGCTGCCCACCAGCTTCCCAATGGCAATTAGTGATGGACGCTATGTACTGAGCCAGGCAATGACACCCACATCCTACAAAAGAAATATAAAATCAGCATAGTAGTTTTGCATTTTGCTGCCTTTACATTGCTAATGGCAATGAAAATACAAACTTTACATTTACACAACAGATTTCATAGTGGGTTCTGAACATTTCAAAATCGATCTGTTGCATCTCTGAGGTTTGCCGCTGTTATCTTGGTCAGTGAACCTGGCAACCATGAGGCAGAACAATCTCTGAGCTCACCTTTGAAGTGTGCCATGGGATCCATCCAATCGGACCAAATGTTTTGGCTAATCAAAAGTTAACTGTTCGCTTTTGTGATGCAGAGGAAACAGCAACAAATTTATTCACAGCAAGCCCAAATTATCGGCTTTACTTAAATTGGTTGAGGGATAATATTGGCTAGGAACTGAGGAGAATGTTGCTGCTCAGCAGAATAGAATCACACAATTTTCTGTGTCCTCCTGTGAGAGTAGGGGTGTAACATAAAAGAAGCTTTTACATGTGCCTCTCTCGGCAAGTTGAATTTGAAATTAAAGTAAGATTTGGAGAGTGTAGGTCTGAGGTTGAGAACAAGCTGGATAATTGCAATAAATACAAGAAAGATTGTGGCCAAAAGAACACAAGTTTCAGTCCTAATTGTAAGATGTATCATGTTTTTTTGGAGATTTCTTTTAACCATAAGACCTTCCAAAATTTCTCACCATATATTAGCTAGCGCGCCTCATTAACTAATTACCTAATATCTCTCATCTGATTCTACAACTTTAAAGTTGTAGAGATGTTTCCAATAAACGTTATTGATTTGGACAGATCTGCATTTGTTCACTATAACAGAACAATTACCACATCTGTGGTCGATGATTCAATCAGCTAATATGGGGTCCTTTCATTTATTGTAATAAAGTATGTTAATAACAATGTGTAATTGCAAATGTCTGGCATCAACGACCAACCCCAGCTCACAGGACTGCAATGGAGAATTCAGGTAGTAGTTACCAGACAGCAGGGACAGATTAGGCTTTAACATGAACCGGAAAGTTTCGACAAATCAATACTACAGGATTCCAGGCATGAGGAAACTAGTTTATAAGCTTAGGTTGGAGAGATTGCTTCATAGAAAATCGAGACACTAAAGGGAGAAAGGAATTTAAAACAATGAATAGACTTATCAGGATATTGCCAGAGCTGGAAAGTTTTGGTTACGAAGACAGACTGGTTGTTTTCCTTAGAGTAGAGAAGATTGAGAGGGGTCATGACTGAAATGTATAAGTTTATTATACATTTTACTGTGTAATCTCTACAGTAGCTTTAGACAGATGGGCATGGATAGGGAGTCCAGGAATTAACTTTTCCCTGATGGTTGAGTAATCAATAACCAGGGGACATAGATTTAAGGTCAGGAGTATGAGGTTTAGAGGTGGGAGGGAAAACATTTTCACCCAGAGGGAAATGGGAATCTTGGACTCATTGCTTGTAAGCGTGGTAGAGGCAGAAACCTTCATACCATTTAAGAAGTATTTAGATGTGCACTTGCAATGCCAAGGCATACAAGGCTTCAAACCAAGTGCTGGAAAATGTGATTGGAATAATTGGTTGGTTGTTTTTGACTGGCGAAAACACAATGAGCCTTTTTCTGGGTTGTAGATCTCTAGGACTTTATAAGCATAACCAGAAAAAAAAATACTAAGAAAACACGTTAACATGGCTCCAGGAGACGTGGAAATGCTTCCAAGTGTCTTCAAAGAAGTGGCTACACAGGTAGGTCATGGATAGATTCTGGAAAGGTCCTAGCATATTGCAAAATGACAACTGTAACATTCTTGATCAAGAATGGGAAAGGGAAACCATGTTGCAGAAATTTGTAAAGAGTTCTTTGAGGATGTAATGAGTAAGGTTAATTAAAAGGACCTGGCAGATGCAGTGTGTCTGGACTTCCAAAAGGCATTCAATAAGTTGGGAAGTAAATAATACTAGACAAGATAAGCGCTCAATATATTGGAGAGTATATTAGCAAGGATAAAGAAGTGGCTAACTAACAAAAAACAGAGTCTGGATAAACGGGTAATTTGAAGGTTAGCAAATTGCAACTGGAGAGGTACCATAGCAATTGGTGCGGGGGCCTCAAGTATTTACTATCTATATTAATGATTTGGATGAAAGGGTTGTGTGTATTCTTAGCACACAGAACAGTTGAGAAACCAACACGTGAGAACACAAGGAGTCTGCGAAGGAACACAGGCTATGAGCAAAGATTCGGCAAATGGACTATAATGGGGAAGTATTGTAAGGTTGTCCACTTTGCTGGGAAGGGTAGTGAGCCATATTTCTGTGGAGTTGTGGAGATTCTGTTGACCTTTAAAAATAGCAGATGGGACTAAATCTGCAGTTCCTGTCCCCATTCTTGGCTGGAAAAGGGTACAGGCAGAAAGCTGGGACCCTGTATTGCCAATCTAGCCAGCTCAAGTACTAGTGAAGGGGAGGAGAATGGCAGATTTTGTACTCACTCATAATCTTTGCCATGTTAACGTCTCATGCCCTCAGAGGGGTTCTGAATGAGAGTCTGGATGCAGGAACCTTTCCAAAGATAACTTGAAATAAGTTCTCATTCACGTCCTCCACATCAACACATGCCCCATGTCTACTCTCAATGTCCTTGTATAGCTTCCATTCATCTTGGCACTCTGATGGCCATCCAGTATACACGCTGATATACTGGAGAAGAAATGAATCCTGTAGTAAGAGTGGCATGAGATTTCTTAAGGTTCTTTCTCTAGCATCCCTCCAACTTTGCTTCAGTAACTCACAGTTCTGTACTCCCCAGCTCAAGCATGGGTTTAACTGCATTCTTCCTTAGCAAAGTGACGTCAGGAAGCACACTTTGCTCCCGATGTCTCTCTCCCTGCCATAGTTCTGGAAACTTCAAAACAATCACTGCTGATAGTATTAATCTTTGACTCCAGAGGCTTCCTAACAACAATCAAACCTTTCTGTAAGAAATCACAGATAGAAATTAAAGTCAATTATCTCCAAATTTAAAGCTAACTTTGATCTGAAAAACATCTTAGTACATTATGAACTCGTTTACCATTTGCTTTGAAACCTTTAGTTGGGAATCTATTCAAACTTGTTCATGACTTGTAGCTGTGATTTGTTGCGTACACTGAATTACCCAGAGGACAGTTAAGACTCAACCATATTGCTGAGTCTGGGGTCATTTGTAGGCCAGACCAGGCAATGATTTCCTTCTTGTAAAGGATATTAGTGAAACAGATAGTTTTTTTTATAGGTTGAATTTTCATACCAGATTTCTAGGGAATTCAAATTTCACCATTTGCCATGGAGGGATTCGAACTCTTGTTGCAGAACTTTACCTAGGTTTCTGGATTATTAACCCAATGACATTACCACGACACCACCATTTCCCACTAAATGAATAACTCATATCTCAAATGGAGACAACCAGAATCCAACCAGACACAGTGGATCCATTATGAAGCTAAGAAACCATCATCTTTAAGATATCATCATTTGTCTTTTATATTATTTTTACACCTCCTCAACCTAACATTTGTACTCTTAAAATATTGAAATCATAGCTGTTCTGACCAAGGTTGGTGCATTGCTTCACTGGTCACAATATATATTTCAATGTATTACCTAGTTACTGATATGGTCAGTTCTTATCCATATTATGTTGGAGAGAAATGAGGAAAAGTCAGGGAAGATAATGAGACATGAATTGATGAGCAGATTCAGCAACCAAGTGGCAAAGGAAATTTAATACGGGGTAGGTGGGAGGTGGAACATTGTGGAAGAAGGAATACAGAGGTAGCATAGATTTGATGACACCATTCTACAGTGTGCAGATACAGAGGGACTCTGAGATTCACAGCTCCAGACCTTGAAATTTGGCATTACATTGAGTGCACAGTGAGAAAAACACATGGCATTTTGAATTTTTTAATGAGTATAAAAGCAGGAACGTCAATCTGAATCTTCATAAATCCTGGCTAGACGACAACTAAAGTACTGCGTTAAGTTCTTGTTACTGTTCTTAAGGGAGCATTTGAAGGCCAGTCAGACAACACAAACAAAGCTTACCAGAATGCTCCCAAAAATGAGGGAATTTACTTGTACGGTTAGATTGGAGAAATTGTTCTTGGAAGCAAGGAGATGAGAGGATATTATATAGAGATATTTAAGATTATGGCAAGTTTAGATAAGTAGATAGAGAACAATTGTTCGCACTAGGTAATGAGACAGAGAACAGGGACAGCGATTTAAGATTTTGGGCAAGAGAAGCAAAGAGTTGTGCGGAAGATTTTTTTTAAGGCAGCAAGTATTCATTTCTTACAAGAGTGAGACAATCAATAACTTAAAAAAGGAAAATGATTGGGTACACTGGACAAGTAAACTTGCAGGCTACAGAGCAGGGGACTGGATTCATTTGCAGAGAACAAGTTTGGATGCAATGGACAAAATGGTGTCCTTATGCTGTTGTGATGCTATGCCACTAAGTCGACTAAATGTACAATTATTTAAATTAAACAGATGAAAAAATACATTATATGTTGCAAATGGAATAAATTGCAACTAGCATTGTCATCATTTGATAGAATCATTTGTGACAGAATAATTTCAAAATGTTTATATTTTATCTTAATTGTGAAACTAATTCATCCATTAGCAAAAGCTTCCCAGCATAATGGAAATACAACTGATCTTGAGCTGGATTTTGCTGCCTCGAGTTTTCCCCTCAGTGCATTTCACATTGCATTTTAATATTTATAACACAATGAAAAGGGGGTAGAGTGATCTAATGAAACAGTTCATCTTTCTGAATTGGAGGAAGTTCAAAACTAAATCTAACCTACTGAGTGTTTCCAAGCAGTTTCTGTTTTAATTTCATGTTTCAGTATCCACAGCACTGCTTTATTATTAATGTTTACTTTACTTCCCTTCTTTTCCAGGAAATGCCCATCTAGTAGAAGTTCTCAGCAGCACAACCTCTCTCATCTCAGAGGCATCCTGGCCCGCAATTTCACTTCATCATACACCTCCTTGAGCACATTAGCTATCATGAAAATAGCTCATAACCTCAATTAACTCAGTGTAATGTGATTTTTTTTGAAAGAAAGACACAAAGTCTAAAGATGAACAAGACAGCAACTCAATGGCTAGAGAGGAATTATAGAATGTCACACTTGAAGTGTGTCAAATGACTTCAGACAGCAACACATCAAAGGGGGTAATGTCATTCAAAAACCTGAACTGAGATCTCCCATGGACTATGTCAAACTTTTTTTTAAAAATGTTACATGAGAATATCCATTAGCCATCTCTGCATGGTGTGGGTCAATTGGCAGTAAAGTCTATCTAGGATCGCTGAAAATAAATCAGCAGCAAATCCACAGTGAAGAAAACTGGACAAACACCCTTCAGCTAATTGCAGAATCTAAACTCTCCAAACAACTACCCAACTGCCAAAGACAGCATACCGGAATCACTCAACTCAACAGCCACAATGTTTCACAATCTATTTGTCATGGAGAAGCCAAAGACGAATTTGTATAACCCTATCCTTTATTTTGTGGTCTCACCCCTCAATTTTAATTTGTATCACATTGTATTATCTTTAATTATTACAGCAAATAAACTCACTGTCTTCAACTCCATGAAGTCTGGTTATTTTGAAACATAAGTGGACTTGGGCTGGGGAAAAGCATCCACAAGGGAAGGAATCCTTGTTATATTAAACTCATTGTGCCCAAATGAGAGAGGGGTTGAGTGAAGAAGGGGAGCCAATTCATCACTCTTTGCCCAGGAGCACAATGAATTGGGGATCCTGATCCAGGAAGGGTCAGAACAAACCCTATCTTTTGCAAGCTTCAACTATCCTTGGATATACACGTCACTCAAAGTCTCTATCCATTCCTCCCCTTTGGTTTGGTCTGTTTTCAAGGCTCCATAAAATCTCACCCAGGCATGTTTTCACAATCCTTTTTTTCATTATCCTCATTGAACACAACAAATGGTCAGTATCTTTAGCTCCTTACTCACCTCCGAATGAATTCCAAGTTCCATATGACGTGTTCCACAGCTTTTTCTTTCACATCCAGTTTATTTTGGCCAGGAGGTCCTTACTTCAGTCTTCAGGATTCTCTTCCACCTGGACCCTTCCCTCTGACCTGTTGCCCTTTCATACTCAGGTCCTGTCTGTCATATCTTTTTTTTAGTACATTAATGATGGATCAATCACCAATCCCTTTCCCTTTTTGACTTCTTGGTCTGTATTGTTACAGGCTGCCCACCAGTAAACCATTGACTCACACAGTTACTTTAACTATACACTGCTCTCTAAGGTTTCTTCTCCTTGATCCCAGTTTCTCCATCACATTTACTTTGAATACACCACCTTCTACAAAAAGTCTTTCCAATCTTTCCCCATCTAAATTGAAGAATCCTCTCCTCTATGATCAACATGGCTCATGCTTGTTTTTGCACCTTCCCTTCCAACCCATCAGCCTCAAAGCATTATCCCTTTCAACCATCTCCAATCAAAAGAATAGGTACATATCAGGGAAGCTAAGTACAATCTCTTTTAGAAGCAGATGACAGCTGTATGGCTCTTAATGAATGCTTTGCATGTACTTTCATGAAACAGAGGAACAAGGAAAGATATTATAACCAGGGAGGAGCAGCCTGAAATATTAAATGGAATTAACATAGGGAGGGAGGAAATATTAAGGGATATGGGGAAAGTGCAGCTAAGTAGTGTTGAAATGCCCATCAGCCATGAATGAGTAGCAGAGCGGACTCGATGGGCCAAATGGTCTTATTTCCACTCCTATTTCTTATGGTCTTAAGCTGTTAAACAGCTCTGAAAATCCCCAGACTGGGTACAAATATGTTCAAGAGTGTAAAGGGAAGAGACAGTATTATTTTCCATTCTCTCTGGACATAGTTGTGATGTTAGAGGACTGGAGGTTGGAGCATTCATTGAAAAAGGATAGCGAAAGCAATTACAGGCCAGTCAGATTAACCTCAAAAGCAGGAAAATAACTATTAAAAAGAAAAACTGCCTTGATGCTTGAAAAAATTATCACTTCCTTGAATATATTCAATGAGTTGGCCTCCACAGGGTTCTGTGGTAGAGGATTCAACAGGTTCACTATCCTTTGAGTGTAGATATTTTTCCTCTTCTCAATCCTAAATGGTCTACCCCATACCCTGAGTCTGTTGAGTCCCCCAACTAGGAAAACATCCTCCCTGCATCTGGTCAGACTAGTCTTGTTAGGATTTTATACATTACAATCAGATCCCTTCTCATTCGACTAAACTCTAGTCAAGACTGGTCCAGTTGAACCAATCTCTCCTCTAAGTCCTTGCGTCTCTTGTATCAGCATAGTGAATCTCCACTATACTCTCTCAACAGCAAATATATCCTAAGTATGGAGTCTAAAATTGCACATCATTCTCCAGGTGTGGTCTCATTATGGCCCTGTATAACTGCAGTAGGACATTCCTACTTTTGAACTTAAATCCTCTTGCAATTTACCATTTGCCTTCCTGATTGCTTGCTGTACCTGCCTGTCTACTTTCATTTACTGATATACAAGGACACCTACATTCCTTTCTATATCCATACTTTCACAATTTAACACCATTTAAATAACACTCTCCCTTTCTATTTTTCATGCAAAGTGTATAACTTTACATTTAGATTAATGCCAACAGCACAGGTACATTCCCACACTGGCTGAGGTTACCATGAAGGGGTCTCCTTCTCAACCTCTCCCTTCGTCTGAGGAGTGGTGACCCTCAGGCTCTCCATCACCAGTCGCGTCTTGGTAATAAGAGAACAGCTCAATGGTCTGGTAAGACTATGACGACTTTACTGCACCTGCCATGTCTTTCCCCATTCTCTCAACTTGTCTAAGTCACCTTGAAGTTTTCTTGCATATTCCTCACAACCCCATCCAGTTTTGTGTTATTTGCAAATCTGGAAATGCTGCATTTGATTTCAACATGAAGATCATTTATATATAATATGAATAGTAATCTTCCAGGAATCCTTAAATTCTGGAAAAAGTCCTGAGGACTGGAAAACTGCCAATGTAACGCACTTATACAAAAAGGTACGGAGACATAAAACAGGTAGCTATAGGCCAGTTAGCTTAATGTCTGTCATTGAGTAAATGTTACAATCTATTATAAAGGCTAATCAGAGTATTTAGAAATGCATAATAAAATCAGAGTCAGCATGGAACCATGATGGGGAAAACAGTTCTTTGAGGAGTTAACAAGCAGGATAGATAAAGTGAAAACAATAGTTTTAACAATATTTGAATTTCCAAAGGTGTTTGATAAGATACATGGGGCTACTTACTCAGAGCCCATGTTGTTGGGGTAGTATATTTGCATAGAATTAGCTAACTCGCAGAACACAGAGTTGGGATTAAGGAGGCATTTTTTTCAGAATGGCAATCTGTAACTAGTAGAGCATCACCAGATTCAGCCCTGGGGCCACAATTATTTACAATATAAATTAATACCTTGGATATGGAAAGTGAATGTTCTATAGCCAAGTTTGAGGGTGACACAAAAATAGGTGGGGAAGGCAACAGTGAAGATGATACAAAGAGTCTACACAGAGGCATGCAGGCAGGTTAAGTGAGTGGGCAAAAATTTGGCAGATAAAATATAACATAGGAAAATGGGTTTATGCACTCTGGCAAGAAAAACAGAAGGGCTGAATAATGGGGAAAAATTGCAGAAAGCTCCAGCACAGAGGAGACATGATCAGATTATCAGGTCAGCCATGATCTCATTGAATGGTAGGGCAGATTCAATGGTCTTACTTCGGAAATATTCAAATACTCTGCTTCCCCTGCATTTTGAGGGAGAGAACTCCAAAAACAGACATCCCTCTGCAAGGGAAGAATTCTCTTTACTTTGGTCTTAAATGGACTCACCAAATGCCACGTGGTGAAGCATAACCTTTCTACCTTCAAACTGCATTCTTCTTGCAACAAACCACAACATTCCGTCAGTTTTACTAATCATCTACTCTACTTGCATATGTACCTTCTGTGTTTTATGCATTCGGTCACACAAATCTGTCTGCATCTCAGACCTCTGCAATCTCTCACCATTTAGACAAATATGCTTCTTTTTTAATCATTCCTGCTAAAATGGACAATTTCACATTTTCCCACAATAAGACAGACTTTTACTCACCCACTTATCCTACCTACATCTCTCTGTAGTTTCATGACTTCTTCACAGCTTATCTTTGTGTCATCAGTAAATTCAGCCACTACACCCTCAGTCCCCTAATGCAAGCCATTTACACAAAGTGAACATGTTGAGGTCCCAGCAATGATCCCTGTGGTTAGCCGCTTCTAACATTTTGCCAACCAGAAAATGATCCAAATGTACTCAGTTTCCTGGTAGCTGACCAACTTACTATTCATGCTAACATGTTACACCCTACACCATGAGCTTTATTTTCCACATTACACTGCTGGAAATCTAAGTACAGTTCATACACTTCAATACATGTCAGTTCTTCAAAGGACTCCAATAAATTGGTTAAATATGATTTCCCTTCCAGAAAACCATGTTGATTCATCATGATTACCATGGATTTGTCTTATTTGCCCTGCTGTAATGTCTTTAAAGTAGCTTCTAACAACATCTCTACAACATATGTTAAGCTAACTGGCTTGTAGTTTCCTTCTTTCTATTTCTCTCCTTATTTCATTAAAAAAGCTACATTTGTTATTTTCAAATCTAAAGAAACTTTCCCCAAAACTTGGAAATTTTGGAAAATCAAAATCAACGCATTAATCACCTCAATAACCAATTCAATTAGTCCATCAGGATCCTCAGATTTGTAAGCCCACAGCTTTAATAATTTGATCTGTACCACTTTCCTGGTGATTAGAATTTTGAGTCTCCTCTACCCTTACATTTCCCAATTTACAGCTCATTTCCAGGATGTTACTTGTATCCTCTGTACCAAAGACCAATGCGGAATAGTTGTCTAATTCATCTACAGTCTCCTTATTCTATTTTGTAATTACCCAGAATCACATTCTATAGGGTCATTGCTCACTTTGTTAATACCTTCCATCTTTCAGCACCTATAGAGCTGACCACCTCTTCCTCAAGATCAATGAGGACTGGGCAATAAACGCTAGCCAAACCAGTGAAGCTAACATCCCCTGAATTAATAAATAAAACTCTTACCCCATTTGTTTTTACATTCCCAGCTAACTTTCTCTTGAACTCTGTTTTTAAAACTTATCCTCTGAACTGTCCCCCCATTTTTGTGCAATTACATCTCTTTCTTTATGTTTGACACTACCTGTTGTCTTTTAGTTAACTGTGGATAGAAAGCCATTCCTTTGGAATTCTTTCTTCCCATTGGAATGTAACTATTGCATGTTTTGACATATTCCATTAAATGCCTGCCACCTTTTCCTTTTTGCTCTATTATTAACATAATTAGCTAGTTCAGTTTAGCTGTCTCTGCTTTCAAGCCCTCATATTTGCCCTTATTTATAGCTAAAAATCTAAACTTGGACCCAGTCTTCTCTCCCTAAAACTGAACATAAAATTCAATTATATTCTGATTACTACTACCTAGGGCACCTTAACAATGATGCAATTGATTTATATGATCTCACTGCACGAGACCTGATCTAGTATAGTCTGTTTTCTTTTTATGAACTAATTTAAGGTAACTGATTTTTTTCTGCACCACACAACAATCAACAGACAGGAGGGTTCCCTCCCAGTTGAGGGAACACTTAAGTGGTCCAGAACATTCAGCCTCGGACCTTCAGGTGACCATCCTCCAAGGTGGGCTTCGGGACAGGCAGCAGAGAAAAGTGGCCAAGAAAAGTTCGGAACTCATAGGAAGGGCCTCAACCAGGACCTTGGGTTCATGTCACATTACAGGTGACCACCATTGCACTATACACACACACACACACAGATACTCCTACACACACAGACACAGACACACACACACACACAGACACCCACACACACCCTTACAGACACACACTCCCACATGCACCCCCTCACAGACTTAAGACACTCTGCACTCACTACACACACACATACACTTTCTCACACTCACAACCCCCAACCCTGACAGACACACGCACACAAAGACTACATGCACACATATATTTTGTGGGGTGAATTTGTACTTTCAGGGTTACATTATACTTTGCTCAAAAACTGCATGCATTCATGTAGAACTCGGAGCTCAAAAACTGCATGAATTCATGTAAAACTCGTTATCTCACTTTTTAGATTAGAATCAATCTAAACATCATGGCATAGACAGAGAACACAGGGGGCCAACACCTTCAACATGTTGTCTAGCTGTCACCATTGTTAACAGCTAACCCGAGAATGCAACTTTTTAAAAAAAAGGTTTTGTGATTTACACATGAAAGAAGTGAAACTATCATGGTATTCTAACAGATGAAAGGCTTAACAGACAATCAATTTTTCAATGTATAATTTCAGTTACATCACACTGTAAATTTTTGCTATAAATTCTGTGTTAGGATTGAGCCCTCCACTACCACCTGATGAAGGAGCGACGCTCCGAAAGCTGGTGTGCTTCCAATTAAACCTGCTGGACAATAACTGGTGTTGTGCGATTTTTAACTTTGATTCTTTCTAGTCTATATGCAGATTAAAATCTGCCAGGATTATCACTATACCTTTCTATTACAGTCGAGTGCACACAATTTTGTTGCTTTTCGGCAGCCTGTACACCTCAAGAGTCATAGAGATGTACAGCACGGAAACAGACCCTTCAGTCCAACACATCCATGCCGACCAGATATCCCAACCCAATCTAGTCCCACCTGCCAGCACCCGGCCCATATCCCTCGAAACTCTTCCTATTCTTATATTCATCCAGATGTCTTTTAAATGTTGAAACTGTACTAGCCTCCACCACTTCCTCTGGCAGCTAATTCCATACACATACCACCCTATGCATGAAAAATTTGTCCCTTAGGTCTCTTTTATATCTTTTCTCTCTCACCCTAAACCTATGCCCTCTAGTTCTAGACACCCCCACTCCAGGGAAGAGACTTTGTCTATTTATCCTATCCATGCCCCCTCATGATTTTATAAACCACTATAAGGTCACCCCTCAGCCTCCGACGCTCCAAGGAAACTCTCCCATGAGCTGCTTCTTGCCTTTACTATTTCTCATTTCTACCCGATATGCTTGGGTTCTTGATCTAGGGGGATCCCTCTGTGTCATATTAATTAACAGAGCCACTCTTGCACCTTTTCCTCTCTTCTTGTCTTTCTTAAATTCAATGTACCCGTCAATATCCAAGACCCAATCTATGGGTTATTTGGAAAGGTGATCAGATTGTACTTATTTACTTGCATTTACACGATCAATTCATCTGTCTTGTTTCAAATGCGATGTGCCAATGCCACTGTCCCAGGAACCGGACTGCACTTCATCCAGTACAGTCTTTCAGCCATATATTCATTTCTCTCACCTTTATCTGCTCTGTGCCTATTTGCATGTGGCCCGGGTAATAATGCAAAGATTGTTAACTTGGACGTTGTGCATCTTAATGTGAAATCTAGCTCCTCACACTGATGTTGCAAAACATCTCCACTCTTTCTTACCTATGTTATCGGCATTCTGGCGCTAAGATGGCAACACCACTTGGATTCGTGTTCTTTGCAGTAGAGTGCAACCTTAAGTCCCCTGACTTTACTGTGCCCTTCTACCACTACTTCCCTTTTTGCTTCTCCCATTTGAATGACTTCCTGTACCACGGTCAGTTAGCTTAACCGTTCTGCTTACCTCACTCTCATCCAAACAAGAGCTGTTGGCAATGCAAAGGCTGAGCATCCTGCACTCCTGCTCTCTGGGTCCCCTTAGCTGCTTCATGAATAGTCACATCTTCCTTTCTCTGACCAATGAAGACCATATTGTAAGAGGTGCTCTTACCTCCCAGAGTAAGACCATAAGACATAGAAGCAGAATTAGACAGTCTTGCCCATCAAATCTGCTCCACTATTCAATCATAGCTGATGTTTCTCAACCCACTCTCCAGCCTTCTACCCATAATCTTTGATCCCCTTACCAATCGAGAACCTATCTATATCTGTCTTAAATACACTCAGTGACTTGGACTCCATAGTTCACTTTGGCAATGGGTTCCTCAGATTCACCAATCTCTGGCTGAAGAAATTCTCCATTTCAATTCTAAAGGGTCATCCTTTTACTCTGAGGCTGTGCCTGTGGGTCTTAGTCTCTCCTGTTAGCAGAAACATTTTCTCCATGTCCACTCTATCCAGGCCTCTCAGTATTCTGCAAGTTTCAATCAGATCCCCTGTCATTCTTCTAAAGTGCATCAAATAACAGACCCAGTGTCCTCAACTGCTCCTCATATGACAAGCCCCTCATTCCCAGGATCATTTCTGTGAGTCTACTCTGGACCTCCACTAAAGCCAGCACATCTCTCCTTAGGTACAAGGCCCAAGAGAGCTCAATAATCCAAATATGCTCTGACCAGAGCCTTATATAGCCTCAGTGGTACATCTCTGCTCTTGTGTTCTTGTCCTCTCAAAATGAATGCTAACATTACACTTGTCTTCCTAACTGCCAACTGAATGTGCATGCACACCTTAAGAGAATCCTGAACTAAGACTCCCAAGTCCCTTTGTGCTTCAGATTTCTGAAGCCTTTCTCCAGTTAGAAAACAGTCCATGCCAATTTTCTTCCTACCAAAGTGCATAACCTCAAACTTTCCCAAACTGTATACCATCTGCCACTTCTTTGCCAACTTACCTAGCCTGTCCAAGTCTTTCTGCTACCTCCGTGCTTTCTCAACGCCTGCTCCTTCCACCTATCTTTGAATAAAACATCCAAGTAAATCTCTCACTCCCTGATGTGATGCAGTTCCAGTGGATCAGCCTCCAGCTGATCAACCGAACTGAAGATGTTTGAACTCCAAAACTGTATGCAGATCTGCTTCGCCTGGATCACACTGGCATCCAGGGGCTCCAACACTTATTTGTAATGAGGGAGGCTGCTCAGGCAAAGAATAAGGAAGCCCACACTCAAGATAGATAATCAACTTCTTTGATCTTTCACTTATTTTCTACCTAATATTGATAGCCATTTGGATGTCAGAATGGAAGACTGACTTAATGCTTTCAGACTAAGGACAGGGTTTTTAAACAGTGTAGTTTCCACTTAAGATAAAACTGAACAGTAATGTTTAAATAAGACTGGCACACACTGCAGTCTTAAGAGAACTACCATCAAGTGAAATAAAAATACAGTGGATGCTGGAAATCTGAAGCAAAACACAAAGTTTTGCAGAAGCTCTGTGGTCTGGTAGCATCTGTGGAGAGATGTACAAAATTAATGTTTTGAGTGGAATGTGACTTCTTATGAAGAGTTCTGAGAAAGTGTAATTTCAGACTCCAAACGTTAACTCTGCTTCTTTCTCCAGAGATACTTCCAGAACCTCTGCATTTCTCCAACACTGTCTGTTGTTATATCATCAATATCAACTCAAAGTGGCTACAGAATATTGGATCAGCACCAACATTTCTCATCTGTTTAAGCAAAGCAAAAATAAAATTCTCAGCAATTCATTCACTGTCAAGTTTTGAAAAATGCATTTGTTTGACGTTTTACTTCCACGAGAATGGTTTTGTGTGACCTACAAACTGAACAAGATAAAAGGTGGAATCTGTGTCTGAAATCCAACCATGGGGCAGCATGGTGGCTCAGTGGTTAGCACTGCTGCCTCACAACACCAGGGACCCGGGTTCAATTCCCACCTCAGGCAATTGTCTGTGTGGAGTTTGCACATTCTCCCTGTGTCTGCGTGGGTTTCCTCCAGGTGCTCCGATTTCCTCCCACAGTCCAAAGATGTACAGGTTAGGTGAATTGGCCATGCTAAATTGCCTGTAGTGTTAGGTGCATTAGTCAGGGATAAATGTAGGGGAATGGGTCTGCATGGGTTGCTCTTCGGCGGGTCGATGTGGACTTGTTGGGCTGAAGGGCCCATTTCCACATTGTAGGGAATCTGATCCCGAGAGAAATAAGGGTGAATCCTGTTGCTGGAGAGATCCACATTATATGAAAATGGCAATACCAGGTCTTATCATTCTTCTGCTATAGTGGCACCAAGAAAAGACATTTTAAGTCCAATAACTGGTGGCACGGTGGCTCAGTGGTCAGCGCTGCTGCCTCACAGCGCCTGGGACCCAGGTCCGATTCCAGCCTCAGACCAACTCTCTGTAGAGTTTGCACATTCTCCCTGTGTCTACGTGGGTTTCCTCCAGTCCAAAGATATGAAGGTTAGATGGATTAGCCATGCTAAATTGCCCATAACCCTGAGGGATGAGTAGGTTAGGTGCATTAGTCAGAGGTAAATTTAAGGTGATATGGTGGGGGAATGTGTCTGGATGGGATACTCTTCGGAGGGTCGGAATGGACTTGTTGGGTCAAATGGACTGTTTCTTCACTGTAGGGATTCTAACTTCTAAATGTAAGGTCAGTTTTCATGTGCAGAATATCCAAGGATGTTATAACGATCTTAAAATACATGCAGCTACTATACAATCTTACTCAATCAATTCCAAATTCAGAATGGAGTAGTGGAGCTCTATATGGAATTGTTTATGTGCCTTGATTTCCAGTCTTATCCAGGTCTGCAGGTTGAACATTTCCAACATGTCATGATCAAAGGGTCCTTTGTGTAATTGTTTGGAAATGAGTTCAGATGTGAGTGGAGGTTCACAACAAAGAGCTGACATAAAACGGTAGCTGCTGAGGCTAGGGATTCAACCTGGCTTTGTGACCATGAGAAATGAATGGAGATACAGCAAGAATAGTTAGCTGTCAACCTTAAATCTCAGAGCAGGCAGGTAGTTTCAGGTGTTGCGTTGTAGATACAGGAGAGATTAGCTGTCTCCATGATACCTTGTTTGAAATTTTGTAAGGTGTAAACAATTGTGGCATGCTCTCCTTTATTGGTCAGAATATTGAGTACAGGAGTTGGGAGGTCATGTGCCGCTGTACAGGACATTGGTTAGGCCACTTTTGGAATATTGCGTGCAATTCTGGTCTCCTTCCTATCAGAAAGATGTTGCAAAACTTGAAAGGGTTCAGAAAAGATTTACAAGGATGTTACCAGGGTTGGAGGATTTGAGCTATAAGGAGAGGCTGAACAGGCTGGGGCTGTTTTCCCTAGAGCATCGGAAGCTAAGGGGTGACCTTACAGAAGTTTACAAAATTATGAGGGGCATGGATAGGATAAATAGACAAAGTCTTTTCTCTGGAGTCGGGAGTTCAGAACTAGGGGGCATAGGTTTAGGGTGAGAGGGGAAAGATATAAAGGAGACCTAAAAGGCAACCTTTTCACACAGAGGATGGTGCGTGTATGGAATGAGCTGCCAAAGAAAGTGGTGGAGGCTGGTACAATTGCAACATTTAAAAGGCATCTGGATGGGTATATGAATAGGAAGGGATTAGAGGAATATGGGCCAAGTGCTGGCAGGTGGGGCTAGATTAGGTTAGGATATTTGATTGGAATGGACAAGTTGGACCACAGGATCTGTTTCTGTGCTGTACATTTCTCTGACTCTAATGATCAAAGAATCCGTGTGGAAGCAGCTCATTCGGCCCATCGACTGTCCGAACTGCATTCTACCCAGCCCCACCGCCCCTCAACCTTCTCCTTATAACATTTCCCATAGCTAATCCACCCAGCCTGCCCATCCTTGGGCATTCTGAACAACTTAGCACAGCCAAAACCCAAACTGCACATCTTTGGACTGCAGGAGAAAACTCACACAAACAGAATCTGTAAACTCCACACAGACAGTCGCCTGAGGCTGGAATTTGTGTTTTCTCTATGAATCTCATTGCAAGGGAATGAGCCAAGAAAACATGTCCCACCAGCAGGGTGAAGTGTAGGCTATGGCTCGGTGATCCCCAGGCATGAAATGGTCTTGATATTTGACCAAAGAATTAATCTTTTAATTGCTCTTTTTTTATATTTCAGTTGTGATCTGATAAATGGCATTTGATGAGTCTGAACAACTACTTCTGCTTCTGTGATTCAGAAGCTTGCCATTACCAAATGCAGAGTGGAAAACATTGGCACAGACATAATGCCAAGATTCGCAACTGGGATAAACTGGCAGATCTCCAAGAAGACAATCACGGAATCTCAGTTCTGCAATCTGCAGTTTTAAAGCAGCTGAATCACTCAGTGCCAAATTTATAGAAAGAGATTGGTGTGTCAATTAGGAAAAAGTAATTCACGTTTTTTGCAGTCTAGCCAGCTGATCACTTCGTTTCACTTCAAACTAATTCACAAAGATACTTTCTTTGTGAACATTAAAATTGGTGTATTCGCTAATGGATAAACCTATAACTGACTAACTATTAACCAGAACACCAGACTGTTGCCACTAACATAAAAACTGAATAGCTACACTTTGATTAAAGCTACAGTAAATTGCTCGGAGCATTTATTTTTCTAAGTTTGACATCATGTCTGTGTTGCCTACATGAGGAGATGCAAAAATACTTAGAAGAGACAGCCAAATCTTTGAAAATATGTCATGAATCATTGGAGCTATTATCTGAAATTTCCATCCAATACCCTTTATAGATGCAACATGCAATAGCAGTGTGCTCCTGCAAGACATATCAACTGTAGACAGTTGACTCTTAGTTATAGTTGTATTTCAAGAAAACAGACAGTATGCTTGATATGCTCAATGATTCATCACCGAATGGTTTTAATCAAAACGTATGTTGTATATTAATTTGTGGCTTACATTCATATTTGCTCAATGGTTCACTATATTAAAGGATGGAGGAGAAGCAATGAGGGTAGAGATAGGGTTATTCAAGGAATAATATACTCCCTGCTGCATACCATCTGTTGACTTGTGAGATGGTGGGGTTGTGAAAGAAAGAAGATCAAGAAAACTTTGCAGTGTATTTTTTCTTCTATGTAAGCCTAAAAGACATCAAAAGCTGGTCTGGACAGTCATTTATATAGTGTTATTGGAATAAGGTCAAGTTCAACACACATAGTTCCAGTGTTGATGCAATCTATTGTGACTTAACATTAAAAAACCCTGTTGCCACGGGATAATTAATGATTAGAGAAATTAGTGGGGGCTATTCTAACTGACTATTACTACATGCTGTATCAGCGTGGCATTTAGTATGATCAGGCAGTTTGAATAGTTTCCATTTATTGCAAGTCACAGGTGCTTAGATGAATGTTATTAGTAATGCTTCAACCCTCCACTTCCAAGGACAGCCGTTTTACATCCAAAGTGGGAACTTTAATCGAACCTTGAGGCACTGAAAGGAGGGATCGGACAACAATCTTTGCCTTCTCACTTAGAAATGGATAGCTTGTAACAGTGGATTTAAGGAGACCTTGCTCTCTTGTCAGTCAGGAAAGTCGAGATACTTCAGATTGAAGTAATGTCAAAAACAGGTCCAGTTTGTGCCCATTGGTTCAGGGATCCTGCACTTGGAGTCAGTTCCCATGGTGAACAGTGTGCTACTTACTGTGTTACAATATGTGTAGCAGTAGCAAACAGACATAATTCATTGGAAGTCTGGGTGTTCATCAGTCTCATTTCAGTAGTGTTTTTCAGTCCACATTCCAACAAGACAGAAGTGACATACATACCCTACATACAAGTAGTCTAATGTCTACTTCCCAATTTACATCATTATCTATTGGGCAAGAATGGTGTTCTCCAAATCACAGGAGGTTTGTCATCTGCTTCAAATAGTAACTGCTGAAATGGAATTGGAGACAGTACCCCTACTATTAAGACCTTTTTCTTAGGTTCACACATACACATTTCCACTGTAAAATGAAATAAAATAGTTCTCTATTCATAAAGTTGGGGCAGTTTTGTAATAACAAAGAAAACTAATCAGAGATTTGGTCAAGGTATTCCAAATTAATAAAAAGTTTGAACAGAGCAGTTTGACAAACATTAATTCCAGTGATCAAGGTATCTATGACAAGATGACATGTGAAATACAAGAGATTTAGGAAAGAGAAAATAAAACAAATTTTATTTGGGGTTATGTGGCTTCAAACGCACGAGGTGAAAGTGGGCACTGAAGATTAGAGTAAAGATTAGAGTTGTGCTGGAAAAGCACAGCAGGTCAGGCAGCATCTGAGGCGCAGGAAAATCGACCATTCGGGCAAAAACCATTCATCCTGAATGTCTTCATTCCTGATGAAGGGCTTTTGCCCGAAACATCGATTTTCCTGCTCCTCAGATGCTGCCTGACCTGCTGTGCTTTTCCAGCACCACTGCAAATGCACCAGATTTAGTGCTTGAAGCAAAAACACTGTGAAATTAAGTACATGTACAATAACTAACTTGTATTTATATAAAATCTTTAACATGCTGAAATGTATGGAAATATTACAGCGACATTATAAAACAAAATATGGCACTTAGCAATGTTAGTAGGTATCGGGGAGATAAACAAAAGCATAGTGTGAAGGGAGTATGTTTTAAGTAACACACTGAAGATGGAAAGTGAGATAGAGAGAGAAATTTATGGAGAGAATTTCAGAGTTTACAATCTGATGACAGGGATTAAAATCAGGGAAGCTCACAAAACTGTAATTTGAAAAACATGGAAATCTTAAGAGGTTCGTAGGGCTGGAGAAGAGGAGGAGGAACTAGGCCACGGAGGGATTTGAAAACCAGGATAAAAATTGAGGCACTTTTAAACCAGGAGCTGGAGTACGTCAGTGGGAACAGGAGTGACAGAGGACTGGCAATTGGTGCAAGTTAGGACACTGGTAGAAGAGTTTTGGATATCCATATGGATAGAAGCTAAAAGGTACTGCAAGTTTGTAAAAGGAAAACTGGGGATGGGGGAAAGAGGGAAGGGTACGGGAACAGAGCAGGCATGCAGGATTTTGATTGCTGCACATATGAAGGGTAAATGTCAACGCAGACACACTGGATGGAATGGAATCATTTAGTGTTGTAAACCTCAGTATATAAGTTCACACACAATTCACTGGTGGCATAGTGGTTAGCACTGCTGCCTCACAGTGGCAGGGATCTGGGTTCAATTACACCCTCGGGCAACTGCCTGACTGGAGTTTGCACATTCTCTCTGTATCTGCGTGGGTTTCTCTGGGTACTCTGGGCTCCTCCCACAGTCCAAAGATCGGCAGGTTAGGTAGATTGGCCGTGCTAATTTGTCCGAAGAGTCTGGGGAAGTGCAGGCTAGGTGAGTTAGCCATGGAAAATGTGGGGTTGCAGGCATACAGTCGGAAGATGGGCTGAGTGGGATACTCTTCGGACAGTTGGTGTGGACTTGATGAGCTGAATGGCCTTCTTCCACACTGTAGGGATTCTATGATGAGCCACTACAAAACTAGCTGACTCCAGTTTTCAAAGCGTCATTCTCATCCATTTGGATTCAGTCGTCTTTATGTCAAGGTTTCTTTTGCAACACCTAGTAGATGTGTCATGTCCAATATTTGCTGGTGGTATAGGACTTACTCCTCAATGGAGAATGGCACCCGCTGCTGGGCGCTCATCACTGAATGGTGTGCAAGGTTACACTGTTTGGCATTGGAGATAGGGCTGAATTTTAAAAACAAATAGAGTTTCTACTTTCAATCACTATCCTGTAACTCCAGGTCTGGATGTTTGCACTGAGTGCAGGGAAGTACTTGCTGACATTGTCAAGATTTATATGTAGAGAAAGGGGATTCAATCTGTTAGAGTTAAGACTCCTATTTAATCAATGTTGTCAGGGAGGAGGCCAAACAGGCAGGAAACTGAGGGAGAAAACAAAACCAAATTCAATTCATCTAACAAATGCTTCTATTAAATTTTTAAAGTCTGCAGATTGCACCATTAATATTAAACCCTTGGTGTAGAGCATCAGCACAAATAATACCTGCTATGAGCAACAAATAAGCCTGAAGCAACTTCAAAACATCACAACAGGCTATTATACAATGGATATCATGAACTGCAATTTTACATTGGCTTTTTTTTATAAAGGAAAACAATTAATTTCAGTCAAGATAATGACTTGTAAACGCGAGGTATTATAACCTACATCAAAACTTTTAAAGCAATAAAAACAGAAGGAATTTCTGGTCAGCCAAATGATTGGAGCTTCTGCCATCACTATCCATTGCACCAGGACGGGTGTGAGTGAGTATGAGAGTGAGTGAATGAATGTGAGTGTGAGAGAGATAGTGAGTGAGTCTAAGTGAATGTGAGTGCCCTGCCCTCCAACAAAAGAATGGAAGAACAACATCACCCCAATATTATACTGTAGCTGGCAATCGAAATCACACAAAATTTACACAACTCGTGTCCAGTAACATCTGCTGAAAATACACAAAAATGCTGACCATTAAGAACCAGATTGGACTCCACTCCAATTTACTCCATGTCTAAATAGCTCACCAACAGCTGAAATAGCTGCAAAATTTACACCAGCTTTAACATCACAGGTGGTTGGCACCACATCCACAAACGCTCAGTATCAGCAGTATGTACTATCTACAGAATGTACTGCAGAAATTCACCAAAAGTCTTCAGACAGCATCCTCCAAACCCACAACCATTTCCATCTGGAAGGACAAGTAGAAGGTACATGGGAACACCACCACCACTTGCAAGTTCCCCTCCAAGCGACCTACTATCCTGACTTGGAAATACATTAAAACTAGATTTTATAGTCATGTGTACTCAAGTACAGGAGTACAGTGAAACATGTACAAAGTCATCATTCTCCAAGATTTAGGATAGAAAAGACAAAATTAAAAACAAAAAGAGAAATAAGGGAAGCAGAGCCAAAGAGAAAGGAATGGTCCAGATCACTCCTGCCGCCTCCACCATGAGTCCTGAGACACCATGAAGCCACTAGCTTACTGCCAAAAAAGTAAAGCTCGAAGGTTTTATTTTATTGTCTGTGAATACTCAGATGCATCGGGTCCCTGTGTGTCACCCCGCTAGACTGTTGGAATGTCACTGCCTCTGTCGTCAGGCACCTGGGTCTAGCCACGGCCTGAAGTCTTGTTTCAGCTTGCATGTCTGGACCAGTGATTACAGTCATAGTCATAGAGACGTACAGCATGTAAACAGACCCCTCGGTCCAACTCGTCCATGCACACCAGATATCCCAACCCAAGCTAGCCCCACCTGTCAGCACCCGGCCCATATCCCTTCAAGTCCTTCTTATTCATATATCCATCCAAATGCCTTTTAAATGTTGCAATTGTACCAGGCTCCACCACAGCCTCTGGCAACTCATTCCATACACATACCACCCTCTGCATGAAACAGTTGCCCCTTAGGTCTCTTTTATATCTTTCCCCTCTCATCCTAAACCTATGCCCTCTAGTTCTACACTCCCCCACTCCATGGAAAAGATTTTGTTTATTTATCCTATCCATACCCCCTCATGATTTTAAAAACCTCTATAAGGTCACCCCTCAGCCTCCAACATCCCAGGGAAAACAGCCTCAGCCTGTTCAGCCTCTCCCTATAGCTCAATCCTCCAACCCTGGCAACATCCTTGTAAATCTTTTCTGAACCCTTTCAAGTTTCACAATATCTTTCTGATAAGAAGGAGACCAGAATTGCATGCAGCTTTGACAAAGGGTCAGTTAGACTCGAAACATCAGCTCTTTTCTCTCCTTAACAAATGCTGCCAGACTTGCTGAGATTTTCCAGCATTTTCTCTTTTTTTGGTTTCAGATTCCAGCATCCGCAGTAATTTGCTTTTATGCAATATTCCAACAGTGGCCTAACCAATGTCCTGTACTGCCGCAAAATGACCTCCCAACTCTTGTACTCAATACTCTGACCAAGGAAAACATACCAAATGCCTTCTTCACTATCCTATCTACCTGCGACTCCACTTTCAAGAAGCTATGAACCTGCACTCCAAGCTCTATTTGTTCAGCAACACTCCCTAGGACCTTACCATTAAGTGTATAAGTCCTGCTAAGATTTGCTTTCCCAAAATGTAGCACCTCACATTTATCTGAATTAATCTCCATCTGCCACTTCTCACCCCATTGGCCCATCTGACCAAGATCCTGTTGTAATCTGAGGGAACCTCCTTCGCTGTCCACTACACGTCCAATTTTGGTGTCATCTGCAAACTTACTAGGTCTCTTATGCTCACATCCAAATCATTTATATAAATGATGAAAAGTTGAGGACCCAGCACTGATCCTTGTCGCACTCCACTGGTCACAGGCCTCCTGCCTGAAAAACAATCCTCCACCACCTTTTATCTTTGAGCCAGTTCTGTATCCAAATAGCTAGTTCTCCCTGTATTCCATGATATTTAACCTTGCTCACCAATCTCCCTTGGGGAACCTTGTCGATTGACTTACTGAAGTCCATATAGATCACATCTGCTGCTCTGCCCTCACTAATCATCTTTGTTACTTCTTCAAAAAACTCAATCAAGTTTGTGAGACATGATTTCCCACGCACAAAGCCATGTTGACTATCCCTAATCAGTCTTTACTTTTCCAAATACACGTACATCCTGTCCCTCAGGATTCCCTCCAACAACTTGTCTATAGTTCCCTGGCTTGTCCTTACCACCCTTCTTAAACAGTGGCACCACGTTAGCCGACCTCTAGTCTTCTGGCACCTCAGCTGTGACCATCAATGATACAAATATCTCAGCAACTGGGCCGAACAATCACTTCCCTAGCTTCCCACAGAGTTCTAGGGTAAACCTGACCATTAAGCCTGGGACCTTGGGCTGAGGGGCCTCATTCTGTTGTGCGTTGCAATACCCTATCACTCCTTCAATGTCACTGGATCAAGATCCTGGAATTCCCTCCCTAATGGTATTGTGGGTCAACCTACAGCACGTGGACTGCAATGGTTCAAGAAGGCAGCTTGCCACCACCTTCTGAAAGGCAACTGGTGATCATTGTAAATGTTGGCCCAGCCTGTCACTTCCCCCGAGGGAATAAAATGAAAATTCAAATGAGGGATGGTCACTTAGGTGAGGTATTGGGAACCTGCTAACAATGGCCAGATAAACGCTTAAGGTATTAACATCCGGAAGAGGGACACTCAACAAAGAAAAAGGGGCTTCCATACGATTACTCTTTCCATGAATACACTGGACTGTTGTGATTCATCACCGGCTGAGAATTCCCAATTTATTAAAGTTCCAGTACCCTAAAATCATTGAGCTTCAAGGATCTCTTCCATTGTGGATACCTTTCTCCCAGACCAAATGAATTCATGCATTAAAATGAGCCATGTGAACGACACTTTGTTGGGTTCACAAGAGTGAGTTTATGAAGTGTTAAACATGAGAAATAATAACACAACACAAATACACACAAGACATGTATGGTTCTTTGACAACGACTAGCCTCGCTAGTGTACACAAGCATCCTCAGCCCACTAGCACACACTAACAGGATCGAATCAACCATCCTCGTACGAAGAGGAGAAAAATAACTACATGCATCTTGCCCTAACTGCTGTCTTTTTTCCTATCATGTTCACAGCCCAAAATATTTATAAGAGATTACAGTTCAGATTGTCATGCTTTTCTCCCCTTGAGTCATACTTGGCATTCTCATGTGTGACATTACAGGGTTCCTCTCCAGATAGCCATTTGAGACAAAAAAATTGCAGGTGCTGGAATCTAGGGTAAACAAACAGGAGGCTGGAAGAACACAAAAGACAAGTAGCATCAGGAGGTGGAGAAGTCAACACTTTGCATCTAACCCTTCTTCAGGACTCAAGTGGGTGCAAGCAGAGCTACAGATAAAGAGGTGGGGGTGGGGGAGGGGCAGAGTGGTGAGGTAGTGATATGTGAACACAGGTAGAGGGTACGGCCTGGTTAGTTGATGAGAGAAATGAATAGATGGAAGGAAAGGTTCGTCATTGGAATGGAAGGGAGTCAGGGGATAGGAAGGGAGGTTATTTAAAATTGAAGAACTCAATGTTGAGTCCTCCAGGTTTCAGGCTGCCCAGGTAGACGATGAGGTGTTGTTTCTCCAATTTGCGGCCTGATTCGCTGTGGCAATGGAGGAGGCCGAAAATGGTCATGTGGGAAAGGGAGTGTGAAGAGGAATTAAAATGGGTGGTGACAAGGTGAGGTCAGGTTGGCCCCTGTGGGCCCAGCTGAGATACTCGGCAAAATGTGCCCTCAGCTTACGTTTGACCTCACCGATATAGAGAAGACCGCAACGGGAGCACCAGATACAGTAAACTAGGTGAACCTCTGTCTCACTTGGAAGGACTGTTTGGAGCCCTAGATGGAGGTGAGGGGTGTGATGTATTGGCAGGTTTTGTATCTTTTCCAGTGGCAGGAGAAGGTACCTGCGGCTTCAGTTGGGGGGAGGGGGGTGGGTTTGGGGGTTGGTGCGGAGAGATGGGGCGAACCAAGGATCGGCAGAGGCAACGGTCCTTACGCAAGGCAGAGAGGGGTGGGGAGGGGAAAATGTATATTCACAATTATCTCTTGTCTGAGGTTATGATTTGTGATCATGGTGATGTACAGCTATGGTATCTGAACAATGCTCAATAAGGAAGGATTCAACTTGTTAATTCTGCATATAAACTGCAAAGAAAATCTATAACATGGTCACGTGGGAAACACTGAAGGTAGGTAAAGAGGTAAAAGGGAGAGTACACAGACAGCAGGGAGAATACAGAGAGATAAGGATAGAAGTGAAAAGAAACATCGGAGGGTCGGTGTGGACTGGTTGGGTCGAAGGGCCTGTTTCCACACTGTAGGGAATCTAATCTAATCTAAAAAAACACAATCAGGAAAGCAAAAACTTACCTATGAAATTAAATTCTCAAGGAACATACAATAATCAAATATTTATCAGATACATGAGTGAGAAATGATAACTGTTATCAGAATAGAGGCTAAGAAAGGATAAAATCACAGACATCATGGATGGATTGCATCCATGCATTTTAAAAGAATTCAGGCTAGATACAGGGGCACAATCACACGTACTTAATGACACATTAGCAGGTCGAATGGTAGAGCTCAGAGGGCTACTAACATTATACCAAATTTAAAAAGAACAAGACAGAAAAAGTGGAAAGAAGAAAAAGAGAAAAAGTGCAGAGAATAATTAAAGGAAGTGTGAGAAAGCTAACAGACTCCCTCCTAATGCAGTAAACAGTAAAACAAAAATAATGAATAGTCAGCATGGATTTTAAAGGGAGAGTCTTGCTTGAGCAACTTCGTTGTCTTTACTGTCGCTTAAAAAAAAATCAATGATTAAAGTAATGCAGTGCCTTAACCATTATGAAGAGTCGTACCAGACTCAAAAAGCTGACTCTGTTTCTCTCTCCACAGACACTGCCAGACCTATTGAGTTTCTCCAGCATTTTATTTATATATTTCAAATCTCCAGCATAAGAAGTATTTTGTTTTTATATTATGTCTAACACCGGAATAAGGCTATGATTGGGTTTTACTGCTGAACACCAGGGCTGGTAATTAAACAAAAATTTATTTTTCTTCTCAATTCACACCTTGGTTATATTTCTCCAATTTCTAGTAATGAATGATATCTATTTGAGAATATTAAAGAAAGAAATAAATGTTACATTTAGCTAGGAATGAAATTCAATTTACAAGGGTGATCAAACTATGAAATATATTCTATTATCTTGTATATGCACGCAATATTTCATTTTGAAATGCTGACGATAATGAACAGCACAAAACCAATGAAGTGAAACACTTTGTATGGTCAATAATACTAACAACTAATGTTTTTCCATGCAATTCTTCCATCGACAGACATAGACACAAATCACACCAAATTGATTCAAAATACCCAGAAACAGTGACTATGATTGGAAAAACAAACTGTAACAAACATGCAGCACGGTGGCTCAGTGGTTAGTACTGCTGCCTCACGGCGCCAGGGACCTGGGTTCAATTCCAGCCTCGGGTGACTGTGTGGAGATTTGCACAATCTCCCTGTATCTGCGTGGGTTTTCTCTGGGTGCTCTGGTTTCCTCCCACAATCCAAAGATGTGCAGGTTAGGTGAACTGGCCATTCTAAATTGCCCACTGTATTCAGGGGTAAATGTAGGGTATTGGGGAATGGGTTTGGGTGGGAAACTCTTCAGAGGGTTGGTGTGGACTTATTGGGCCTAAGGGCCTATTTCCAAACTGTAGGGATTCTATATTAAAAAAAGCCTGCTTATATCTGGTAACTACAAGTAAGCCACTGGGGACATAAAAGCATTTACACAACGTACAGATTCCCTGTCAATTGCTCAGTCAATGCTGATGAAAAGTCATCAAAATGAAACTTTAGTTTTGCACTGCTGCCTGCACATGCTGCTTATTTTCAGCCTGAAAGGTCACAGAGTCATATGTGGGGTGCGTGTGTGTGTGTGACCTTTTAGAGGTTTATAAAATCACAAGGGGTATGGAAAGGGTAAAAAGACAAGGTCTTTTCTCTGGGATGGGTGAGTCCAGAACTAGTGGGCCGAGGTTTAGGGTGAGAGGGGAAAGATTTAAAAAGGTCCTAACGGGCAACTTTTTCACACAGAGAGATGTACATGTATGGAATGAGCTGCCAGAGGAAGTGGTGGAGGCTGGTTCAATTTACAACATTTAAAAGGCAGCTGGATGGGTATATGAATAGGAAGGGTTTGAAGGGATATAAGCCAAATGCTGGCAAATGGGACTGGATCAATTTAAGTTGGACCAAAGGCTCTGTTTCCATGCTTTACATCTCTATGACTCTATATACAGCACAGAGACAGACCCTTCAGTCCAACTTGTCCACATTGACCAGATATCCTAAATTAATCCAGTCCCATTTGCGAGCATTTGGCCCATATCTCTCTAAACTCTTTCTATTCAGATGTCTTTTAAATGCGGTAATTGTACCTGCCTCCACCACTTCCTCTGGTATCTCATTCCATGCATGCACCAACTTCTGTGTTAAAAAGTTGCCCCTTAGGTCCCTTTTATATTTTTCCCCTCTCACCTTAAACCTATGCCCTCTAGTTTAGGACTACCCTACCCCGAGGATATGACCTTGGCTATTCACCCTATCCATGCCCCTCACGATTGTATAAAAGTTCTATAAGGTCACCTCTCAGCCTCCGACGGTCCAGGGAAAACAGCCCCAGCCTATTCAGCCTCTCCTTATAGCTCAAATCCTCCAACCCTGGCAACATTCTTGTAAATCATTTCTGAACTTTTTGAAGTTTCACAACATCCTTCCTGCAGTATTCCAAAAGGGGCCTATGAAATTCTGTGACGTGCATATCACCGAAGCATTTAAACGTGAAGGAGAATGGCCAGAAGGGTTACTGGACCCGAAGTGTTAACTCTGTTTTCTCAGCAAAGATGCTGCCAGACCTGCTGAGTTTCTTCAGCAATTTTCCTTGTTTTATAAATCTGTGTAGCAGTAGGATGAGAACGTTTCTGGTACTAACACCACCAAATGCACCCCAGATTCCCACTTTATGTTGATCTTGGATTTAAGCAATAATTCGTTAAAACAAATTAAGGACTATCATGGCACATGTTAATGCATAAAAAAGTTTTATCACCATTAGATCCTGAACAGTCTGCCGATCTACAAAATACGATCTCTTGCAAGTGTGACGATTTAGGGCAATATGGTGGCTCAGTTGTTAGCATTGCTGCCTCACAGTGCCAGGGAATCAGGTTCAATTCCACCCTTGGGCGACTGACTCCGTAGTGTTTACACATTCTCCCTGTGTCTGCATGGGTTTCCTCTGAGTGCTCCAGTTTCCTCCCACAGTCCAAAGATGTGCAGGTTGGGTGGATTAGCCATGCTAAATTGTCCTTTGTGTCCATGAATGTGTAGGCTAAGTGGATTAGCCATGGAATATGCAGGGTGATAAGTTAAGGGGGTGGGATGCTCACTGGAGGGTCAGTGTGGACTCGATAAGCTGAATGGCCTGCTTCCACACTGTAGGGATTCTATCATTCTATTTTAAAAAGACCAATTTATTGTTTTAGAAATTTCCAAATTCTTAAGTACTCTGTATACAATTTATAACTTAATACAAAGGTGATGATCTATATTCACCAAACTGGGTGAAAAACAAGGAGAGGTAACGCAAAGTCTGAAATCGGCTTTGATAAAAGCAAGAATGAATTCCTGAGTGTGACTAGTTTCAGAGCTGCCTGTCTGAATATACAGTTTACATTTCAGCAAAGAAATCACAATGCTTTCTTCAAGGCATCAAGCTTTCCATAATTTTGTTCTGCTGGACTGCACTTCCCTTGTGAAAAACACTCTTCAGACAACGAAGAGCTGTTTCTGTTGTAAAGTAAGAAACACAGGACGTGGGGAAGATTTCTCTGAGAATCACGATATAGGATCGTCAGCCTGAATGAATGGACTACTTCGATTTGAATTCTTCTAATGTTGCAGCTCCTCCCGAGTACTGCACTGGTATTAGCACAGATACACGGTCCAGTCTCAAGAGTTTACTTGAACTCAGCAATTTCTGACTCTGAGGTGAGAGTGCTACTGACTGAACCAAGGCTGAGACCATACCATAAGTTAGATTAAATCTCTTAGGTATACTTTTAGCAATCAAGTAGGAAGAACAGAAAACTAACAAGGTGACTAAAGGAGGGAATGGCAAGTATCTCATTATCATCATGAACTTCAAACAGTATTCCTACTTCCTACTGACTTCTAGGTTGTGTGGATAATGACAGGTCTCAAATAGACAAAAGACAATTTCACGTCCTCAGCAAAATTGTTCAGCAGTTTTCCCAACACTCGGAAATTCCAAAGATCTAATTTCTGACCAGACATCCTTTAGCAAATGCCTATTGTAAATGATTGACTTTGTTGTACAATTAGTCATGAAGCAGACAATATTGTTCTTTTTTTTAAAAAAGAAATTTTAACAGCAGTACAGCTGCAAAGTTTCCAAATTGATATGAAGTTGAGAACATGATGTGTGAAATGGCAAAGACTATCTGGTTCAATGAACTCATTCCCTCCAAAAAGCATCAGTCCTGCCATTCAACTCCCTCCACTTTGTGAAAGAGATGCCAATCTCCAAATGGATAGAATTTCCTTCAATTACTAATTCTGTGAAGGAATGAGACTTGTCTGATCACTAACCTTGTTGTTTTCCAGATCCTTCAACATGAATCCATTACAAAAAATTGGACACAAAAAGGAGACCAATAAACACACAAGAGGGGGTCAACAATAATGGAAACTTTGGAAAACTGTCTTACTAAACATGGAGCTTAATGCGCTTGACAAAACCTCTTAACCAGAACAGAGCAGGTCCAGCCATCTATTCAAAAGTTGAAATCGACCAATTCCTACTGAGACAGGCAGGATTGCCAACATTCTTTTCCTCCCACTATCCCCTGCTATCCCCCAGCTCCAGTCAGAATTTCACCTCTCCCCAGCAATGATGTTGAATTGTACTTCAGTGATGAAGTGCACAACAGCTGATTTTTAAAAAAAAATTATTCAGTGGGAGCAGAAAGCTTCTGTGATTTCCTCCAAACCCCATCTTCGATTTAATTTTAACATCAGCAAAATGCAGCAACTGGGATCATTTTTGGTTTCTCAGGCCACGTGGCTGCAGTCTGCTGTCATCACTGCAGGCTTGGGTTGCTCATGGACATGGCGCAGTATCTCTCTCTGCCGCCCTTCAGAATATTTACACTCTGTTACAAACATTCTCCCTGCTCGTGACTCCTTCTCGAATAGGTGAATGAAGATGCTGGGCCCGGTAGTGAATAGTGAGTCCTATAACTCATCAGAGGCTCCCCAATTAGACACATAATTCATGACGACCCCTGAGCCCAGCCTGTTGTAGCAGAAACGTGATTTTTATCATTAGGTCCCACCTTTGACCTCTCTCTCTTCTGGCACAGTTTGTTTCATTGAGCACCTCAAATGCATTCCGAGATTCCAAATTTTTTGCCCACCTTCCATCCAACCTTCTTCAAGAACTCCACCTTCAGTGTCTGTATTGTAACTCACCATTCTTTGTTCACCCACAGTCTCCTGCTAAACATATTATAAGAAGCTAAGCTCTTATTGGGATTAGAATGATACTGCGCAGGTCAAGAACCTGAATCATTAAAGAACAAATTTAAAATCTGAGTACAGAATACTTAGCTGGCAGGGTTTAAACATCAGCTGACGCACCAGGAGGTATTTCAGAGAACATTTTGCTGAAATTATTCCGAATGAATAAAGGAAAGCTGGGGGACGCAAGTTGAAAATGAAAAGCAATTTTATCTGTGAAATGCCAAAATATTGTACTCACATGTTTGGCAAGTCTGCAGGTTCCTGGGAATACTCAGGATCTCTACATATATCAGAGATGGAGCTGTACAAAGAGAACAAAGGGTTTGAATGAAAATTCTGAAACAAGTTAAATACATTCATACTATGAAGAAACCTGACCAAGACACCAAATGAGCTAAACAGTGATGTGTATCCAAATAGCAACAGTAGTTGGCAGCAATTTGCTTTTAACGACTAAATGAGAATAAAACACTAATAATGTAATGTGATTTACCATGGAAATGGTGGCAATAAGATAAACAGGATCCAACATCGAATTCAGTCAAAAAGATGGCAGGCATCAAATTACTGCTCGAAACACAGTCAATCCTTTGCTATATTCTGCACATATTTAATCTTTCAATTTCTTTGATTCATTCAGGGAATATGGGCTTTGCTGTCTGACCAAGTGTTTATTGTTAATTCTTAATTATCCTTGAGAAAGTGGTGGTGAGCTGCCATTTTGACCTGCTGTCGTCCACTTCTGGACACACAAAGAGGTTACAAGAATAAGTCCTTTCAGCTTGCTCTTTCATTCAATAAGATCACAATAATCCAGCCAATCTTCTATGCATACCTCCAAACCACAGGCTTTTATTTTCCACAATAACCTTTGACATGGCACCTTATTGTCCGGAAATCTAAGTATGATATGCCCACTTGTTCCTTTTTATCTAACAACTTAAGTAACTTTTTCAAAGAACTCCAATATAGTAGTTAAGCATAATTTCCATTTGACAAAATCAGGGTGTGCCTGATTAACCTGAACTTATCCAGGTGCCCTGTTACAGTGCCTCTAATAATAGCTTCTAATGTGTTCCCTATGACAGATGTTAAGTGAACTGACCTGTAGTTTGTTGCCTCTCTCACGCTTTAGAAAGAAGGTGTTACATTAGCTATTTTCCAATCTAAAGGAATTCTCCCTGAATCCAATCAGTTTTGGAAAATCAAAACCCTAAAGCATTAACTGTCACAAAAACAAAACAAAGAACTGCAGATACTTGAGATTTGAAACAAAAACAGAATTTGCTGGTGAAACTCAGCAATATTTGTGGGGAGAAAGCAGAGTTAAAGTTTCACGTCTGGTGACTCCTCATCAGAACATCTGAATTCTGATTTTGCATCAAGTATCATCACACTATCTACTTCTTGAGACCCTAGGATGAAACCCATCAGGACTGGGAGCTCGTCAATTTACTCAGTACCACATCCTTGTTAGTTGAAATCTTCTTGAGTTCATCCCTGCCTTTCAATTCCTGATTTACAGCTATTCTCTCTAATGAAGATCGAAACAAAATTCTGTTCAATTCATCCACCACCTCTTTATGCCTCATTACGAATTCCCCAGACTCATTGTTTAATGAACCTACCATTGCTTTGTTAACTTTTCTTTTTTAAATATCCCAAGTGTGTCAAAGTTTGCGGACGATAGTAAGATGAGTGGCAGAGCAAAGTGTGCAGAGGACTGTGAAAATTTGCAGACAGGCATAGATAGTTTAAGTGAGTGGGCAATGTTCTAGCAGATGGAGTACAATGTTAATAAATGGGAAGTCATCCATTTTGGTAGGAATAAGCAGTAAAAAGGACTATTATTTGAATAGCAAAACATTGCAGCATGTTGCTGTGCAGAGGGATCTGGGTGTCCTTGTGCATAAATCACAGAAGATTGGTCTCCATATGCAACAGGTAATTAAGAAGGCAAATGGAATTTAGTCCTTCATTGCTAATGGGATTGAGTTTAAAAGTAGATTATGTTGCAAGCTGTACAGGTTGTTGGCGAGGGCACACCTGGACTACTGCATGCAGTTTTGATCTCTTTACTTGAGAATGGATGTATTGGCACAGGAAGGGGAGCAGAGGTGGTGCACTAAGTTAATTCCGGAGTTGAGGGGGTCAGTTTAATGAGGAGAGATGAGTAGATTGGGATTACATTCATTGGAATTTAGAAGAATGAGGGATCCTATTGAAACACATAAAATTATGAAGGGAATAGATAAGATAGAAGTAGAAAGAATGTTTCCACTGGCGGTTGAAACTAGAACAAGAGGGCATAGCCTCAAAATTAAGGGGAGCAGATTTATGACTGAATTAAGAAGGAATTTCTTCACTCAAAGGGTTATGTATCTGTGGAATTCCCTGCCCAGAGAAGTAGTTGAGGCTTCTTCATTGAATATGTTTATAGACAATAGACAATAGGTGCAGGAGTAGGCCATTCTGCCCTTCGAGCCAGCACCACCATTCAATATGATCATGGCTGATCATCCTTAATCAGTATCCTGTTCCTGCCTTATCTCCATAACCCTTGATTCCAAAATCCTTGAGAGTTCTATCCAACTCTTTCTTAAATGAATCCAGTGACTGGGCCTCCACTGCCTTCTGGGGAACAGCATTCCACACAGCCACCACTCTCTGGGTGAAAAAGTTTCTCCTCATCTCTGTCCTAAATGGTCTACCCTGTATTTTTAAGCTGTGTCCTCTGGTTCGGCACTCACCCATCAACGGAAACATGTTTCCTGCCTCCAGAGTGTCCAATCCTTTAATAATCTTATATGTCCCAATCAGATCCCCTCTCAGTCTTCTAAACTCAAGGGTATACAAGCCCAGTCGCTCCAGTCTTTCAGTGTAAGGTAATCCCGCCATTCCAGGAATTGACCTCGTGAACCTACGCTGCACTCCCTCATTAGCCACAATGTCTTTCCTCAAATTTGGAGACCAGAACTGCACACAGTACTCCAGGTGTGGTCTCACCAGGGCCCTGTACAGCTGCAGAAGAACCTCTTTGCTTCTAAAGCTACGATAGATAACTTTTTGAACAGTAAAGGAATTAAGGGTTATGGTGAGAGGGTGCATAAATGGAGCTGAGGCCACGAAAAGGTCAGCCATGATCTATTGAATGGCGGAGTGGGCTCAAAGTACCAGGTGGCCTACTCCTGTACCTGGTCCTTATGTTATGTTCCAAGAAACTCTTCCTATCTGCTTTTATATTTTTGGCTAATTTTCTTTTGTATTCTGATTGTTCCCTCCTGATTAACAGTTCAGTGATTCTGTTAATATCCTGCCCGATCTTCTGACTTGCCACTTTTCTTGGCACAATTATATGCCGTGTCTTTGAGAATGATACTACCTTTGACTTTTTTTACTTAACCACGGATGGTGGATCCTTCCAAAGAAATGTTATTGTTGGAATTCATCTATTCTATGCTTTCTGGAATCTGCCTTTGAATGTTCACCACTGTGTACTTATTAACCAGTTCACTTTCATTAGTTGTGTTTTCATGCCCTAATGACTACTCTTGTTTAAATTCAAAATACGAGTCTTGGGGCCACATGACCCTCCCTTAAACCATACATAAAATTCAATGCTTGCTACTAGCCAGGAACACTTCCAATATGAATTCAGTAATACATCCTATCTCATTTGTCAAAACTAGGTCCAGTACAGCCTGCTCTCTGGTTGCTTCTATAACATGCTGATCTGAGAATTTATCCCAAAAATCTTCAATGCATTCCTCCTCTAGACTACTTATTCCTCACTGACTTTTCAGTCCACATATAGGTTAAAATCCCCTATTACTATACCCTTGTGAGAAGCTCTCACTGTTTCTTCCATGATATCCATTCCTACCATGTTGTTTTTGTTAGGGAGCCTGTACTTAACTCCCAGAAAGTGACCTCTTGTATTTATCATCCGTACATCGACTGTTTCTGTATCTTCATTTCCTGAACTTAGGTCGTCTCTCTCTCTCTATTGTACTAATATCATCTTTAGCTAACAGAGCCACTCCTCCACCCTTTCATAGCTTCCCAATCTTCCTAAATGTCATGCACCCTTCAATATTCAGGTCCCAGTCTAGGGCACCCTGTAGCCATGCCTCAGTAGATTGCACAGGGCAAGGTGTGAGACCTGTTTGAAGTTTACTCCATTTAGCAAGGTGACAGTGCCACGCAACATGATGGAAGGTATCCCCAGTGTAAAGGCAGGAGTTTGTCTCTACAATGACTATATCCAAGTATGTTTTTCCCTCTTGTTGGTTCTGTCTCCACCTTCCACAGACCTAGTCTGGTCATTATTTCCTTTTGGACTGAACCAGCAGTGCTGCTACTAAGCCACTCTTGGTGATGTACATTCATATTCCCCACCCAGAGTAAATTCTGCACCCTTGCTACCCTCAGTGCTTCCTCCAAGTGATATTCAACGTGGAGGATTACCTAATCATTAGCCTAGGAGGGGCAGTAAGTGGTAATAAGCAGGAAGTTTCCTTGCCTACATTTGGTCAGCTATCATGATACTTTCATAGTGCCTCAAATCAATGTTGAGAACTTCCAGGACAATTCTCCCCATGCCTGTTTACCACTTTGCCATCATCTCTGATGGTGATACAGAACATATTCCATGATGTTGATAGTGGTGCCAGGCAGTCATATTATCAAAACCATACCTGATAGACAATATTGCTTGATTAGTCCCAGAGACAGCTCTCCCAATTCTGGCACTAGCTCCCAGATGTTACTGTGGAGCACCTTGCAAAGTTGATAAGGCTGAGTTTGCCATTCATTGCTGTTTCCAGTGCTTAGATCGATGGCAGGTGCTGCATCAAGTTTTATTCCCTTGGGACGTTTTACAAGTTTGATACGACTGAATAGCTTGCCAGGTCATTTCAGATCTGCTGTAGGTCTGGAGTTACATATAGGTCAAACCAGTGAAGGATGGCAGGTTTTTTTTTCCTATCAACCAGCAGAGAGTGTTAGTTGTTTGGGATGATGGGGCAGCAGACATCACTGGCAAATCTGATTCTGCCTGGATCCAGCATCTACACATTGGAGTGATCAGTGGATAGTGACCAACTTCATGAACCATGGTTGGTTGAATATTTCCTACCCACGACTGCTAAGGTCAATCTCAGACACAACTTAGTGGTAGTACTGGCACCTTACGTTAGATGCTTGAGGGTTCAAGTCTTGAGAACAAAGATGATCATTTATACTTTAAAGTCAGGAGAGAGTTCCACTGCTGAGGTTCCATCCTTTGGATCAGACATTAAGTAGGTCCAAAGATCCTTTTAAGTGGACATTAAAGACCTAATAGCACTACTTAAAACAAGAGCTGGGGATGGCTTTACCCCAGTATCCCTCAAAAAAACATCACTAACAGTGGTTATTTAGCCATTACCTCTTGCTTCTGTGTGATTTGCTGTGCCCCAACAGGCTACCACACTTGCTACTTCCAAAACATATCACTATAATTAATATTCTGAGGTAAGTAAAGGGAAATATATAAAGCTTCCTTTCTGAGATTGACCATTTTAACCCAGAGCAGATATTAAATATTGAGTATGTCCTGATGGAGTTCAAACAAAAGCCACTTTGAAAACAGATTTGTTAAATTACCCTAATGGGCAACATTTCTCGATAGCAATTTGAATTGCTCATTAAGAACAGGCTTTGTCAGTTTTCAAATTACTGATAGATGCACAATGGCCTCACTGCTGTGAATTCAGGAAATGAGTTAATCTAGTCAGAGATGCTGCGTTCTGCTGAATGCAAAAGACAACTTAACATATCACAACAGGCTCTCCTGTTGAAAAAAATGATAAAATGGCCTTTTGAGTCAGTTTCTCTGAATATGGACTGATTAATTTTGAAAAACATATTTTGAATTCTTGGCACAAAGGGATACATTTACAATTCCATTTTTACTTTGGCACAAACAAAAGAATATTTGCCCAGTCTTTAAACCTGCATTGCTGCCATGAAAAAATTGGAACTTCTTAATACCAGATGCAGTAATTGTGATTCACTGCTGCCCAGGATTTCCCCGCGGCAATTCTACATATCAAAGCTGCGACATTTTATAGAATCCCTAGTGTATAGGCAGGCCATTCGGCCATGGAGCCCACACCCACCCTCTGGAGAGCATCCCATCCAGATCCACCCCTCCACACTATTCTTAGAAATATTATGCTACAATAGGTATCCACGTACATTTAGAGAATTAATTCAGAATACTTAGTCTTGAGACAAACACCCAATACCACAAGTGATATGGTTTGAAGCACGAGAGTATTATGTAGATAACATAGACTGAAGCTAGCAATCCTCTAGTACTACAACCATTAAACATAGCAACATGTCAAATTGTCTGTACTATCAATACAAGAGAAAGAGGCCATGCTGTTCATTGCTTCTGAGACATTTAGTTAAATCAGTAAGTATATAAAATGGAAGGGGGATCTTTTTGTGGTACAGTGGTGGTGTCCCTACCTCTGAGCCAAGAGATCCAGATTCAAGTCCCACCTGTTCCTCTGAGCTGGGTAATAAGACCTCTGATCAGGTTGATTAGAAACCAAACATAAAATTGTGGGATCTAGGCAGTGTGGATAGGAAGCTTCTAATCCTCTTGGTTGAGGGTTCAATAACCAGGAGGCATTGATTTTGGCAAAGCAGTGAATATGATGAGGGGAGAATTCTTTTCTTCACCCAGCGAGTAATTGGGACTTAGAACTCACTTTCTGAAAAAGGTGTAAAGGCAGAAACCCTCTTAATACTTGTAGAGTGCTCAAATAGCCATAACATACAAAGCTATGGACAAAAAAAACCTAAAAAGTCATATTTGACTGGATGGCTATTTGTCAACCAGCATGTGTTCAATGAATAGAATGGTCTCCTTCTGTGCAGAAGGTTTCTATCGATATTCAATTCCTTTTTGAAAGTTACTATTAATTATCTTTTACATAGTGATACTGGCAGAATTGCCTCTTTAGTAAAGACGAATGCAACTTACTTTTTTAACACGTCAGCCATGCCCTCTATTATGGTAAAATTTTTCCTGTGAAGCGCGAACAACATCGTGGACTAGTTGGGTTGAATGGCCTATTTCTATCCGATACCTTTCATGGTCCCAAATCAGTAAATGGTCAAGAAAACATGGCAGACAAAACATAATGTGGAATAATGAGCGGAGATCCATATTGTTAGGATGAACAGATGTGTAGAGTATTTCTTAAATGGAAGAGTAGACAGACAAAGGGACCTAAGTATTCCTGTTGATAAGTCACTGAAGACTAATACACTGCTGCAGCAAGCTATTAGGAAGGATAATGGAATGCTAGCCTTTATTTCAGAAGGAATAGAGTATAGGAGTGCCACAATTTTGTCTCAATTGTATAGAAGCACGGCCAGATCACACTTGAATACTATGCACAGTTTTGGTTTCTTTACCCAGGAAGGATACTACTGCCACAGTGGGAGTGCAATGAATATTCAACAGACTTGTTCCAGGTTAGTGGGACTGTCTTCTTAGGAGAGATTGGTTAAACTTAATCTGTATTCTCTTCAGGCTTGAAGAACGAGAGGTGAAACTACAAAATACTTCAAGGGATAGACAGGGTAGATGTAGATAAAATGGTTTATCCCCCTCAAATGGGAAGCCTACAATTGGGGTGATGCAACTAAAATTTTTTAAAAATGAGAAGTCATTTAAGACAGTGATGAGAAGAAATTTTGCTTGCACTCAGAGGGCTGTGAATCATTAGAATCCTTTACGCCACAGAGCTGAGGAAGCTCAGTATTTTGGTATGTTTAGTATAGAGTTGACAGATTTAAGATTATCAGTGACATACAGGGTTATGGAGATATTATGGGTAAAGGCCAATGACCTGGTAAATCAGCTGTGATTGTGTTTAGTAGCAGGGAAAGCTCGTAGGGCTATCTGGCTGATTTCTGTTTCTACGTTCCTTTCTTCTCCATCAAACGACCCTTCATAGGTTAATGGACTATTCATGAAATTGTTATAATACATAAGACGGTCAAATTTGGGGAGAGGTTTTGCAACAATCTGTGTCATCAATATTATTTGTTTATTTTTGAAAAAGGAATGTACATTTTCAGGTAGTAAACAGCCAAAATGAACAAGAAAATGAAGCAGCCAATAGCACAGCAGTGATCTCTCGAGAACAGTGTTTGCGAATGAGCTACTGATTTAACTTAAGGAAAGGAACTTTTGCAAGTTCATTTGTAAGCACGGGGCACTGATGTCTGTAAGTTTATCGACCCTACATTAAAAGCTTAAAAGAGTTGAGAAAGAGTGGTCTTTCCCATCTACAGCCGCCTGACTCCCCTCTAGACTTCACGAGAGGACTACAGATGCTGAAGATTAGAATCAAGAGTGTGGTGCTGAAAAAGCACAGCACGTCAGGTAGCATCCGAAGTGCAGGAAAATGCACGTTTTGGGTAAAAGCCCTTCATCAGGAATCCTGATTAACAGCTTTTGCCCGAAATGTCAATTTTCTTGCTCCTCGGATGCTGCCTAACCTGCTGTGCTTTTCCAGCATCACACTCTCAACTCCCCTCTGGACTTCCTCCATCTCCCACTCTTTAAAAATTGTTTAAAGACACTCCTTAAAAATCCATATTTTTGGCCAGGCTTTTCTCACCATCCTGTTATCTCCTACTTTGTGAAAAGGATTGCAATGATTTTACACTCCAACAGTGTTCTATAAATGCAACTTGCTATTGCTGTATACATCCTTCCCCCAGACCTGGAGAAATCTCTAGCTGGATCACAAAAAAAAACGCCAACCTTTAAACAGCTGAAGAGATTTGAACTTGAGAGTCTCTGTTGGTTCATTGTTGGTTCTGGAGTCTACCATGCAACGAATCACCACTGGCATTGGACACAGACATAATAGGAGTCAAACATATCACAGGTACGTTACTGCAAGCACACTGGCCCCAATTTTTATTCGGATGTCGAGCCTCTCTAGTGTTCTTAAAATGACAATGGAGTACTGTCTTCAAATACAGTTTCCACCATTTTTACCATGCCTGAGGGGTAACAGAAGTGAATTCTAATTTGCGCATCTGTGGTTCAAAGAAACAACAGGGGAAAGACAGGGACAGAATCGAATACGGTTCCCCATCATAAGTGCCTGCTTTGCCAGAGACATGAAGTAATTGTTAGCAACTGCATGCTGCCTTGTGAACTTGTTGAACTCGGATAAGATCAAAGATCTGTAGAAACGCACAAAGGTAAAGCTTTCGTATTAATTAATGTTCGATACACACGTTATGAATTGTCATGACATTCTTCCATCCTTTGGAGCGAGGAAATAGATTGGAACACTTTACAGGCAATCCATACCACACAATTACACTCACTGTGGTTGACAAGAAAATTGTTGTAGCCTTTTCCCTGCATTGTTTGGAAGTGTTTAGCAGAACTCCAGATTTCTGTGGATTGCTGCTAAAAATAGTAAAAGTATCTGAAAGAACTGCAACTTAAAAAGGTGTTAATGACATTTGAAATGATGGCAAAAGGTTTTAGTCAATGCTTTGATATCTGTATACCTCTAGTGACAACAACACACTTACTCTTATTCACCAGAACTTTCAAATGCTCAAATATATGAAACAATTGGAACCAATACGACTCCAGCACTGAGCCATGACTGATGGCGAGTATGTAATGAAGTGCTGAAAGGGAGAGTGTACATTGTGCCTCTTCTGGACATCTCAAAACACTCTATAGTCAATGAAATAATGTCTGAAGAATGGTGTTATCAGAAATACAGCGAGCAGCAATATGTGGCAAAATCTTACTTAGGGCAAAATCACGCAGTTACAGCAAAGTAGCAATGATCAGATACAAGAATAGAAAATGCTGGAGAACCTTAGCATGTCTGGTAGCATCTGTGCAGAAAGAAATAGAATTAATGTTTTTGAGTCCGATATGAGTCTTGTTTGGATCCGAAGGCTGCTGGAAAAGTGTTGGGATTTGTCCTGCAGAAAAACAGAGGGGGAGATGAGCAGGTAGAACCGATATTAAAGATTTCCCAGACCAAAAGCCCAAGTGAATGCTACTGGTTGTAGAGAAGTTGTATGGATGAAAAAGTAATTGTCAGCAGTATATATTAACTGCAGATAATAGAACAGTGTGCTGACAGCAAACCTACACTTACAAGATTTTGGGTGGAGGGGAGGCTTATCAAAATGAAAGACAGAGTTCATGGTCTGTTGAACTCAATGCTGAGTCCTGAAAGTAATGTGCCTATGTGGAAAATGAGGTGCCTTTCCCCTAACTTTGGCTGGGCTTTTCTAGAACACTGCAGCAGGGCCAGGAACGTTGGGGTCATTCTTGTTGGCAGAGTGGAGGTGTTCTACAAAGCGGTCACTGAGGCTGTTTAGTCTTCCCAATGGGGAGGGTCTTCAGCATTGTGAGCAGCAAATGCATTGGATGAGATTGAATCAAGTACAAGTGCTGCGTCGCCCGGAATGTACGTCTGGGATCTTTTGACAGAGAGGAGAGAGGAGGTAAAGGTGCAAGTGTTACACCTTCGATGACTGCATAGGAAGGTACCATGAGGGATGTAATAGAGGAAGGATATTATTAAGCTAGAGAGGATTTAGAAGAGATATACCAGAGTACTGCTAGGTATAGAAGGTTTGAGGTATAATGAAAGACTGAATAGGCTGGGACTTTTGTCACTGGAGAGTAGGTGGTTGAGAGATGACCTTATAGAGGTTGATAAGATCATGAGGGGTATAGATCAGGTTAATGGTAGGTGTCCTTTCCCGAGGATGGGGGATTTCAAGAACATAGGGCATATATTTAAGAGTGTGATATTTAAAAAAGACATGGAGGCAAATTCTTTACACAGAGGGTGGATCGCGTGTGGAATGAACTTCAAGAGGATGTGGCAAATGTGGGCACCGTTACAACGTTTAAAAGACAGTGAGTTAAGTACATGGTTTGGAAGGATATGGGCCAGAAGCAGGCAGCTAGAACGAGTTTGGTTTGGGATTATGTTCGGCATGGACTGGTTGGACTGAAGGGTTTGCTTCTGTGTGATATGACTTTACGAAGTTGGAGTGGATCAGGATGTCCAGGAGGCTCCCTATGGAATACTGAGAGGAGAGAAGAAGATGGGAAGATGTGTTTGTTGTTAAACATCCTGCTGGAGGTGGCAAAAATGGCTGAAGATGATCGTTTAAATGTGCAGGTTGGTGGGATGGGCCAGTTAATTTCATTGTAATACTATATTGGTTATAGAATAAATGTGGCCACGATGCTGCAAATAGCACCTCTGTTTTTTTTATTCATGATAGTGACATAGGATCAATTTTCTGAAAGGGAATACGGCCTTTGCTTTATCCTACTGAAAAGGCAAAACCTCCAACAAAATTTTGCAAGCTGTTTGAATGAGTTGTGCACAGTAAAGTTTCCTAGTTTCTTTGAACTGCGCTGACTAATGCTGGAGATAAAAATACTTAGGAGAAATCAAATGTTATGGTTTGGATCTTTGTCACAATATCACATTACTGAATACAAGCAAACACCATAATTTGCATGTTTTGCAAAGCATTACAACAAAATGCAGTGTGATTGTGAACTGACGTGACTTTGCCTGAAGCATATTAAAATCTTAAAGTAATACAGGCTTCCTGACCAATACTCTATTCAGCATTTATGTTCACATCTAGGCCCGCGCATTCATTAGAAATCTTTCCATCATTCTAGCGATAAGCACAATGCCTAAACCAAGAAGCATTGCTAGTCACCAGCTGGTTGACAGTCTCGATCGTGCAAATTGGGAAGCTGGCATTTACTCTCAAAATCTGTTGTACCAGTGTGTAAGACATTGCTCTCCAAACTTTTTCCATTTCAAGGCTTGAGAACCGAGAGAGCAGGGATTGGGGAGAACAAGAACAGGGATCTCTTCAAGCAGGAGTTCAACCCTTCTAACATGGTCAGAGCTCCAAGCAGGTAGCTGTTGCTTGAGAGCTCAAGACTCTCAGATTGTGACTCCATTTGGGCCCATTTCAGGAAGCCTTAGTGTAAGGGTCTGAAGGGATTATTGCTGGGAAGTGCCTTAAGTATTACCTAACATGATAGGCTTGAGGAGATAGCAACTTAGGATAAGAAGTCTGCCAATGCATCTGGGTTTTTTTTCCCCACAATTTCCTCATCATGTCCTATTGATGTAACTTGCACATAGTTGCTATAATGCAGTAATTACATCCTTAAGACAAGACCCTCTTCTCTATGGAGTATCAAGTAGTTTTCCACCACTACACGAGACCAAGCAGGCGGTACACATGTTTAGCAATAAAACAAAATGGTAGCAGGCAATCTATCAAACAGCTCATATTACATAAGTGAGCAGAGGTGAGGATTTACCATGACAACGTGGTGGTAAATGATTAGAATCTATTTAGCTGCCTCCTACACGTTGGCAGGAGAGTTCATTAGGAAGGCAGCTCAAGCAGTTGGAAGAGCTGAACAATCAAAGATCTTACAGAACAGGACCTTGTGGATCCTCCAAAGCAGAATCCATACTCCATGGAATGAAGCATGTCAGACCTGGCAAGAGACGTGCAGCAGCTAGAATGACTCTGGAAACCCATGGAGAATTGCTCACATGAAGGCAGGAACAGGTTACATTTGGTGCCAAGGATCTGTACAAACAGTCGTGGGTAGAGCTGGAGAGCAGACGAATATTGGGGGCTCCCTGTGTACAGTTAGAGGGCAAGAAGAAAACATTTTCTTTCAGAGTCATGGAGATATACAGCACAAAAACAGACCCTTCGGTCCAACTCGTCCATGACAACAAGATATCCTAGATAAATCTAGTCTGTAAACTCTTCCTATTCATATACTCATCTAGATGCCCTTTAAATGTTTTAATTGTACCAGCTTCCACCACTTCCCTCTGGTACTTTATTCCTTACATGCACCACTCTCTGTGTTAAAAAGCTGCCCCTAAGGTCCCTTTTAAATCTTTCCCCCTTCTTGTCTTAAACCTATGCCCTCCAGTTTTGGACTCCCCAAATCCAGGAAAAAGACCATGTCTATTTACCTTATCCATGCCCCAAATGATTTTATAAACCTCTATAAGGTTGCCGCTCAGCCTGCGATGCTTCAGTGACAATAGCCACAGCCTATTCAATCTCTGCCTATTGTTCAAATCCTCCAACCCTGGCAACATCCTTGTAAATCTTTTCTGAACCCTTGCAAGTTTCATAACATCCTTCCTACAACAGGGAAAACAGAATTGCACACACTATCACAAAAGTGGCTGAACCAATATCCTGTACAGCTGCAACATGATCTCCCAACTCTTACACTCAATGCTCTGACTAATAAAGGAAAGCATACCAAACACCCATCTACCTGTGACTCCACTCTCAAGGAACTATGACCTACACTTCAAGATGTCTTTGTTCAGCAACACTCCCCAGGACTTTATCATCAAGTGTATAATGCCGGCTCTGATTTGGCTTTGCAAAATGCAGCACTCACATTTTTCTAAATTAAACTCCATCTGCCACTCCAATCCTCGGCACATTGGCCCATCTGATCAAGATCCCTAGGTACTCTGAGGTAACGTTCTTCACTGTCCACTACACCTCCAATTTTGATATAATCTGCAAACTTACTAACAATACCTCCTATACTCACATCTAAATTATTCACATAAATGACAAAAAGCAGTGGACCCAGCACCGATCCTTGTGGCATACTGCTAGACACAGGTCTCCAGTCTGAAAAGCAACCCTCCACTACCATCCTCTGTCTTCTACCTTCAAGCCAGTTCTCCATTCAAATGGCTAGCTCACCCTGTATTACATATGATCTAACCTTGCTAACCGCCCAAACATTCTGCATGAAAAAGTTTCCCCTTGAAGTCATAGAATCCCGACTGTGTGGAAACAGGCCATTAGGCCCAACAAGTCCTCACCAACCCTCGAAAGAGTAACCCACCCAGACCCATTCCCCTACTCTATTACTTTACATTTACCTCTGACTAATGCACATATGGGCAATTCAGCGTGGCCAATTCACCTAACCTGCACATCTTTGGAATGTGGGAGGAAACCAGAGCATCTGAAGGAAACCCACACAGACACGGGGAGAATGTGCAAACTCCACACAGACAATAACGCGAGGCTGAAATTGAACCTGGGTCCCTGGTACTGAGAGGCAGCATTGCTAATCACTGAGCCACCATGCCATAAGACCATAAGACATAGGAGTGGAAGTAAGGCCATTCGGCCCATCGAGTCCACTCCACCATTTAATCATGGCTGACGGGCATTTCAACTCCACTTACCCGCATTCTCCCCGTAGCCCTTAATTCCTTGTGACATCAAGAATTTATTAATCTCTGCCTTGAAGACATTTAGCGTCCCAGCCTCCACTGCACTCCGCGGCAATGAATTCCACAGACCCGGCAATGAATTCCACAGGCCCACAACTCTCTGGCTGAAGAAATGTCTCCACATTTCTGTTCTGAATTGACCCCCTCTAATTTTAAGGCTGTTCCCACGGGTCCTAGTCTCCTCGCCTAACGGAAACAATTTCTTAGCGTCCAACTTTTCCAAGCCATGTATTATCTTGTAAGTTTCTATTAGATCTCCCCTTAATCTTCTAAACTCCAATGAGTACAATCCCAGGATGCTCAGTCGTTCCTCGTATGTTAGACCTACCGTTCCAGGGATCATCCATGTGAATCCCCGCTGGACACGCTCCAATGCCAGTATGTCCTTCCTGAGGTGTGGGGCCCAAAACTGAACACAGTACTCCAAATGGGGCCTAACCAGAGCTTTATAAAGTCTCAGTAGCCCATCGCTGTTTTTATATTCCAATCCTCTTGAGATAAATGACAACAATGCATTCACTTTCTTAATCACGGATTCAACATTCATGTTTACCTTTAGAGAATCCTCGACTAGCATTCCCAGATCCCTTTGTACTTTGGCTTTATGAATTTTCTCACCATTTGGAAAGTAGTCCATGCTTGTATTCTTTTTTCCAAAGTGCAAGACCTCGCATTTGCTCACATTGAACTTCATCAGCCATTTCCTGGACCACTCTCCCAAATTGTCTAGATCCTTCTGCAGCCTCCTGACTTCCTCAGTACTACCTGCCTGTCCACCTAACTCCGTATCATCGGCAAACTTCACTAGAATGCCCCCAGTCCCTTCATCCAGATCATTAATATATAACGTGAACAGCTGCGGCCCCAACACTGAACCCTGTGGGACACCGCTTGTCACCTGCTGCCATTCCGAAAAAGAACCTCTTATCCCAACTCTCTGCCTTCTGTCAGACAGCCAATCCTCAATCCATGCCGTCCTTAGATTCCTTTTAAATCTTTCCCCCCTCTTATCTTAAAGGTATCTTTCCTAAATGCCCTCTAGTTGTGGACTCCCCCACTCTGGAGAAAAGACCTTGTCCATTTACGCTATACACGAATTTATAAACCTCTATAAGGTCACCCCTCTACCACAAGGAATATTGTCAAATGCCTTACTAAAGTACATACAGATCACATCCACTGCTCTGTCCTTATCTATCCACTTCGTTACTTCTTCAAAACACTCAATCAAGTTAGTGAGACACGATTTCCTACGCACAAAGCCATGTTCACTATCCCTAATCAGTCCTTGCCTTTCCAAATACATGTACATCCTGTCCCTCAGGATTCCCTCCAACCACATACCCACCACTCACCGGTCTATAGCTCCCTGGCTTTTTCTTACCACTCTTCTTACCACCATGTTAACCAACCTCCAGTCTTCTGGCACCTTACCTGCGACTATCGATGATACAAATATCTCAGCAGGGGGCTCAGCAATCATTTCCCTAGCTTCCCACAGAGTGCTAGGGTACACCTGACCAAATCCCAGGGATTTATCCACCTTTGTGCGTTTTAAGACATCCAGCACCATTTCCTCTGTAATAAGGCCATTTTTCAATATATACTATTCATTTCCCTCCGTCTATATCTTTAATATGGTTATCTGCAGTAAACACTGATGCAAAATACTCATTTAGTAATATCGTCTCCATCTACTGCAAATCCACAAATAGGTGGCCTTGCTGATCTTTAAGAGGACGTATTCTCTCCCTAGTTACTCTTTTGTCCCTAATGTATTTATAGAATCCCTTTGGATTCTCCTTAACCCTATATGCCAAAGCTATCTCATGACTCCATTTTGTCCTCCTAATTTCCCTCTTAAGTACACTTATCTACTGCTTGTATACTCTCCTGGGGATTCATTCAATCTCTGTTGTCTATACCTGACATATGCTTCTTTCTTTTTCTTAACCAAAATCTCAAATTTCTCCAGTCATCCAACTTTTCCTAAACCTACCAGCCTTGCCCTTTATGCAAACTGGAACATACTGCCGTTGGAGTCTCATTATCTCATTATTGAAAGCGTCCCGTTTTTCAACCATCCCCTTACTTGCAAACATCTGCACCCATCACCACGCCTCCCCTCCCGCATTCAAGTGGCTCGTTCACCCTGTATTACATATGATCTAACCTTGCTAACCTTCCAAACATTCTGCGTGAAAATGTTTCCCCTTAGAGTTTTGAAAATTTTTGCCCAAAACTGTCAAGGTTGGCATTCTTCCAATTTAGAACTTTAAGTTTTAACATCATTATTTTAATACTAACAGAATTATGATCACTGGCCCCAAAGTCCTCCCCCACTGACACTTTAGTCACCCGCACTGAAAAAAGGTGCATTCTTTGCAAACCCAGGAAGCCTAAGGCAAGGCTGCAGTCAAGTAAAGTAGGGGTGATTTAAAACTAGATCACAGGCACAGGAAGTGACAAAGCCAAAATTCCAGTGATAATGAAGCCTAAGCAGAGAAAGTCTAAGAGAGATAGGAAACTAGGAGACTTCTGAGGTGGCAGTAAATGTTGGAGATCCATTACCTAACCTTTGGCAAAGTCCAGAAGCATTTATTAAATTGTATGAAGCAGGACCCATGCAAAGAAAATGAAATGAAAGCAATGCGGGTTATTATTCAGAGCTCAAGAAAATAGGGATCATCAAGGAAAATTCCAGAGATTATTTTTGTCACTGGGCATCTCATTAATTTTGAGCTTGATACAGGTGAACGCCAGTATATCTTCAAATATCATAGCACTGTTGACGAAACATCAATTAGAATTAGATTCCCTACAGTATGGAAACCGACCCTTCGGCCCAACAAGTCCACATCGACCCTCCGAAGAGTAAGCCTCCCAGACCCATTCCAGTACCCTACATTCTTATCCCTGACCAATGCACATAACCTACACACTCCCGAAAACTATGGGCAATTTAGCATGGCCAATTTACCTAACCTGCACATCGTTGGATTGTGGGAGGAAACCCACACAGATATGGGAGAATGTGCAAACTCCACACAAATAGCTGCCCTAGGTTGGAATCAAACCCGGGTCCCTGACACTTTGAAGCAGCAGTGCTAACCACTGTGCCAGTTACAACCTCCAGCAGAACAACTACATAGTCCAGGAGGTATCGCACTTATAGTTAAAGTTATACTACTTACACCACAAAGGTGTCATAGAATTTATGCATACTTTACAGTCATGAGTTGTTATTATCACAAAGGAAAGTGCACCTTGCCATTAACCTGCTTCAGAAGATCAAAGTGGTTAAGCAGGAAAAGATAAAGAGTTCCTTTAAACACAAGTACCCTAAATTATTCAATGGATTATAGAAGTTCAATGCTAAATATAGCATTAGACTAAAGAAAAATTTAAACTGTTATGCATTCTTTGATGAATCAAGTTCAGAAACAACCAGAGTGGGATTTGTTTCCCTTGTAACAAAGCCAACTGAGTGATTACTGTACCCAAACTTAGTGGTTCCATCCAAATACATGTTGAACCCCACCCCCACAGGATGGTGACAAGAGAAAACCACCCTATGTCTATAATTAACAAAAGCGTAGTTAAATTGATCAAAAAATAGAGTTTTCATGGACTTTGATACAAACAATAGATTCGGGCAAGTGACACTGTGTGAGCAATCAAGACTGCTAACCACATTTGTAACTGCATTTGAGGGGTTTGGCTTCATCAATTTGGGATCATTCTGCCCCAGAGATTCTTTAATAGAACATGTCTAATAGACATTATTTGTAAATGGCTGACATCAGGATACATGGCAAAAGGTCAAGAAGCAAGATGTACGTGGTTGTAAAATGCCAAAGGACTCAGCCTTCAGAACAAGAGTGAATTCACCATGGAGCCTGTTTGCTTCTTGTGGTCCATGGCCAAAAGTGATGATGCAATGACACGATGCCTCATGCTCTCACGAGGAGGTTGAGCAATTCATCAACACATTCCACCCTGACCTTAAATTTACCTGGACCATCTCTGACGCCTCCCTCCCCTTCCTAGACCTCTCCATCTCCATTAATGACTACCGACCTGATACCGACATTTTTTACAAACCCACCGACTCCCACAGCTACCTGGATTACACCTCTTCCCACCCCACCTCCTGCAAAAATGCCATCCCGTATTCCCAATCCCTCCGCCATATCTGCTCCCAGGAGGACCAGTTCCACCACAGAACACACCAGATGGCTTCCTTCTTTAGAGACCGCAATTTCCCTTCCCACGTGGTTAAAGATGCCCTCCAATGCATCTCGTCCACATCCCACACCTCCGCCCTCAGACCCCACCCCTCCAACCGTAACAAGGACAGAACGCCCCTGGTGCTCACCTTCCACCCTACTAACCTTCGCATAAACCAAATCATCCGCCAACATTTCCACCACCTCCAAACAGACCCCACCGCCGGGGATATATTTCCCTCCCCACCCCTTTCCGCCTTCCGCAAAGACCGTTCCCTCCGTAACTACCTGGTCGGGTCCACGCCCCCTCCCTTCAACCCACCCTCCCATCCTGGCACCTTTCCCTGCCACTGCAGGAATTGCAAAACCTACGTCCACACCTCCTCCCTCACCTCCATCCAAGGCCCTAAAGGAGCCTTCCACATCCAAAGTTTTACTGCACATCATTTATTGTATCCGTTGCTCCCGATGCGGTCTCCTCTACATTGGGGAGACTGGATGCCTCCTAGCACAGCGCATTAGGGAACATCTCTGGGACACCCGCACCAATCAACCACACCGCCCTGTGGCCCAACATTTCAATTCTCCCTCCCACTCTGCCGAGGACATGGAGGTCCTGGGCCTCCTTCACCGCCACTCCCTCACCACCAGACGCCTGGAGGAAGAACGCCTCATCTTCTGCCTTGGAACACTTCAATCCCAGGGCATCAATGTGGACTTCTACAGTTTCCTCATTTCCCCTTCCCCTAGCTCACCGCAGTTCCCAACTTCCAGCTCAGTACTGTCCCTATGACTTGTCCTACCTGCCTATCTTCTTTTCCACCTATCCACTCCACCCTCCCCCCCTCTGACCCATCACCTTCATCCCCTCCCCCACTCACCCATTGTACTCTATGCTACTCTCTCCCCACCCCCATCCTCCTCTAGCTTATCGCTCCACACTTCAGGCTCTCTGCCTGTATTCCTGATGAAGGGCTTTTGCCCGAAACATCGACTTTACTGCTCCTCGGATGCTGCCTGAACTGCTGTGCTCTTCCAGCTCCACTAATCCAGAAAGATGCACAACAGATCAGCGAGGAGTTTCCTACTCTAACAGAAGTTCATGATTTGCCATTGCTTTTTTTTTAAAAAGAAGGGATAGCAAACATTTGGCTTCATCTGTAAACCCTTGAGTTGCAAGGATGATGTTGGAAACAAAATCGGGAGGATGCTTTCCAAGAGATCAAGATGTATGTCCATGGATGGCCATCCTACTGTAATTCATCCTTTAGGAAATGCATCAGCTCCAGGCTTGGAAGCAGCCAGACAAATATTGGAAACCTGTGTACTATGCATTGAAGGTACTGTCAGATGCAGAGACAGGGTATACATTTATAGAAAAGCAGGCTCTCTCTGAGCTTGTAATTCTTTTCAGAAGATATCCTTGCTCTGAACATACTCAAAGAAACATACCATAAACCACTGGTCTCCCTACTCAATGAGATTTAGTTGCCCCCATGGGACTTTGTCTGCTTTATGAGTTTTACCTATGAAATAGTTTTTGTGCAGGGGAAACTGATCATGGTAGATGCACTTTCTACAGTGACGGTCAACAGCCTTACCAGGCATGATATTGACACTGATTCATGTAGTCATTCAATGTTGGCACTGTGACCAGCAGGATTCGATTCCAGCCTCAGGTAACTGTCTGTGTGGAGTCTGCACATTCTCCCTGTCTGCATGCGTTTCCTCCAGGTACTCCTGTTTCCTCCCACAGTGCAAAGGTGCTCTGGTTAGGTGAATTGGCCATGTTAAATTGCCCATAGCGTTCAGGGGTGTGTAGGTTAGGTGCATTAGTCATGAGAAATGTAGAGTCATGTGAAATGGGACTGGGTGGGGGTTACTCTTCAGAGGGTCGGTGTGGATGTGTTGGGCCAAATGGCTGCATCCACACTGTAGGGATTTTATGATATATTCAAGAAAATATGAAAGGAGCAAAGGAGAGACTAACAATGTTTCACCACTGATCAACATTGTGTTGAAGGTCACCCATGAAAACATATTTTGAGTTTCAAAAACAGTTTCACAATCATAGACAACTTACTGATAAATGATGAAAGCTGGTCATTCCAGTTCACTGTGGAAGAAAGCCTCAACAAGATATACAAGGGATGCTTGGAGACTTGACACTGTCGACTACTTCATATTCATGGTTGTGATTTCCAGCTCAACAGTTCCACCGTTGCTCATGTCCCATGCTTTTGGATATAATTTACATGCGTTGTGAAACTGAAGTATCTCCAAAGTCACTGATGGCCGTTTAGTACCTTTGCAGCTCCATATTACTGATCTCTTCAGAAGGATAGTTATGATATGTTGCACCTATCTAGAGTGTTTAATAACTCATCCTCTGTCACATTCCCCACTAAACAAATAGTTGTTTCATATTTTCTAACCTCTCTCCTGCTTTGTTCATTTATCATCCCATTAATCTTCTCCATTCATCTCTGAACTTGTACCACTTGTTTAACAACTTGCTTCAGATTACATACCCTCAGTTATTAAAACTCAGCAACTTGAATCTCAATGGGGAGTAAGAGTTCTTTCCAGTTATTCAAAGGCACAGCTTTTACATGCATTTTACAAGTGTAAATTAAATGTGATCTTTGGCTCTCTCTATCAGTAATTCATCTACAGATTCATGCCCTCCAATTACTTCAAGCAGATCTCCAACACCTTTTCTATTAAATGCACTGTCTTTTGGTCTACTGACTTTGATTCCTTACTAAATCCAAAAACACAGGCTTTTTTTCCAAGTTCTGACAAGTTTACTCTCTAACCTCTATTTCTTTGGTGACCTTTCTTGTTTCCCACCAGTTAATTAACACAATGGTCAACGTTTGTTCTCTATAAATGGTGAATATGGGTCCATCTGCTTTTATTTCTCTTTACATCCTCACTTACATCTCATTTTTCACTTGAACCCCAGCAACAATTTGTTCCTAAAGCAGCACAACATCCTAAGGTATTCGCAGTAGTGTAACAAAAAAAAATTGATATTCAGTCACATAAGGACCCATCAGAAAGATGGCCAAATCATTTGGCTAAAGAGGTAGGTTTTAAGGAACATTTAAATGAGGAGAAGGAGGTAGAGAAGCATTTTAGTTTATTGCGAGAATTTCAGAGCCTAGGGTCCAAGGCAGCTGAAAGGATGGTTGACAATGATGGAGTAATTAAAATTGGTTTTATAAAGGAAGCCAAACTCTGACCATTGAAGAAGATTACAAAGATATACCAGAGAAAGCTGAAAGAATGATTTTAAAACAAGGATGTGGTGATGGTCTGCTGGGAATGGCGAAGGTAAGAAAATGAAGGGGCCGAAAGGGTCGAGCCTTCAGTGTTATTGCAGAAGAGTTCTAGGAATCCAGAGCCTTTGTTTTATCAAGCATCTTAAAATCCAGCACTGGTCAGAATGCTTCAAACTTAAAATTCTCATTGTCATATTTTAGATTCATCCATGGCTTTGTCCATTCATGTTTTTGTAACTTCCATCAAACTTTAAAAGATTCCCTCACTGCTCATCAAATAAATTTGCCATGAAGTAAAAGTAAAAGAATTTTAAAAGAGCAGTAACTTTTAGAAGATAAGAGATTAGATTAGATTCCCTACAGTGTGAAAACAGGCCCTTCACCCAACCAGTCCACACTGACCCTCTGAAGAGAAACCCACCCAGACCAATTGACTAATGCACCTAAAACTATGGCCAATTCACCTGATCTGCACATTTTTAGACTGTGGGAGGAAACCGGAGCATCCGGAGGAAACCCACGCGGACACAGGGAGAACAGACAGTTGCTCGAGGCTGGAATCAAACCTGGGACCCTGGTACTGAGAGGCAGCAGTGCTAACCACTGAGCCACCATGCCACCCGATGTGAAGCTGACTAAAAGAGCATCGAACTGCTCATTGGCTAAGAATGAAATCTTGGACCTCCTAATATCATAAGCAGTTCAGAACTGTACTGAGCAATGCATTTACCCATAAGACTCAAGAAGAATTTGACACTTTAGAGGAAGACTAATACTGATGGGTATTATAAGACAGACAAATTACTTCACTATTAAAACTGTAACTGTGGACCATAACTAATCAATTACCAATTTGACAACTTAAACATGTGTAAAGTAAATTAGTATTCTAAGTTACCATAAATTCATATAAAACTAGGTGGCTTTGGAAGCAGCACCAAGCACTATCCATCCTGTGCGTTTTACTGAAGTTTATTGGTGAATATTTATTGTAATGATCACCCTCGTAAAAAATGTTATTTATGTCAAATCTGTATATTGTTATGACCTCAGCTGTTGGTAATACTGGCCACATCAGAATGAAACCAGGTTTCACAGACCATGTATTTAATATCTGAGGCTGATCACTGAAGCAGTTTCACATGGGGCTTCAGATGTTCTTTAACAACAGAACATAAATATATTACACAAAAGAAAGAAAACAACCACAGTATACATAGAAAGACACAAACTTCAAAACAAACCTTCAACTTGTTCCACAATGCTAGTTACAGAGACTCTATTCCACAGAAATCTCTCTTCTGTCTCAGCTTTTAAAACCCTTGCCTAACTGAGGGCTTTCAGCTTATTTTCTTGAGCTGCAGAGACAATCCCAGGGTGCTTTTCTGAAGCTGATAGGAAAATATCTTCGCAATTCTGATAGTCAAACCTTTTTCAGTTCTAACTCAGTTCAGACTTAAGTCGAGCTGATCAAGTCTACTCTTGAACAGCCATTGGATTTCAATGTATTGAAACATCAGTGGTCAGTATAGTGGGGTGGGATACTGGACAGAGAACTTTGGCTATTGGGAGATTTAGTATAATCTATGGATGGGCATGGGAAGGATACAGCAATTAAGTTGCTCAGCTCTATGTGCAGACAATAGATCCCTTGCTCTAAGGCTGGAACCTCTGCAGATAAAATGACCTTGATCTGCCGAACACGTCCAGTTGCGAAGAAGACAGTCTCCGACTATATGAAGCCCCTAACCATGCAACTTGAAAAGCAGCATAACATTCCTAATGAAGGGCTTATGCCTGAAACCTTGACTCTCCTGCTCCTTGGATGCTGCCTGACCCTCTGTGCCTTTCCAGTTCCACATGTTTCGACCCTTACATTCTGTATTGCATGACACGAGAAAACAGATGAATTCTTTTGCAACTCAATATGCAATGAAATTTGTTTGGAAAGAAAAGGCAATAATAGCTCAAAGACCCATTGAGTGATGTTTTAAATGCAAATTGAATGTTCTGGCGCCAAGGCATTTTATCTGTCTACACACATAAATCTCACCTGTCTCCAATATTCTTTTCTTGCGAGAAATTAAGCTTTAAAGCCTCATAATATTACTTTAACTAAAACCTCATTTGCTCAGACAAACTACTGCTGGCACTGATAATAGTTTCAGACAGGAGTTTTTATATAAAAGCAAAAACAAGCAATGAAATTACATAGCCTACTTGTAAAAAGTTAATAAAAACACCCTTGTTTACAAAACCTCTCAATCTAAGGAGAGTACAAAGTTACCACAACTTCCTGCACTAATTTAACTCTAATATTTTACAAACATAAAACACTATCACAGTCAGGTTTGCTCCTGCCCTCACACAATAGTAGGGCATGCATACTTCTCAGCCCAACTTACTAGTCAATCTTTCACAATCTTAATGCCTGGGTAACTTGGAATAATCTGGAAACTGTTCTTGGATCCTTTTTGATCCACAGCAACCTTTTCATTGGCTTAACCACCAAGAATCACTTAGAATGCACAGACAGATTATCGCTCAATTTCTCTGTCAATGCATGCAACGTATATGTGAAGAATACATACACAATACAAACACATAATCAGCATAGAAGCAACTGAATTTCGGGCAACTGGTGTATTATTGAGTTGTTCTTTTCCAGTATTAAGTTTGATTCTATTTCATTGTTGAACTATTGCTTGGCAGAGGACTCAAACAACTGTCTAACAAGCTGCTAACAAGTACAAAACTAACAGTGATACTAGACGTAAGACAGAAATGAACACTGGTTGTTACCCCATTAAAGATTAATCAATACATAAATGGTACAGACTCTTCCAATCATCCGTTGCTTATCATTGCTCTGTAAGTATCCATATTAAAAATGTCTGTCCCAAAATGATTGATGAATAAGCAGCGTCTCTAAGAACAGAGACAGGTCACTTCTGAAGGATATATGGTCATTTGTGCAGAATATCTAAGGCTGCAAGCAGCTTATGTCACAGAATGAAGAAATAATATATCACACATAGTCTTTGGCATCAAAAATATGCTTTTAATTGATCTCACGACACAGAGAAATGCATCATCAAATAAACAGCATGCACTCATCTGTGTATACAGCACTTTACAAAAGTAATTAAAATTATGACAGGAACTTTTTTCCCCAAAGCCATTTCAATAATTGTGTGGTAGTACAGAAACCACACATTGGTGAAAAAAGGCGACGGTCTGTGAAGCTTTTTGTTTTGCTCATAGGACACTTTGAAAGAAAAACGTGGTGCCATGGAGAATGCACCAGTTAAGCACGATTAACAGTTAACTCCCTGGTTTTGCTTAAATTATTAAACAAGACATGTTGACTCTGATTGGTCAAAGTATTTCCCTGAGAAATGAACCAGTAAATGGCTGTCATCAATTTTGGTGAGTTGAAACAGGCACAGTTGATGTGTATGCTATTTCAGTCTGCAAAGAACACATCCTTGTGTACTAATATAAGTATACCCACTACCAGTACACATAAGTGTGTCACACTGTGAGCCTGACTGTCCTAAACTAGTTATCAGTCTAATTCTGTACACAGTCAGAATTATCCAGCAAATGCTGTCCAACTGCTGATCTACACCTAATGCTGAACGTCATGATTTGGGTGAATTTGTACTTGCAGGATTGCATTTTATTTTGCTCAAAAACTGCATAAATCCATGTAAGATTCTGTAAATCCCACCTTAGAAAGAGAAACAGAAACTGCCTGACCTAACATTGGGATACGGACAGACTTTAACCTCACACCTTCAATGCATTACCTGAGCTGAGATGACACCTATTGTTAAAGCTATCTTGAGAATACAACTTTTAAAAAGTTCTGGGATTTGCATATGAAGGAACTGAAACAAACATGGTCATTCTAAAAGGTGAAAGACTTAAGCTAAACTTATTTAATATTACATTCCGTGACACTGCAATCCTGTTGCTATAAGTTCCGTGTCTTATGATTCTGATCCACAACCACCTGACGAAGAAGCAGCGCTTCGAAAGCTAGTGCTTCCAAATAAACCTGTTGGACTATAACCTGCTGTTGTGTGATTTTAACTTTGTCTAATGTTGAATACAGTGTTGCAGACTTCATAAGCACAGGCTGATTATGTACAGTCAGTATCTTGCTTGATGCATACAGCTGAAGAGGTGTGTTGACTGATATAATCTGTTCATCTTTGAGACACACAGCCGATAAACCTGGCAGCACACCAGTAACATGGTATACGCATTTTAATGCCAGTGTGAAGCTAGTTATCAATTGGTAGTTATCTGCAATAATTCAGCTTATCCTACTCCTCTACCCTGTCCCAAAGGTGGAGGTTTTTTTTGCCTTCGTGTAATTATCTATTTTGCTTTTGAAAATTACGAGTGATTCCGCCGCCACCACATTCTCAACAAGTGCATTCGAAATTCTAGGAGAAAGTGAGAACTGAAGATCAGAGTCAAAACGTGAGGTGCTGGAAAAGCATAGCCAGTCATTCAGCATCCGAGGAATAAGAGAGTTGACGTTTCCAGCATTAGCTCTTCAACAGCAAGGCTTAAGGGGTTTCAGAGATAAATGGGAGGGTGATGGGGCTGGGAGGGGAATGCAATAGGTAAATGGAGGTGGGGGGGTGATGGCGATAGGTCAGAGAGGAGGGTGGAGCAACTAGGTGGAAAAGAAGATGGACATGTAGGATAGATCAAGAGGACTGTGTCAAGTTGGAGGGCTGGATCTGTGATTAGGTGAGGGGGAAGGGAATGAGGAAACTGGTGAAATCAACATTCATCCAATGTGGTTGGAGGGTCCCAGGGAGGAAGATGAGGCGGTCTTCCTCCAGTCATTGAGTGGCTAGAACCTGTGGTGGAGGCGGCCCAGGACTTGCATGTTCTTGGTGGAGTGTGAGGGGGTGTTGAAGTGTTCGGCACAGGGCGGTGTAGTTGTTCAGTGTGTGTGTGTGTCCCAGAGACGTTCTCGGGAGCAATGGACACAGTTGACGGTATGTGTGGAGGTGCAGGAAAATCTCTGTTGGATGTGGAAGGATCATTTGGGGCCTCAGACAGAGGTGGGTGGGGGGAAGGTTTTACACTTCCTGTGGTGGCAATGGAAGATGCCATGAGTGGAGAGTGGGTTGGTGGGGGGGGGGGGGGGGGAGGGGGGGCAGCATGGATCTAACAAGGAAGTCATGGAGAGAATGGTCTCTGCAGAACACAGATAAGATGGGGAGGGAAATGTATGTCTAGTTGTAGGATATGTTTGTAGATGGCAGAAATGGCTGAGGATGATGTATTGTATCCAGAGGTTGGTGGGGTGCAAGGTGAAGACCAGGGGGGTTCTGTCCTTGTTGCAACTGGAAAGGTGGGAAGTGGAGATGTGCTGAAAGGTATCGTTGACCATGTGGGAGGGGAAATGGCAGTCCTTGAAGGAGACGTTCTATGGGAGCAGATGCAGCAGAGGCAGAGGAACTTGGAGGGAGGTATAGCGTTTTTACAGAAGGTAGAGTGGGAAGGGGTGTAGTCCAGGTAGCTGTGAGAGTCGGTGGGTTTGAAGTAGATGCCCGAGTTGAGTTGGTCACCAGAAATGGAGATGAAGAGGTCCAGGAAGAGGAGGGAGGTGTCCGAGACAGTCCAGGTGGACTTGAGGTCAGGTTGGAAGGTGCTCGTCAAGTTGATGAACTGTTCAACCTCCTCATGGGAGCATGAGGTGGCGCTGATAAAGTCATTGATGTAGCAGAGGAAGAGACTGGGAAAGGTGCCAGTACAGCTACGGAAGATGGACTGTACTATGTACCCAATGAAGAGGCAGGTCCAGCTGGGGCCCACGTGGGTGCCTTGTAGTTTGGAGGAAGTGGGAGGATTCATAAGAGAAATTGTTGAGGGTGAGGACCAGTTCAGCCAATCAAATGTGTGTGCTGGTAGAACTGTACTGGTTGGGTCAGCAGGAAAGGAAGAAATGGAGGGCTTGGAGGTCTTCATCATGGTGGATCAGGACTGGATGTCCATAGTGAAGATGAGGCATTGGGGGCCAGGAAATCGAAAGTCATGGAGAAGGTGGATAGAGTGGGTAGCCTGGTCAGGTCCAAATTGTGATGGTCTGAATGTAGTCTGGAATACACATGGGATCAGTTGGTTCCACAGACAGGTACTAAGGAAAATGTGGGGGGTGTGCTGTGAGAGAGAGACTCACTGAGATCCTTATAGAGGGAGGAGGAGAACTTCTTCAAGGTGAGCATCCTTGGAAGAGACTTCGCAGTAAGGTTGTAATCAACTAGGAGAAAGTGAGGACTGCAGATGCTAGAGATCAGAGTTGAAATGTGTTATGTTGGAAAAGCACAGCCAGACAGGCAGCATCCAAGGAGCAAGAGAGTCGAAGTTTCGAGCATAAGCTTTTCTTGAGGAATGTGGGGGCGGCCCAAGAGGTCTGAGAGATAGATGACAGGGGGCTGGGGGTCAGGAAGGTAGCTGGGAATGCAATAGATCTCTCAGCCTCCTTGGGCCTCCCCCACAGTCCTGAAGAGCTTATACTCGAAATGTCAACTCTCTTGCTCCTCGGTTGCTGCCTGACCGCTCACTGCTTTTCCAGCACCACACTCTTTCATTCCAAATCCTATCCAATCATAATATGAAAAAGTTTCTGATAATGTCATCTTTTGTTGTTTCACCAACCACCTGATTCACTGCCTCCTTCTTTTTGACCCTTGTACCCATGGAAACAATTCCTCTTGATGTACCCTGATCAGATCTCACATTATTTTGAATATCTCTATCAAACCTCCTCTCAACTTCCCCTTCTCCAAGGGAATAGTTTCAGTGTCTCCAATCAGTCCCTGTACCCGAAGTTCCTCATCATTCGAATTACTTTTGTAAATCTTTTCTTCATCATCCCCCATGCCTTCATGTTCTTCAAATGTGTTACTCAGAACTGGACATGATACTCCAACTGAAGGTCAATTCATATTTTATGAAGGTTCACCATAACTTGCTCTTCCTGTCTATGCCTCTATTTATAAAGTTCAGGATTCCAAATGTCTTGCTAAACAGTTTCTGCAACTTGCCCTGCCAGCTTCCACTATGAATTCAGTTCCTTCAGGCTGCTCTGCCATTTCATAAGATCAGGGCTGATCCTAATCCTCAGCTCCATTTTTCTACTAATTGTCATATCCCTCAACTTCCACAGTCCAAAATTTATGCCATAGCGATTGTGTCTTTACTTCACTCATCCATTTATAGGCTTCATCTTCAAGCAGTTAAAGCCTCTCTTCCTTTCTCATCTCTACTTTCAATCATGTTAAAAATTCGGAACCTTTGTGTGCTCAGGCACCATAATCAGTTTTGTATGTGATCTGAGTGTCTTAGGTTTTTAGGAGATGGCTCACACTGTCTCACATTTGTAGGCATAATACCTGAGGGTCTAACAAGACGATCTACAGACTGGCATGATGTTGATAATAATCTCTTCCACATACGTACCTCTTCAATCTTGCTGAAGGTAGTCTACAGCAGCACTTGATGAGACATGGTGAGATATAAACGTTCAGCTGATATATTTCACAGCTAGCTGAAGACCAGACTACTTAACTTAATCTGAACAGTTTATCACTGCACAACATGAAGAACACATCTCTCAAACATCAGACTTCACTTTAGTAGAAGGCTGACAAATAACTTCAGCATTTCTGATCTCTTTGTCTGAGAAGTCCTCATAACTTTTCCTTTTACAAAATGGATAGCCCTCATAGGCTTCTCAACTTGGCTTGCGCCTCTCCGTCTATAAGACTGCTGTCTATTCACACTCAGACTTGTATGTTAAAATGGCATTTTAATACACTACGTGAGAGGTATTTTTCAATTATCTAAACAAGCTAATGAACTGAACACTGGTTCCTGTAGAAAACAGCTTTCATTCACCAAGTTAATGCAGACACCCAATCATTAAGCAGCTCCTTTTCAAACTTGAATACCTTGTCAGTGTGTCTTTTCACTGCCTGCTGTTCAACGTCAGAGTTGAAAGGACTTTCCAATGCTAATGGCATGCGTTTTTTTCTAATTACCCAGGCAAGCTAACGAATTGCTCAGTCATTTGGAGAAAATAATTTGTATTTAACATATTCATTAACCTTTATCTAAATAACTTTCATTTGCAAGTAATTGCTGTGGGAAGAACAAGATCTTGCAAACTGACATCAGAGCCTTTATTTTAAGTGGTTGTGAGTCCCAAAGTACTAGGGCACTGATCATCTCTGACAAGAGATGATTTAACGATCCTCCCCATACACACCACAGACTTCAATGTTCAACGATTGACCATTACCATCAGGCTAGCTGTAACCACTGACCCAGACATAGTGCAGTTTACTTCAATGTTTTAGAGGAGTCACTAAGGTAACAGAAGAGTCTGCATCTCTGACCTCACATTGGTAGGTCTGCAGAGCAGCAGCTCAAGAGAGTTAGAAACATCAAAAGAATGCCCATTCATTTAATTTTATTAGGGATCTTTGATGCTGTCTTGAAGCTAAGAACAATCACTCTCACCTCACCTCCCAATTCACCTTGTTTGGACCAAGGCTGTGATGAGGTTTGGAACAAGTACCCCGTTGGAATGCAAACTGACCAGGCAGTTCCTGGGTGGTGAACAGGTTCTGTTTTTGAGTACCTTTGCAAGTCAATTTGTAAGCAATTCAGAACATAACGCAGCTGTAAGTACTGGAAACATTCACATGTTAGATTTGTTCAGCCTTGTACGGGATCGTGTTCATAAATTGGTGACCCCCTACATTAATAAGTCGGTGTTGCTATCTAAGTGGACAGTCTTGCTCAATGACACTGTCAATAATATCTTCTATCATTCTGATGTTGAAAGCAGTCTGCTTGAGGAAAGTAAGGCTGATATTGGCCAGATTGGAATTTCCCTGATTTATGTGAACAAGAAATATCTGGGTAATATTACCAACAGTCAGATGGATACCAGTATTTAGCTGTACTAGAGAAAACAAATGAAGAGCACAGCTAATCTAGAGTAAAGGTCTTCAGTACTATTTCTGGGATGTTGTCAGGACCACAGCCTTTGCAGTAAGCAGTGTCTTCATCAATTTTGTGATATCGCATGGAGGAAATTGGTGAAGACTGGCATCTAAGATGGCGCAGACCTCAGGATAAAGTTTGAGATGCATCTACTAGTTGGGGTTTCTGGCTGAAGAGAATTGCAAATGCTTTAACCTTGCCTATTGCACTGATCATGATGAGCTCCCCCATTGAGGATAGGGATGTTTGGTATTTGTTTAAGTATTTACCACCATTCACAGTGGATGTAGTAGAATTGCACAGCTTAGATCTGATGCACACTTTAAGGGGTCACTGAGCTCTATCTATAGCATGTGGTTGGCATACATGTAGGCTGGAGTTATAATGTCACCAGTTTAGCAGTTCACCTTTAAAACAATAAGGAAACAGTAAACAAATTTAAACTCTATATTCAGAGAAGCAAGTTGAAAGTAACTGAGCCCAGAGGATAAAACTTAAAGTTGGACAGATTAGAGGACATAAATTCAAATCCTGAAAAGAAAATTTAATTGGATATTAGAAAGACCCTCTTAATTCGGGGTAATAAATATGTGGAGTTCTCTACCAGGCCAAGTATGAGGATTCAAATATGCAAGAATGCAAGAAAGTTAGTGAATAGAAGTAATGAGCTTTCTAGGAGCAAATGAAATGGTGTCATTAGCCTTTCTGTAATATTATGCTGATAGGGCATCAATCACTAAGAACATATGCGTGTGTACATGTCATATAAAGGACCAGAATAAACCTTACTAAGAAATTCCCAATTGCAACAATTTGAGTGACTCACTCTGTTTGATGCACTCATTAAACTTCGTGATATCTTCCAGAGATTCAGGGCCTTTAACATAGACTGAAATTTGGCTGAAAGCACTAAACTGACTTATGGCCATATGTACAGACAATGATTACCATCTGGAATCAATCTTGACAGATCTATGAGGAAAAAACCATAAAGCTGTCAGTGAAATGGAACTCTTATAATTTTGCGAAACCGTCATACAAGGTCATTATGCTGCGTTATAAACTAGATTGGCTTCCCCACAGTATGGAAACAGGACATTTGGCCCAACAAGTCCACACTGATCCTCTGAAGGGCAACCCACCAGACCCATTCCCCTACCCTATATTTACCTCAGACTAATGCACCTGACACTACGGGCAATTTAACATGACCAATTCACCTGATCTGCACATCTTTGGATTGTGGGAGGAAAGCGGGGCACCTGGAGGAAACCCACGCAGACATGGGGAGAATGAGCAAACTCCACATAGTCGCCAGAGGCTGGAATCAAACCTGGGTGCCTGGCGCTGTGAGGCTACTGTGAGAATTTTAAAAATTCATCTTTACTGAAGCTGAACATGAACAATGAGACACAATAGGGTGGGTATGGGTGATGTGTTTTTAGATCCATTCATCTGATCTGGATATCACTGGCTAGACCATCATTTATTGCTCATCCCGACTTGAGGCCTGTCTCTTTAGGAGGAATTCAGCCCTTGCTTCTACAATTGTATTTGTTCTATGAATAATCTCTGTTCCTTTCTGTGGTGTCACATCATAAGATTGTTTCAGAACTGTGACTTGACTCGACTTGGTAGAACACATTTATAAACTACTTACCAGTCGACAACAGCTCATAAATAGTCAGGGACTTCAATATGGATAAAACAGCCCAAAGTTCTTTACAGGCACGAGAAAAAGAACAGAATGAGTCAATGTGACTTTTTTTGGGGGGAGCAGGGTGGTGGTTTATACCAAATAATTGGTCAAAGAGGTGAACCTTACAGAGAATCTTAGTGGCGAAAGAGGGAGTTGGAGACATTTTGGGAGGGAAATTCAAAGGTTTAGACTTAATTGAAAGCACGGCATTCATGAAAAGCAGAACAAAAGTAGGTGGCACAAAACTGGAGTCATGGCAAAATGGAGTCATGAGCTAGGTTGTGAAAAGTTTTAATCCAGAGATAAGAATTTTACTTCAACGTCTAAAATCCAGTTCAAAAGAAGGGTCAATGGACCCAAAACGATAACGCTGAATTCTGTCTACAGATACTGCCAGACCTGCTGAGTTTTCCCATGATTTCTGTTTCTATAATCTAATGTTGGTCAGCAAAGCTTGGTACAGTATAGGATACTGCAGTTCTAGATGAGCTGAGATTTCCAGTGGGTGAAGGATTGGAAGCAGCAAGGAATGCACTGAAATAATTAAGTTATAATATCATACAAAATGGAAGCAGAAGTAGACTATTCAGTCACCTGACCCTGAACTGGCATTCAAAAGGATTATGGCTGATCTAACTCTGGCCTTAACTCCATCTCAACTGTCAAAATCCTCAACTACCGTGTAGGTTAAAAATATGTCTAATTCAGCTTTTAATGCAAAACCTCAGGTAGTGAGGAGATAATGGCCCTAGTGGTATTATTACTGAACTGTTAACCCAGAGGCACAGGTAATGTTCTGGGCACCTGGGTTCAAATCGCACCACAGCAGATAGAGAAATTTGGCATCAATAAAAGGAAAATTTGGAATTGAGAGTCTAACGATGACCAATAAATTATTCACAATTGTCAGGAAACTCCATCTTGTTCACTAATGTCCTTTAGGGAAGGAAACTGCCATCCTTACCTGGTCTAGCCTACATGTGACTCCAGACCCACAGCAATGTGATTGACTCTGAACTGCCATCTGGGCAATTAGGGACAGGCAATAGATGCTGTTCTAGCCAACAATGTCCTCAGCCCACAACTGAATTAGTAACGTATTCTATAACCCAACTTCCACTTCTTGTTGGAGATCCCAGAATTCCAAAGATTATTGATTCTCTGAGGGAATAAATTCCTCCAAGTCTGTTTACACATTCGGGGAAATATTTGGGAGATAATAAAGGCACGCATATTTTTGTGGTTGTTAGGCTGAGGTGGAAAGAGAGGCAACCCATTTGCTAAAATAATCATTCTCTCTTTGATAGAATCATAGACTATAGAAGAGGCCCTTTAGCCTTACCAAAAATAACTAGGCAATATCTATAGAGCTATTTAATCAGATGTCCCACGAATATGTGCAAAATTCTTAGGAAGTCTTGTAATCTCCAACAATAAAAAAATCTTTTGACTTACCCAAGTGTTGTAGAACAGGAGTACGGGTGCATAATTCATTAAAGATTGCATTACAGATAGACAGGGTGGTTTTAAAAGGCATTTGGCACACTTGCCTTCATTGTTCAGTCCTTTTGAGCATCGGAGTTGGGACGTTATGTTGAAGTTGTACAGGACATTCTGGAATATTGCGTCCAGTTCTAGCCACCCAGTTATCGGAAAGATATTATCAAGTTGCAGAGGGTTCAGAAGAGATTTACCATGATGTTGCCAGGAGGGAAGGTTTGAGTTATAAAGAAAGGCTGGATGGGCTGGGACTTCTTCCACTGAGCATTAGAACATAGAACATAGAACATAGAACAATACAGCACAGAACAGGCCCTTCGGCCCACGATGTTGTGTCGAACTTCTATCCTAGATTAAGCACCCATCCATGTACCTATCCAAATGCCGCTTAAAGGTCGCCAATGAATCTGACTCTACCACTCCCACGGGCAGCGCATTCCATGCCCCCACCACTCTCTGGGTAAAGAACCCACCCCTGACATCTCCCCTATACCTTCCACCCTTCACCTTAAATTTATGTCCCCTTGTAACACTCTGTTGTACCCGGGGAAAAAGTTTCTGACTGTCTACTCTATCTATTCCTCTGATCATCTTATAAACCTCTATCAAGTCACCCCTCATCCTTCGCCGTTCCAACGAGAAAAGGCCGAGAACTCTCAACCTATCCTCGTACGACCTACTCTCCATTCCAGGCAACATCCTGGTAAATCTTCTCTGCACCCTCTCCAAAGCTTCCACATCTTTCCTAAAGTGAGGCGACCAGAACTGCACACAGTACTCCAACTGTGGCCTAACCAAAGTCCTGTACAGCTGCAACATCACTTCACGACTCTTGAATTCAATCCCTCTGCTAATGAACGATAACACTCCATAGGCCTTCTTACAAACTCTATCCACCTGAGTGGCAACTTTCAAAGATCTATGAACATAGACCCCAAGATCCCTCTGTTCCTCCACCTGACCAAGAACCCTACCATTAACCCTGTATTCCGCATTCTTATTTGTTCTTCCAAAATGGACAACCTCACACTTGGCAGGGTTGAACTCCATCTGCCACTCCTCAGCCCAGCTCTGCATCATATCTAAGTCCCTCTGCAGCCGACAACAGCCCTCCTCACTGTCCACAACTCCACCTATCTTTGTATCATCTGCAAATTTACTGACCCACCCTTCGACTCCCTCATCTAAGTCATTAATAAAAATTACAAACAGCAGAGGACCCAGAACTGATCCCTGCGGAACTCCACTTGTAACTGGACTCCATGCTGAATATTTACCATCTACCACCACTCTCTGACTTCGACCGGTTAGCCAGTTTTCTATCCAATTGGCCAAATTTCCCTCTATCCCATGCCTCCTGACTTTCCGCATAAGCCTACAATGGGGAACCTTATCAAATGCCTTACTAAAATCCATGTACACTACATCCACTGCTCTACCCTCATCCACATGCTTGGTCACCTCCTCGAAGAATTCAATAAGACTTGTTGAGAGGCAATCTGATATGAGTTTATAAAATAATGAGAGGTATAGGTAGAGTTAGTTTCCCTGAGGATGGGTGATTTCAAGGCTAGGAGACACATTTTTAAGGTGACAGGAGAGAGATTTAAAAAAGACATAAGAGGCAAATGCTTTTTACACATAGGGTGGTTCACATGTGGAATGAACCTTTTGAGGAAGTGGTTGATGCAGGTACAATTACAAGTCTTAAAAGACATTTGGATAGATACATGAATAAAAAAGGTTTGGAGGGATATGGGCCAAGAACAAGCAGGTGGGATTAGTTCTTGGTCTAGGGGGTAAAATATTGGCACGGATAGAAAAATGGCTAGCTGACTGAAACAAAGAGTAGGCATAACTTGAGTTTTTTTTGTGGTTGGCAGGATATAATGGGTAGAATGCCAAAGGAATGAATGCTGAAGCATCAACTTTCTACAGCTTATGTGAAAGATTTGGATGAAGGGATGGAAGATATTGTCACCAAATTTGCTCATGACACAAAGGTATCAGAGAACTAAGTTGCAAGGATGACATAAGCAAGCTGTAAAATAGGTTAAAGTGAGTGGGCAAAGCTCTGGAAATGGAGGATAACATGGTGGGGGGGGAGGGGGGTGGGGGTGGGCACGGGGAAGAGAAGTAAAATTATCCATTTTAGAAGGAAGAATAAAAAAGCACATTATCTAAATAGTGAGAGATTGCAGAGTTCCTAAATGTAGGGAGGGATCTGTGTACTTTAGAACACGAATCAAACATTAGCATGCAGGTACAGCAATTAGAGAAAGTAGCGGAACACTATAGTCTATTGTAACAGGAATTGAATATGAAAACATGGAAGCTACCTTTTAACCATATAGGGCAATGAGACCGAATGTGGAGTACTCTGTTGGTCTCTTTAGTTAAAGAAAAGTAAATGTGTTGGAAGCAACCCAAATATGGTTTAATAGATTAATTCCTGGAATGAGGGTTTACCTCCTGAGGAAATGTCCTGAAGAAGCATCACTGGACTCGAAACATGCTTGCTGGAGTTTAGAAGAGTGAGAGTGACTTGATTGAAATATACCTTGAGATCCTAACAGGGCTGAACGGTGGCTAACTAAAAGAAGGTGTCACTACTTAAAAATAGTAATGAATAAAAATAAGGAGTTAACATATTTAAGACAGATGCAATGAGTGTTTTGCTCGAGTATTGAGTGCCTTTGGAACTCTTGTTCTCAAAAGGCTGTGGAACCTAAGCCTCTGAACATTTTTAACGTAAAGGAGGAGAGATTCTTAGTAAACAAGAAAGCGAAAGATTATTGAGGATAGGAGAAAATACACAGTTCAGATCACAATCCAATTCCCTTTGAAAGTCTATCGATTCTGTTGATGCTAGCATTTCAAGCAATCTATTCTAGATCAGCCATCATCTTATAAAATTGAAGAGCAGACTCAAGGGGTAAATGGCCTCCACTTAACTTGGTCTAACCCTTAGCACATTTCACTAACCTTGTTTACAAGTTTTAGATGTACTTGCCAGGAAATTAAGTACATTTTCATTTTTTTATTGATAGCGGTGAAAAGAACTCTCTTTGATCAATCAGATCTCAGGTGACATTGCAATCAATTTAATCAGAATTTTGAACATAATTGAGCCAAACCATTGTGCCCTCTCAGGCTGCATTGATCACAATTCCTTTAAAAGAAAATAATGGCTCAGCAGGTTAACATACAGTAGTGTCTATTTACAATGCACCTGTCAAGTGACTGAAATTTGTAGAGTCTTCTGGCATTTTGGTTAAATTAGCTCCTATTGACCACTTAATCGGGAATTATTGAAAACTGCTCACTGCAAAACATATGGGATCCTCACAACAGTCAGATGGAGCAAACCATCGCATTGTTGGAGCACTGTGTAGGTTAAACCCTATACTTAGCTTTATTTAGAAATAAATTGATGCTTGATTTGAGAAACTGGGATAACAGTAGTGTAGATTAGGAGATGATTTAGCAGAGGTGCATAAAGTAATAAAGGTTTTAGATAGTTTTTCCTGCCTACTTTATTTGGCAGTCTTTTTCTCCACACAGCAATGATCTAGAATGCACTGCCTGAAATGCTGGTGCATCGAGAATCATTAGTAACTTTCAAAAGGGAATTAGCAGAGATTCACACTTATAAACGAATAAATTTCATGGCTATGAAGAAAGCACATCTTTTTTCCCTCCCAAGTGGGACTAAATTGGATAGCTCTTTCCAACAGCTGCAATGTATTTGATAATTGAATAACCCCCTTCAGTGATGTAGGACACTACAATAAAACAAAAATTTTAAACTAATAAGCGCCTTGAAATTCCATTTTTGTTCTTCTCCCAGCCATCCCTAATTTTTCATATTTCTGATAAAATATAATTGACCTGAAACTTGAATTCTGTTCTACTATAAGACACAAGAGGAGAAGTAGGCCATTCAGCCCATCGAGTCTACTCTGCCATTCAATGAGATCATGGTCGATCTGAAAACCCTCAACTCTTCCTTCCTGCCTTGTGCCCACAATCCTTTATTCCCTTACTCAAGAAACATCTTTCAGCCTCGAATATACTTAACACAGCCTCGACAGCCCTCTGAAGTAAAGTATTCCACAGATTCACTATCCTCTGAGAGAAGGAATTCCTCCAAATCTCTATCTTAAATGTGTGACTTTATTCTGATGTTATGGCCTCTGTCCTGGACTCTCCCATAAGAAGAAACAACCTGTCCACCTTTATTCTGTCAAGTCCTCTAAGAACCTGTGCGTTTTATAAGGCTACCTCTGATTCTTCTTTATTCCAGTGAGTACAGGTCAAATCTATACAACCTCTCCACATAAAGCCATTCCTCCACACTTGCTGTCAGCCCAGTGAACATTCTCTGGACTGCCTCCGATGCCAGTATACCTTCCTTAAATAAGAGACCTGAAACTGTTCAAATTTTCCAGCTGTATTCTGGCTTCTGTCTTGTATAATTTTAGCCAACCCTCTCTATGTTTAATAAAACCAAGAACTGCCAATTTTGGAAATCTAAATGAAAGCAGATATTTGCTGGAGAAACTCAGCAGGTCTGGCAGCATCTGTGGAGAGGAAGCAGAGTCAACATTTCAGTTCTGATGAAGGGCCATCCACTACTTCCTCTTTGTCCGTCCTGCTTGTTAACTCCTGAAAGAATTCTAATAAAGTTGTCAGGCATGATTTTCCCTCCATGAAGCCCCTTGCTGCCTCTGCTTAATCACATCATGTAATTCTAAATCTTCTGCTATTACATCCTTTACAATAGATGTTAACATTTTCCCAATAACAGACATTAAGCTAACTGGCCAATAGTTAAAGCATGATTGTCTTCTATTATTAGATAAAGGTTTTACTTTGGCAGCTTTCCAATCCTCTCAGATGTTTCCAGAATCTAAGGATTACTGGAAGACTATTACCAGTGCAAACACAATCACCATAACTACGACTTTTAATATCCAAGGATGCATCCCAAACACTCCAGGAGACTTATCTTGCTACAGACCTATTAGTTTCTCTAGTAGTTTATCTCCAGTAATAGTTATCGTATTTATTTCTTCTCTTCCTTTTGTCCTTTCAATATTTGGTAATTTTGGGATGCAATTTTTGTCTTTTACTGGGATGACTGATACAAAGTATTTATTCAACTCCTCAACCATTTCCTGGTTTCCCATTATTCTCTAAGGGGCCCATGTTTACTCTGACTTCTCCCCTCCTTTTTATGTATTTAAACAACTCCCGAAAGAGGCTACCTGATTTCTTGTACTTCTGTTTCAATTTGCAGAATAGAAGCTGATCAGCGGATGCAGCAGTCAGACTTGATACTGCCGGGTTGAGGGGGGAGGAAATCGGGAACAGCTCTTGCCTTTTCTGGGACTGTACATTGCTTGAACATGAGGCCAGGACTGGGTTGTACTTTAGGGCAAAGCTCCCTGTAGTTGAAGCATTTGCTGATTCTTAGCATCTCCATCTAAATGTGAAGAGCTGGTAAAGGATGTCCTGAAACTATCCCAAAAAGGACCTGATGCATGCAGTAGAGAGAATGAAACAAAATGAAAGTGATAGCTGGGGCAGATATCGGTTGGACTGCAGCATTAAAGCTATTATGAAGCATTTCAATTGCTGTATCACCTGAATATATGGCAATGTGTAATAAAAACAGGTATATATGAAAATGTAAGAGCTCACATGTTGCTGAAATTAATCTCTATCTTCTTTCTGCAGGGTATTTCTTACCTTATTCAAACAGGTTTTGGGCTGTAACCTTTACACCACATTGATAGGATTCTGACATCAAAACCAATAAACTTTATCAGCCTAATAATCCCTTACTCATTATTAGTGATCCTATCAACTGATGGAATACCCTTTCGCCAATGCATCAGCAGAGAAAGCTCCAAGTATGTCAGATGTAAACCATTTAGTCCATTTGCTATATTGTAATCTGAATAACTTTATTTCCCTTTAAAATTGCATTAGAACGTTCTCCATGCAAAAACTCAATTTGAATGCATTTAGTAAAAAAATTGAATCAAAACAGTTATACACTGGTTATGTCATTGGCAGATACAAAACAGGAGTTAAATTTCCAAAACAGCAACATCCCTGTCTGCTCATGAGCTGTGAAGGGCCAGATTAATGAGTCAGGGTGAACATCACATGCAAAGCTCTGCAGTGGATTTTTCTGTTCAAAACACATCACATCAGGATGATAAAAGACCTGACACAGAAAACATTGCCTTAGAAGTAATGGTGATGCCAGCACTGATATTAAAAAGGAAATCGGACAGCAACTTCTGATGATTGTGCGTGTACAGTTAAAGGCAGAACTTAGGAAGCTGCTGTAACTTTGTTGCTCATGCAGAGGATGCATAACAATGGGACTGCACCAACAGATCAACAATAAAATACGGACCTATGTTAAGTTGCTATACCAAGGTGATCTACATCAACAAAACCTAGATATAAATAAGTTGGAGCTTGACCATTTAAGTAATATTTTTGTTGGTGACATAAATCTTATTTACTACTAAATCACCTCTCTGGCACATAAAATTTATTTTTTACTTTCTTCCCTGCTTCTGTTCATCCCACATTTTTTTCACTTTCTACACTGAATTATGGCATTGAGTTACATTTTCTTCACTAATATTTGCTTTATCAATTGTAACGATGCTTCAATCTGATCAAAGAGCCATAACATCTGTAGGTCAGTGCAGTGCTCATCATAAAAGCCAGTCCATTGTTAACAATTTACATCTAATTTACATTGGATGAAAGCAAAATACTGCAGTTGGTGAGGATCTGAAACAAAAACTGAAAATGCTATAGCAACTCAGCAAGTCTGGAACATGTGTAGAGAGGGAAATTGAGTCGACATTTTGAGTCTTCCTTTTTGTTCTGGAGAAGAGTTTTTTCAGATCAAAACAATAACTCTGTTTCTCTCTCCATGGAGGCTGCCACCCCCAAGATTTCCAGCATTTTCAGCTTTACACTGGAATTAGGTTTACAAAATTGAGAAAGTACCATTATAGTTATACACATTGGCAGGTTCGCTGAAAGTATGTCTTGAAAACTGTTTTCCTTCTTAAACTCCTTCCCTCCTCTCCTGCAGCCAATGTCGCTATACAATCAGTTCTCTACAACAGTGGTTTCTCAAATCTTTTTGAGGGATCTGTTTGTAAATGGATTAGCAAACATGGACAACCATCTAAATTATAACGCTATAACTTGTAGTAGGAAACTGCTAAACATAGAGCATGTTTTATTAATCCCTTAAGAAAACAGGTAAAGATATAGTAATTTTCATATCACTCTCAACATTGCTCAATGCACTTTTCCCTCAATGTCCCTCTCTGATAACACTGGTCTGGGCTTGGTATGCCTTTGCAGACAATCCCCTCTATGCCCACCTCTCTTCCAGCACCCACCTGCCAAAAGTCTAGAACTATTGTTCTATATTAATTCACCCCCTCACCCGGACTGGATTTTAAGGGGCTCCAAAACAATAATGACTTTTGATGCTGAATACTGAATCATAGTATCTGAGAGGAAGGAAAATGTCAGTGAAATGTGTCACTGTTACCTGCTTAGAATGAAGGATTGGCCACAACTTTTAATATTTGAAATAAGCTGCTCCAGGTCACTCCAAACAGGAAGCCAATTGCAAATATAGCTCAGCATAAATGCTGATGCATATTCCTGATTCATGAAACCAAAACAACGAGAACAGTTGCACAAAGAGAACAGCTCCACAAACATACCTGAACCGACACTTGGTGTGTAGTTGTGTGTTTTCACTGGCCTGTACATGTTCTTCAGATGTCTGAGTACCAGCTGGCTTCAATTTCCATATATTCCCCAAATGCTTAATCTCCACCCATTTAAAATTTCTTTTTCAACATCAGTCACACTTTTTCTTGTTAAACATGTCTGCGTGTTTTGAAAAAAGAATGTGCCCTGTGCCAAAACACAATGTGTAACTAGAAACAAAGAGCTCTCCCTAATCTGAGTTGAGTGGACGTTGCCAAGAGCAGACAAAATCTTGCTAGAATGGTAAAATGCTACAGATATAGGCAAGGCAGAAATTTAACAAGTGACAGGTAATGCTGCACTTGGAATTCAGTGCAGATAGGGTTCAGGTTCCACATGATAGTACAGCTGGACATACAGTCCGCAAAATCTTAAATCTTTGCTTGTGCTAGATGTTGAGTTGAATTGCAACGGCTATCACTCACCCCATGTATACGGAGATCAGGTCGAAGTAACAAAGATTCTTGTAATCAAGACCTTGCAGAAGATTGAGCTCAAACCTCCAATATTGAAGGTGGTGCCTTCCAATATGAAGCAAGCCATCCCATCACTTCACTGAAATCCATGACTTTGGGCACAACTGAGCACACAAGGAAAACGTATGCATATAATTGATTCTTGACACACAGCTTCATAAACTATGCAGGAGATATATTTCCAAAAGTACTCTATCAAACAAACAGGGTTACAGTATTCCATTGCTGTTTTCCTCAAATTTACTAAATTTGGAGCCAACAACTGGATTGATATTCAAGGGGCAAATAGTTATGCTCCTACTAACATCACACCTGCAGTGTAAATCGTCTCTTTGTTGCCACAAGAGAGGATTGAAAGGTTGGAGAACATGGTGAAGGGGCAAGGGAAAGAGGCAGAAGTGGAAGTCCATGAGTCAAGGTTCAAATCAGAACCAACAGTGTTGAGATGAAGGAGATGAAGTTCCTACAATTTAAAGAACAGCAAATTAAGTTAACATGCCTGAAAGTCAATGGTAGCAAATTCTGGATTTCTCCCAGTATCACAACAAAAAAAGAATAAAAATATAAGGATGTAGAAGGTCAATGCAAGGCTGGGGGGGTGCTGGTGTAGGTGGGAAGGCTTTGATTTCCTGAGACATTGGGACCGCCTCTGCAAACGGAAGGATTGATTCCAAATGGATGGCTTGCAATGGAACTGAGTTGCTACCAAGATCATGGCAAACCAGGTACCTAGTGCTGTAGGGAAGCTTTAACTAATTCAATACGGATTTGGATATAAAAGCTCAGCATTATTACTAGAAACAAGCTGTGTGAGAAAGTTAGCCTTGGAAATGATAGAATTAAGTAGGAGCACAAAGAAGTGAAGTTGGCAATGCTTGAGTGTAAATGCATGGCCAATAAAGTAGATGAACTTCAGGTGTAAAGTAGGAGCAATGAGAGAGACCTCACTTAAAAGAGAAGATGATTAATGGCTCCATAATATTCTGGGAAACAAGGCAGTCAGTAAAGATGGAGAAATAGCAAAGATGGAGGAGGTAGAAAAGGCAGTAATAGTGAAAACTTTGATCAAGGAAAAAAATCTTATAATACTACAATGAGAGAATGCCTTTAAAGGTCAAAGTCAGAATCTATTTGGTTGAAGATAAGTAACAATAAGCTATTACACTACTTGGTGTACTTTTAAACTACTAAATAATGAGAAGGTAAAAGAGTAAACTTGCAAACAAATGAATGGAAAATGCAGGAATTGTAGAATGGTGCTTGAGGAACATTTTCTTTTATCTCAACATTGAATGAGATAGGGATTGTGCTAAGGCCTCAGGAGGGGTGGAATTTCTGGTTTGTTCAGGAGAACTTTCCTGTTTCCTGTCCAACAAGGATCTAGACCTAGTGAAAGAGATAGACAATCAGCCATGATCATATTAAATGCTGGAGCAGGCACAAAGGGGTGAAGGCCTACTTCCCTTTTCTATGAACAAGGAAACTTCAGGCAGAAATGTGATAGAACAATGGGCAGTCTTTAAACTGGAAGTGCTTGGGTCAAGTCAAGGTTCATTCCCACAATGGTGAGGAGGAGGAGGAGGAGGACAAGCTCTCTGGATGACAAAGGAGTGAAAATTAGAAGGTAGAATAAAGCAGAAGGGCAAATGACAGACAACAACTTGGTAACAGAAGGGAGATTCAGCCTGAATATAAAAGTACAGAAGGTAAGAGATAAAGGAAATAGGAGGGGAAAGAGACAATCCAAGAATAGATTGTTGGTTATGCAAAGATCTTCTTTAAACAAGTAACAGTGAGGGTGGTATTCTCAGCATTGGTATGGTTAATTAGGCACCAAGGTAAAGATCGAGAGGTGGAGGCTGACAATATGGCCGAGATGCTAAATACATACTTTGCATTGCTGCTCGCCATGGGAAAGGACTTTCTGAAAACTATGGCAAACGGGGAAGGTTGGATGAGACAGAAATAATGTGGCGGATCAAGGAAGGCTATCTGTATTCAAAAGTACAGAAGTTACCTAGCCAAAGACTTTGCAGCTTGAATTCAAAAGGGAAGGAGGACAACATCTGGCAAGGTGACGACAGTCTGTTTAATGTTAGTGGCTGGTAAACTTCCAGGAACAATGATCTGGAACAAAATTAACAGCCGCTGGAAGAACCATGGTAATAAATGCACAAATTTGTTACGCAACTATTAAATTTGACAAATGATTACATTTCTGGATGAGATGACAGTGAGACTAACTGGACTACTCTTTGAAACAGCTAATACAAATTCGATGGGTTGAATAGTCCTCTCTCTGTGTCTGCTGTCTACAAGTCAAGGGACTAAATATTCCAGTCACCATCACTAAACTTGGTTCAGGTGCTCAAGATTTGAAGAGTAGCTGTGCACAGGGAGGTGCATGGCAATCATACAGTTAAACTGCTTCAAACTGGTTATGCCAAGGAATAAAGAAATTGAAACAATACCTTGAGGTTAGGAAAAAAGAAGAAAAGATCTCGCCCCCAAGGCAAGGTTAACGACTAGGATCTGCTCCAGACCGCTGAAAGAAAGAAAATGGCATCATCTCATATAACAAGATGAAGAGGATATGAATGAATGATACAGTGTTAATAGGTGATTTCAACCAATGCAGTATAAATAGGAATTGCCCAATGGAAATGAAAACAGAACATTGTCAGCAAATATGAAAGAAGACTGCTTCTTGGCACAAAATCTTACTTCCAATAAGCAGAATAACCATCTCGACATGGTTATTACAAGTCATCATTGCAAAAATGTACAGAGGACCAGAAAACATTAAACTTTGAGATTGCTTGGCAATTGGTTCCAGTAAGAACAAGCACAGGAACACCATTTTATAGAAGAATGGTGCAGAACAACGAACTAGATAAATTAATTTGACTATACCACTAAGAAATAGTTGGATTAAAGAAAGCAATAAAAACTTATATAAAGATCATAATAAAAATGCAAACCTAAGTTATATCCAAGAATAAGATACGCAAGCCAAATAAGCAATTACTCAAATACAGGAATACAGCTAAAATCGAAACATGAAAACACCAATTTATACCATAAACAAAATCAGAAATTGCTTTAAAAATTCAGCAAGTCTAGTGGAATTTGTAGAAAGAAAATGTGAAAGAGAAACTTTATAGGAAGGATATCATTAAGCTGGAAAAGTTTCAGAAGAGATTCAGCAGGATATTGCTGGGAATGGAGGATTTGAATTATAAGGAGAGACTGCATACACTGGGACTTTATTCAGTGGAGCATAGCAGGTTGAGGGGGTGACCTTATAGGTGTTTACAAAATAATGAGGGGTTTGGATAACATGAATGACAAGTGTCTTTTCCCGAGAGTGGAGGATTTCAAGACGAGGGAGCATATTTTTAGGGTGAGAGGAGAAAAATCTTTGGAGCAGCAGCAGCTCTAGTCACATTGTTGCTATAGCATGAGACTTGGCTGGGTAGTCCAAAGCAACCACATGGCATCAAATGTCTGGTGCTTGAGGAATTATTTTCAGTTCTGAGCTAATGAGTTTGAATGCATTACAGAGGGAGGAAGTTGCCTGGATACTGAACGCCAGGTGGTAGTCACATTCCTGAAGTTCTTCTAACTTGGTCCATGATCAGAGACAGGAGCATTTGGTTGCGAGTAAAGCAGATATGGCAACTCTGAGGTAACAATGGAGCAGCCTTTCTGTCTCCACAGTAACTAAGCCTACCACGTTTGTTGTCAAACAGAATTCGGAGCACGTCACATGATCCTCATTCACTACTCCATTTAATCCTAGTTTAAACAAATGGCTTCAAAGTACAAGTTATAATCTTCATATTTGTAATATTTCTCAATGCCTTTGAGGGTATTAAGATAAAGCCAACTGAGGAATGTCATATTAATATGGTTTATTTCAGAGACTCTCTAGGAAGGCTTAACATAAATTCTTCTAAATACACTGAAAGGTTTGGGAACCCAGAGTAAAATGCTGGACTGGATAAGAAGCTGGTAAATTAAATAAAATGCAAAGTAGCATCAGACCTGGAAAGAGAGAGGATATGGTAAAGTTAGATCATGAGATTTCTACTGAAGTTATGAAAATTTTTTAGTTTCATAATAATATAAAACAGGGAGCTTGAAAATGTTTTTAGACTCAGAGATGTACAGCATGGAAACAGACCCTTCGGTCCAACCTGTCCATGATGACCAGATATCCCAACCCAATCTAGTCCCACCTGCCAGCACCTGGCCCATATCCTCTCAAACCCTTCTTATTAATTTACCCATCCAAATGCCTCTTAAATGTTGCAATTGTATCAGCCTCCACCACATCCTCTGGCAGCTCATTCCACACACGTATCACCCTCTGCTCTTTTATACCTTTCCTCTCTCACCCTAAACCTATGCCCTCTAGTTCTGGACTCCCCGACCCCAGGGAAAAGACTTTGTCTATTTACCCTATCTATGCCCCTCATAATTTTGTAAACCTCCATAAGGTCACCCCTCAGCCTCCGACGCTCAGAACCTGCACTCCAAGGTCCCTTTGTTCAGCACACTCCCTAGGACCTTACCATTAAATGTATAAGTCCTGCAAAGATTTGCTTTCCAAAATGCAGCACCTCGCATTTATCTGAATTAAACTCCATCTGGCTCTCCTCAGCCCATTGGCCCATCTGATCCAGATCCTGTTGTAATCTGAGGTAACCCTCTTCGCTGTCCATTACACCTCCAATTTTGGTGTCATCTGCAAACTTACTAACTATACCTCTTTTGCTCGCATCCAAATCATTTATGTAAATGACAAAAACTAGAGGACCCAGCACCGATCCTTGTGGCACTCCACTGGTCACAGGCCTCCAGTCTGAAAAACAACCCTCCACCACCATCCTCTGTCGTCTACCTTCGAGCCAGTGCTGTATCCAAATGGCTAGTTCTCCCTGTATTCCATGAGATCTAACCTTGATAATCAGTCTCCCATGGGGAACCTTGTCGAACGCCTTACTGAAGTCCATATAGATCATATCTACTGCTCTGCCCTCATCAATCCTCTTTGTTACTTTTTCACAAAACTCAATCAAGTTTGTGAGACATGATTTCACATGCACAAAGCCATGTTGACTATCCCTAATCAGTTCTTGCCTTTCCAAATACATGTACATCCTGTCCCTCAGGATTCCCTCCAACAACTTGTCCACCACCGAGGTCAGGCTCACCGGTCTATAGTTCCCTGGCTTGTATTTACCGCCTTTCTTAAACGGTAGCACCACGTTTGCCAACCTCCAATCTTCTGGCACCGCACCTGTGACTATCGATGATACAAATTGTTTTAAGATGCATTTAGAAATTCTGTTCCAACATTTTTGTTAGATTAAATTGGAGCAGTGATGTATATTATTCCTCATCTATGTGTGTTTTGACTTTGCAGGATGGTGCATTACCCATTTTTAGTCTAGCACACAATGAGCTGCTTCTTAAGTGCACAATAATTGTGTATGAAATGTACATTCTACGGCTGCCAGAGGATGTGGTGGAGGCTGATACAATTGCAACATTTAAGAAGCATTTGGATGGGTAAATTAATAAGAAGGGTTTGAGAGGATATGGGCCAGGTGCTGGCAGGTGGGACTAGATTGGGTTGGGATATCTGGTCAGCATGGACAGGTTGGACTGAAGGGTCTGTTTCCATGCTGCACATCTCTATGAGTCTAAAAACATTTTCAAGCTCTCTGATTTATATTATTATGAAACTAAAAATAATTGAAGAAAAAAAAATCACTGTTTAGGATCCTCTGTGCTTTCAGACAATGCAATACTTTGACTCTTTATTCAGTACGAAATGCTACAACTGCTGGCCAGGGCTCAATCAATTTATGTTGTCCACCTTTGTTGCTTATGTCCCCAATAAAATCTTTAATCTCTCCTACAATGGTTTATCTCCTTGGTACAAAATCCATTCCTGTTCCTTTACGTTTTGGGATGGGGTTGGGAGAAGAGATAAAACTTGTAAATACCTGGCAGATACCTCCTCTGTCTTTACATCTAGCTGAATCTCACTGTCTGTCTTCAATTCCCTCAACCAAAACTACTCTCAAATCTGGCAGAATTCTGGAGAGAGAAAATGATTCCCAGCTTCTTTGGTCCACTGTTGATCATCTTTTTTCAGATTCTCTCCCCTGCTTTCTCTTCCCCGCTCTTGAATCCTTTACTTCAATAAATGTGAAAAGATCAAAGTCAGGACACAAAGATGCAAACCACTATGCTGTTTAATAAGCAAAATAAATCTCCCAAAAGACATCGTCTGCCCTAATTCTGAATTCACACTTTTCTCAATTTGTTGACTATCCAACCTCGCACCTTCTCTAAGCTCAATTTTCCATGAAGTTCACTTATTGATGCCTTCATTCCTTTCCTATTAACTTTCTGCTCATTCAATTTCCCTCCCTTACAATTATACTCCCGGACATTAAAATAAACCCCAATTTCCCAGGCACTGATCCTCTGCATTTTCAAAATTGCACTCATCACCACCACCCTTTCAAGAAATTCACCTATGATCCTTCAGTTATTAGTTTATGGCCCAACCTCCAACTCTTTGTTTTCCAAGTCCTTGTTCACGTTTGCTTCCAGCTACAAGTTCCAAGATGAATTTCCTCAATCAGCTTTCTGTCCCATCACTGGAACATCCCAAATCAAAGGCACACAAGACAAACTAAATAGGTGATCTTGATAAACCTTTGCCCCTCAATCCCCAGTATCGGTGAACTTTAATAATATTGACCATACCACCAACCCATTTAGATTATTATTCCATTTAATGAAGCTTCCACTTTGACTTTTTCTTTTTAATTCATTCACAGGATGTGCGTGTTGCTGGCTGGGCCATCATTTATTGCTCATCCTTAATTGCCTATAGGGCAGTTAAGAGTCAACCACATTGCGATGAGTCTGGACTCACAAGGAGGCCAGACCAGTTAAAGACAGCAGTTTCCTTCCTGAACAGACACTGGTGCCCCGGATGGGTTTTTCTGACAGTCATCAATGGTTTCACAATCATCACTACAGTCTTAATTCCAGGTTTTTTCGAATTCAAATTCCACATCTGCCACAGTAGAATTTGAACCCAGAACCCCAGAACATTACGCAGTCGCTAGATTAATAGCCTCATGATAATAGTACTAGACCTTGCCACCCATCTAATCACAGCCCAAATGTCTCCAGCAATGGTTTCGTTTTTATTCCTGCATCATGAGCTCTGATGTCCCCCAATGAATTAATCCGTGCTCCCACCTCTTAGTCTGCCACGTTATTCCATGATGATAGATTCTGCTTTCACATGATCTTCTTTCACATGTATATTAATGAGGGTATGCTCTAAATGTCTACCACCTGACTCGACCTCTCCATTTCTTTGCTTGGCAGGTTGTTTGTGCAAAGTTGTTTGGGATCATCAATGGCCCCGTCAGAAATGCTACACTCTCACCATCAGTTCATTCTTCCTCCCTCATCATGGTCTCAAATTGAATCAGACTCTTTGAAACCACAGCTTGACCTTCAACCCTGACGTGACATCGATCGTTCCACCCTTGTCTCAGTCCAACTGCTACTGAAACCATCATGAGCGAGAGGGAAAATTGTGGGACTTTTATATTAAGCACACATACAATGCTGGCTTTATGTTCTGCTAACAGCACTGTGAACATGGATGTAGGTTTGCTCGCTGAGCTGGAAGGTTCCACATGAAAGAAAGGTGGCCAAAGAAGAGGCCCATTGGAAGTACTCATAACTTATAGGAAGTTAATCTTGCTGCCATTTTCAAAAACTTTTTCTAAGTGCATCCATCCATTTAGGAGAAACAAACAATACACAGTATTCCAGATGTTTTCACCTGGTTCAACAAAATTAAAGTAACTTGCTTATACTTATGCTATTGGATTCCCTTGGTAGGGCAGCACGGTGACTCAGTGGTTAGCACTGCTGCCTCACAGCGCCAGGGACCCAGGTTTGACTCCATTCTCGGGTGACTGTCTGTGCGGAGTTTGCACATTTTCCCAGTGTCTGCATGGGTTTGCTCTGGGTATTCCAGTTTCCTCCCACAGTCCAAAAATGCACAGGTTAGGTGGTCTGGTCATGCTAAATTGACCATAGTGTCTGGGGACATGGAGGCTAGGTGAATTAGCCATGGGAAATGCAAAGTTACAGGGATTGGGTCTGGGTGGGATGTTGTTCAGAGGATTAGTATGGACTCAATGGGCTGAATGGCCTGCTTCCACACATTAAGGATTCTATGATATTAATACTGGGTCCTCATGAATTGTGGTGATGAAGTTTCCAAAGAGTTAACAGTCATGTGCAAAATCAATTTCTTTCATGCCTTCACTAATGAAAACCTCTGCACTGTGCGCTCCTAATGTACCTTACATTTACCTAGGCTACAATACATCTGCCTTTCAACATCACGTGCTTATTGCTTGATGACAGTGTTTAATGCCTTCATGAAATAATCAGGATATTACACGCAAATTCCCGTCAGCACTGAATGTTAATCTCCCAGCCAAATGAAGATACTTGGAGCCATTAAAGAGAGCTGGGTGAGTTGTCAGGCCAAAGTGTCTGTAAAAGCACCCTTGTTTGTTGTTTATATTACATAAATGTTTTCCAAATAAAATTATAAAACAGCAGGCTATCAGATTACTGGAATTATAATAATTACTGCCTCCCAGTTTTTCCATTCATCACACCACCTGCTTCTTATTAGTGAACTAGATTATGATGCCGTTCACCATTACATCTGGAAGTCTTAATCCTCCCTCACAGACTCGTGCAGGAATTCATTAATGCACCTTCAAGCACATGACATTCACCCAATGGGATTTGGAGAACACAACAGAAGTATTTCCTATGTTGCTTCTACCAGCAGATATTAAGATGGGCAAGCACACAATTGCCATGCACAGTGCTGCTAACAGAACAGCAATATTTAAGTCTGCAACCATCTGAAACAGTACAACATGATCTGCACTTCAAAACCACTGCAAGTATCTATTATTCACACCAGTCTGCTTGAAACACTGTACATACAAACAAAAGAAAAGAAGCCAGGCAGACTTGAGGAACAGATGGGAAACAGATTGAAAATTCAATGAGAACATCAGAGGAAGTATGACTCACTCATAACAGAAACAAAATAACCCTTTAACTTTTATTTAATGGGCTTGGGCTTTAAACTAATCATTCAGGAGTGGGTTCAGTTGCATGGAAAATTATAGAAAAAGTTAAAGGGCAGAGTGGAGGAGCCTAGCAGAGGTTATTAAAGTTTCCAGAACAAGTAACTTGATAGAAAATATGGAAAGGGTCAGGAATCTAACTTCAGGCACACCAGTTAAGACAACAACTATGAGAAGGGGGATAATTGACACAGGACTTCAATGCATACAGTACATGAAACAAGGTAATTCAGCTTGTAATACTGATCGGAATTGATGTTGATGCAGTGGGTATCACAGAGACATGGCTGAAAGGGAATCTGAGTTGGATATCTAAGGATACGTGTCCTATTGAAAGGACAGGCAGGTGGGCAGGGCTACCTTGTTAGAATTAAATGAAATTAAATCAAGAACAAGAATTGATATAGAGTCAGAAGGTGCAGAATCTGGGTAGAATTAAGGAGCTGCAAAGGAAAAAGGGCCCTGCTGCAAGTTCTGTACAGGCCTCCCGGCAGTAACTGGGATGTGGGGAAGAAAATAAACCAGGAGACAGAAAAGGCATGTAAGAAAAGCCCTATTACGGTAATCGTGGGGGTGAGTAATCATGGGGACCTTCAATACGTAAGTGGGCTGGGAAAGACAGTCTCAAGAATGTGAATTTGTGGAATGTCAACAAAACTTTTTTTTGAAGCAGCTTGTGATACAGCCCACTAGTGAACACAAAATTCTGGATTTGGTGATGTGTAATGAGGCAGACTTGATTAGGAAGCTTAAGGTGAAGGAACCCCTAGGGGGCAGTTACCATAATATGATAGAATTCACCCGGTAGTTTGAGAGGGAGAAGCTGGAATCAGATGGAACGGTATTACAATTGAGAAAAGGTAACCACAAAGGCACGAGGGAGGAGAAGGTCAGAGTTGATTAGAAGGGAAATCTAACAGGGAAGATGTCGGAGCAGCAATGGCAGGAGTTTCTGGGGATAATTCATGAGGCACAGCAGATTCATCACAAGGAAGAAGAAACGTATTAAAGGGAGGACGAGGCAACCATTGCTGACAAGGGAAGTCAGGGACAGCATAAAAGCAAAAGAAAAAGCATACAATGTAGTGAAGATCAGTGGGAAGCTAGAGGATTGGGAAGCCTTTAAAAACAAACAGAGGATAACTTAAAAAAAACAATAAGCGAGGACAAGATGAAATTTGAAATTTGAAATTAAGCTAGCTAATAATATAAAAGAAGATTGCAAGAGTTTTAAGGGAGAGGCGAGACTGGACACTGGAAAATGAGGCTGGAGTAGTAGCAATGGGCAACAAAGAAATGGTGGAGGAATTGAAGAGGTACTTTGCATCAGTTTTCACAATGGAAGACACCAACAGAATACCAGAACTTCAGGATAGTCGGGGCAGAGGTGAGTGCAGTGGCCACAATGAGAAAGTGCTCAGGAAGTCTACATCCCAGAGGTCTGAAGGAGATAGCTGAGGAGATTGTAGAGACATTGGCGTTGATCTTTCAGGGATCACTGGAGTCAGGTAGCATCCTAGAGGACTGCAAAATGGCTATTGTAATTCTGATGAAGAGTCATCGCGACTTGAAACATTAGCTTGTTTTCCCTTCGTGGATGCAGCTTGACCCACTGTGATCACCAGCACTTGTGTCTTCAGTGGCTAAAGTAACACCCTGTTTGAGAAGGAAGGGAGGCAGAAGACAGGAAATTATGGGCAGGTTAGCCTGACCTTGGTCACTGGTAAGATTTGGAATCAATTATTAAAGATGACATTGCAGAGTACCTTGAAGTGTGTAGTAAACTGGGATGGAGTCAGCATGGCTTCATCAAGGGGAGGTTATGCCTGACAAATCTGTAGAATTCTTTGGGGAGATAATAAACTAGTTAGACAAAGGAGAGCCAGTGGATGCGATCTATATGGATTTCCAGAAGGCCTTTGACAAGATGCCACACAGGAGGCTGCGAAATAAGATAACCACCCATTGTTATTGGCATGAGAACAGGATTGGCCGACTGGCAGAAGGCAGAGAGCGGGGTTAAAGAGGTCTTTTTCAGGATGGCAGCCAGTGACGGGAGGAGTTCCACAGGGGTCAGTGCAGGGACCACAACTATTTATGTTAAATATTAACAATCTGGATGAAGGAAGTGAGGACATTGTTGGTAAGTTTGCAGACGAAAAAGATAGATGGACAGACAGGTAGTAATGGTGAGCAGGGAGGCTACAGAAGGACTGGCTAGGAGAGTGGGCAAAGGAGTGACAGATGGAATACAATGCGGAAAGTGTGAGGTTATGCACTTTGATAGGAAGAACACAGGAACATACTATTTTCTAAATGGGGAAAGGCTTCAGAAATCTGAAATAGTGGTTCTTCAGAGTCCTAGTTCAGGATTCTCTTGAGGATAACATGCAGGTTCAGTTGATGTTAGAAAGGCAAATGCAATGATAACACTAATTTCAAGAGGGCTAGAATACAAGTGCAGAGATGTACTACTGAGGTTCTGGTCAGACCGCATTTGGAATACTGTGAACAGTTTTCGGCCTTGAATCTAAGGGAGGATACGCTGGCATTGGAGGGGGCCCAGAGGTAGTTTACAAGAGTTATCCCAGAGATGAAGGGCTTGTCATTTGAGAAGTGGTTAGATGATAGGACAGATGTTGAGTGGATGTTTCACCTTCTGGGAGAATCTAGAACTGGGAGGCATACTTTCCAACTAAGGGGTCTTCCATTTAAGATGGAGATAAAGAGGAATTTCTTCCAAGAGGGTTGTCAATACTTAGGATTCTCTACTTGAGATGCCCCATGGAGACTGGTTCATATTCAAGATTGAATTAAACAGATTACTGACTGACTAGGAAGTTCCATTTCTCCTGTTCTTTCTACCTTTATGGTAATGCAGCGCTGCTGAGTGACGTGACTCAGACTTTCACCAAAGTCTATAAGAGGGAGGGGTTTGTTGTTTTTAGACTGACGGCTGGTCCAGAACTTCATAAAGGCTCAGGTTTTGACCTCCAGGACTGTGCATTCTTTATAGTGTCAGATAGGGTCAGCCCTTGAAGCATGGTCAGCCCTTAGCCCAAGGGGGGAGGTTCAGAAATAAGTGCTTTTTGTGTAAACAATGGCATTGCAGACAAAGAAACTATTACCAGCAGATTGACTAGAAACAGTGCACACAGAAAATCACAGAAAACTAGTGCGCAGCTACAGTAGACAATAGGGAAGAAAATTACCATATATACTCACATAAAGGTCAAGTTTTAAAGACCATTTTTGAGCTGAAGTTAGGGGGTTGACTTATACATGAGGTATCGTTTTCGACGAGATGAAATTCATGCTTGGCATGAGTCAAAATATAGACTAGCAAGAGCCAGATCTTTATATAAATAATAAGCAATAATATCTTGGATATAGCAAGCTTGTACAAAGTGCAAAAACAATTATAATACTTTCATACTATGTAGGTAATATCATGTGTGGTTGAGTATAGGACACATGGTGAAGAAAAAGGTTTGTACTCAAGTCTTGATCGTCATTTGCATTTCATTTTCGAGTAGCAAGAAGTTTTTAAGTACTAGTGACAGAAAGACAATCACAAACAAGTCAACATCCATATGGTCATTTAAAACAGGAAACCTACCTTCCAGGCAGCCGCCCCCCCCAGTCCCTGCAAGTTCCCTGTAATATGTTCTCTCCACGGTAAACTGCAGGTAACTGAAACCGCAGAAACTAACTCCACAGATTACAGTAATTCTGAAAATGGAGTGGAGCGTGACGGTTGGCAAACTGGAAGACTCAGAACGGAGAGGTACAGCCATCAGACTGGAAAGCTGGAGTGCAGCGTAACAGGCAGACACACAGATTTTTTAAATGTTGATCTGTAACTGAAGAACTAGGGTCAACTTATAAACAAGGTCTATGGAAAATACAAGACCTTTTGGCCAAAAATAAGGGGCCAAATTATACATGAGATCTACCTATATACGAGTATACACGTTAAGTTTTGGTATTTATTGCTAAAGGAAAAGCGCATACATATAGGGAAATGTTGCTTCAACTGTACAAGGCATTACAGAGACTGAACCTGGAGTACTGCAGACAGTTTTGGTACCGTTACTTGTAGTTGCTTTGGATGCAATTCAGAGGAGGTTCACTTGACTGATTCCAGAGGTGGAGGGGCTTGTCTTATGAACAACAATTCAGCAGTTTAGGCCTATGCATTCTGGAATTTAAAAGAATAACAGGAGATTTAATTGAGGCATATAGGATGCTAAACAGGATTGCAAAGGCAAATATTTCCTCATTTGAGGTCATCCCAAATAAGCGGTCAAAGTTCGAAGATAAATGTCAGCAGGTTTTAAACAGAGACGAAGAAAAATTACCTCTCTCAAAGGTCGTGAATCTGTGGCTGTGTGATGGATGCTGAGACATTGAGTAAATTTGAGGAGATAGACAGGTTATTAATTAGTAATGGGTGAAGGTTTATGGAGAGCGGGTAGGAACGTGAACTTGAGGTTGAGATGAGATCAGCCATGAGCAGGCTCGTGGGACTGAATTACTTACTCCTGAGCCTAGCTCTTACATAACATATATTTAACTCTGCAGCCAACTAAATGTACTTTAAATACCCAGCTCACGTAACATATTTATCGAGCTGACCAAAGTCTAGAAATACACACTTCTAACTACAAGCCTCCTATTCAAACTTACACAAAGACTCTGATCCAAGTATAAGAATTTTCTCTTGTGGATACTTACCACCACTTCCTGGATTTTTAAGTCCACACTTCAGTTTGTCAACAGAGAATAGCAATCTTGTGTGCGAAACAGCAAGTACCATTTCTTTTCTTGCTTGCATTTTGTAACAAAAGTTTCTAAACATAATGTAATACATCCCCTGTTCCACATCTATCAGTTTCCTATTTACCCTGTCAGCATACTGCCTTAATATTTTAATTGGCATGGTGACTCAGTGGCTACCTCACAGCGCCAGGGACCCAAGGTTTGATTCCAGCCTCGGGGGACTGTCGGTGTGGAGTTTGCGCATTCTCCCTGTGTCTCCATGGGTTTCCTCCGGGTGCTCTGGTTTCCTCCCACAATTCAAAGATGTGCAGGTTAAGTGAATTGTTCATGCTAAATTGCCCATAGCGTTCAGGGATGCGTAGGTTAGGTGCATTAGTCAGGGGTAAATGTAGAGTGATAAGGGAATGGATCTGGGTGGGATACTCTTTGGAGGGTTGATGTGGTCTTGCTGGGCCAAAGGGCCTGTTTCTACACATTAGGGATTCTATGATTCTACTGCCCAAGAATTGTGTGAGAAACGTACAAATTATAGTGTGCAAAAATGTACAAGTTAAACATTGCAATAATTGTGATATAAACTTGTTTAAGTATAGGTCCATAATGTTTGAAACGATGAATAGTTGTTTTCTACACAAAAACACTGACAATACCTTGATTTCATTTCAGTGAGGGATGAAATTCCACTAACACACTAGCAAGTTACAGTAAACAGCCACAAAGCCTCATTAGGCCAGCCTGACCAATCAGCAAGGTTAAAGCACAGCCGACTGCTGGAATCTTGAGCCTGCTGTTAACGGAGATGTCCAAATGCTTCCCTTGTTCTTTCACTGACAAGCCTTGTGGGCCAGCTACTGCAAAGCAAGCTGTGAAATGTAGCTGCATGCATGCCTCATTGAGGAAAAAGGTACTCAAGGAACTGTCTTTTCAGTTGAGTGAGATGTTATTGATGCCACCCTGATACAGTTATGCAGTGACAGTTCATTCACTGGCAGCAACTCCTGTATGCTTTGAAAAATTGTAGACTTGCTATCAATGGCTCAGTTTCGGCTTGGAGTCTAAAGATGACTGCACTCAGTAATTGAACTCTTAGGTGTATCTCACAGGGAGGGAATGTGTCTAATCATTAATCCAGTCACGTGAGCCAGACGTTGAAAGTGGGAATGGCGGCCTGCAAAGAATAATTTGACCTCAGAGTGCAGTTCAAAGTAATGCACGAATGGTTCACTCAACACGTTCTACAGGCTCAGCCTGGCAGTTATGCCCTTCAGGAGTTGGCCAGATGGTCAGCAGAAACGACACCAAGCCAGCCTCTGGCACAGACATTGATGTCATTGCTTGTCACCTGAGGAGCAGTTGAGGACTGAGTCTGTATTTGGTGGGGCTTAGAATGAAAGGGTGGAGCAGTATCTGATTGAAATTTACAGAATACAGAAAGGCCTGGATACAACAGGTGTGGATGAGAAGGTGCTTCCACCAACGGGAAATTCTAGAACCCAAACGCACAGCCTCGGGGTAAAAGGTTGAGCCTTTAGAACTGAGATGAGGAGGAATTTCTTCAGTCAGAGGGTGGTTAATCTGTGGAACTCACTGCCAACTAAGGCTATGAAAGCCAAGTCATTGAATGTGTTTAAGAGTGAGAGAGATAGATTCTTGATTAGTAAGGGGATCAAAGGTTACAGAGAGAAGGCAGGAGAATGAGGTTAAGAAATATATAAGCCATGATTGAATGGTGGAGCAGACTTGAATGGCCTAATTCTTCACTAATATCTTTTGTCTTATGTCCACACCATAATACATTCTGAGCCTTCGCTAGCTTCAATATTTCTTCCAAGTGATGCTCAAAATGGAGCAGTACTTCTTTAACAGCTGAGTGAAGGCCATCGATGGTCATCAGCAAGAGATTTCCTTAACCATACTTGAGACTTCAAGGGGTCCAGAGTCAATGCTGAAGACTCCTAGAATCGTTGTCTTCTGAGCGTATATCACTGTTGACCTACCTGTGGTGAGCCTTTTCTGCTGGTGGAACACTAAATACCCACGGATGGTGCCTGGGAAGTTTGGAACTTGGCTGGAGGCCACAGTTCTATGAATATGTGACAAGGTGTTAAAAACATACGAAAAGAGTAGGCCATCCATTGAACCTACCCCTTTATTCATTTCAATCATGGCTCACCTTCAATGTCACATTCCCATAATATCTCCATATCTCTTAATTCATTAGTTTCAAAAAAACCTTACGATTTCTATCTTGAACATGCTCAATGATTGAGCTGTCACAACTTTTTACAGCAGAGAATCTGAGCCATGAAATTCCTTCTCAAGACTAGAGGTTTCATTGGAGACTTACCAGATTAATCCCCGGGATGATATTCCTGTTTTATGAGGAAACATTTAGGAAACTATGCCTGTATTCCCTAGATTTTCAAAGAATGAGAGGTGATCATTTTGCTCTCTGGTTTCAGAGTTACTAGCCAAGAGAAACATCCTAGCTCCATCTAACCCATCATACCTGATAGGAATTATATAATTGATGGCTGAACTGGTCCTCACCCTCAACAACCTCTCCTTCTAATCCTCCCACTTCCTGCAAACCAAAGGAATAGCCATTGGCACCCACATGGGACCAAGCTATGCCTGCCTCTTTGTCGGATACATGGAACAATCCATCTTCCGCAGTTTCATTGGCACCAAACCCCACCTGTTCCTCGGTTACATCAATGATTGGATCTGCGCCGCCTCGTGCTCCCACGAGGATGTTGAACAGTTCATCAACTTTACCAACACCTTCCATCCGATCTTAAATTCATCTGGACCATCTCAGACACCTCCCTCCACTTCCTGGACCTCTCCATCACCATCACTGGCGACCGACTAACCACAGACATCTACTATAAGCCCACTGATTCCCACAGCTACCTAGACTTCACCTCCTCCCACCCTACCTCCTGTAAAAACGCCATCCCTTATTCCCAATTCCTCTGCATCTGTTCCCAAGATGACCAATTCCACCTCAGAAAGTTCCAGAAGGTCTACTTCTTCCATGATCGCAACTTCCCTTCCCACATGGTTGACGATGCCATCTAGTGCATCTCCTTCACTTTGTGCACCATCACCCTTGAACCCCACCCCTCCCAACACAACAGGACAGAACACCCCTGGTCCTCACCTTCCACCCCACCAACTTCCGCATAAATTGCATTATCCTCCGCCACTTCCGCCACCTCCAAACGGGCCCCAGCACCAAAGATATATTTCCCTCCCTATCAGCATTCCAGAGAGACCATTCTCTCTGCGACTCTTTCGTCAGGTCCACGCCCTCCCCACCAGCCCACACCCCACATCTGTTAGAAATTTACCTGTTCCTCTACTGCATCCATTGCACTCAGTGTGGTCTCCTCTACATCGGGGAGACAGGACGCCTCCTTGAGGAGCATTTCAGAGAACATCTCTGGGAAACCCACACCCACCAACCTCACTAACCTGTGGCTGAACACTTCAACTCCCCCTCCCACTCTATCAAGCACATGCAGATCCTGGGCCTCTTCCACCACCAAACCATTACCACTCGACGCCTCATATTTCGCCTTGGGACCCTGCAACTACACAGGATAAGTGTGGATTTCAACAACCTCCTCATTTCCCCTCCCCCTACATTATCCCAGTCCCAAGCCTCCAACTCGGCACCATCCTCCAGACCTGTCCATCACTCCCCCCTCTGACTTATCACCTTCTCCTTCACCTTCATCCACTTATCCCTCTCTCAGCTACCTTCCTGCAAACCCCAATCCCCTCCCATTTATCTCTCAGTCCCGTCCAACAAGCTTCAGTCCTGATGAAGGGCTTATACCCGGAACACCGATTCTCCTGCTCCTCAGATGCTGCCTGACCTGTTGTGCTTTTGCAACACCACACTCTCAACTCGAGACTTTTCTCATGCCTGGCGTTCCAATCAACGCCAGATGGACCACTGTGGCTTTATTCTTCTCAGATGTTTTCATTGTGGTTTGACATAACTACTAGCTAGTTGGCCCATTTTAGAAACCAATTAAGGATCAGCCACATTGCTAAATATAGACCAACCAGATAAGGATGGCAGATTCCCTGCTATAAAGGACATTGGAGGATTAGATGTGTGATTACAATAACTCGAGTTTTCATGGGTATTATTATTGATTAAAACTTCTTATTCCAAAATTCATTTAAATAACTAAATTTATAGAATTAAATTTAAATTCCTCAGTTGCTATGTTGCGATTTAAAGTTAGGTTATTCAAAGCCTCTACATTGCTACTTCAATAACATAACAACTACACAATCTACCTGCGTTTATTTGCATACAACACGATCTCAGAAAACGTGCAACAAGAGCCATAAAGTCTCGTTTCATTCATGCTGCTTAGAGATAAATTTTGACAGGATTATGAGGAAGAACATTGTTGATTTTCAAATAGTGCCATGGATCGTCTCCTGTCAGCTGGGAGGGCAAACAAACAGTGGCTTGGTTTGACACCTCATTCTAAACCCAACATAGGTTTGTCAGTCTAGATCTGATACTCAGTCCCTGCAATGGAACTTAAATCCACAATTCTCTGATGTGTGAATGACAGAATTGCGCACTGCACAACAGTTTGCATGCTGGAGAATGAAAAATTCCAGGGGAGCAACGCAATAGTCAAATCTAGAAATAACAAAAGTTTGAAAGTGAGAAATGGACTGTGGTAGGTGGGAAAATCTACAATATAGGGAAGTGGAAGTATGTGGAAAGCAGTGGCACGGTAGTAATGACACTAGACTATAAATCCAGAGGCAAAGTGAATGCTTTGGGGACATAGGTTTGATTCCAAACAGAACATAGTGAAATTTGACTTCAATGAATAAATGTGGATTTAAAATCTAATTTGCTGATGACCATGAAACTATTGTTAATTTTTCCAAATGCCCAACTGGTTCACAAGTGCCCGCTGGGGATACAGCTTTGCCATCCTTACCTGGTCTTGCATTCACTGAGTCCAAAGACTAAAATGTCTTATGAAGCCACTCAAATGACTACGAAGTCTAAGAAAATAACTCTTCTTAGTCACTGACCAGCACTGCTCAACTCAATGGAAATGAGAATGGCAAACCTAATCCTATTGAAGCTGAAAATTCAGCTTCACCCCAAAAAGCTGGAGACTTCTGCCAAATTTTGGTGTCCTGTGCACAGACTAGTCAAGGTAGTGTTGAAAAACCTAGGGGGTTCAGGTACATAGTTCTTTGAAAGTTGCACCACAGGTAGACGGGTAGCGAAGAAGGTGCTTAGCACGCTTACCTTCATTGAGCAGACCATTGGGTATAGGAGTTGGGACGTCATATTGCAGCTGTACAGGACATTAGAGTACACATAAAGTTCTGGTCACCCTGCTATAGGATGACTATTACTAAATTGGAGATGGTTCAGAAAATATTTAAAAGGATGTTGCTGGGACTGGAGGGTTAGAGTTATAAAGAGAGGCTGGATAGGCTGGGACTTCTTTTTACTGGAGCGTAGGAGGTTGAGAGGTGACCTTATAGAGGTTTATAAAATTATGAGGGGTGTATATAAGGTGAATAGCAAAGGTATTTTCACTAGAATAGGGAGTTCAAAACTAGAGGGCATATTTTTAAGATGAAAGGAGAAAGATTTAAAATGGATCTGAGGGCCAACATTTTCTACACGCAAGGTGGTTCATATATGGAATGACCTGCCAGAGGAAGTGGTAGATGCAGGTACCCTTACAACATTCTAGTTCCATGCTGTATGACTCAATGAATAGCCTGATATAATCATACTGCCCAAAACATAGCTAACAATGTCCCAGACACCACCACCAGCCCTAGTCTTGTCCTAGCAGCACAGTGAACTACAGTCAGATAGGAGTTGCCCTGGGAGTCCATGAAGTCTCTTGGCATCGGATCATAGGTGAAGAAACCTCCTGCTGATCAATAGCTACCACACAACCCCTCAGCTGATGTATCAATGATTCCTCCATGTTGAACATCAATTGGAAGAAGCACTTAGGGTGTCAAAGGCACAGAATATAATTTGGCTGAGGGACTTCACTATCTATCATCAAGAGTGGCTCAATAGCCACACTAGTTCCAAAGTGGCAGAGTCCAAACAGATATGGTCCATAGACATGGTCTGCAGCAAGTGATGAGGGAACCAACAAGGAAAAATACCTTTATGGACCTACTTGACCCTGTCGTCAACAAAAATATGTGCAATACATGCATCTGCCCATGACAGTATTGATAGGATTGAACACTGCACAAAATCCTGTCCTCATACTGAGGATACCTGGCACTGCTATGGTGTTAAGTGGGATAGATTTTTGAACATGTTTAAAACAATTCCAAACTGGGTATCCATGAGGTGTGGGTCAGCAGTAGAATTATATTTAGTCATAATATGTAACCCAATAAATTCTATCATTACCTTTAGGTTGGGACATCCACCTAGTTCAATGCAGAGAGCAGGAGGGCATGTCATGACTGGCTAACTGAGAAATTAAATGTCAATCTGGTGAGACTAGAACATAGTAGCAAATAGTGGAAGACCATTGGTGGACAGAAGTAAGTGACCCCATTACTAGTAAATCTTACCGAAGCTCTGCAGACCGGCCACATTCAGGCATGAACAGTAGTGGTCAACTCTTCAACAGGAGGAGGCAGCTCCACAAATAGATAGGGAAGCCTACTACATTAGTGTAAAGGACAAGGCTCAAGCATTTGTACCTACCTTCAGCCAGAAGTGCAAAGTGAGTGATCCATCTCAACCTCTTCTCAAGATCCCCATCATCACAGGTGCCAGTCTTTAGCCATTTAACCTCACTCCATGTGATACTAAGAAATGGTAGGAGGCACTGAGTACTTAAGAGGCTATGGGTCCTGACAAATTCCAACAATGATACCGAAGATTTGTGCTCCAGAATTTACCGTTTCCCTAGCCTAGCTTTGTCAGTGCAGCTACAACACTGGCATCAACCTGCACTGAAAAATTAGAGGCAAAAGGCATGGCACTGGAAAAGCGCAGCAGGTCAGGCATCATCCGAGTAGCAGGAGAATTGACAGGAACGTGGGTGGGAAAGGGGGCTGAGAGATAAATATAGGAGGGCAGGGGGGTGGTGGGGAGGTAGCTGGGAAGGCGATAAGTAAATGCAGTCTAAGGGGTGGTAGTGATAGGTCGGAAGGGAGGGCCGAGCGGATAGGTGGGAAGAAAAATGGAAAGGTAGGGCAATTCAAGACGGCAGTGCCGAGTTGGAGGGTTGGATCTGGGGTGAGGTGGGATGAGAGGAGATTTGGTCTCTTTTTAATCCCCTCTTAGCTAATCACAACAAATCATTCCTTTATTTTAACAGGCAGCTATCACACAGAGTTGCAGTCACAGTCAGAGTCATACAACATGGAAACAGACTCTTCGGCCCAACTCATCCAAACCAACCAAGTTTTCCAAACTAAACAAGTCCCACTTTCCTGTATATGGTCCATATCCCTCTAAACCTTTCCTATTCATGTGCAAATGTCCTTTAAATGTTATAAATGTACCTGCATCCAGCACTTCCTCTGACAGTTCATTCCACAGACATTTCAACTAAAACTATTTAACCAGATCACAATGAAGCAAAGCCAAGGTTTTCTTCAGTGAAGGAGAGTGAAATTATATTCCAATTAAACCCCCAAAATTAAACAAAAAGTATCATACGCATGCACTAACACAGGCAATAAGCTTATAGACATGTTGGGAGAGGCATCTAGTCCAGACTTGAAAACACTGGTAATTATAATTTAAAGTTAATTTAACTTGTAACCAGGGAATCAGGCTGCCATCCAGTTTAGCATGAGGTATAAGTCTCCGGATACAGATGCCAACTGAAGACCCTCCAGCACATGTTTGGAAGCTGTCAATACATCTATGAGACTAAAAGATTCAATGCACCCAATGCAAAAATCTTGGAAAACATAACAAAACAAAGACCCATTCTTTACACAAACCACTCACCCAGTTCTTCTCCTCACTGAACAGTCTAACCAATTGCACGCCAACCCTAAACAAAGCTGCAGGATATCCATCGACCTTCACAACTTTATGGCTTTAACTTTACTTGTATCATGCAGTGCCAGAATTTTCACAAGCTTGCAATAGATAAGCAACTCACTCACAAAAAAGGCAAAACTTAAAAACCCACTATCACTAAAGGTTTTTTTTTAAAAAATCAACCCAGGTGTGAGCGAGTAGATTTCAAAAGTCCTCAATTTATTTGATAACAGAAAAGGTAGGGAGGTTCTGCTAACACTAAACAAGGCATTGGTCAGACCAGAGTTGGAATAATGTGAACAGCTTTGGAGTCCTTATCTAGGGGAAACAAATAGATTCTAATGCACACCACTGGATCAGGTGGGATTTGGGACCTACAGCACAACAAGTGCTCTCTCTAAAGAAATGTATACTGTTAAAAATCACACAACACCAGGTTATAGTCCAACAGGTTTAATTGGAAGCACACTAGCTTTCGGCGCTTCCAATTGAACCTGTTGGATTATAACCTGGTGTTGTGTGATTTTTAACTTTGTACACCCCAGTCCAACGCCGGCATCTCCAAATCAAGAAATGTAAGGGAGGCCAGAGAAGGTTGACTACGTTAATACCAGTTACAGAGGGACTATTTCATGAGCACACGTTGAATAGATTGTGTCTGTGGTTGTTAGAATATAGAAGAATGAGAGATGAGATTATTGAAAGATGCAAGTTTCTTAAAGGACTTGACAGACTAAGTACAGAGAGGCTACATTCCCCTCGTGGGAGAGTCTCAGACCAATGCACATCATCTCAGTGGAATGAGTCGCATACTTAAAGGCAGAGATGAGGAGGATCTTTTTCTCTTAGCGGATTGCGAATCTGCAGAGTGCTTCATCACAGAGGGAGAGTCATGAAGTATATTCAAAGCTGAGATAGACAGATAATCAGTAAGTGAATCAAGGATTATGGGGAAAAGGCAAGAAGGCGGAGTTGAGGTTCATCAGATCAGCCATGCTGTCATTGAATGACGGAGCAGACTTGATGGGCTGAATGGCCTACTTCTGCTCCTACATTTTATGGCCTTATTAACACAGGATCAGAGAATCTTAGAGCACAATACGTGGCTATTCAGTCTATACCCTAATAAACAACTTTTACTTAATCCCAAATCTCCATTTTTTTTTTAAAACCTGTAATGCTGCAAATTCATCCTCAAAAGAGATGCCCAATTACTTTGTCAAAGTTCCTATGGTGTCTGCTTACACCAAGCTTTAAATTAATGCGTCCCAGATCATCATAACTTCCAGCATGGAGAAACATTTCCTTACTTTCCCTGAGCTCTCTTGACAATAATTTTAAATCCATGACCTCTGGCTGTCTACCCACTACTCACTAATTACTTCTCTCTAATTAAAAATAGTTCTGTTCATCACTGTTCTATGCAGCCAACTACAAACCCATGTTACCATCATGCATTTAATCCCATCCACTTCAACTTTCACAATAAATTTGCCATTCTGTATTGATTTGTATCCGTACAATTGCTATCCTTACCTAAAGCCCAGTGAAACTGAAAAGCTTCGAAATAGCATCCGCAGTTTGGATCGTCTATGCCTGCCTCTGTGTTTATGCACATAAGACTGACCTCAATTAGTCACTGCACTATTGTGGGCCAAGGTGCCTGTGTGCACATTGTAATAAGATAAATTGTGTTGTAATGTGTTAAGCTGCAGATTAATGATACTGTGTGGAAAAAGAATAAATTCACTGCAGGGTACAGAATGATTCACCTTCACTGTGTCGATAGTCCTCCAGCTTTCAGGAGACATAACTGCAGAAATTAAAGTTCGATCTTTTATCAGAGTGAAATCCAGCTCCTCTCTCTCTTCATTTACTGCCCATCCAGCAAATTGTAATTTGATGGTACAATTTTACGCTAACTGTTCTGAGGAGAAAGTACACATTTAAATAACTAATACATCTAAATACCTAAGTGTTTAAGAATTTACATTCATATGGTATGGGGACGGAATATTGAACTTGTTTTTGCATTTTACCAAGTTGAGGTAGCTGTTTTGGGTAATGAAACACTTGTATGCTTTCGATAAATAATTTGATTTGATTTACATAACCTCTTTAATGCAGTAAGCCACAAGCACAATCAGGTCAAAGAAGGGGATAATAGGTTGATGACCAAACGCTTGATTAAAAGACGTAGATTTTAAGCCGTACATAAAGGAGAGAGAAATGTAGAGACACAAGTTCAAGTGAAGCACTCCCAAAGCAGGGATTGCAGTGGTCAAATGCAGAGGAATGCTCATCCACTGTGTCCAGTTACAAACTTTCAGATCACGTGACCCAGGATGGAAGCAAGGTAAAACTACCTGCTCACCAGGCAGCAGGTTGCTCATGAAATATTTACATCGATTATGCCTCACATCCACTTAACTGGCACATGGAATTGGGGTTAAGCTATTAGTATGGATAAAGACTGGAGTGGGGATAAATAGGGCATTTTCAAATTGATGGTCCGTAACTAGTGGAATACTGTCAAGAATCTGGACCGGGTCCTCAGCTTTTTATAGTCTGCATCAATGCCTTAAAACAAAGAGGTCAAGGATAATGCATTCACGTTTACTGGCAATACATATCTAGGTGGGAATGTTAATGGTGAGGAAGGTACAAAGTGGTTGTGCTTTTCCTGCTGTGCTTTTCCAGCACCACTCTAATCTTGATTCTCATCTCCAGCATCCGCAGTACCCACTTCTAACAAGTGGTTCAGACAGATTAAATAAGCTGACAGGTATAATGTGGGTAAATAAGAGATTATTCACTTTGGTTGCAGAAATAAAAAAAATACACTCTTTTTTACAATATGTAGCTTCTAAACGTTACACTTAGAAAGCCACAGGAGTACTCTACAAGCAACACAGAGTTAGCATGCAATTAGGAAGGCACACAGCATGTTAGCCTCATCAGAAAGCAGTCTGAAGTGTAAGGACTGGACCCTGTCCTATGGTGGACGGCTGGGTAAGCCAGGTCTTTACTTTCTGGAACTTAAAGAAACATGAGGCGTGACCTCATTGAAACACAAGATTCTGAAGTGGTTTGATAGAGTAAACACAGCATTTGTTTCCACTGGCTGTGAGGAAACTCAAACATGGGATCACAGTCCCAGGACAGAAGACTGGTCATTTAGGGGAGAGGGGAGGAGAAATTTCTTCATGCAAAAGGTTGCAAAGGGCAATAAATACTCTCTTACATCAAGTACTAATTATTAGAAAAACAGTCTTTTATATATTACGGCAAATGGTTAAAGTTGAACATCTTAATAGTTTTCAAAATCAAGCAGCTCAGAGGTATTATTCCACACCTCTGGAGCAGGTGGGACTTGAACCTGGGCCACCTGGTCCAGCAATAGGGACACTATCGCTGCATCACAGGAGCTGTCATCTCAACGATTTCCTAGCTTTTTTTAAATCATAGATTCTAATCAGAGATGTTACTGCATAGCTCTGGAATAGGTGAGACTTGAATCTGGGGTAGGGACACTACCACTGCGCCACAACAGGCCCTGATATTGAGAGTAATTTAGGAAACAGCACTCCACTGTGGCATCAGCAATTCAACGAATATTCCTGCCTGATTTCAAATCAGGGCTCTTTCATGTGTAAAGTGAAAATGATAACCACTACACTACATAAACAGTTTACAAAATGCAGTGCCTTAAGCCTATTTCACCATTCAATTTAGATGTTTTTTTTTAAATTTAATCTATTTTTCTCATCAACCTGTCCAGCAATGTTAATGCACACCTCTGCAGCAGGTGGACTTGAGCTCAGGCCTCCTGGCTCAGAGGTAGGGGCACTACTACTACATCAAATGAACCCTCACCTTAACTTTTTTCATTTAATCTATTTTTCTAATGACCGTACCAAATAGACAATCTTGAGGGCAAGGATAATTTCTGAAGGAATTTGAGGCACAGCGGTAGTATTCCGACCTCTGGAGTATGAGACCTGGGTTCAAGTCTCACCTCCAGTGGTGTACATTAACATCTGTGAAAATAGCCAAAGAGAACTTCACAAGCCCTTGTTGAATACATGAGTGCAAATAGCCTGACCTTTAAATGAAAGCAGTGAGTGCATCTGCCACATTCCTCAAAAACAGTGATGCCCACTCAGTAAACAGCCCACAGGTATCTAAGTCTCAGTCTAAGTTGCTTTTCTTTCTGAATGACCCGCTTGTGATTATAACTACCTTTGGCCACAAGGTTATTAGCTAATTCAACCAAGATCAGTCTGTCAATTTCAACCCTAAGAAGGGGAGCAGTAAGACATGTTTCCAACAGATCATATCCTATCCTTTCTCTGTACAGATGTTGAATGAATCATAACTGCCTGCATTCTCCATTTAGAATTTCAAAATACAATTTGACTCAATTGAGATTCAATACCAAAAGTATCAATTTGTAATTTCCCCTCGTTGAAATGTTACTGTTATAATTTCTAAGAAAGGCAGTTTCAACGGAAAAAGATACCACCTTACTGAAGCAAAAGGACTCTAGTGCACACTAAAATGTCTGCAATGTGCATCATGTGACTATACTCCATTTCATGCAGACTCCAAGCTGTGGAAATTTCACCAGAAACTATAAAGCTCTGTGGAATGTGAAAGACTACTCGCTGTAGCTGGGCATCTGACAGCAGGTGGTGACAGTGGGGGTGTGTGTGGGTGGGTGGGTGGGTGGGCGGGCATGTAGTCAGAGGTCATGGGCAAGGAATATTGAAGGAACAGTGGAGTATGAAGTCTCTGATGCTGGATGTAGAACCAGGAAGAGAAACTGGAGCAGGCACATAACTGCTGGTCAACTGGCCAAATCACCTGTCAGCATCCCATGACCACTGGGGCCTCACGGAGTGAGTGAAAGGGAGTGTGAAATACAGCAGCTAGGCATTGGAGCAGGGTTGAGATGGTTTGGTCCACACTGAAGATCCAGGACCACCAGCCATTGATGGTGGCTAGAAAGCTTGGAAATGTTAGTGGAGCAAACAAACAACTTTAGGAAGCCTCACTAAACAATCCGGGCAAACCTTATGAGGTCACAAGGAGAGAAAGATCAGCTTTGTCTCTGAGAGACAAGGTAATCCGTGTTTCTTGGTCATGGAACGTTAGCCATAGGAGCTCCTCCAATTAAACTTCTTACCCAGCTAATTAGAGAGCTCTCCAATAATATCTTTATGGATCTGTAACAGTGGGTGAGTATCCATCGTAAATAGTTAATTTCTCCAACTTACACTTTCCCATCAATGTCTACAAGGATTCATTGCCAGTAGAATAAAGGATCGCTGTTTTATAATATTTGCGCAGTGCGTGTGTTTACATCAGCTGATACACAGTGCTACTAACAAAGCTGTGAGTCAAGCATCTGAAATTCAGCTGTTGGAAATGTAACATGAAAAAAAATTGTTACTCGGCTATAAAACACAATGGTTAAGGATAAATTGCAGAGATTAGCGAATATACAACGGATACGGAGAGAGGTCGTGTCGTACAATTTCTTGTGTGGATGCTTAATTTGGGATTTGGCCACGCTAGTTGCCACTAGGCAGCTGTTCCCACTGAGGAACACTTGCTGAATTTGATTGCATTTACATTTCTGCAGCAAACAGAGTTCTATTGAAATATTTCAATCTCCAGAGCAGCATTTCTACAAGAGGGACGAAATACAAAAACCGTTTCAACTGAGAACCAAAACTTCCAGTTCGATAACCAGTGAGCTCTTATTTATCTTTACATTCTTAGTGAATCTTAACATGGGCAAAACCTGCCTTTACAGAGTAACTACTTTTGTTGCAGCTTGATTCAAATGTGTTTGTTTGCACGTGAGCTGTGAACTTCAGGATAAGTTTTCACATTTTTTGCATTGGAATATTTTCAGCTGGGTGGATTTTAGGTTCAAAAAACTAACACCTTGCTTGTTAAACATAATAAGGTTTAACTGGCTAGTTTTTGTTTTACACAAATGGGTCACTGAATTGATAACTACACCCTTTCAAAAATTAAAAGCCTCTGTTAGAACCAAGGAGCAAGAAGAGAGTAAACATTCAACCCCTCTTCAACTGGTCACAGCACACCGAATGAAGGAAATGATCTTTTGTTTAAACGATTTGCAAATCAGTGTGCAGTTTATTGCAGGTTAACTTAAGAGTCAGTGCACAGATGTTTACACCATTACATCAGAAATTAATTACACTGAGTTCCATAAATAAAGGACAACCTTCACTTATATAAAATATTTATTGTGGAAAAATCGCAAGAGGATCTTCACAAAGAAGGGGTCAGGCCAAAGTGGGGACCAAGCCAAAGAAGATGTCATTAAAAGCAGCAAAGTCTTATGCAAGTTTTGAAGGATGTGGAGAGGTGGAGGATCTTGAATTACTTTTTAAAAATGGTGTAGCATGGAGGTTGTCAGACAACCACAATCTGTCAGAATCAAATATATTACAGGACAGTAATCAATCAGGCTTTTTTCATTGTACACAAACAGGAGGTTAAAAAAATGATTGACCCATTTTTTCCATGCATGATTCACTTATTTAGTACTAATCTCCTGAGAAGTTACTTATACCACATGAACACCAAAATTAGACAATTTTAAAAAGAAACTTTTCTTGAAGATTTATTTTCTTCATTCTTTGCTGAACATAAAGATAAATATTTTGCCCTGCTGTCAATATATACTGTAAATTGGGTTTTGCTTCATAGTTCTTGCAACTTATTGAATTACCAAGATTTGAACAAAATGTTTTGTACAATGTCCAATTCACATCCAGGATTACATTTGACTTCAAACTAATAATGAATGCATCAAGTCAAGTGTCAAAAATCCACCTTTTCTGGAAGGGACATGTTTGATATAAAATTATTCTCAAGACAGCACCCAGATTCCCACTGTAATTTCTACACCATCACTGGGTCTGACTGCACTCGTATGCACTGCAGTGAAAATGACACAATGCTAAATTTGCACTGTTAAGCCTATGTCATATTGTGGTTTGTGTCTTTTTCTCAACTGTCTTCTGACTGGAAGATGATGGCTTGTGTTGTGGTGACCAGCTTTTTGCTTAAACATCATCTGGCTCAGAGCCCCACTCTTGCAAGGCAGCCTCCTCTGCTTTTCAACTGCCAATCTTACTCCTTGTCTTGGAATGTTACGTGTCAGAGCTGTCAGCTTTTGTTTTTGAAGTTCTAGCTCAGTCTTAGTCAGTCTTCCAGTTTGGTATGCATGAGCTTTTAATCCTACTGTTTAATCCTATTCTGTTTTTTTTTGTGCATGTTGTTCTACTCTATTTCCTTCAATGTTGTTTACTGTAAGGTTGTCCATTCTTTAAATTTATGGATGTTAGAGCAGGGTAATGGGGAACTATTTACATCAACAATACTACATAGTTATCTGTAGCTTAAAGCTCCCTAGGCATTGCCCCCGAGAAGGCCAGCTCCAAGTTTCACTTTAATGTTTTTGGAATTTATCAAATTTTCACACTAATAGGATCCAGAAATCATTTGAAGCCCCTCTGAGTGAGACTGCCATTAAGTGCTTAATTCAAGTATGTTTTATTTTGTAGGCTGCTATAAACTAAAATTAAGACTGCAAACTCAGATGCAGCAAAGAAGAGAGTCAGCAATTATTTATTTGTTGGTCATTAACCACAATAGAACATTGCCATGAGACATGCAAACTGCATTTGATTTTACCTGAAGCAATGCTGCCTTGCCAAAATTTACAACAAATTAATTCACTGATTACTGTGAAAACTATTTCAAATCTCTGCCACACATACTGATGGTTGATAACATGACATAATGTCTCAACAATGATTAATGCTACAGCTTTCCAACTTCAGTGAAATGAGAAAGAAGCATACAATCCAATGAACGCAAGTTCTCTTAGTATCGTGCGGTCCACCTCTCCCCCTTCCCTTCCCTTCCACAATATTGCCATTTATGGGGATAAGCTCTCAACCAGCACCTATGAAAAGTCCACAGTGATATTGATTACATTTTCCCTCAACTCATTTCCTGTGCGGACTCTATTCCATTCTTCATCTCTATAACATCTGCTACTTTCACACCAGAGCTTCTAATATATCCTCAGTGTTCCCCAACTGAGGATTCCTCTCCACTGTAGTTGCTGGATCTCTTGACCATCCCTGTACCATTTTTCATGCTTTTGGTCTCTTCCACAACTACTGTTTCCCTTGTTTTAGACTACCAGCCTCCAAATTCATCAGATCTCTCTCCGCATTTCTGCGAGCTGCAGCATTTTAGTACTACAAGCCACAGCTTGCCCTCTGCTCCCAGCATTCCCAAAGGGACCATTTGCTTTGCCACACTGTGGTCCACTTTTTACCCACCCCGACACCTCTTCCCCTTCCCACCACACATGCCAATGACGGAGTATGAGGCACAATAGATTCCAATTCACTTCTTTCCTTCCCACCATCCAAGGCCCAACACACACCTTCCAAGTGAAATAGTAGTTTACTATAATTCTTTCAGTTTAGTGCACTGTATTCATTATGTGGCCGCCTCTACACTGGGGAGATCAAATTCAGGTTGGAAGATCACTCTACTGAACAGAAGCAGGTTAGGCAGCATCCAAGGAGCAGGAGAATCGACGTTTCAGGCATAAGCCCTTCTTCAGGAATGAGGAGGTTGTGCCAAGCAGGCTAAGATAATAGGTAGGGAGGAGGGACTTGGGGGAGGTGTGTTGGGAATGCGATAGGTGGAAGGAGGTTAAGAAGAGGGTGATAGGCGGGAGAGGTCGGGAAGATGATTACAGGTCAAGAAGGCGGTGCTGAGTCCGAGGGTTGGGACTGAGAAAAGGTGGGGGGAGGGAAATGAGGAAGCTGGAGAAATCTGCATTCATCCCTTGTGGTTGCGGAGGGTCCCTAGGCGGAAGATGAGGCGCCCTTCCTCCAACCGTCGTGTTGCCATGGTCTGGCGATGGAGGCAGCCAAGGACCTGCATGTCCTTGGCGGAGTGGGAGGGGGAGTTGAAGTGTTCAGCCACAGGGCGGTTGGGTTGGTTGGTGCGAGTGCCCCAGAGGTGTTCTCTGAAACATTCTGTAAGTAGGCGGCCTGTCTCCCCAATGTATAGGAGGCCACATCGGGTGCAGTAAATGATGTATGTGGAGGTGCAGATGATTTTGCGACGGATATGGAAGGATCCCTTGGGGCCTTGGAGGGAAGTGAGGGGGGAGGTGTGGGCGCAAGTTTTGCATTTCTTGTGGTTGCAGGGGAAGGTGCAGGGTGTGGAGGTTGGGCTCGTGGGGGGTGTGGACCTGACGAGGGAGTCGCGGAGGGAGTGGTCTTTCCGGAACGCTGATCGGGGAGGGGAGGGAAATATATCCTGGTGGGGTCTGTTTGTGGACTGTTTTTGGACTGTTTTTGCTTCTTTGATTGATACCAGATGGTCTGCCTGATTTTCTTTCTTTGTATCAGTGTAGACAGAGTTGAACTGGCTGACTGGGCCAACTCAGGGGGCAGTTAAAGAATCACCCACATTACTGGAGGCACTTGTAGACCAGATCAGGTAATGCGACCCAATGGCTTTTATTGATGATCAACAATGATCACCATTAGATTAGCTTGTAATTGCAGAATTACAATTCAAATTCAAATTCAAATTTCACCGTCTGCTGGGATGAGATTTGAAACCAAACCACCAGGGCATTAATTCTTGGCTCTGGATTGCTAGTCCAGTGACAACTATGAATTAGGGAGTAACCATGATTAACCATTTGGGGTAGCACAGTGGCTCAGTGGTTAGCACTTTGACTCCACCCTCAGGCTGAGATTGTGGTGCTGCAAAAGCACAGTTCAGGCAGCATCCGAGGAGCAGGAGAACCAACGTTTTGGGCAAAAGCCCTTCATCTGGAATGAGGCTTGTGAGCCGAGGGGGTGGAGAGATAAATGGGAGGGAGTTTGGAGTTGAGGAGAAGGTAGTTGAGACTGTGATAAGGAGATGGAGATGGGGGTAATGGTGATGTGTCAGAGAGGAGGGTGGAGTGGATCGGTGGGAAGGAAGATGGACAGGTAGGGCAGGTCATGAGGGCGGTGCCGAATTGGAAGGTTGGAACTGGGATCAGGTAGGGGGAGGGGAGATGAGGAAACTGGTGAAATCCACATTGATGCCGTGTGGTCAGAGGGTCCCAAGGCAGAAGATAAAGCGTTCTCTCTCCAGGCGTCAGGTGGTAAGGGTTTGGCGGTGGAAAAGGCCCAGGACCTGCATGTCCTTGGTGGAGTGGGAGGGGGTGGTCTAAATGTTCGGCCACAGGGCAGTGGGATTGGTTAGTGTGGGTGTCCCAGAGATGTTCTCTGTAGCTTTGTGCAAGTAGGCATTCTGTCTCCCTAACGTAAAGGAGACAACATTGGGAGCAATGGATACAGTAAATGACGTGTGGAAGTGCAGGTAAAACTCTGATGGATGTGGAAAGCTTCTTTGGGTGCTTGGACAGAGCTGAGGGGGGAGGCATGGGCACAGGTTTTGCAATTCCTGTGGTCGCAGGGTAAGGTGCCAGGAGGGGAAGGTGGGTTGTTGGGGGGCATGGACCTGACAAGGGAGCCAGGGAATGGTCTTTATGGAAAGTAGATAGGGTTGGAAAGGGAAATATATCTCTGGTGGTGGGGTCCATTTGTAGTGGCGGAAATGGCAGAAGATGATGTGACGGATACGGAGGCTGGTGGTGTGGAAGATGAGGACCAGGGGCATTCTGTCCTTGTTGAGGTTGGAGGGGTGGTGTTCGAGGGCAGAGGGGCGGGACGTGGAAGAGATGCACTGAAGGGCATCAGCAACCTCATGGGAGGGGAAATTGTGGTCTTTGAAGGAGGAGGCCATCTGGTGTGTTCTGAGATGGAACTGGTCCTCCTGGGAGCAGGTGCAGTGGAGGCAGAGGAATTGGGATAGCGCTTTTTCAGAAGGCAGGGTGGGAGGAGGTGTAATCCAGGTAGCCGTGGAAGTCGGTGGGTTTGTAGAAGATGTCAATGTTGAGTCGGTCACCGGTGATGGAGATGGTGAGGTTCAGGAAGGGGAGGGAGTTGTCTGATATGGTCCAGGTGAACTTAAGGTTGAAATGGAATGTGTTAAAGTTGATGAACTGTTCAACCTCTTCATGGGAGCACGAGGTGGCACCAATACAGTCATCCAAATAGCGGAGGAAGAGGTAAGGAATGGTGCTGGTGCAACTGCAGAAGATGGACTGTTCCATGTAACCGACAAAGAGACAGGCAAAGCTGGGGCCCGTGTGGGTGCCATGTTAACCCCTTTCATCTGGAGGAAGTGGGAGGATTCAAAGGAGAAATTATTAAGGGTGAGGACCAGTTCAGCCAAATGAATGAGAGTGTCAGTGGAGAGGAAGAAACAGAGGGCTTGGAAGCCCTGGTCATGGTGGATGGAGGTGTAGAGGGATTGGGTGTCCATAGTGAAGATGAGGCATTGAGGGCCAGAGAAATGAAGGTTTTGGAGCAGGTGGAGGGCGTGGGTGGTGTCCTGAACGTAGGTGGGTAGTTCCTGAACTGGGGAGATAGGACAGTATCGAGGTAGGTGGAGATGAGTTCGGTGGGCAGGAGCAGGCTGAGACAATGGGTCAGCCAGGGTAGGAGCTAGAACCAAACGGTGCGGGGTTCCTGAACTATAAGGTTGGAACCTGTGGGCGAGATGTCCCATGAGGTGATGAGGTTGTGTACGGCCTGGGAAATGATGGTTTGATGATGAAGGGTGAGGTCATGGTCAAGGGGGCAGTAGGAGGCGGTGGCTTCGAATTGGCACCTGGCTTCAGCAGCTTAGAGATTGGTGTGCCAAAGTATCACCCTCAGGTGACTATCTGTGTGGAGTCTGCACATTCTACCAGGGTCTGCATGGGTTTCTTGCGGGTGCTCCAGTTTCCTCCCACAGTGCAAAGATATATGAGAATGAGAGCGACTGAGAGAGAGTAAGTGAGTGAGAGAGAGTGAATGAGTGAGTGTGAGTGACTGAGTGAGTGACAGAGTGGAAGTGAGAATGAGTGAGAGTGAGTGAGTGAGAGAGAGAGAGAGAGAGAGTGAGTGAGAGTGAGTGAGAGTGAATGAGGGTGAAAGTGAGAGAATGAGAGTGAAAGTGAGAGTTAGAGTGAGAGAATGAGAGAGTGAAAGTGAGAGAGAGAGAGAGTGTGTGAGAGAGTGTGTGAGAGAGAGAGAGAGAGAGAGAGAGAGAGAGAGAGTGTGAGAGAGATTAAGAGCGAGAGCGAGAGAGATTAAGAGCGAGAGCAAGAGAGAGAGTGAAGTAAATCTATCTTCAAAAGGCTGATGACCACGGCTGTGGTACACCGACTGGTCACGATTATGAAGAATGCAGCCTGGCTGCAAAGTGGACATTGGTATGGCTCCACATACACAAATGAGTCATGACATTTTAAAAAGCTAATGTGTTCATGTCATATCATCAGCAATGACTCACGTCAGGATACCCCTACTGGGACTGCATTACACTGTTTTTATTAGAACTATATATTTACCAGCCAGGGGAAGACAGAAGCAATCAACAACTTAACACGTCAGAGTAGGAATAGATCATATGGCCTCTCAGGACTTTTCCATCCTTCAATATGATCATAGTTCATCTTCTGTCTCGACACTGCTTTCCTCTTGTTTTCTATACCTTGATTTTTTTGCAAGATCAAAAATCTCTGTCCTAGCTGGGGTAAACTATACAATGGTAAAGTATCCACAACTGCCTGGGGGACAGAATTCCAAAACCTCTCAATCTTATAAGTGAAGGAATTCATTCTCATCTTACTCCTAAATAATCAAGTCCTCAACCTGAGGCTGCGCCCAATGCTCTGGACCAGCTAGCCAAGGGAAACAATTTCTCAGTGCAGATTCTGTCATGTCTGTTCAGATTTATGATGTTTTGATGAAATCATCTCTAACTCTTTTATATTCCAGACAGTAGACATATAGCTTATTCATCCTCTCAGGATAGGACAACTCCTCCTTCCTGAATTGAACTGAATCAGCTTTATTGTCACGTACGCAAATGAGTATAGGTCACCAGTTACAGCGCCAACTTAGGTACAAGGCAGCTAGGGACAGATCTTCAGTACAAGTTCTTAGGAAAAACATATACAAAAATAAAGAAATAAAGAAGTCCAGCATTACAAATCATAGAAATAAATTAGAAAATAAAGAGAAATAAAAAGTTCAGAACAGTCCTTTCAACCCAGTCCATGAACTGATCAGAACCAATAAATAGTTGCTCAGCTGGATGGAGTTAGGGAACTCACTGACTAACACACTGTGCTGACTGATGCTGAATTCAATAATGCACAGAAGCTGTAATAACATAAGTAGCATATTTTACTGCATCTGATCATCCATAAAAAATGGCGTACATAGAATCCATTGTCAGAGCAATGCTGACTAATCTAATAGAAAATGCAGCATGTTATATATATTTGTACTGATTCTCTAAGTTACACAGAAAACACAGAATGGGGTAAGAGAGTGAGGTTTTCACCTGACAATATATAATCTCACTTATATAAAAGCCCCGGCACAGTGCTTAGTCCTTTGGCTATGGTTATGGTGCAGAATGAATAACAGCTGGACACGTGTTAGAATCAAAACCATGCTAGGTTAGATACTGCAGGTTACAACTCTTCATACCCAGACTTCCTTCTAGACCCCATTTTGTGCTATCTGGAAAATTGCTAAGAACAACTGGAATAGAGTCATATCAGGGAGAAACTGAGGACTGCTGGAGATCAGAGTCAAAGAGTGTGGTGCTGGAAAAGCACAACTGATCAGGCAGCATCTGAGGAGCAGAAGAGTCAACATTTTGGCATTCCTCATAAAGGGCTTATGCCCAAAACATCGACTCCCCTGCTCCTCGGATGCTGGCTGTGCTTTGCCAGCATCACACTCTTCGATAGTCACATCAGACTGTCATCATGCAACTCGCAGTCTTCAGACACACAGGGACACTGGAAAACGTCTGGATGCAAGTATCATAACAGGTGGTTCCAGGAATTCAGAATGTATAGGCCATGGACAATTTTAACAGATGCTTATGGTCCATATAGATCAGATTTAACAACCTGACTGTGCTGGGTTTCCTGATATTAGTTGCAGTAACAGCTGAGATTACACCTATTTGAAATATCCCTGAGTGGGGATTTGAAGATCTACATGAACTATTCTTCCTTTCATCCTGTGCAGTGACACACGCTGGCAAGTGCCCCCTGCGAAAGACACTATCAGGACCAATTGGGATACCATCAGCAGTCCAGTAGTGGGAGTGGCCAGACACAAACACTTGGACAACCTATAGTCAAGCAATTGAAGCACTTGGACTGTACCCCAAGATCCTAGGAAAGGGTTCAGGAAGCAAAGAAAAAAAAAGCAAAGTTACCTGGCTATTGATGAAGGTGAAGCCGGGACCACATTGGATGAACAACGTTCATCTTTCAAAGGACTAGGTACTGAAACCAAGTCTGTGCTCTCTAATAATGGGGGCTCATCCCGACGTCGCTCTTCACTACAGTCCATGTCCTGGCACTCCTTAACATCCTCTCCTGCAAGTAAGATTGACAAGTTAATCTTAATTGAATGTGGATGAACCAGTGCTTAACAATTATTTAGTCTGCAATTAGAGTCCCATTAGAGACTTGAGTAGGAAAGCAGTCCTATTTAATACCATTGTTATGATCCAGACAAAACCCCCTCAAAATCTATTAAGAAGATAGTCTAGACCCTACGTTTTTTTTTATTTAAAAGGTAAATGTAAAGCGCTGTGTTCCAGATGCAATTTGACTGGTCAAACTACCAGACTTGAAGCAAAAGACACTTTATTCATACACTATAGTTAAAATACAACAAAAGGAAACGCAAACAAGTTCCAAAAAATGTAACATCCTATAAATACATCTTTGGCTAAAGGCAAATTCAGTAAAACATATCACTGAATGTTGGTGTGGACTCAATGAGCACCTTACACTTGCCTTGAAATAAAATAATTAAAAGGTTAGGGTATATTGGGGCATTTTGGTCTGGTCCATAACACTTGACAACTTTTTCTTCTTTGGTAAATACCAATACAAAGTACTAATATAGTATTCTAAACATGCTCTGTACCCTTATATATATATTTTGTCTCTCAAAGACTCTAACCCCCTTTTACTGCTAACTTTTTATACGCCAGTCTTGTTTCCCTCTTCATTTCCTCTTTCAACTTATTGTTGAAGAACTTGACATGCATTGCTTATCCTGCTTTTGTCTCATGGCAGCTGTCAATGCATCCATGCCTTTGATGAAACTGCAAGTTCATCAGCAACAGTAGAGTCTATTAAAATAACACAAGAAAATGATATAGGAACAAAAGCCACACATCTTCAAAAGTTGAAAAGGATTTTCAAACTTTTTGAAAATAAAAATCAGCAGCTTTACAATCATTCACTCCTTCAAATCTGACAAAAAATGCATTCACATGTCTTAAAGGGTTTTTATACACTGGACAATGTAGACAGTCGGAATGTTGCAAAAGCATAATTATCTGTCTAAGAACAGTACTCTGTTGACAGTCAATCAGTCCCTTTGACACAGTTACGATCTCCTATTATTTGGATTGCTGGTGACCTTTCAAATCTTTGACAATGCACAGAAGAGAGTGACAGGACTGACAATCACTTACAAGTGACCTACAAGAAATGGACTGAGCTTTTAAAATGGGACCAAATCAGCAGGGGCCACTGTTATACAAGTGACACTTTTCCATCCTGCTTTATATTTTGAATAAACACTATTAATCATTCTTCAGAAGCTAAAAAGTTGACACGGGTGTCAGTACTGTGCACAAGGTTCAGTGCTAGCCATCACACTACCATAGAGTCAATGGTGGCATCTTTTGCATATCCTCCTACTGAGACAATTAGAGAGGAGGAATAGATCATAGGAGCCTCAGTGACTGTTATATTTGTGAAGATATACACTGTCAAAGTTGGTTGTGTACTAACTTTCTGATCTGCCTGCTTTGCAGTTGTATCTGCCACTGTATTATTCTGAACATCTCCTTTAAGAGCTGCTCTACACTTGGATAATAGGCCGGATCCTGTTTGTTCTTCGGCCACTGTAATGCTCTGACATATGCACAGCTTCACACATAAAATAAGATCAACATTATTCTCTCAATAGCAAGCCAGCTGGAGTATGACTTCACAGAATGTGACAGAAGATGACAGCTTCAATAACCATAACTGGTGAAAGCAAAAACTGAAAATGAACACCAAACCTTAAGATCAATAAAACTAATTCCATTATTTTTCAATTTTACTGGGAAGCAAAACATATGAATATCCAGAGTTGTGTTTGTGAGGTTTGATTTGTGAAATTTCAACTGGCATTGGACTTCAGTTTTAAGACTTGATCAAACTTTGTGAATTCAAAATCAACCGTCCTGTTCCTTTTACCTGAGATGGTTGGACACTGCTCTTCAGCGTCCTTGTCTTTCTGCATTTTTGTCCCCTTTGTTTTCCATCTGCTCCTCACCTCGGCCACTAGTTGTTGAAATTCTTTGCAATGTTTTATACCTGCAATGCAACATAACTGAAGATTTTTAATTGCACTGTAACAATGAAAATGGTCCTGAGATCCCAGTTTACAAATACTGCAATGAGTATTTGAGTAGTGGCAGTGAACTATGGGACTTTTCCCACATAGTTAACTCCACAGGACAGTAAGCCCACTCATAATCCTCTATTCTTCTCTTAGATTTCCAAAAGGTTCCAAGAATTGAAAGGGTCCTGTCAGTTCCACTGAGGATGATGTCTAAATCCATTTATATCTCATGACACCGATATCTACTCAAGTTCCAGTCGACTCAATCACTTCACAACCACAATCAACCTGAAGGACATATATCACCATTTCAATTTCAACTACAAAAGGGGGACAGGAACTGAAATATGAGGGCATTGAGGGGAGAATTCCACCCTGCCTATTACAAGAGAAAATGGGAGGCACAGTGAGAGGACTGTGTTTCAAATGCATCCGCCAACAAACCTTTTCCCTAAAAATCCTTAATTATTTTTATTCTTTCACGGGATGCAAGTGTCACTGGCAAGGCCAGTATATGTTGCCCATATGGGTCTGGAGTCACATGTAGTTCAGACCGGGTAAGAATGGCACATTTCCTTCTCTAAAGTATATTGGAGAGCCACATGGATTTTTATAACACTCAATGACCGAGGCTGCCGCCTGCCTGGTCATCCTAGAACATTCTGTATGTGTAGCACTTCTGGACAACTCCTGGACAGCTTCTCTCCTGCATACAGGGGGAGCTGAACAGGAGGGATATTGAAAGAGGAGGGCCCAAGGTGTCACCAAGACTCACCAGATCACATACTCTCCCTTTATCTGTAGTTCCCTCAGAGATCTGAGATATTAGTGAGACCATACTTGGAGTATTATGTATAGTTTGGCCTCCTAATCTGAAGAAGAATGTTCTAGCTAATGAGGGAATATAATAAACATGTGCCAGACTGATTTTAGGGACATCAGGATTTGGATCAGTTAGGACGACATTCACTGGAGTTTTGAAGAACAAAGGGAGATCTTATATAAACCTATAGAATTCGAACAGGACCTGACAAGTTAAATGCTATTCGGATTTTCCTATTTCCCAATCAATAATAGTAATTATGGCCATCATCACTGAGACCAGCTTGCAATTTGAAGTCCAACAGGTGCTGAAATGGAATTTGACCTCATGTCCCAGAGTATTTGAACTGTAATACTGGTGCGCCAGATTGGCAGTCAGTTCCATCCAGTCACACTCTGCATCCTGATAAATCTCTGTTCCTGCTTGATATTAACCGCTGGCTTTATTGATATGTACACTCTCTCCACCCTGTAAGAGAAAGCCAGTAGCAAGTGGAAGAATGCTAATCTCCAAAATGTGGGAAGGGGATTTATAACTCGTATGAAAGTGTGATTCGAGACATTTTTACTTTTGATATGGAAGCTGATTTAACAGAACTTGCCTAACTACTCCCTCTTCAGATTGAGCAAGAATGGCACTGAATCCTTCAAGAGCAGAATCAATTAACTGGAACCACAATGTACAAGTTCTACACAATAGACGTCAATTAGCCCAAAACACTCATGCAGCATACAGGGAACTTGAAGCTCCATCTCCAACTTAGACCCAATTCATACGACATAAATTAGACACAGCATAGTAAATGCAAAGTACTGTTTCATCAATATTATTGGTTTCCTCCCACAGTCCAAAAAATGCGTAGGTTAGGTGGATCGGCAATGCTAAGTTGCTCCTTAGTGTCCAGGAATGTGTAGACTAGGTGGGAAAATTCAGGGTGTGAGAGGGCAGGGTCGTTGGGTCTGGTTGTAATGCTCTTTGGAGGGTCAGTGCAGATTCGAAGGCATTTCATCACCAGTTTAAGTGCAATTAGGGATGAGGACTAAGTGTCAGTGAGGTCCACATTCAATGAATCAATTACATGAATTCTGCTCTGGAACAATTGCCTGAAAGAGGTGGACAGAGACACATCAGCAACCTTCAAAAGGGGTCTGATATATAGGTGAAAAGGAGGTATTTACAAGGTTTAGGGAAGAAATGCTGAGGAGTCACACAAAATTGGACAGTGTTTTGATGGTTTCATAGATGCGATGAGCTGAATGGTCCACATTTGTGCTGTTTGATTCTATGGTTCTATTCAGGACTCAGTGGTACACAATAAACCATGTGGTATTTACAACTCCAGCAACTAAACTGAAGCCAGGTCAGGAGGGAAGGGATCAATCTTCCTTGACTGTAAAGGCCTTACATCACATGGGTTAGTCTGTCTCAATCCAGTCATTAACATGAAATAGGTCTTGCACAGAACTGTCCCTGAATTAATGCTTGAGGCAACAAAACCAATTTTATGCCAAATGATGCAGAATAGCATTCCTTCAAAACAAAACATATTGTTGAGGTTGAGTAGAGGGAAATTCATAATGCGTCTAATACTTCTGACAAACAAACTCATTTTTATCCAGCTTTTAAGATAGCCATCAATTTCAAATTTACAGAAGAATGTACAGATTCAGAAATGGGGCCAAAAAATTGAGTTGATAAAATTGCTGGCTTAAGGTTCAGGGATCAGTGCTCATGGCGGAAATTAGGATTCTACCTTGGTCATTACAAATTGCTTGGTTTTATACTTTTCACTCGAAACAAGGCCTGTTGTGAAATTTTGTCTGCTTTCAAAGATTGAAAAAGCATGTTAAGATAGTGCAGTTGTTAACACCAATTGTTATATGTCTCCTGAGCATGTGGCGAAAATCTCTCTCAGATAAGGGAAGGTCAGACTTCCTCACTGCTTTGGGGAGTGTTGGGACCCTCATGTCAGAATGATTCAAAACTGGGGTACCAATGCAGGTGGAGATTTTTAATAAAACTTAAAGCATAGCATCAGCTCCTAACCCTGAAACCATATTTAAAGTGGCCTGATGCAGTATACAAGTAGAACTTAATTCTGTAATGTTTCAAAGTTATGTGTTTCCTTTTAAGCAGCAAGACTTATTTGCAATAAAACATTTGATTGTACAGTCTTTCAGCAGTCACCATAATCAAAAAGTACTCGACACTTTGCAAGGAGAGCTTGTTATTGTATATGTGTCGTGAAGTAGTGTTATTTAAAGTGGAGTGAGTGTGTGGGTGATTCAATCTGACATCTCAGGACATACACCAGGATACAGGAGTTACAGGTGCATAGCATTTGCACTGATGATCACTTAACACAACTGCAGTGCAATAAAACAGCACAAAGCCACAGCAAGACAGCTTTGTCAGATTGCAGCTCCTACTCACTCATTGAGATTGGTCTAAATTACTCTCCAATCCTTTCACTGGTGAAATTACAACTTATTCTTGCTATGCTGACGATGGTAAAATTATCTATCATTCCCACAGGCTTTATTTGTAAGCAAGGAAACTTTAACAAACTAAAAATGATCTTAAATTGTACAAAATTACATTTTATTTCCTGAAACTGGACAGACACTAGATAGAAAATGAGATTCAAGGTGGATTCCTTTGAAAACATCTATCGTTTTCCACAAAAGTAGTCACCAACTTTAAATTTAAATCACATCCCCACGCATCTTTTATTCTTATCTTCACATTGCAGATGTTTCATTCTGCACTTCAACAAAACACCCAAGTTACTGTTCATATAGTGCTGTAATTTGCCCAGTCGATTTTCAACTTGGCAATCAATATGCTGTTCCACTTACCTTTTAGGTTAAATGAAAGAATACAGGCTCAAAAGTTTGATTTAATTGTTCTCATTTTTCAAAATGCTCTTTTCTTCAATGTACAACAGAAACATACTAGCCAGATTTTGCAGGAACAAGGCATCTATTGACTTATCTCCTTCGTTTAACATTTCCCTCCACCTTTCATTAAAACAAGCTTCCTTTTCCCTGTACATTGCAGAAACTACAAGGCCAATATCCAGAACCTTGGTGAATCAATAAGATTGCATAATTGAGAAAGATGCAGATGAGTGACAGCAAGTGTAAAGTAGGGGGTCCAAGTAAGTATCAGAAGAGAAACAGTGATTTGATTAAGGGGAGAGAGAAGAAATAGTGGACAAGTAAAACAAGTTTTAGAAGGTTCCTTGGTATTATATTATATTATATTATAGGAACATTCAAAGTCATCTTAGATAGGCTACTTACGTTGCTAAATACTAGTCCTAACTTTCAGTGGAGGGGTTCATTGGTAATTAATGCCCAACAGCCACAATTTCTACTCCAACCTGCTTCAATTAGTACATGTTAGTTTAGGGGAGGCAATAGCCTGGTGGCATTATTGCTGAATTGGTAATCCAGAGACTCAACTTATGCTCTGGGAGCTGGATCAAACCCCACCACATCAGGGATGGAATTTGAATTCAAAAATCTGAAATCACTGACCACAAAACCATTATGGTTCAAAACCTCAAGTTCACTAATGTAATTTAGGGAAGGAAACCTGCATCTAGCCTACATATAACTCCAAAGGGGGAGGGGGAATTACAATACTATTAGGCAGAAAATTGGGTGCCTAAATTGAGAAGAAATGTTCTCAGGGAAATGCATATCAGAAATGTGAAAGTTGTTTAGGAAGCACTTGCTGATAGTCCTGGACAGGCTTGTCCCACTGAGGCAAGGAAGGGATGGTAGGTTGAAAGAACCGTGGATGACAAGGGATATGATACATCTAGCCAAGAGGAAAAAAGAAGCTTACTTAAGATTGAAAAGGCAAGGATCAGACAGAGCTCTGGGGGTTACGAGGTAGCTAGGAAGAAACTGAAGAATGGACTTAGGAGAGCTATTGGTAGGCATGACCAACGCACAGCCCTTGGTGAGAATGCCCTCCATCATGATGTGCTGCATGGTCACCGTGCTAAATGGAATAGATATTAAACAGATATAACTCAAGACTGGGCATCCATGAGGCACTATGGGCCATCAGCAGCATCAGATTATACTCAAACACAACTTGCAACCTTTATGATCCAGCAGGTCTCCCACTACACCATTACCATCAACCTTGATTCAATGAAAAGTGCAGGAGGCCATGCCAGGAGCAGCACCAGGCGTACCTAAAAATGAGATGTCAACCTGGTGAACTACAAGACAGGATGATTTGCATGCCAAACAGCATAAGCAGCAAATGACAAGACAGAGCAAAATGCTTCCACAACTAATGTATCAGATCTGAGCTCTGCAGTCCTGCCATAGTCATGAATGGTGGGGGACAATTAAACAACTCACGGGAGGAGTCAGTTTCACGAGTATCCCTACCCTCAAATGATGGGAGAGTCCAGCACATCAGTGCAAAAACTAAGGCTAAAAAATTTGCAATGATCTTCAGCCAGAAGCGAATGATCCATCTTGGCTTCCTCCAGTGGTTCCAAGCATCACAAATGCCAGTCTTCCGCCAAATCAATTTACCTCACGCGATACCAAAAAATGGTTGGAGGCACTGGATACGGCAAAGACTATGGGCCCTGAGAACAGTCCAGCAATTGGAATGAGGTTATGTGCTTCTGAACTTGCCATGCACCTAGCCAAGCTCTTCCAGTATAGTTACAATACTGGCATCTATCAGACAGAGTCAGACACTGCCCAGATATGCCCTGCCCACAAAACACAGGACAAATGCAACCCAAATAACACCAGTCAGTCTACTCTCGATCATCAGTAAAGTGATGGAAGATGTCATAGAGAGTGTTATCAAGCAACACTTGCTCAGTGATGTCTAAGTTAGGTTCTGCCAGGGCCATTGAATTCCTGACCTCATTACAGCCTTGGTTCAAAACATGGACAAAAGAGCTGAATTCCAGAGGTAAGGGGAGAGTGACAGCCTTTGACATTAAGGCTGCATTTGATAGAGTGTGGCATCAAGGAGCCCTAGCAAAACTAGAGTCAGTAGAAACCAAGGGAAAAATTCTCCACTAGTTGAAGTCACAAGGTAAGATGCTTGTGGTTGTCAGTCAGCTCAGCTCCAGGACATCTGTGCAGGAGTTCCTCAGGGTAGTGTCTTAGGCTCAACCAACTTCAGCTGCTTCATTAATGACCTTCCCTCCAACATAAGGTCAGAAGGGAGATGTTTGCTGTTGATTGCACAATGTTCAGTGCCATCAGCCACTCCTCCCATACTGAAGAGTTTTTGTTCATAGCCATCAAGACCTAAACAACATTCAGCTTTGGGTTGGTACATGGCAAGTAACGTTCACTTCACACAAGTGCCAGGTAATGACTGACCACAGCATATCTAATCATCTCTCACTGACATTCAAAAGGTTCACTATGGCTAAATCTCTCACTATCAACATGTTATAGGGGTGGGGGTGGGGTATCATTAACTAGACACTGAACTGGACCAGCCATATAAATACAGTGGCAACAAGGGGAGGCTGGGAATTTTATGGCAAATAATTCACCACCTACAATTATCATGTCACCAAAGTCGCTGAAAGCAGCTCCAACAAGGTTGAAGAATATTGACACCAGCCCACTGGATCAGCAAACCATCCACCAATCTAAATATTTACTCTCTCCATTACCTTCATACAGTGGTAGCAGTGCGTACCTCTGACAGGGATGAGGAGGATGCAAAGATGCTTCAAGGGGATTTAGACAGACCAACTGAGTGGGAAATAGAATGGCAGATGGAATACAATGCAGATAAGTTCACTTTAGTAGGAGGAACAAATGGGCAGAGTATTCTTTAAATGAGGAAAGGTTGAAAAGTATTAATGTGCAAAGGGTCCTCTATGTCCTTGTTCACAAGTCACTGAAAACAAGCAAACTGATGCAGAATGCCATTTGGATCCTGCTGGTGTGCTCTCACCTTTATTCTATACAATTGAAATGAGTCCTCTTTGCTCCTGTACTAAAAGCCTTTTGTGACAAAAACCTAATACAATATTTGGGTACCAGATGGGATGTTACACCAATCTCCCAGTTTTCAGTTGGGAGAAAGTGAGGACTGCAGATGCTGGGGATCAGAGCTTAACAATGTGTTGCTGGAAAAGCGCAGTAGGTCAGGCAGCATCAAAGGAGAAGGAGAATCGACGTTTCGGGCATAAGCCCTTCTTCAGGATTCGTGAAGAAGGGCTTATGCCCGAAACGTCGATTCTCCTTCTCCTTTGATGCTGTCTGACCTGCTGCGCTTTTCCAGCAACACATTTTTCAGTCCTAGTTTTCAGTGACTTGTGAACAAGGACACAGGGCCTTTTGAACATCAGCTCTTTCTGATCACTCATTTAAAAAATGCTCTGCCTCTTTATTCCTCCTATTAATGTGGGTAACCTCACACTTGTCCATATTATATTCATCTGCTATGTCAAAATGGTAGGGGCTATGGGTTTGGAAGGTATCAGCTAAGGGTGTCTGCTGAGTTTCTGAGAGCATCTTGTTGACAGCATTGGTGGAGTGAGTGAGTGAATGTTTGTGGATGGGGTGCTAATCAAGCAGCTGCTTTGTGCTGGGTGATGTCAAGCTTCCAGAATGTTAATAGGCAACTGGGGAGCATTCTATCACATTCCTGATTTAGAGTCAGAGTACCACAGCGTCGAGACAGCCCTTTGGTTCAAACTGGTCCATGCCGACCAAACTGTCCATCAATACTAACCCAATTTCCCTGCATTTGGCCCATATCCTTCTAAACCTTTCTTATTCATGTATTTGTCCAAATGTTGTTAATGTGCCTGCCTCAACCACTTCCACAGGCACCTCATTCCACATTCCTATCATCCTCTGTGTAAAATGATTATCCCCCCCCCCCTCAGGTTCCCTTTTATTCTTTCCCCTCTTACCTTCAATTGATGTCCTCTACTCCTCGATTCCCCAACCCTGGGAAAAAGACTGAGTGCATCACCCTATCCATGCCTTTTATGATTTTATACTCTTTTTGAAGAAACCCCCTCAGTTTCGTACACTCTAAAGAAAAAAGTCCTAGCTTGTCCAACCTCTCCTCATAATTCAGTCCCTTGAGTCCTGGCAATATCTTTGTAAATTTAATAACATACTCCCTATAACAAGGTGACTAAAACTGAACACAATGCTCCAAGTGCAGCCTCACCGTCGCATACAACTGCAACATAACTTCTCAACTTCTATACTCATTGCCCTGACTGATGGAGGCCAGTGTGCCAAAAGTCTTCTTCACTGCCCTGTCTAGCTGCAACTCCACTTTCAGAGAACCATGCATCTAAACTCCAAGGTCCCTCTGTTCCACTACACTCCTCAAGGCCCCATCATTCATCATGAAACTCCTACCTTGATTTGACTTTCCAAAATGCAAGACCTCACACTTATCTATATCAAACTCCAATCGCAATTTGTGCCTTGTAGATGGTGGACAGGTTTTGGAGAGTCAGGAGCTGAGTTACTCACTGGAGGAATTCTAACTTCTGACCTGCACTTGCAGCCACAGTATTTATATGGCTAGTCCAGTTCAGTTTCTAGTCAATAATAATCCTCAGGACGTTAATGATTTGGAGGAGGATGGGGGATTTAGTGATGATATTGCCATTGAATGTCAAAGGACTATGGTTAGATTCTCTGATGCTGAAGGTAGTCACTACCTGGCACTTATGTGGCCCAAATATTGCTTGCTATGTGTCAGCCCAAGCCTGGATATTGCTGATTATGAACAAGGATTGCTTTAGTATCTGAGATTGCTCAGTGAACGTACCCACTTCTGACCTTATGACACAGCGTCACTGATGAAGCAGTTAAAGATGGTTGGACCTAGTACACCATATTGTCTGGAATTCCTACAGCAAAACTGAACAACTCCATCACGCAGAGCAGTGGTTCAAGATGTTGCATCACTACCTTCTCAAGAGTAACTAGGAATGAGCAGTAATGCCAGACTTGCCAGCAATGCTCACATCCTGAAGAATGCCAACAGGAAGTCTGGAAACATTAATTTATCAAGCTTACCATCATTCATCTCACTTCCATTTCTAGCATTTATTCAAGGAACAGACATTATAAAGTCAGACACTTATCTCAAATGACCAAATGTGAAGAGAGTTTGGAAGAATAATGCACCCAATAGTCATTGAGCAAAACCAAAACTTCACAAGACAAAGCTATTCAAAGGTCCCTCAGGAGATTCAGACAAATAACGTACAATCTTTAATAAGTAAATGCTGGTGTTCGCAGGAAACACATTAGTGCCACATACATCCAGGAAAATAAATTAATGTTAGGCAGCAACTAATGAGATGAGCCTGAAGCTGCAATTACTTTCATTCAGCAAAGCCTAATGCTTCAGTGACGAATACAAACAGGCAAACACAGTGAGCTAATGGAAGTTATAACCTGTCACTAAGGTGCTGATCTGTAGAGAATTGCTGCCATGTCCATTCCCAATTGGACTAAAGTATGACGAGCACAAAAACAAACAAAACCTCCTGCACTCCTTACAGGGGACTGGGCCCCTTTTAAAGAGTTCTGGAACATAAGAATTGTTCTCATTGACGAAGCTCACTTAGCCACCTTATCACCAGATCAGTAAATCTGTTCTTCAAAAAATACACCTAAATATTTATTGCACCATATATACTAGCTACTTCAATATTTTTTCCCCAAATAGGTTTGCTCCCTAAATCTATTCCTCTTTAGTTTGTGCTCTTTTGCCCACAAATGTAATAGTTAATAGGAGGACACCCTTCAACAAAGTCTGGTCTAAGCTTATGGGAAGAAGGGCTCTTTGGACACAAGTGCTAGAACCCATGGAATTAGATGCCAGCTGGAAACACCTCCTCCAGGAGGTTGAATAATGAGTAATTTTCACAAATTTTCTGCATTTTAAAATCATTTTATTTAGTTTTTAATAATTTCCTTCCTGCCAAATACTGACAGTGTTTCAATCTGCAGAGTTTATTGGGAATATATTTTCAAGTTCTGCTCTTTTCAGCTCTCCAGGCAGGGCTGAGTCACACCAAAAAGTGTTTTCTTCTCATCAGCTCTGCTGCAAGGTACCAAATATCCCAATGGCTCACACTCGCTACGTCATGTAGCACAAACAGAAGGTCCCGGGACCTTGCTAATGACGTTTTTCAGTCAGGGCAGCTATGGAGTGCTACAAGTGGAATTGGTGTCCAGGGCTGGAAGCACACTGGGAGTCAGTCCAAGATTTCCAATCCTGACCAACTATTCAGGGATTTCTTCTTGAAAGCGGGTGCTGACTTTTATACTCAAATCCTCTGTCAACACTCACTGCCTAGGCTGCCCACACAAAGAATGGCCTCTCAGGTATAAGTCACTGTTCTGCACACTTACTTTTTGAGGGGCAGTGGTAGACCAGTAAAGGTAATATCTTCACCAATGGAGAACCCTCCCAACTGACTGAAAGATGAGCTTTTCATAGCCTTAATGTGGTTTAAGTTTCAGCTCAAATCCCACAGGTGATGATCCAGTATGCTTTTAAGTCCTGCAAAATGCAGCTTCCCGCCAACTTGATAAGCAAAGTTGTGTTCAAACAATAGAAAAAGAATAGTTGGATGAAAAGAGACCCACAAGTTGTAAGGTGACAAGGGTCAACAGGGACACGGAAGAGGAGAAAGGTTACTTTTCAAAACGTGGCCATTGGAAAAAGGGAAGTGCAACTTTAGCAAATGACAAAGTCATTCAGTACAGTGCTTAACTCTGCCATGCTGCGTCAACTCAATGCTATTACAATTACAGAGCTTTTTCTTGAGGTTTTTCTGTGCCTGAATGCTGAAAAATAAACAAATGTTTTTATTCACAGCTTCCATCTCATCTGAGGCGGCTTCAGGGCAATCCACATATAACAACCTGTTCTGAAAAATCTGCTCACATCTTGAAAGCTGGTGATAAAACCCACCAGATTCTGAGACAATCCACAATACCCTAAAACAGTCAACAACATTCTAACTAACACACACCATCGTAATGTGCTTTACTCCCAACATATATGAGTAATTTAAAATGTTCATGCATCAAAGTCTTTGTGGCACAATGGCTCAGTGGTTAGCACTGCTGCCTCACAGCACCAGTGTCCCAGGTTAGATACCGGCCTCGGGCGACTGTCTGTGTGGAGTTTGCACATTCTCCCCCATGTCTGCGTGGGTTTCCTCCAGGTGCTCTGGTTTTCTCCTGCAGTCCAAAGATGTGCAGGTTAGGTGAGTTGGCCACGTTAGGTGCATTAGGGAAATGGGTCTGGGTGGGTTACTCTTCAGAGGGTCGGTGTGGACTTGTTGGGCCAAAGACCTGTTTCCACACTGTAGGGTAAATCCAACCAGTTTTTACCTGGGCCAAGAAAGATTTGTTGAAATCCAGACAAACAGATGAACACACTGGGATGAAAACACTATCTCATTCATTATCAGTAGAGAAGGCATCTAAATAATCACATTCAAATGCAGTAGTGATGGAGTATTGCACTGTCAGTAGCATTGCCTTGCAGATGAAATGCTAAACCAGGCTTTGTGACCTCCTCAGACAGACTTACAAAATTCAAAGGCGTTATTTCAATGAACAGGAAGCTTTCCCCACTGTCCTTGCCAATACTAAACCTTTGACCAACAAAACCAGTTAATTTTTTTAAAAAATCCAAAACTAATTAAATGAAAATAAGGATGGAGGTGATGTGTTGTTTCGGCATGTTGTGGGAGCTGGAGGACACCATTATGGTTCCCAGTGACCATGTCTGTAGTAAAATGCTGATTGCTAGAGTTTGAGCTTCAAACATTGCAATGTATCAGGGAGAAGGAGAGTTATTGAGACGCTGTGTTTCAGGAAACAGTCACACCCCTTGAACTAACTAACTCAAATTCAGCCAGTGGTCAGGGTTAGGAGGGTATGGCTGAGTGAGACAGGTACAGGGATCCAGGAGGCAGATTTACAGGAGCATCAGCCTCTCTCCTTGTTCAACAGGTTCAAGAGTTTGGCTCCCTGTGCGGACAGGAATGGGGACTGCAGGGAGGATGAGTCAAATGACTGCAGCACCTTGGTACGGAGGAGCCACTCAAGTGAGGGGACAGAAGAGAACAGTTGTTGTAATTGGGAATAGTATAGTTAGAGGCATAGACACTGTTCTCTGTGACCAGGATCAAGAGTCCCGATGGTTGTGGTGCCTGCCTGGTGCACGGGTTCGGGATATCTCCCTGAGCTGCAGAAGAACTTGGAGTGGGAGGGTAAAGATTCAGTGGTCATGGTCCATGTAGGTACCAATGACATAGATACAACCAGGACAGGGGTTGTATGGAGGGAGTATGAACAACTACAAGCTCAATTAAAAAGCAGAACTAAAAATGAAATAATCTCTGAATTACTACCTGAGCCACGAGCTAATTGACACAAGATGAATAAGACTAAGCAGGTAAATGCATGGCTCAAAGATTGGTGTGGGAGAAGTGGGTTTGAATTCATGGGACATTGGCACCAGCACTGGGGAAAAAGGGACCTGTTCTGATGGGATTGTCTTCATCTGAACCATGCTGGGACCAAAGTCCAAGCGAATCGCATAACTAGGGCTGCAGACAGAGCTTTACACTAAATGGGGACGCGCTTCGATTATCGGGGAAATTAGCAAACCCAAGTTATAGGAGAAGGTAAGAGTGCAGAACGCAGGAGAGGTCATTAGAATCTCGAGCACAAAAACAAATAGGACAGAGTGTATGGAAAGGTTTCGCAACTAAATTTCAAGCACACTGAATAAACAAATGACAACGAGAAGAGGGACGGTTAATACAGGACTGAAGGTGTTATATCTGAATGCACACAGTATAGGGAATAAGGTAAACGAGCTTGTGATACTGATCGAAATTGGGAGATATGACTTGGTGGGCAACATGGAGACGTGGCTGCAAAGGGATCAGGATTGGGAGCTGAATATTCAAGGATATATATCCTATCAAAAAGATAGGCAGGTGATCAGAGGGGGTGGGGTTACCTTATCAGTAAGAAATGAAATTAAATCAATAGTAAAAAACAAAGTAGGGTCAGATGATACAGAATCTGTGTGGTAGAATTGAGGAACTGCAAAGGTAAGAATTGGAGTTATGTACAGGCCTCCAAACAGTAGTCTGGAGCTGGGCCGCAAGATACACCAGGAGATAGAAAAGATGTGGAGGAAAGGCAAAATTACAGTGATCATGGGAGATTTCAATATGTAGGTGGACTGGGAAAATCAGGTTGGTAATGGATGGGAAGAAAAGGAATTTGTGGAATGTCTATGAGATGGCTTTTTGGAGCAGCTTGTGGTGAAACCAACTAGGGAGCAGGCAATACTGGATTTATTGTTGTACAATAAGGCAGACTTATTAAGGGAGCTTAAGGTGAAGGAGCCCTTAGGAGGCAGTGTTCATAATATGATTGATATTTACTCTGCAATTTGAGAGAGAGAAGATAGAATCAGAGGTAATGTATTACAGTTGAATAAAGGCAACCACATGAGGCATGAGGGAGAAGCTGGGGAGACTTGACTAGGAGAGGAGCCTAGCAGGAAAGACAGTGGAACGGCAATGGCAGGAGTTTCTGGGAGTAATTCTGGAGACACAGCAGAGATTCATCCCGAGGGAAAAACAGCATGGTACAGGGAGGATGAGGCAACCATGGCTGACTAGGGAAAGTCAGGGACATCATAAAAGCAAAAGAGAAAGCATTTAATGTGGCGAAGGGCAGTGGGAAACCAGAGGATTAGGAAGCTTACAAAGACCAACAGAGCTGTAAATGCATTGCTGGAAAAGCGCAGCAGGTCAGACAGCATCCAAGGAGCAGGAGAATCGACGTTTCAGGCATGAGCCCTTCTTCAGGATTCTCCTGCTCCTTGGATGCTGCCTGACGATTCTCCTGCTCCTTGGATGCTGTCTGACCTGCTGCGCTTTTCCAGCAACACATTTTCAGCTCTGATCTCCAGCATCTGCAGTCCTCACTTTCTCCTCAAAGACCAACAGAGGGCAACAAAAAAAAAAGGAGGGAGAAGATTAAATAAGAGGGTGAGCTGGCCAGTAATATAAAGGAAGATTGTGAGAGTTTCAAGAGAGGCAAAAGTGGACTTTGGGCCACTGGAAAATGACGCTGGAGAGATAGTAGTGGGGAACAAGAAAATGGCTGAGGAACTGAATAATTACTTCATGTCTGTCTTCATGGTGAAAGACACAAGTAATATCCCAAAAATTCAACAGAGTGAGGGGGCAGAGCTGAATATGGTGGCCATTACCAAGGAGAAGGTGCTAGAGAAACTGAATAGCCTGCAGATGGATAAATATTCCTGGACCAGATGGATTACACGCCAGGGTCTAAGGGAGATAGCTGAAGAGATAGCAGAGCCGGTTAATGGTGATCTTTCAGGAATTGCTAGAATCAGGAGGGGCCGAGACAATTGGAAAATTGCTAACATGACAACTGTTTAAAAAGGGAGCACAGCAAAAACAGAAAATTACAGACCGAACAGCCTAACCTCGGTCATGGGTAAGATCCTGGAATCCATTGTGAAGGTTGAGATTTCTGAATACTTGAGAGTTGTGGCGAAATAGGACAAAGTCTGCATGGCTTCATCAAGGGGAGATCATGCCTGACAAATCTTTGCAAATTCTTTAAGGAAGTAATGAGTAGTTTAGACCAAGGAGTGCCAATGGATGTTAGCTACCTGGACTTCAAGAAGGCCTTTGACAGGAAGCTACTGAGTAAAATAAGGCCCATGGTGTCAGAGACTAGGTTCTAGCATGGATAGAAGATTGACTGTCTGGCAGAAAGCAGAGAGTCCTTCTCAGGATGGAAGCCAGTGACAAGTGGTGCTCCGCAAAGTTGTGTTAGGACCACAACTTTTCACTTTATAATTGAGAAGGATGAAGAAACTGAGGGCATTCTGGCTAAGTTTGCAGGTGATATAAAGATAGGTAGAGGGACAGGTAGCATTAAGGAGGCAGGGAGGCTGCAGAAAGATTTGGACAGGTCAGAAGAGTGGGCAAAGAAGTGGCAGATGGAGTACAATGTGGGAAATGTGAAGTTATGCGCTTTGGTAAGAAGAATAGAGGCATGGATTATTTTCTAAATGGGGAGAAAATCCAGAAATATGAAGTGCAAAGAGACTTGGGAGTTCTAGTCCAGGATTCTCTCAAGGTAAACTTGCAGGTTGAGTCAGTAGTTAGGACAGCAAATGCAATGATGGCATTTATTTTGAGAGGACCTGAATATAAAAACAGGGATGCATTTCTGAGGCTCTATACGACTCTGGTCAGACCACATTTTCAGTATTGTGTGCAGTTTTCGGCCCCATATCCCAGGAAGGATGTACTGGCCTGAAGCATGTTCAGAGAAGGTTCACGAGAATGGTCCCAGGAATGAAAAGCTTAACATTTGAGGAACGCTTGAAGACTCTGGGTTTTTATTCGATGGAGTTTAGAAGGATGAAGTGGGGATCTAATTGAAACTTACAGAATACTAAATATTCATGTTGGAAAGATATTTTCATTGGTAGGAAAGACTAGGACCCGAGGGCATAGCCTTAGAGTAAGAGGAAGAACTTTTCGAATGGAAATAAGGAGAAATTTCTTCAGCCAGAGAGTTGTGAATCTAGGGAATTCATTGCCACAGAAGGATGTGGAAGGCCAGGTCATTGAGTATATTTAAGACTGAGATTTATACAGTCTTCAGAATCAAGGGGATCAAGGATTACAGGGAGAAAGGGGTTGAGAAATTTATCAGCCATGATTGAATGGCAGGGCAGACTCGATGGGCTGAACGGCTTAATTTCTGCTCCTATATCTTATGACCAAAACTGATAATCATATCATCGTCAAAATTACATTGTTGTTTGTGGGATCTTGCTTTGTACAAATTGCGTGCTGCTTCTCTGACATTACAACAGTGATTACATTTCAATAAGGTTGCAAAGCATTTTAGGATATTCCGACGTAATGGAAAGTTATAAATAAATCCAAGGTTTTTCCTTCTTTCCTTCAACAAGTCTGAAATTGTTCAACTTCAGTCTCCAGTGGTACTTTGGACTCAGTCAAATTAGTTTCTAGTTTTCGCAGTTGTGCATCTCACATTTCCAGAAAATGAATAAAGAACTAACTAGCATATCTCCTGGACCAGTCCAGACTCAGAATGTTCTCCAAGTGCTCTATAGCCAATGAAACATAATTTGATGTGGTATCACTGTTGTAATTTATGAAGTAGTATTCAAGCCAATTTATACACAGCAAGGTCAAACAAACCACAATTAGATGAATGTCTAGATAATCTGTTTTTAGGTGTTGGATAATTACTGGTCAGGACCCCGGAGAGAATCTAACAACAGTTGCTTGTTGCTGTTATTGGGAATTTGTTGTGAATAAATCAGCTACTACATTTCCAACATTACAAAATGAGAACACACCCTGGGATTCTGATAAGTGCTTACTTATTCATTCTCCCACTTTGTCCCCGTAATCCTTGATCTCCTTGATACCTACCTCAGGAGTTGTTCTGGTCATGGGTGAGAATCAGAGACACTCTGTTCTTCAGCACTAGCACCAAGTACAGTGGTAGTGTCCCTGCCTCTGTACCAAGATACCCAGGTTCAAGTCCCATGTGTTACAGGACAGGTGTAATAACATGTCTGAACAGGTTGGTTAGAAAATGTCTGTGGTAAAGCTGGCATTTAATCTTTTTAATATCCTTGGAACCATTTTTCCAATAATGGATTGCTTCCAGAACCTCTCAAAACAGAAAATGAGGCTATTCAGCCCACCATGCTGATGTTGGCTCTATGAATTTTCCATTTAGCTCCATGCCTCTTCTCTTTTCCCATACGTCTACATATGATCCCTCTATAGTCAAATTCTCCTCTGGAGGTGACTACTTAATCTGTTTCTCCCACTGTTTTAGGCATTACATTTCAGACCATCACTTGTAGCTTTATAAGAACATTTCATAATTCCAATTCACTTAAATCTTTGTTCACTGTATTCACTTACCCAACCACCAGTTGAAATCGGTCATTCTTATCAAAACCCTTCACAATATTGAATAGCCCTATTAAAACTGCCCAGGATCTTCTCTACATTAAGGAGAGTAAATCAAGTTTGTCTAGTTTCTCCATTGAAGCCAAGTTCCTCATAATGCTAACATTCTAGTAAATCTTCTCTATATTCTCTCCAAGGATGCAACAAGGTTGACATTACAGTGAATCATGCCAAAGAACTTTTGACTCTCCAAAGTATGAGTAAAACAATCAGGCACTTACGATATTCTTTGTGGACCTCATCAATTTCTTCTTCTGACTGGTCCTTTGTGAATTTCATCATCTAACAAAAATAACTGAAATGTTTTATTTTGCTTCTCTAGAAAGGGTAAATTTAGAAACTTAAAAACGCACTGAACCAGACTCACATTTTCACTTGCTTTACTTTCAAGCTGAGCTTGGGTCTTCTCGTTCCTTTCGATTTCTCTCGCGATCTCAGAGGCTGTTTGAAAAACACAATTGAAAGGATTATAGGTATGAACTAACCAGAAATGATGCAGGACATGAATGACTGGGGGTGTGAAAGTTGTGCACATATATCCACCTGGAACATGCCTTTCAGTCAAAGGTCTACAAATCAAGCAACTGCACAAAATCCAAATTATGATATCCTAAGTGGAATTGGATCACATGCTTATACAGATTTATATAGAAACACTGGACAGAACCCTAGGGCAGGATTTGTTAAGATACAAAGTCAACTAACTGGCTCTTGAGAAGGCACAAGACAAGAATTTATTGCCATAGGTTTTAGCTGTGACCAAAGCTACTTCAATCAAATGATGCAGCTTTGCGTTAGGAGTCATTGGCTTGAAAGATGCATTGTCAGTATTGTCACCTGGATCATTTGGCATACTGGAATCAATTCACTTAAGGAAAAAAAAAGACATTTACGTCAGAAATATCTTAATGTTGTCCATTATGCCTCTTGTCCGATTCATTATCACCACTTCAAATTGCTCCCATTACAATCAAACCTTGAGTCTGGTGCTAGGCAGCTCTAAATGCTCTCCATGCACAGCTGCAGAAAAACATTTATAAATGTAGACCAGAAAACTTTTGTATACTCCAGGATGGTGTTGAATTAAAATTCACTCACCATTATTGTTTTAGAAAAACCCAAGTAACAGCACTCTTTTCCTTGAAGGAAGGGAATAAACATGGCACACAATTCCTTTACAATCTTGGTCACCTTCCCCTCATTAAAAATATCCCGATTCTAGCTAGGTCAATGAAGGCAAGAATGAAGAAGCAACTCTTGGGCTCCTCCTGGTGGCACTGACAGTCACCAAGGATGTGACTACTCACTTTACCAATCTGGATCTCTAACTGGAACACTGCACTCAAGGATGTGTGTACATTGAATAAATCAGAAAGCTCTACAATATACATCTATATTGAACTCAAAAGGCACACTCTTTTGGAGAGTGAAAAACATTCTTCCCACAAACTCTGCTGTTTTGATTCAATTTTTTAAGAATAAAAACATACATATAATGCTCGACAGGGCAAGTACTCAGTCCCAGAAACGTTATGTGTGAACCTTTCCACGGACAGAATGTTTAATGCAATTTGCAGTATTTTATCTCCTTTCCATGACTCTAAACACCTGATTTACAAGTAATAACTGTAATATTAATAGATGAAAGTTTTCATTTAATCACGAATTGTGCACTACCAATTTTCTCAACCTTCTCTCCTGTCTGTGGGTAACCCATATTGAGTGGTTAATACAGAAAGCATCCCTATCACACCTGACCAGTCCAACACTCAAGGACATACAGCTTACAAGGGTTTTCTGGACAGTAATTTGTACATACAAGCGTCACCTTTAAACTCAGGCCACGTCAGGCTACTTTTATAATCACCGCCCATTCTAACATGAACTCTATATGGCTAGGGTCTATGGTCGGGGGCAAACGAACATTATTCTATCACTAACAAAAACATTGTTCAAGGCTGCTCAATTGAACAGAGAACTTTACTCAAAGAGGTGAAGGTGATTTATTGCCTGGAAGAATTAAGCTTTATTTTTCCAGGGGAATAAAGGTCACAAAATGTCATTAGGATTTAAATAATTACAGAGGGTGATTGATTGCTAACATCCAATGCTCAAAGCATAATCCAGTTTGAAAAGCAATGATTCACAAAGGAGTTCAGAAGGAAATAGGAGAGGGGACAGAAAACTAATAACACATACAGCCTTTGATTTGACTCGCTTTTTTTTAAGGTTGGAAGGGACTAGTTATAAGATTTTGAGCTGAGTGACAGAACCAAGCAAACCACACGTCACCAATGTTTGTAATTAAGCACAAATTAGTTGTGTCAATTTGTAATTTATTTTATTCACGAGTAGGACATGGGTGTCACAGGCTGGGCCAACATTTATTGTCCATCCTTAGTTGCCATTGAGAAGATGATAGTGAGATGCGATCTTGAATTACTGCAGCCCATGTGCTGTAAGTATAAAAACAGAAAACAAAATCTATTAAGAGCAAAGAAACATAAAGCCATGTAAAATATTCCAGGTGCAGACCCTTTGTTCGGACACAAGTCCATCTCTCGCTGATACCCACTGGCTCATTGATGGAGTGACCCTTTCATTCAAAGAACTCATCCTTGTATTCAAGGCCTCACTCTATTTGAAAGTTCTACAAAATCTGCTATGTGCGATTAAATTCCTAAACTTACATCAGAATATTTTAAATTCCCTCTTCTTGTACATGAAGATAAAGCAGAACAAAATTGTCTACTGCCTATTAACTTTTACTGTGACATGACTGGAACTCAGCTGCTTAAGCTGTGCAGCTATGGGGCTGCAAAAAATAAACCATGTCCAAGAAATGTTACCTTTAAGATGCACGTCAGCATGCATACATGTGTGTGGAGTCATGAATCAGTCATAAAGGGACTGCACAGTACAAAAGAGGCAGCTTTGCATGACAAACTGAGGAAACTTTGCAGCTTACTTCAAAGAGAATTCTGATGAGCAAAGCTACTGAAGTAACAGCAGCCAGTCATTGCTACATTAGAGGAAACATTCACAACTAGCTTCAAACATGGACATTTGATACAAGGAAGAAACATAGAGCAGGACGCTTGAATTGATTGTTTTAGAAGGTTTGGTAGTGCAGTGGTAGACAGTCTCTACCTCTGAATCGGCTGCCTTGGTTTAAGTCTCACCTCCTTAAGTGTGTCACAACATTGCTCAAACAGATTGATTAGAAATATATCTAGAACAGAATGCGTCAACCATCCCTTTGACAAATGTGTCACATTTTTAAAGGACAAAGAGATAGATCAGTATAAACTGTCCTTTTGTTTTAAAACAAAATGGAAATCAAAGGTCTCAGGAGACTGCATATCAATAACAGAAATCCAATAAGTGTGCGTCTTCTGGAACAGTTGTTGGTGATTGCTGACACTCAGTTACAGGACTCGTAACAAAGAAACTAAAGTCGATTCTGTACACTTCACACTGAGCCACGAGCTACCAAAACATAAGTCTTTGACTCTCAACAAGGCACACTCAAGGCTTTCAAACAAAAACAGAAATTGCTGGAGAAACTCAGCAGGTCTGGCAGCATCTGTAGACAGAAAGCAACTGTCTCAAATCCAGTAAAAACAGGTCACTGGAAACATTAACTCTGTTTTTGTTTCTCCACAGATATTGCCAGACCTGCTGAGTTTCGCCAGCAATTTCTGTTTTTGTTTGAAAGCCTTGAGTGTGCCTTGTTGAGAGAGAAAGACTTATGTTTTGGTAGCTCGTGGCTCAGTGTGAAGTGTACAGAATCGACTTTAGTTACAGATTGTTACAGATTTCCAGCATCTGCTATTCTTTGTTTTATATTGCAGTCTTAAGTTTTCCTTTGGGTGCTTCTAGCTGTAGAGTGCTTGCACAGATGCTAGCACGACTTGCTTAGCACATAGCCCGTATGAAGGGAGATTAAGATCAGCAAGGCTGAACATGCTGGTGACAATTTGGTTCCAAATTTAAAGTCATGTGCAGTCTGGCCTTTGCTCACAAAATAACGAATAGCGGAATCATCCCTTCATCCACAGGAACCATCATTCTAACTTATAATTGACATTATAACATCAATGCTCAAAGTCAAAACTTGACATTGCAAAGGCACAAAAGATCTGAATTATGCAATAGCCAACAATTGAAAAACACAACCAAGTGGGGAATTCAGTGTTGGAAAACGAAGGCAATACCTGCAGGTGGTTGGGGTCTGGATGCACTGTCCAACAATGTGGTGGAGGCAGATTTCATTGTGGATTTCCAAAGAGAATTGTATCATTCTCTGAAGAGAAAAATACTTGCAGGGCATGGGAGGAGCAGTAGATAACTTCCTCGTCTAAAGAGTCAGCACAGACATGGTGGTTCAAAGATCTCCTTCATGCTGGAACCATTCTGGTTCAATGATTCAAAAATACAGTTCCCTCAATCCTATTTCTCAATGAGTCCCATTCACTCACTTGTGTGTGCTTACCTACATTTGATCTTGGCTTGAAAACAACTGAATTTTAACATATTTATCTTTATTCATTTTGCCCAGTCTCAGCTTCACAGCCTCCTTCAATCCCTCATGATATCAGCAATTCTCCAACTCTTATGCAATTCCAGTTTACATCTTCTCTATTGTTGTGGCTATTGTTCCAGCTCATCAAGGTCTTAAACTCTGGAATACACTGTCCATAAACACATCCACCTCTATCCCTCTTTCCTCCTTTAAGACACCTCTCAGAATAGAACTGCCCAAACTGTAGTCACATACCAAAGTGATGCTGGCCTCAAGTATGTTCCTTCCTTCTCCTCTATGACTTCCAAATATTCAAATGGAGTCACAGAGTAAGAAATTCAGAAAGCACCATCTTAGAACCAAACTTGTTCATCAAACTTTGGGTCATTTGTCCTCACATGGCTCAGTGCCAAGTGTTTTTTGCTAATTGCTCCCCTTACACGGTCTTAAAAGGACTGTATAAATGCAAGTCGTTGTTGTCCTGTGGGATGAAGTTCCTCTCTATTCTTGCTGTTCTGATATAACAACAGAACATATACAACACACGTACTACAGAACTATCCTTACTCAGTTTTAATGCCAATCACCACTTTGCCAAAGTTCAGTTACTAATAAAAAAAGGACTCATTTTCACAAGTTTTTTTTAATTTTAACCCATTTCCTTACGACCAAAAGTAAATTCTACAATGAACCAGAATTTGAGCAGAACAATTCAAATTGAAACTCCAACCGTCTTGGAACTGTGACTTGAAAGTTCTGGGATATACATATTAATCACTCGAAACCTGCATCTCAATTCTAAGTGATTAAAGACTTAACAGCAATCTAGGCTTGTGCAATATATCGCATCAGTTGTATGACACTTTGACCTTTTACAAAGAATTCTGTGTCCTATGATCCTGCCCCACTATTTACCTTACGAAGGAGCAGCGCTCCAAAAGCTTGTATTTTCAAATAAACCAGTTGGACTATAACCTGGTGCTGTGTGATTTTTAACTTAGTCCATCCAAATCCAAAACCGGCAAATCCACATCACCTTTTGAATGAGACATTAAAATGAGGGTCTGCCTGCCTTTTCAGGAGGATATACAAGATACCACTGCACTATTTTGAGTAACAGCAGGGGAGCAATACCCAGTGATGTGAACCAATATTTGTTACTCAAATCAACAAAAACAGATTATTTGATCAAGACCACCTTTTGACTTGCAGGAGCTTACTATTCCAAATTGACTGCTATATTTCCTTTAGTATAATAACAACCAATTAGCTTTTAAAGTGCTTGAGCATTCACTTTATGAAAGTGACTGTATAAATGCAAAACTTCTTTTAAACCAACACAATCAAGCAGAAGTTTATTAACAATTTCTACTTTTTACAAGAAAATACACCTTGATATTGTAATCTGCTCATGCCGCTGAAAATGGGGTCTCAAAATAAGCATTTTTAATTGGTAAATGCTGGAAATCGTCAGGTGGCATATAGATCCTTCTGCTTTCATTTCCAACTTCCAACATTTGTAATTATTGTCTAGCCCATTATCTGCGAGAAAACCAATTTCAAATATCTGAAAACGAATTAGAAAAGTGAAAGAACTGATTTAAACAAGTCAATTGGCATATGGATTCATCATTTTCTTAGTCAAACATATCATGTGAGATAAAAAATGACCACTAACTTTTGAATTCCAATATCTGATTTAATACTTATTAATTAAAAGGATAAATATTGCAACCACCAATGGTTTAAGAAATCAATTGAATAACCATGGTTTCAGATTAAATTCACACCTCAAGAACATCACTAGGATTTTAAAACTGCATATTGTTTTACCTTCCATTGTATTGGATTCCATTCTCTGTTAGTTTTCTACATGTGTTTCTGCATAAGAATGCCAATGATTTTACAGAAGTCACATACTTGATGTTGCGCCTGTATTATGTGTTTTTTTAACAGGATTAGCAGGTAATAAAATTGCTTTATCCTTCAGTAAAATTATATAACTGGTTCCTTATTGTTTCTGATGAAAGCAGTTAACTATGTTTCAAGTGGGGCCAAGTGTTAAAACTTAAATCTGTTGTGCAATGAACTGGGGAAGTTAAAATGAAGAAACCGACTCATCTCGCTCCCCCACCCCCAGTTGTAACAAATAAATTAGCAGTATTACTTAAAAAAAAAGAGACATGCGGTCAAAAGTTATCAGGACAGAATCACAAGAACATCCAGGTTAATTGCCAGGCTTTTATTCAAATTTTACCCAGGTTAAGTTAACTATTATTTGTCAAGGTGTTGCTATGGGGCATGCAGCAGTGAAAGGTTCCCACCCTCTGCTTTTTGTCAGTTCAAAATGCCATAATACATGGAAATACTCTGTTCAGTCATTCACTACCTGCCACCAGTCCAGTCTGAAACTTGCATCTTTCAGGACCTGGCCAGTTCATTCTGTGCAGAGTGACTGAGTCACACTTGCTGGTGGACACTAAAATTCCTCCTGCCCAAAATACATTCTACACATAGTTCAACGTTAACAAGTTACGTGAAGCATCATCACTACCACTGCGATTGTCCTTCCAACATTGCATCATTTTACTATAAGACCAAAAAGTATAGAAGCAGAACTAGGTCACTGAACCCACCATTCAATGATGACTGTTAATTTTCTCAACTTCATTTTCCTGCCATCTCCCTTTAACCCCCTTACTAATCAAAAACCTAACCATCTGTCTTAAATACACTCAATGACTTGGCTTCCATTGACTTTTGTGTCGAGGAGTTCCACAGATTAACCAATCTCAGGCTGAAGAAAATCCCATTCATCTCAGTTTGAAAGGGTTATCCCTTCACTCTGAAGCTGTGCCCTTGGGCCAAATCTCTCCTATTAGTGGAAACATCATCACCATATCCACTCTATCCTGGCCTCTCAGTATTATCTAAGTTTCAATCAAATCTCCGGCGCCTCTCACCCCACCCCTCAATTCTTCTAAACTCCATCGAGTAAAGAACCAGAGTCCTCAACCGTTCTTCATATGATAAGCCCTTCATATGAAAAGCTATGATAAGTCCATTCCTGGGATCATACTTGTGAATCTCCTCTAGACCTTCCAATGCCAGCACTTCCATGTTTAGATGCAGGGTTCAAAACTGCTCACAATATTTCAAATGCGGTCTGACCAGAGTCTCATACTGCAGAAGCTGTTATACCTTTTAGAGTCACACAGCCATAGAGATGTACAGCATGGAAACAGACCTCCAGTCCAACTCATCCATGCCAACAATATCCTCACCTAATCTAGTCCCTTTTGCCAGCACATGGCCCATTTCTCTCCAAATCATTCCTATTCATATACTCATCCAGATGCCTTTTAAACATTGCAATTGCATCAGCCTCCACCACTTTATCTGGCAGCTCATTCCATACAAGCACCACCCTCTGTGTGAAAAGGTTACCTTAGGTTCCTTTTATATCTTTCTCCTCTCACCCTAAACCTATGCCCACTAGCTCTGGACTCCCCTACCCCAGGTAAAAGACCTTGTGATTTTATCAACTTTTAAGGTCATCCCTCAGCCTCCAACGCTGCAGGGAAAACAGCCCCAGCCTATTCACAACCTCTGAGGGCTTATGCCCGAAACGTCGATTCTCCTGTTCCTTGGATGCTGCCTGACCTGCTGCGCTTTTCCAGCAACACATTTTCAGTGCTATTCACAGCCTCTCCCTATAACTCAATCCCTCCAAGCCTGGCAACATCCTTGTAAATCTTTTCTGAACCCTTTCAAGTTTCACAACATCACTCCTACAGGAGGGAGACCAGAATAGCTTGCAATATTCCAAAAATGGCCCAGTCAATGTCCTGTACAACCACAACGTGTCCTCCCAACTCCTATACTCAATGCTCTGACCAATAAAGGAAAGCATACCAAACTCCTCCTGCTTTTGCCTTCCTAAAAACCAACTAAACCAAATGCTAACCTTCAGAGAATCCTGAACTAGGATTCCCATTTTCCATTGCTCTTGATTTCCGAAGCCTTTCTCTATCTCTAGAATAGAAATCTATATCTCTAACACAGTGCATAGCCTCAAACCTCTCCACAATGTATTCTATCTGCCACTTCTTTTCCCCATCTCCTAGCCGGTCCAAGTCCTTTTGGAGCCTCCCGTCAACTCAATACTACTTGCCCTCCACCCATCTTTATGTTATCCACAAACTTAGCAACAATGCTCTCAGTTCCTTCTTCCAGATCGTTAATGTATAAAGTGAATAGTTACAGTGCAAACACTGGCCCTGCGAAACTCCACAGATCACTGGCTGCCATCCTGAAAAACACCCCTTCATCCCTACTTTCTGCCTACCTCCAGTCAGCCAATTCTCTCTCCATGCAGTAGCCTAAAGAGCTCTTATCTTACTTGGCAGCCTCCTGTGTGACATCGTGTCAAAGGCTTTCTGAAAATCCAAGTAGATCACATCCACAGGCTCTCCTTTGTCTAACTTGCTCATTACTTCCTCAAAGAATTCTAATAGATTTGTCAGGCATGGCTTCCCCTTGATGAAGCTGTGCTGACATAGCCCTATTTTACTGTGCACTTTCAAGTACTCCACAATCTCATCCTTAATAATGGACTCTAAAATCTTATCAATGACTGAGATGAGACTAACCAATCCGTAGTTGCCAGTTTTCTGCCTCCCTCCCTTTTTAAACAGAGGTGTCACATTAGCCATTTTCCAATCCACTGGCACCCTCCTTGACTCCAGTGATTCCTGAAAGATTATCACCAATGCCCCTACTATGTCCTCAGCTTTGTCCTTCAGAACCCTGGGGTGTAGTTCACCTGGTTCAAACACTTTAATCCTGTCTTATTCTGTTCTTAACTGCATCGATCAACACCTAAAATCTGCTTTTCCAAAAGCAGTAATGTTCTAATGCTGCTGCCAATATTCCTTTCAAAACCCAGGACTCATAAATCTTAATCCCTTGCCACTCCTGGTAGAACTTTTCTAATCCATTCCAGAACATGATACATAATATTCACATCCCAGAAAGTCAGGGAACATAACATAACAGGAAGATTTTCTAAACTATTGTACCTACGCCACTCTCTGGAACAGCTTTATAATTAGACCTATGACCCTACTGTTTTCACATATCCCTGTATATTTTCCCTTTTCAAGACCATACAATGTCTAATCCTTTATTAAACAACATTATTTACTCTATATCATCCTGTTAGGGACTGTATTCCTGATCATAACGTTCTGCGCTTAAAACAATTCCTGGTTGGTCTCTAGTTATTTTGACATACAGCAAACGTTTTATTTACCGGACCTATGGGACCAGGAGTGTGCCAGTTGATCAAATATTTCCAATAATCAAGTGGTTCACATAATCAATGTTTAAAACAGATACTAAGTAATAGAAATGTAAAGGAGGCATTATACATATCACTGCTATACTTCATTTAGAGCATAAACCACTGAAATGATGCAACTTTGCCTTGAATAAAACTTACTGACATAGAGCCTTCTTACTTGCAGCCTGTACTGACCCCTCTGACATCGCCATAGACCATGGTATTTGAGCAGAAGTTGACTCGAAACGTAATCGACTGTTGATATTTCACGTAGCCAGTCGATTGAACAGATATATTTACACTGAGGTCAATAAATTTTAAAAAATAACAACTGGACTGAATAATGCAAACTGTGTTCTAGATTAGAGTGGTGCTGGAAAAGCACAGCAGTTCACTCATAGAGTGAAGGGCTTTTGCCCGAAACGTCAATTTTCCTGCTCCTCGGATACTGCCTGAACTGCTGTGCTTTTCCAGCACCACACTAATCTAGAATCTGGTTTCCAGCATCTGCAGTCCTTGTTTTTACCTAATGCAAACTGTGTGGCATTTGAGGTATATATTTTTGCTGGTTATTGACAGTGCCAGTTAAATCGAAGTTTGCTGTAAACCAAACATTTTTCCATATCCTGTTTAAAATCCCCTATTCTTACAGCGTTATCCTTCTTGAAGTAGATGATGAGCGCAACTTCTCTGGCCCAACAGCATGTGGTAAAATTTCCACAGAATCCCTACAGTGGGGAAAGCAGGCAATTTAGTCTGTCAAGTCCACACCACCTACCAGAAGAGCATCCCACACAGCATCCCACCCCTGTACGCTATCCCTGTAACCCTGCATTTTCCATAGCTAATCCACCTTGCCTGCACATCCCTGGACACTGTGGGTAATTTAGCATGGCCAGTCCAGCTAACCTGCACATCTTTGGACCATGGGAGGAAACTAGAGCACCTGGATGAAACGCGTGCACACAGTGAGGGAGTGTTCAGCTCCACACAGACATTCAAGGGTAGAATTGGAGCTGGGTCCCTGGTGCTGAAAGGCAACAGTGCTAACAACTTAACCACTACGCTGTGCTGTAAAGTCATTCCAGCATTTCTTATTGTTTTCTTAATTTAGTTCCACCTGCACAAATTTAGAGCACAAAAAGTAGGATCTCTGGATAATTACCATCCTATTAGTTTATTCTCAATTACCAAAGTGATTAAAAAGTCTCATTGACAATGCTATCAAGCAGTACTTACTAATCAATAATCTGCTCTCCAGTGCCCAGCTCGAAGGCTCATAACAGCCTTGGCACAAATACTAACAAAAGAAACAAATTTCAGAACTGGGAGAATACAGACCACCCTCAACCACAAAACATCATTTGGCTGAGCATATCAAGAGATTTTAAAAGTGAAGTCAATGGAACCAGAAGAAGAATGTCCACTGGGTGGAGTCATACCTAGCACAAAGGAAGGTGGCTGTTTAAGGCCAATCACCTCAGCCTGGGATATTACTATAGCAGTTCCTCTAGGCAGTGGTCTCTCATCCAAAATGGCAGTAGAGCAGCATGCTCCAACCAGAACTCATTTGCTCCATCTGTTCCTTTTCCCTCACTTTTCTCTAGTGTTTATTTTTTCCTCTTCTGCCAGCGCCTGGAGAGGAGCAGGGATGGTGGCCAGTGGGCCCGGAGTGAAGTCCCGGTACTGTGTATTGGTGGCATTGTACACCTTTCACTGTACTCCTGTTCTTTTATAACTTGAATACACGTGACAATGAATCTAATTCTAATTCTAAGCCCAACCTTCTTCATTGATGACCTTTCCTTCCTCATGAGGTTAGAAGTGGGAATGTTCACTGATTAGTGCAATGTGTAGTTTCCACTAGCAACTCTTCAGACTATGAGGCTGTCATGCAGCTACACTTGGACAACATCAAAGTTGGGAAGATAAGTCACAGATGCATTTGTCTCACGTAAACGCCAGTCAGTGAATATCTGCAACAAGAGACTGCTGGACCACATTTCCTCTTGATACTGAATGGCATTACTGTCACCACTGGATATCCAACCATCTCTGACACCTCCCTCCCCTTCCTGGAACTTTCCATCTCCATTTCTTGCGACCGACTCAACACGGACATAAACTTTAAATCCAACAACTCCCACAACTACCTGGACTACACCTCCTTCCACGCTGCCTCCTGCAAAAATGCCATCCCTTATTCCCAATTCCTCCACCTCTACCACTTCTGCTCCCAGGATGACCAATTCCACCAAAGAACATCCCAGATGGCCTCCGTCTTCAAAGGTCGCAATTTCTCCTCGCACGTGCTCGATAATGCCCTCCAGAGCATCTCCTCCATCCTTGAATCCCACCCCACCAATCACAACAAGGACAGAATCCCCCTGCTCCTCACCTTCCACCCGACCAACCTCTGAATACAACCCATCATCTTCTGCCATTTCCGCCACCTACAAACAGACCCCACCAGCAGGGATATATTTCCCACCCCACCCCTCACTGTGTTCCGCAGTGACCATTCCCTCCGTGACTCCCTTGTTAGGTCCACGCTCTCACCAACCCACCCACCACGCCCAGCACCTTCCCTTGCCACTGCAAGAAGTGGAAAACCTGCACCCACAACTCTCCAAGGCCTATATCCAAGGCCCCAAAGATACGTCTACACCCGAAAGAGTTTTACCTGCAATTCCAAACGCATCATCTACTACATCCATTGCTCTTGATGTGGTCTCCTCTACACTGGGTAGACAGGACGCCAGCTTTCAGAACGTTTCACAGAGAACATCTCTGCGAGCCACACGTTAAACAACCCCACAGCCCTGTGGCTGAACACTTTAACTCCTCCTCCTACTCCACCAAGAACATGCAAGTCCTGGGCCTCTTCCACCGCCAAACTCTAGTCACCCGAAACCTGGAGGAAGAATGCCTCATCTTCCGCTTTAGGACCTCTAACCACTCAGGATCAATGTCGATTTCACCAGTTTCCTCATTTCCTCACCCCTCATCTTATCCTAGATCCAACCTTCAAACTCGACACCACCTTCTTGAACTGTCTTGCCTGTCCATCTTCCTTCCCACCTATCTGCTCCACCCTCCTCTCCAAGCTATCACCATCAACCCCCTACCTTCATCTACCTATCACATCCCAATTACCTTCGCCCACAAACCCACAGCAGCTAACGAACTTGAAAGACCCTATACAGACAAGCAAAACTACAAAATTACAAAATACCTCTCAAGAACTGTAACAAACACTACATTGGACAAACAGGCAGAAAACTAGCCACCAAGCTATATGAACATCAAGTAGCCACAAAAAGTCAATGACGGTGGGATATAGGTAAAGTAGTGTTACTTCTGCAACCATAATTACTTATGCAAGGTAAATGAACTCACACCAGTGTATAATTGTTTCAACCAAGAGCTGAGTCAACAAGAACGAAAACCACGTGAAGGAAATATATTATTGTTTTTGTATTAGCTAAAATGTGCATATAAGAATGAAACGTGCCTGCAAACAATGGTAGATGTTACAGACAAATAGATAAGGTGCTGTGAGGATGTAGGTTAAGCCAGATTTGCTTGTACAAACAGTAGTTATAAGCATCTGTTTCCCACTTCTGCAAAAACAAAAATAAAACAAACTCCAGTTAAAAAGTTCATAAGGTTCAATATGGTTGAGGAATGGGAGGAAATGTCACAAGTAGGGGAAACAGATGGCAGTGAAGGAGGATATACCTAACAATGGACCACAGCACGATATGGTGAAATGGCCAAGTAAAATTTGTACTTTGTTATGCACAAGGCCGGATAAGGCAAGAGATAAATAATAGTAATGAGCACCGGGTTTGGAGTAGTGAATCCTGTATAAGATATGTACTTGCTAAACTCTGTGTGTATATTTTAGGCACAACGCTTGCAAGTGTATAATAAACATACTGATTGCTTCAGATCTTGTCTCGGACTGAAATTATTGAAGTGATTGAGCTTCATTTCTTACAATTGGGGGCTCGTCCGGGATATTCTTCCATCGCCGGGGGCATAGCTGGCTGTGGACACTGGGAAGACTCGTCCCGTTCCCAATTGAGGAGCGGTCTCATGCCCCGGTTTGGTCCGCTCCTTTGGGCGACTGGTACAAATCCCATTAGAGAGACATCCGAATCAGATAGTGAAAGGAGGTCGATAGAAAATACAGCAAAAAGGGACCAGGCAACTCTGTGCACAGACCAAGGTAAGAAAACAGACTTTTAAGTATTGCCTTGGTGGCCGGGAAAAGGGGTATTTAATCACTGAGGGACTGGCGAGGGCCCTGAGAAATGGGGGGGTAGGCAAAGTAAGTCGAACTGCAACGAAGTAAAGGAAGAAAAAGGCCCTGGTAACATTCCTCCTGAAAGTCCGTTGGGGAGGAAGTTGCGGAAATGGACAAGTAACACTTGTACAAGGGAAAAGGGTAAAAAGAAAATGATTAAATATTGTTGTTTAGTATGGACCAAAGAACCAATCCTTCATCCGGTTGTCTTCTGGCCAAAGTATGGTTCGGACGAGGATTGGGTATGTTAGTATTTAGATTTGTATGTGAATGAAAAACAACCTTTTAGTCAAGAAGAGGCGGACTATGTGTCCTGTTGGAAGGGTAGTTTGGGAATGATGGTAGTAAAGACAAGGGATTCCCCCTCTGCCCCACCCAGTCCCTGGGATCCTCTTGGCTGCTTGCCCGCCCACCCCCCACCCCACCCCCACCCCCACCACTGTACCATAAAATCAGATTGGGTGAAAATGGGGGAGGAGGACAGACAGATAGGGACAAGACCCACAAGAGGAGGACGAAGGGACAGTGGACAGGGATGTTCTTGTTCCCGACCCTCAATCCTCAACAAAAGATAGGGAAGATAAAGTAGAGGAGGCCTCCGGAGTATCTAAACGAAAGCCTAAGGGGGAAAAACAAAAACAAAAAAAGGGGAAGAATGTAACGACTTATCCCCTTCAGGAGATACCAATAGGGGACAAAGAGATTGGGTTTGTAAGTGCCCCCCTCACCAGTGGGGAGGTCAGAACATTTAAAAAGGAGATGAAGGTCCTGGTTGAGGATCTGGTAGGGTTGTCTGAACAAATTGATCAATTCTTGGGGCCCAGAATATGCATGGACTGAGTTAATGTCTATTTTCAATATACTATTTACTGGGGAAGAAAGAGGACTTATACAAGGAGCAGCCATTAACATATGGGACAGGGAACATCCCATTGGGGTGGGGATGCTGGACAGGGAGAGACGAAGTTTCCCCTCAGAGACGCCCAGTGGGAAAATCAAAACCCGAAGCATAGAGAAGAAATGAGAGAATTGAAAGATTCTAAAAGGAATAAAAGAGGCAGTTCCAAAGTCGCAGAATTTGACTAAAGTCTTTGAAGTTAGACAGGAGAAAGATGAGACTCACTCAGCTTTCTTGCAAAGATTGAGACTCAATGCAAAAATACTCTGGAATGAACCCTGAGGACCCAGTGGCACAGGGTCTTTTAAAAGTACACTTTGTGACAAAGGCATGGCCAGACATACAGAGAAAGATACAGAAGATAGAAGGGTGGAGCGAAAAACTATTAGACGAATTATTAAGAGAGGCACAGAAAGTGTTTGTAAAGAGAGAGGATGAGAGACAAAAACAGAAGGCAAAAATGATGGTAGCTAAGAAAAGAATGAGGTAGTTAAGAAAAGAATGGAACCAATAGTAAGCAACTGGAGCAGCGGGTGGCAGCATGTAGGACAGAGAAGGAGAGGGAGAGGACAAGGGGGAGCATTTGATAGGGGGTTCAGGCGACAAGGGCAGAGATGGAAGTCTCCACAGGCAGGATGCTATTACTGTGGAAAGATAGGGCATTTTAAGCGGGAGTGTCCTGATCCACAAAGGGAAGAAAGGGCAATTCCGCTTATGCATTTTGATCAAGAATAGGGGTGTCAGGGGTTCCTACCCTCGGGGGCCCACCAGGAACCCTTGATAAACCTGTAGGGAAGAGGTAGTCTTCCTATTAGATATGGGGGCAGCAAGGTCATCGCTGAATTTTAAACCAAAGAAAGTAGGAATGTCAACACGGTCAATTACTGTTTCAGGGGTAAAAGGGGAAGGATTTACTGTTCCAGTATTTGAACCTATGATGGTAGAAGGTCCTAAGGATAGAGTCACAGGGGAACTATTGTATATCCCTGATATAGGAAGTAACTTACCAGGGAGAGATTTCATTATCCTCTTTGGACTGGAGATTGGAATTCAGGAAAAAGAAATAGTTGTACAAATGGTAATGTTGACAGAGGATGTGGAGAGAGAGATAGACCCTATTGTATGGGCTAGAGAAGGGAATTGTGGAAAACTACAGATTCCTCCCCTAGAAATAAGTTTAAAAAGGAAAGGGGACATTGTCTGTGAGCAACAATATCCCATTCCCATAGAAGGTAAACGAGGACTGCAGCCAGTAATTGAAGGACTGATTAGAGATGGACTGTTGGAGCCATGTATGTCTCCTTATAATACCCCAATACTACCAATGTGGAAATCTGATGGAACTTATCGATTGGTGCAGGATTTGAGAACGTTGAATCAAATAGTACAGATCAGGCACCCAGCGGTGCCAAATCCCTACACGTTATTAAGTAAGATCCCTCATGACCACAAATGGTTTAGTGTGATAGGTTTAAAGGATGCCTTTTGGGCTTGTCCCTTGGCGGAAGAAAGTAAGAATTTGTTTGCCTTTGAATGGGAAGATCCCAAGACAGGACGGAATTAGCAATACCGGTGGACCGTGCTCCCCCAGGGGTTTACGGAATCCCCGAATTTATTTGGACAGATGTTAGAACAAATATTGGAGAAATTTAGCAGCCCCAAGAGAACTACCCTGTTGCAGTATGTAGACGACCTCTTCGTAACAGGAAGAAGAGGAGAAAGAGTCGTAGAAGCCACTAACAAATTACTGAATTTCCTGGGTCAACAGGGACTGCGAGTATCTAAAAAAAAACTACAATATGTGGAGCGAGAAGTGAAATACTTCGGACATTTAGTTAGTGAGGGAAAGCGAAAGATAAGCCCGGAACGGATACAGGGAATAGTGGGGATGCCACTGCCCAGGACTAAATGGGAGTTATGTAAATTTTTGTGTCTAACGGGATATTGCAGATTGTGGATTGATTCCTATGCTCAGAAGACTAAGAAATTATATCTCAAACTATTAGAGGAGGAACCAAGGTGTCTAAGTTGGGATGATGAGGAAAAATAACTAGTTGAGGAACTCAGAAGAGATCTGATCCATGCCCCCGTGTTAGCCTTACCTTCTCTAGATAAACCTTTCCACCTCTTTGCTCCCGTAGATAAGGGAGCGGCTTTGGGAATACTTTGGGAGTATTTGGGCGGCACGGTGGCACAGTGGTTAGCACTGCTGCCTCACAGCGCCAGAGACCTGGGTTCAATTCCTGCCTCAGGCGACTGACTGTGTGGAGTTTGCACATTCTCCCCGTGTCTGCGTGGGTTTCCTCCGGGTGCTCCGGTTTCCTCCCACAGTCCAAAGATGTGCAGGGCAGGTGAATTGGCCATGCTAAATTGTCCGTAGTGTTAGGTAAGGGGTAGATGTAGGGGTATGGGTGGGTTGCGCTTCGGCGGGGCGGTGTGGACTTGTTGGGCCGAAGGGCCTGTTTCCACACTGTAAGTAATCTATCTATCTAACCGAGAGGTGGGGAGGAATGAAACAGCCAGTAGCATATCTTTCAAAGCTACTGGATCCAGTATCCTGAGTGTGTACAGGCCGTGGCTGCCACTGCACTGTTGGTGGAAGAAAGCAGAAAGCTTACATTTGGGGGAGCCCTAATAGTAAGCACTCCACACCAATTGAGAACAATCCTAAACCAAGAAGCTGGGCGATGGTTGACAGACTCGCGGATTCTGAAATATGAGGCAATATTAATAGAAAAAGATGATCTAGTGTTGGTCATGGACAATTATTTAAATGCAGCTGCCTTTCTTTGGAAAGGGGAAGGCGAATCTCTTCAGAATCCAGAGCACGACTGCCTTGAATACCAAACTAAGGTCCGCAAGGACCTGAGAGATGTTCTGCTTCATGCAGGAGCCCGACTTTTTGTAGACGGATCATCCCAGGTGACTGAAGGGAAAAGACAGAATGGTTATGCAGTCATAGATGGGACGTAAGGTAGTGTGGTAGAGGCATGCCAAATGGGTGGTCAGCTCAGACCTGCGAACTCTATGCATTGGAAAGAGCACTTAGGGTGTTAGAAAATAAAGAGGGAACAGTATACACTGACTCTAAATACGCATTTGGTGTTGTGCACACTTTCGGAAAGATATGGCAGGAAAGAGTACTGATCAATAGCCGGGGGAAGGAATTAGCACATGAGGAGTTGATTAAACGGGTCTTGGAGTCCCTATTACTCTCCCGAGAAATAGCGGTTGTGCATGTAAATGGTCATCAGAAAAGAAATGAACCAGAAGTTAGGGGAAATAGATTAGCTGATGAAGTGGCTAAGGAAGCAGCCCTGAACCCACAAGAAGTGGTGATTCATTTCCTAATACTTACTGTCCCAGGTCCTCGGGAAGCTCCGATATTTACTGAAAGAGAGGAAAAAGAATTGGGAGATTTAGGGGCTGCAAAAACAGCAGACAGGCATTGGATGTTACCTCATGGAAGGGAAATGTTAAACAAAATATTGATGCGAGAAATTATGGCTGTCCTACATCAAGGCAGCCATTGGGGAGTACAAGCAATGTGTGATTTAGTTCTTAGGGAATATGGATGTAAAGGAATATATACAATTGCTAAACAAATACGTGAGGGATGTGTAATATGCAGAAAGGTAAATAAGAAAGTCTTGAGAAAACAGACCCCGGGAGGAAGAAACCCGGGATTGAGACCCTTCCAGAGTATACAAGTAGATTATACTGAACTACCCAGAGTAGGAAGACTAAAATATATGCTGGTCATAGTAGATCATTTATCTGGTTGGGTTGAGACATACCCCCCAGCTACCGCCACTGCGAGTGGGGTGTCTAAAACAATATTAGAGCACATAATTCCCTGATATGGGCTAGTGAACCATATTGATTCCGACCAAGGAACACATTTTACCTCTAAAGTGTTACAGGGGGTAATGAAAGGGTTGGGGATTTCCTGGGAGTTCCATACTCCATGGCACCCGCCATCATCAGGAAGGGTTGAGGGAATGAACCAAACACTCAAACGACAGCTCTCTAAATTGATAATAGAAACCAGACTCCCTTGGACTAAATGTTTACATATAGCTCTCTTGCGAATACGAACAGCCCGAAGGAAAGACTTGGGACTATCCCCCATGAAATCTCATTTGTATTACCTTATCTGGGAACGAATGGGGAATTGCCAATTCCCGAGACTCGAGATTGGTTCTCAAAGAACTATATACTGGGCTTGTCCTCCTCTTTGTCTTTCCTCAGGAAACAGGGTTTATTGACATAGACTCCGTCCCTTGAATTCACCATTCATCCCATCCGGCCAGGAGATTGGGTCTTAGTAAAATCATGGACAGAGACTAAATTGCAACCAGACTGGGAAGGGCCGTACCAGGCTATTTTGACTACCAAAACGGCAGTAAGGGTGGTGGAGAAAGGCTGGACTCACTACACTCGGATCAAAGGGCCAGTGGAATCTCAGTTGAGGAAGAAATCTGGACAGCCGAATCAATGCAAGAACCGTTGAAACTCAGGCTAAAGAAACTTTGAGTAACTGATTATACAGTGGCGACGCGAGCGCAGGATTATTTCTGTAGGATTGTTATATTAAATCTTTTTCTGCTTCAGCACGATTTTTAGAATGCTGAGAATGCTTAGAGTTATGATGCTAGCCCTCTTAATATTGGGATTTTGTCAAATATCATTTTCATATATGTTATTAACGGTTCCTGAGTCTGATAATCCACAAGTAATAGACGCTGATGCATGCAGCTTAGTAAATTGTGGGGATGTAGATAGTCAGAGACAGAACCGCAGCTCAGAGATCGACCTTAAGTCCTATGGGGATGGAACTTGGTATAATGGTCTCGTCACAGTACACCGGGCCCCCTTCCGACCAGCTCGCGATTGTCCCGATAAAATATGTAACGATAAAGGAAACCACATGGCATGAAGCAATTCTGGGGAGGGTGGGGCATCTATTAGGTACAATTAAATGAAACATTTGGGATAAAAATGAAAACAAACGGGAATGATTTCTCAGGCTGTTGTTTTCGAATTAACGTAGGACAGGGAAAACGGGCAGAAGTATTGGATAATGAGGTACATCCTTTCACCCCTCCCGATGAGCTTAAAGTAGTAAAAATTATAGAGGTAAAGGACTTAAAGCAGACCATTGAAATAGAAACTGGGTACGGGGATGCAAATGCCTGGGTTAAAAGGGTAAAGTATACTGTAAAAAGTCTGAATAAGAGCAATTGCTATACCTGTGCCTCCGGTCGGCCAGTGGCCCAGGTGGTTCCCTTTCCGTTCGGGTGGAGGCGAGACAGGAAGGGCATGAAATGTATGATAGCCCTGTATCAGGATAAGACTGCATGGAATGATAGGAATTGTACCTCCCTATCTCTGATGTTCCCTCCCTTGGAGAAGAAAGATTCAAAAGCATCCCCCCCACTACGTTTTCAGCCGCAGTCGGAAATCAAACGTCGTGTGTGCATAGACGAGGTACAAATCGGTCTAGAGATTTGGGGGAGCTGAAATTAAATACAGAGATTAAGAATGTCACAGAAACGGACAAGGGAGGGAACTACTCAGCACTAAAGGTTCCCAGAGCGGATCTATGGTGGTAGTGTGGAGGGAAAATATTGAGACCCACCCTACCTCCGGATTGGAGAGGGATATGTGCAATTGTACAATTGGCAATTCCATTTACCCTGGCATTTGAGAAAGAAAAGATAGTAGGGAAAAAGGGACGGAATAAGAGATCACTGTTAGACATTTCATTCGATGACAGGATTTATCTCGATTCTGTAGGAGTCCCTAGGGGGGGTGCCTGATGAGTTCAAGGCTCGTAACCAGATTGCAGCAGGCTTTGAGTCAGCTCTCTTTTGGTGGGTAACAATTAATAAAAATGTAGATTGGATAAATTACATTTTCTATAATCAACAGTGATTTATAAATTATACAAGAGATGCGCTTAAAGGAATATCAGAACAACTTGATGAGACAAGTAGGATGGCATGGGAAAACAGAATGGCCCTTGATATGATTTTAGCGGAAAAAGGGGCTGTGTGTGTGATGTTAGGAGGAAGCTGTTGTACCTTTATTCCTAATAATACTGCGCCTGATGGTTCAATTTATTCGGGCCTTTAGGGGATTGACTACCTTAGCAGAGGAACTGGCTGAGAATTCAGGAGTAGACACATCTCTCACCGAATGGCTTGGAAAATGGAAGGGGAGTGGTGGTTTCCATCCTTACTTCCCTGATAGTAGTAGCCGGGATACTGGTAGCCATTGGCTGTTGTATCATACCCTGCATTCGAGGGTTCACCCAAAGACTGATTGAGACAGCCTTAATGAAACAGATGCCCCTAAAAGGGAATCAGGTAGAGGAACTTTATCGATTAAATAATGAGTGAATGAGTGAGATCAAGATGGGTGAAATCTCTGGAATGATGCTTGCGAATTTTGGGAGCAATGCTTAAAAGAAAAATGCAGAAGATAACAAATGATAATTAAAGAAAAAGGGGGAAATTGTGGGATATAGGTAAAGTAGTGTTACTTCTGCAATCATAATTACTTATGCAAGGCAAATGAACTCACACCAGTGTATAATTGTTTCAACCAAGAGCTGAGTCAACAAGAACGAAAACTATGTGAAGGAAATATATAATTGTTTTTGTATTAGCTAAAATGTGCATACAAGAATGAAACGTGCCTGCAAACAATGGTAGATGTTACAGACAAATAGATAAGGTGCTGTGAGGATGTAGGTTAAGCCAGATATGTTTGTACAAACAGTAGTTATAAGCATCTGTTTCCCACTTCTGCAAAAACAAAAAAAAACAAACTCCAGTTAAAAAGTTCATAAGGTTCAATATGGTTGAGGAATGGGAGGAAATGTCACAAGTAGGGGAAACAGATGGCAGTGAAGGAGAATATACCTAACAATGGACCACAGCACGATATGGTGAAAGTAAAATTTGTACTTTGTTCTGCACAAGGCCGGATAAGGCAAGAGATAAATAATAGTAATGGGCACTGGGTTTGGAGTAGTGAATCCTATATAAGATATGTACTTGCTAAACTCTGTGTGTCTACTATAGGCACCACGCTTGCAAGTGTATAATAAACATACTGATTGCTTCAAATCTTGTCTCGGACTTAAATTATTGAAGTGAGTGAGCGTCGTTTCTCACAATAACCTACTCTCACTAGTATTCTTACATACAGATGAGGAAGGACACCACTTCGAATGGGACAACACATCCATCCTAGGACAAGCCAGAGACACACACATGAATTCCTAGAAGCATGGCATTCCAACTGGAACTCTATCAACAAACACATTCACTTAGACTCCAGTTACCACCCTCCGAGAAAAAGAACAGGAAATGGCATCACTGCAGGAAATGATGTCACCAAGGAACCTAAACACAAATAGCAAGTGGGTCACTAACACCAGTGCTTCACTGGAGGCTCACTGATGATGTTACCTCGTATGGTGAAAACTAACCTTCCAGCTTAGCAAGGAAATTTAGAGGCATACTTAAGAGAGAAATCAGGAGGGCAAGAAAGGGACATAAGATAGCTTTGGCAGATAAGGTTAAGAAGAATTTAGAGATTCTACAAGTACATTAAGGGCAAGACAAACGAGCAGAAAGATTTAAAAGGGACCTGAACAGCAACTTTTTCACACAGAGGGTGGTGCATATATGGAATTAACCATCAGAGTAAGTGGTAGATGCAAGTACAGTTACAACACTTAAAAGATATTTGGACCGGTACATGAATAAGAAAGGTTTAGAGGGATACCGGCTAAACACAGGCAAATGAGACTAGTTCACTTTGGAAAACTGGTCAACATGGATGAGTTGGACTGAAGAGTCTGCTTCCGAGCTGTATGACTCTATGTTCCCATTGAATCTCATGCTCTTTTCTCAACCTGTATAAATTCATGTCCCTTCTTTACAAGTCACTGTCCTGTGTCCTGGCGAATTCATACAGCTCTGACTTTTTGTCTCCTTTTACCATTGTTGGAGCTCTGTACAACCAAGCACCTTTTATTTTAATACACCAAACTACCATTAGCCACTTGCGGCTAGTGGCTAAAGCACTGGACAACACAGACAAAACCTGATAAAAGTCAAAATAACATCTAAAATATTATTATATTTAACTGGCATCTTGATAATTAAAAGCAAAGAAATCAGCATTTCAGTGAAGGAAAGAAGACAGCTGTTGTGGTCAGAAATTTTACAGTAGATGCCATCAGTCAATATGGTTTAGCACTCTCATCACATCAATTATATTTTATTGCCCAAGAAGCTAATTAGTTCCTATGACTAAACACCTTAATCCATCAGATGGTTTAAGCACCAGATTATTGCTTCTGTACAAAAAAAAATTAGCAATGTGAATGCATTTCAATATGTACTCCCACAACAATCAGAAGAAACAATCTTTTTCATATCCTTAACCTCTACGCCTTCAGTACTAATGCGTAATACAATACTGGACTCCACTACTGTCCAACTTCAGACTCCCTTCATGTAGAGCACAGTCAGAGATCAAACCTACAAACTTCCAGGTGGACTTGCACATGGCTCAGTATCACAACATTGTGCTTTGGAAAAGAAGGAACTTCTTACATTTAATAAAGACAATCACAAGAAGGCGAACTTTGTAGACACTATTTATCTAAAGCCTATCATATATACATCAGCAGTTAAAACAAAATGTTCTGAGCACATCAGCTCTCAGGAACCCAATTTAATTTGAAATAAGGTGAAAGGGAACAAACAACATCCAAGGCAACATCAGCCTGAGAATATGCCATTTGGCAAACTCATAATTCGAAACTCCAGCCCTGCCAATAAAACTCAAAACTTGCCAGTCTTTCCGGGAAACTATAATGTTCATTTGTCTTTTCCCGTTCTGATTTGACAATATTTAACATGTTTTATTATTGTCTTAACAGACCTTAAACACCAGACTATTTTGGTGCAAATAGCTGATTTTGTGACATAGCCAGAATGATGCAGAACAGTTGAAGCTCAGCTAACTGCTCAGAGCCGTTTATGGCTTTTACACTGCGAGTAAATCCAATTTTGTCTGTAAAACATGGAACTCAAGGACTGTTAACTGGAGCCTCAGGGATTGTATTCCTGCTTATTGTCCATTCTAAATGCAGCTTATTCATTTATGGAAGTGCAATAAGCCAAATTCAACTCATATAACACAGAAATTTCAATGGTGCTTTGGGGGTAATGTTCTTGATTATTTTCCCACAAAAACGCAAATCATCAGCTCTGGTCACGGACTGTGAAAACTGTTGCTGTAATTTGCACAGGACTGAAACTAATTGCACACTAGACTAGTGATCAAAGGGACTAGCAACGATGTGGAGACATGCATCTACATGACATCTAGTTGTACTTAAATTTAGTTAACAAATTTGAAATATAAAGCTAGCCACAGTAATGGTGATCATTATTCCTGTAAAAATCTAGCTTTCACGAATATATCCTTAAGGGAAGGAAATCTATATCTGCTCTGGTTTAGTGTGACTCAAGACCTGCAGCCATGTACATGGCTCATAACTGTCTTTGAATTGGCCGAGCTAGCTCAATGACAATCAAAGCAAAATTCTGCAGATAGTGAAAATCTGAACTAAACACAGAGAATGCAAGAGACACTTAGCAAGTCTGGCAGCATTTGTGGAGAAAAAAAAGTTAATGTTTTTAGTCTGGTATGACTTCTTGAGAACTGCTCTCAACACTGGTCCTTCTGGTATATGTTTGATGTGGAGGTGCCAGTGTTGGACTGGTTGGGACAAAGTCAGAAATTACACAGCACCATGTTATAGTTCAACAGGTTTATTTTAAAGTACAAGTTTTCAGAGCGCTCCAAAAGCTTATACTTTCAAATAAACCTGTTGGACTATAACCTGGTGTTGTGTGATTTCTAACTTGTTGTGTCTTTGGCAGTTACGATCTCAGTGAAAAAGAATAATTTGACATTAAAGTTAAGTAAACAGACTAACTGCTGGGAAGTGGAAAATATCTGTTGCATCTCTGTTGAGTAATGACGTACAAACTTTGCTTTTCTCAAGCAGAAATTGAAATCACATCTCTTTGCATTGATTTCTCAGGGGTTATAGTTATAATGTAAAAACCATAGTTCAACAGTAAGTGAATGTTTTGACTTCAATGTCAAAGATCCAGTTATCGATGTAAACAGGTCAAGACAATATGCAATAACATATGGATTGAAATAATCGTGTAGATTTTGTAACTGTTGAAATCTGAAGTGAAATCAACCAATTGCATCTTCTTACAATTTGTGTGTATTTGTTATTCACTCACTGCAATAACACTGACACAGTGACAATAGCTGTCCATCTCTAATTCCCTCTGAGGTGGTGGTGATGGGGTACCCTCTTGAACTGCCATTCTTTATTGTGATGGAAGTCCACTCAAAGGTATTAGATAATCAATTCTACATTGATCAAGCAACAAGATAAATTCTGGTATACATTCAAGCCACACAAAAATACTATTTTTTCCCCACAATACTGTCATTTGGTGATAAGAAATGCAGCTTGTAGACCTAAGTACTGTAAACGACTCAGTCCTAGATGTTGCAATGAATGGCCTTTTCAACTGAGTGCAAGAGTCAATATTTGAATTACTTTTTGCTAAGTGCCCAACATCTGCTTTCTCTTCTAGTTAGTATTGAAATAATGATTCTGCTATGAGTCAATGAGGGACTCCGCAGTGGTTGCCCAGTAGAAGGTCAGAGAAGGCAGCCAATGAGGGTAGGAAGTTAGAGCAGATGAATGCGTGGCTGAGGAGCTGGTGCATGGGGAGATGGGTTCATATTATTGGATCAAATGGAATCTCTTCTGGGGTAGAAGTGACCTGCAAAAAAAGGATGGATTGCACCTGAATTGGAAGGGGACAAATATACTGGCAGGGAGAGTTGTTAGAGCTGCTCAGGAGTATTTAAACTAGTAAGGTGGAGGGGGGGGGGGCAGGGAGATTGTGAGGAAAGAGATCAATGTGAGACTGGTACAATTGGGAAACAGAGCGAGTCAAACAGTCAGGGCAGGAAGGAACAAAGCAGAGAACAAGGTAGGACTCATAAATTAAACTGCATTTAATTCAATGCAAAAGACAGGGAAGGCAAATGAACAGGGTACAGTTAGGAACATGGGACTGGGACATCAGAGCAGTTACAGAAACAAGGCTCAGGAACAGACACAACTGGCAGCTTCATGTTCTAGGATACAAATGCTATAGGAAAGATAGAAAGGGGGGCAAGACAGGAGGTGCAATGGCGTTTTTGATTAGGGATAGCATTACTGCTGTACTTAGGAAGGATATTCCTGGGATTACATCCAGGGAAGTTACTTGGTTGGAACTGAGAAATAAGAAAGAGGTGATCACCTTTTTGGGATTGTATTATAGACTCCCTAATTGTCAGCGGGAAATTGAGAAACAAACTTGTAAGGAGATCTCAGTTATCTGTAAGAATAATAGGGTGGTTATGGTAGGGGATTTTAACTTTCCAAACTTAGACTGGGACTGCCATAGTATTAAGGGTTTAATCGGAGAGGAATTTGTTGTGTGTACAAGAAGATTTTCTGATTCAGTATGTGGATGTACCTAGTACAGAAGGTTCAAAATTTGTGAAATAAGGCAGGGCAGGTGACTGAGGTGTCAATGGGCTGGGGGTGGGGGTGGGGGAGGGGTGCACTTTGGGACCAGCAACCATAAATCTATTAGTCTAAAAACAGTAATGGAAAAGGGTTGGCCGGATCTAAAAGTTGAAGTTCTAAATTGTACAAAGGCTAATTGCATTAGGCAAGCATTTTCAAAAGCTGATTGGGGCAAACGTTTGCAGATAAAGAGACAGCTGGAAAATGAGAAGCCTTCGGAAATGACATAATGAGTGTCCAGAGACAGTATATTCCTGTTCGGGTGAAAGGAAAGGCTGGTAGGTGTAGGGAATGCTGAATGACGAAAGAAATTGAGGTTTTGGTTAAGAAAAAGGAAGCATATGTCAGGTATAGACAGGAGAGAGAGAGTGAATCTTTAGAAGAGTATAAAGGCAGTAGGACTATACTTAAGAGGGAAATCAGGAGATCAAAAAGGGGCCATGAGGTAGCTTTGGCAAATAGAGTTAAGGAGAATCCAAAGGGTTTTACAAATGCATTAAGGACAAAAGGGTAACTAGGGAGAGAATAGGGCCCTTCAAAGATCAGCAAGGCAGCCTATGTGTGGAACCACAGATTCGGGGGATACTAAACGAGTATTTTGCATCAGAATTTACTGTGGAGAACGACATGGAAGATATAGAATGTGGGGAAATTGATGTGACATCTTGAAAAATGTCCATATTACAGAGGCGGAAGTGCTGAATGTCTCGAAACGCATAAAAGTGGATAAATCCCCAGGACCTGATCAGTGGGAAGCTAGGGAAGTGATTGCTGGGCCATTCCTGAGATATTTGTATCATTGATAGTCACAGGTGAGGTGCCTGAAAACTGGAAGTTGGCTAATGTGATGCCACTATTTAAGAAAAGTGGTAAGGAAAAGCCAGGGATCTATAGACTGGTGAGCCTGACGTTGGTGATGGACAAGCTGTTGGGGGGGGGGGGTTGGGAATCCTGAGGGACAGGGTTTACATGTATTTGGAATGGCAAGGACTGATAAGGGATAGTCAACCTGGTTTTGTGCGTGGGAAATCATGTCTCACAAACTTGATTGAGTTTTTTGAAGAAAGAACAAAGAGGATTGATGAGGGCAGAGTGCGGATGTGATTTATATGGACTTCAGTAGGGCATTCGACAAGGTTCCCCATGGGAGACTGGTTAGCAAGGTTAGATCTCATGGAATACAGGGAGAGCTTAGCCATTTGGATACAGAACTGGCTCGAACATCAAAGATAGAGGGTGGTAATGGAGGGTTGTTTTCAGACTGGAGGCCTGTGACCAATTGAGTGCCACAAGGATCAGTGCTGGATCCACTACTTTTCATCATTTATATAAATGATTTGGATGTGAGCATAAGAGGTATAATTAGTAAGTTCGCAGGTGACATCAAAACTGGAGGAGTAGTGTACAGCAAAGAGGGCTACCTCAGGTTTCAACAGGATCTTGATCAGATGGGTTAATGGGCTGAGGAGTGGTAGATGGAGTTTAATTTAGATAAATGTGAGGTGCTGCATTTTGGAAAAGCAAATCAGAGCAGGACTTATACACTTAATGGTAAGGTCCTGGGGAGTGTTGCTGAACAAAGAGACCTTGGAGTGCAGGTTCATTGTTCCTTGAAAGTAAAGTCATGGGTAGATAAGATAGCGAAGAAGGCATTTGGCATGCTTTCCTTTATTGGTCAGAGCATTGAGTATAAGAGTTGGAAGGTCAAGTTGTGACTTTACAGGACATTCGTTAGGCCACTTTTGGAATATTGCATGCAATTCTGATTCCTTCCTATTAGAAGGATGTTGTGAAATTTGAAAGGGTTCAGAAAAGATTTACAAGGATGTTGCCAGGGTTGGAGGATTTGAGCTATAGGGAGAGGCTGAATAGGCTGGGACTGTTTTCCCTGGAACGTGGGAGGCTGAGGAGTGACCTTTAAAGGTTTATAAACGCATGAGGGACATGGATAGGATAAATAGACAAGCTCTTTTCCTGGGGGTGGGGTAATCCCAAACGAGAGGGCGGTGAGTATATGGAATGAGCTGCCAGAGGAAGTGGTGGAGGCTGGTACAATTACAGCATCTAAAAGGCATCTGGATGGATATATTAATATGAATATTTAGAGGAAGATGGGCCAAGTGCTGGCAAATGGAACTAGATTAGGTTAAGATATTTGGTCGGCATCGACGAGTTGGACTGAAGGGTCTGTTTCTGTGCTGTACATCTCTATGACTTATCAGTAAGGGACTTCAATAGCTGGCATTTGAGCAGCATAAATGCTAAATTAGCTCATACCTGATCACTGTCCATATTCTACTGTAAATCAGTATTTCCAATTTCAGAGCTGTCAATCAGGACATGCAGAGTGCAAACTTCAGCGACTAGTCCACTCCTAACCTTATGAAGGAAAGATGCTCGATGAAGCAGGTGCATAGTTTTTGGCTGAAGACCCTGATCTGTTAATCTCCTATGGTGATGATTGTTTTCCAAGAGAATAGCTTCCAACTACCACAATCGCCTTTCTGTGTGGTAGACCCTACACACTTAATAAATGACTTTCATGTTTTACAAACGCTCCTTGCTGCTTATAAATGTGTCAAATATTTACAGCAGATCTCCAGGGGAGTTACTCTTATCTCTGTCTCAATGTTAAGCTTTTTAATTCATTAGCTAAAACCAATTAACATTCAATAATGGCAAGGAAGATGAACGGAATTTTGTGTGGGAGAAAATGAAAGGTCATTTTTCACAAAAAAGCAACTTAAAATTACACATTAAAAAACTGAAATTGAAGTTTAAAACAACATGAATAAATGCATTCATTTGTCTTGAAGCAGTGGGCTTGGTGTTGGATCTTTAATCATGGCTGTTATTAGGTTCTTCATTGTTCTTTTAAATTGTTTGTCAGTGCCCAGGTTAAAGGTCAAATAGCACATTGACATTTTCAGATTTCAGCCGAGTTGGCAGCATACGTAGGCATCAGCATGGACTGAACTGTGATGCCTGCTCTGATCATCTAGTCTGCCACCACTCAGGACAAATCTAAGATAAAGCATTGAAGACTCATGGTTGGTGAGAGATGGCAGCCTAACCTTTTGCTGATTTTCCCAATGTAGAGCAAAATTGAGATCACAAAAGGCAAAGCAGTGTTATACAGCCTGTTCCCGCCACTAAGTTCTGGGTTTCTCAGTCTCCATTGTCAATAATAAAACTTTAAACCTTGTCATTTAACAGGCTTTCTGGTAAGTTTATATCAGAATAAAAAAAAATTTATTCACACAAGATCCTGAAATCTAAATACACTTAAACCACTCACCACTCCAAACACACACACAAAAAATGAATTCAGCAACAAAAGCACGTACACAGAGTAAAAAGAGAATAGAAGCAACAAATCACATTAGTACCACACTCTAACCATCTGAGCTAACTGACTTGTGGCTACTGGGGAGAGAATGGCCAAGTGGTATTATCGCTAGACTATTAATCCAGATGGTGGAATTTGAATTCAATAAAGAATCTCGAATTAAGGGTAGAATGATGACCATGATGATTGTCAGAAAACCCCATCTGGTTCACTGATGTCCTTGAGGAAGGGGAAGCCTGTCATTCTTATCAGAGAGAAAAAAAACTGCAGGTGCTGGAATCCAAGTAGACAAGCATGAGGCTGGAAGAACACAGCAAGCCAGGCAGCATCGCAAGGTGGAGACGTCCAGGTTTCGGGTGTAACCCTTTTGGAGTCCTTCTCCACTTCCTGATGCTGCCTGGTTTGCTGTGTTCTTTCAGTCTCCTGCTTATCTATCCTTACCTCATCTGGCCTACATGTGACTCCAGAGCCACAGCAACGTAGTTGACTCTTAACTACCCTCTGGGCAATTAGGGATGGGGCAATAAATGCTGGCCCAAAACCAGACACCCATAACCTGTGAGCAAGTAAAAACAAAAATCATGTTTGAATTATTCCTTTAAAACGGCAGGCTTGAAGGGCCCTGTCTTATAGTTCTCTGAAGATAAGAAAAGGTTAACAGTCAACTTGTGGCAGAGGCAAATCTTGCAGATGAAGAGAAATTCACCCGTCTCACTCCCCATGAGATCTGTTTGTATTAGGTGGGGATTTATTTTTTGTTGGAGGATGATTCCTTTTGAGTGCTGTTGGTTTCCAAACTGATTTGTCCACAGCCGATCCTTGAAACAAAAAAGTCTCATCCGAAATCAGTCTTAATAATTTGGCCATAAGATCACAGCTTCTATTGCCTGTGCAAATGATTCAAGGCTAGATGCCACTGCTACACAATGGGAGATGGTGACCATTGATACTTTGGTACTCCCTTTGTTAAGTTTCCAGCTTGCAGAAACTGTTTCTGAGGGACCATTATATCTGAGATCCTGAAATTATCCAGACAATAGGAACTCTAAATTCAGAAATGGTTTGGCATCCAGACCGATTTCATAAAGGTTGGCTGATTTGGTGGTAGTAATGGTGGCTTTAGTGGGAGGAGGGGGCAGGAAGCTCAGCCATGGACAATTACATTTTAATAACATTTCAGAAGCATACATTAGATCTTGCAAATATAAGTCAAATCAGTTGACTCTTGGTAGCTGTCTTTCCAGCTGCATTTTTCTTATGAATGAAAGGTTCATTTTCAAAGAGTCCACCTTTGGCATAGTTTGTACCTTAGAAATATGATGTGCCTTAACTGTATAAGACAGGAGATATTGAAACCTATCTATCACTCTTTATCACTGCAAATGTAAATGGCTTCAGCGCTGAAGATATACGGAGAAAAATTGGAGAAAAGAAATGGAATACTATCCTCTCAGATAATTGTTGACGAGTTGCAATTTCACCCAAACAGTTATTAAACTTCATTGCTTTAGATATAGCCTTACTTTAGTATAAAAGTTAGCATTAATAGAGATGCTGCTGGGGAACAGACGGTCAAATGTTCAAAGCTCAAAACTTAAAATGCACTTGGGAGTTCTATCATCCTGTGTAACTTCATGAAGATAGCTTGCAAAATGGATCACCTCTGTAACCACAAGTAATCATGCTACAAAAAAAAAACCCAAACCTACCATCTTAACTTAAATACATCAGATCGACATTTAAATGATAAACATAAGAGCAAAGCAGCTAATCTCTGGCACAAAACAGGTGGTTTATGCCTCACCACCTATTGGAAGGCATTCCTAAAATTCCCAAAGTCTTTTGGCTTATAATCCTACCCACAAACCAGCATTTTATATAACAGATATTAATTATTTTCCTGTGCTTCTAGTCAAGGAGACAAATGTATCTTTTCTACTTGCTCTTTCTTGCTGGCCTCTGACCTGGCTCTAACGTGCCTCACTTATTCTTACCTCCCATCCCAACCCACCAGAGTCAACACTCACTCCGACCTCACTGTTTCACATTCCTCCCTCAGCCTTGCTTCATTAACTCGGTACCGTGAGGTAGCAGTGCTAATTACTCAGCTGCCATGCTTCCGTGTTGCTAAAGTCAGACCTCTAGATGCAAAGGCCACATTATGTTGTGAAGTGTTATGGAACAGGGTTTCTACCAAGAACGAATATCACCACTTGACAAGTTCCCCTCCAAGCCTCACACCATTCTGATGTGGAGTTATACCACCACTTCCTCAGTGTCACTGAGCCAAGATCCTGGAACTCCCTCCCTATCAGCACCATGGGTGTCCCTACATCATGTGGGACTGTGGCTGTTCAAGACAATGTGTTGTCAGAGACAGGAGGGCATTACTACGAGTGGGGCAGGTTTGTGGAACCCAGGAGGAAGCAAATAGTGGAGCCTCAGCCCGTGCAATATTCCAGAAGTTTCAATGGTGAGTGGACAAGATCAAGGACTGCAGGCTGGATATCAGGAAAGGGACTGCCAGGTCAGGGGGTCAGTGGCTGTTGGTACACTTGTTGGATTGGGAAGGTGGGTGTCTGGGGGTGCGGGGATTCAAATATCACATCAGTGAGAGGTATTGTTGGGTGGGAAATGTATGGGCACTGCTCAGATGGCAGTCACAGAGTCAAACATCACAGAAAGAGACCCTTCGGCCCAAGTGGCTCATGCCGACCAAGTTTCCCAAACTAGCCCCATTTGTCTGTGTTTAGTCCATATCCCTCTAAACCTTTCCTATTCACATACCTGCCAAAATGTCTTCCAAATATTGTAACTGTACCTGCACCTATCACTTCCTCTGGCAGTTCATTTCCACCCTGTGGAAAAAGTTGCCCTCAGGTCCCTTTTAAGTCTTTCTCCTCTCACCTTAAAATTATGTCCACTAGTTTTGAACTCCCCCACCCCAGGGAAAAGACCTCTACTGTTCACCTTATCTATTCCCCTCATGATTTTATAAATCTCTGTAAGGTCAATCCTTCAGTTCCTAGATTCCAGGGAAAGAAGCCCCAGCCTCTCCTTATAACTCAAATCCTCTATTCCTGGTAACACCCTTGTAAATCTTTCCTGTTCCCCCTCCAATTAAAAGTATCCTTCCTGTAGCAGAGTGACCAGAACTGTACACATTGCTCCAGAAATGGCCTTCCCAACATCCTGTAAAACCACAACATGTCGCCCCAGCTCTTATACTCAATGGTCTGAGTCGGGTGGGACAGTGGTGAGTTGGGGTTTCAGCTCAATGGTTACCCAGGGCTCGGAGCGATGCGCGACGAAAGAGGTAACTGAGTTAACAACCACTGGAGTATAACAGATTCTCTGCCTGGAGAACATTGCTGACAATGCGAGTGGAAGAGGCAGTGGTAGCAAGTGCAGCAGCTACATATGAATTAGGAACAAATTGCAAGTGCACATAAACTCTTGAAATTAGAGGGCTCAAAGAACGGGCAGTCAGCGTTTGTATAGGCAAAATTTTACATGTATTACTTTGATTTAATGCTCTCAAACTTCATTATCAAAGATCCAAACGACCATTGGTGAAAACATAATAGACTCTTTATGTCTAACTGATTCCCCTTGATATTTGAAGCTGAATGTTAGTTCGTGCTGGTTGCACTATTCCTTACGATAAATTACAGATAATGGCAAATAGTTACACAGTAAGGCTGGGGACGAGCCAGGATTACAAAAATTGAACAATAATTTTTACTTAGCAAGAAGCTCTGAAATACCAAAGGGCTGCATAGTTTATATATGTATATTTTAACATAATACCTACAAAGTTTAAATTGCTGCCTGTTGCGGATATTCCTGGCAACATGAGACATTTTGTTTCTACTAAGCTAATCAGTGAAGTTTCCAAGGCTAAAAACTCTGTTGTTGCCAATTATGATGCAAGACTACCACATAGTTGCAACTTGCACATAGTGTACAGACCAGCTCTAACTGCTAATTGACTAATGCAGGGTTTCCATCCATCTCTACTATCACTAACTTGCATAGTGTCTCCTTAACATCGACTCTCCTGCTCCTCAGATGCTGCCTGACCAGCTGTGCTTTTCCGGCGCCACACTTTTCGACTCTGATCTCCAGCATCTGTAATCCTCACTTTCTCCAAATAGATCAAGCAATAGATCCCGTGTGCCGTAAAAGTTCAGACATTTTAAAAAGAGAAAGCAAAAGGGAGGCCCTAACAGTACAGTCGGAGCACTTTCAGCACATAGATCCTAGCAGTTTATGAGGGCAACTTACACCACCTTCTCAAGGGAAAAGAGGTGTAAGCAACAAATGCTGGCCTAGGCATCAACACTCATATCCTAGGAAAGAGTAATCCTAACAAAACATGTTCATGAGCTTTTAGACCTATTTAGTGAAATAGGTGATAGCAAATTACTAAACAACCATTCCTCCGTCACTAACTTAATAGTTGAGGCTCTCAAAATGTAGTCTGTTCATAAAAGTTTTTAAAAAGAACTAAGATGTTGCATAGTTCTACTAGACTGCAAATGATAAGCAATTCACTCATTAAGGCTGCAAATGGGACACTTGATTTTATCAGTTGTGGCATACAATAAAAGAGAAAGGAGGTAATGTTGGAGTTGTACAGAGTGTTGTCCACATCTGGAGTACTGGGGCAGCACGGTGGCTCAGTGGTTAGCACTGCCGCCTCACAGCGCCAGGGACCCAGGTTCAAGTCCCATCTTGGGGGACTGTGAGTTTGAACATTCTCCCCATGTCTGCATGGGTTTCCTCCAGGCACTCCAGTTTCCTCCCACAATCCAAAGATGTACAGACCAGGTGAATTGGCCATGCTAAATTGCCCATAGTGTTAGGTGTGTTAGTCAGGGGTAAATATAGGGTAGGGAATGGATCTGGGTGGGATACTCTTCGGAGGGTCAGTGTGGACTTGTTGCGTCAAAGGGCCTGTTTCCATACTGTAGGGAGTCTCTACTGTGTGCAGTTTCAGTCATGTCACTAGAGGTAAGGTTGTGATAACACTGAAAGGGATACAGAGGAGGTTCACCAGGATGTTACCTGGGAATGAGAAACTGAGCTATAAGGAGAGATTAGACAGGCTTAAAGTGTTTTCTTTAGGGCAGAGAAGACTGAGGGGGGACATGATTGAGTTATATAAGATTATGAGGGGTATGGACAGGGTAAAGAGAGAGCAGCTGCTCCCCTTAGTTGAGGGATCAACCCCGAGAAGGTAGATTTTTAAGGTAAGGGGCAGGAGATCTTGTTAATGGTTGTGGTGGTGGTGGTGGGGGGGGGGGGGGGGGGAGCGGGGGGAGAAGTTGGTTAAAAAACCATTTTCATTCAGCGGGTGGCAGGAATCTGGAATGCACTGCCTGGGATGGTAGTGGAGGCTGGAAATTTTAAAACCTTTAAAAATTATTTGGATGAGCACTTCAAATATCATAACATTGACGTTTATGGGATAAGTGCAGAAAATCGGGAATAGCGCATTTTTAGTGGTAGTTATGTCAGTGCAGACTCAATGGTCCAAAGGGCCTTTTCTGTGCTGTATGAATCTATGAAAGTCTATATCAACACTCAATAAAGCCCATTATATCTGGTGAGTTGATAGGTCTTCAGATCCTTCTAGATGTAAACTGAGAGTGCATGAAAAAGGAAAAGCTGATTTATAAAGTCAGGTTCAGCAAAGATTACAAAAACAGTCAAGCTTTACGCTGAAAAGTATTCTGGCAGGCTTGATGCGGCTCAATGCAGAACAGTAGTTTGGAATAACTTTGCTTACCTCAGGCCAATCCACTAAGGGTGGGGAAGTGTCACAAAGTATTATTTTGTAGTCTGTGGAGATAGGTGGAACTAATTATACAATGTGAATTTCACTGTAACAAATGGTCCAAATTATCACCGCTATGTAACAAAAGCGGCATACTAACTTTTATTTGGCATCACTGCAAGTATTTTCTTGGTCTGCTCTTGGTGATTGAAATACACACGAGAACATCACAGATATCCAATTCAGATCATAAGGATGTACTGCTACACCCTTCGGTCATGGTTATGCAGAGCACAGCAGGCACATCGTTGAACCAAAGATACTTAGATAATGTGAAAATGTCCCTACTCTTGACTCCCTCCAGAGATTGTGATTGTGAAGCCATTCTTGGCAGCACTGATTAAGGTTGCAGTAGCAGAACTGACTGAGGTGGTTAGGGCCAAACCGACCAGATGACCTATTAGATTGCATAAAAATAAGTTTGCTTTTGGGAATAGGCATGTTAACTATAATATCTGTTTTGTTGCAGACTATGAATTAATGATTAGATGAAAGCTTTGCTTGGCTGTTAGCATACAGCCCTTAATCAGACCGCCTGCAAATTTGAGAGATGATAATCAGTGTCTCACTTAATGCACTCATGCATGGATTACAACATCCAATTTCCAGAGTCCAAGGTTGACAGTGGTGTTGGATGTAATTGTTGTGTCTAGCTCAGGACAAACAAGTTATAGAGTCATAGAGACGTACAGCATGGAAACAGACCCTTCGGTCCAACCTGTCCATGCCCACCAGATATCCCAACCCAATCTAGTCCCACCTGCCAGCACCCGGCCCATATTCCTCCAAACCCTTCCGTACATGTACCACTCTCTGTGCGAAAAAGTTACCCCTTAGGTCTCTTTTATATCTTTCCTCTCTCACCCTAAGCCTATGCCCTCTAGTTCTGGACTCTCTGACCCCTCAGGGAAAAGACTTTGTCTGTTTATCCTATCTATGCCCCTCATAATTTTGTAAACCTCTATATGGTCACCCCTCAGCCTTCAACACTCCAGGGAAAACAACCCCAGCCTGTTCAGCCTCTCCCTGTAGCTCAGATCCTCCAACTCTGGCAACATCCTTGTAAATCTTTTCTGAACCCTTTCAAGTTTCATAACATCTTTCCGATAGGAAGGAGACCAGAATTGCATGCAATATTCTAACAGTGGCCTAACAAATGCCCTGTACAGCCACAACATGACCTCCCAACTCCTGTACTCAATACTCTGACCAAGAAAGGAAAGCATACCATACACCTTCTTCACTATCCTATCTACCTGCGACTTCACTTTCAAGGAGCTATGAACCTGCACTCCAAGGTCTCTTTGTTCAGCAGCACTCCCTAGGACCTTACCATTAAGTGTATCAGTCCTCCTAAGATTTGCTTTCCCAAAATGCAACACCTCACATTTATCTGAATTAAACTCCATCTGCCACTTCTCAGCGCATTAGCCCATCTGGTCCAGATCCTGTTGTAATCTGAGGTAATTCTCTTCGCTGTCCACTACACCTCTAATTTTGGTGTCATCTGCAAACTTATTAACTGTACCTCTCATGCTCGCATCCAAATCATTTATGTAAATGAAGGCCCAGCACCGATCCTTGTGGCACTCCACTGGTCACAGGCCTCCAGTCTGAAAAACAACCCTCCACCACCACCCTCTGTCTTCTACCTTTGAGCCAGTTCTGTATCCAAATGACTAGTTCTCCCTGCATTCCATGAGATATAACTTTGCTAATCAGTCTCCCATGGGGAACCTGGTCAAACGCCTTACTGAAGTCCATATAGATCACATCTTGATTGATTATTCATGTGAAGCACATATAAAGAAAGACCACTGAGACAATGAGTGCGGATAAGGGAGATGCCAGACATATGCAATGCAGCATTCTGTAAGTAAAGTTAATATTAAGTTAATGTCTGGCTTCCTACTTCATCATCTGACGACAAAGATTCAACACAGTCAGTGAAGATTGGAAACTAAGAATCAATGTAGAACATAGAACATTACAGCACAGTACAGGCCCTTCAGTCCTGAATGTTGCACCAACCTGTGGAACCAATCTGAAGCTCATCTACACTATCCCATTCTTGTCCATATGCCTACCCAATTACCATTTAAATGCCCTTAAAGTTGGCGAGTTTACTACCGTTGTAGGCAGTGCGTTCCATGCCCCATTCTGAGTAAAATATAGTTTCAAGTAAGATACTCTTGCTGCTGAGCAAGCCTCCAATGAAGACACAAATGAAATCAAACATAAAAAATGAAGGAGCAATTATTTTGTAAAATGGTAGATCTGCAGTTTATCCAGTCAGGGCATTTTGCATCCCCACAGCAAAACTGGGATTATCACTCAATATCAAAATGGTAAGAACTTGAGAGAAAAAAGAAAATTGTCTTCATGTTACCGAGACAACTTGCTCATTTTGTCACAGAATAAAAATCCAACAAAAGGACATAAGTGTAGCTGATGATGAATACACAGGGCTCAGAGAGATTAGTGAAAAATCTACCATAAGAATCAGACGACATTGGCCAGCCTCGTGTAAATCTGCCACTGGCACAAGACTTTAATGAAGTAGTGTTCATGGATTCAAAGGTGTGGGAAAAGGAGGAACAATTTTAATTTACATCTTATAGACAGATGATCAGATTCATCCTTCCTACAGAAATACACTAAGAAAATTGGGGAACTGTGGAAGAAATTGTGAAAAAATTGGTTGGGATGGAGTAGCTGAATTCTGACTCTCATTTGGGAATAATAGCAGAGTGTGGGGAGAAGAATTTACCGGGACTGCGTTTAAAGTGACCTGTGTGAAAATATGACTACTGTGATCATGAGCATCACTGCACCAATGCTTTCAACAATGGATACTAAGAAATCAAGCACAGATTTATAAAATATCAGCTGATCAATTGACCTGCCTTGGCATGAGCAATCCGTGCAAAGAATTTGTTTCGAGTGGTAGGGGGCTATAGTCTTTGTCAACTGATCCATGGGAAGAAACCCAGAATAACTTCTGTGCTGCATGATGGTTCCCCAGGGCCTGGAAGCGAGTACAATTAGCTGAATTTATAGTGAACACATTGTACTTTCAGGGGGAATGGTACTCATCAAGGCAGAAACCTACAGACAGTTCAGAGAGCTATAAGGAGGTTGCTTGGAATTCAACTTCTGAAATATATTGTAAAGGATAATTTAAGACTGGAACTCGTCCTGTAGGAAGCCTTCAATATTTCGGCTTAGACATGAGGTAGAATAGATAGGGAGTAAACTTGAATTGACAATAATATTTGGAAAGCATTATTTAAAGCCTGATAAGACAGAAAAATAATTTTGCATCTCAAAGAGAAACAGAGCAGTTGAGAAGTCCAGTGGTCCCCAGCATCACAAATATGAGTATTCCTCTATTTTGATTCACTCTTCTCGATATCAAGAAATGGTTTGAGGTACTGGATATTGCAAAGTCTATGGGCCCTGACAACATACTGTAGACTTGTGCTCCAGAACTTGTCACTCCCCTAGCTAAGATCTTCCAGTATAGTTACAACACTGGCTTCTACTCCACAATGTGGAAAATGCAGAAATAACTGCCAACTACTCAGACCCCTTGGCATCATGGGTAGCCCACAAACCCACCAACACACTAAAACAGCAGCTAACGAACTTGAAAGACCCGATACAGGCAACAAGCAAAACTAATGTCATTTACAAAATACCTTACAAGAACTGTAACAAACACTACATTGGACAAACAGGCAGAAAACTAGCCACCAGGATACATGAACATCAACTAGCCACAAAACTGTATGACCCACTCTCACTAGTATCTTTGCATACAGATGAGGAAGGACACCACTTCAACTGGGGCAACACATCCATCCTAGGACAAACCATACAGAGACACATGTGAGAATTCTTAGAAACATGGCACTCCAATCGGAACTCTTATCAACAAACACATTGACTTGGATCCCACATACCACGCCCTGAGAAAAAGAACAGGAAATGGCATCACCACAGGAAATAACATTACCAACCCAAGGAAATCTAAAAACATAAATACAAAGCGGGCCATACTACTAGTGCTTCATCAAAGGCTCACTGATGATGTTACCTAGCATGGTGACAAAACATCTGAAAATGAACCTTCCAGCTCAGCAAACAAACTTACATCCACAATGTGTGAAAACTGCGCAGGTACATCCTGTGCACAAAAAGCAGGATAAAGCCAACCTGGCCAAAATACAACCCCATCAGTCTACTTTCAATCATCCCATAAAGTGATGGGAAGTGTCATCAACAGTGTTATCAAGCAGCACCTGCTCAACAATAAACTGTTCACTGATGCTGAGATATTGTATTATCAGCATCTTTACTAACCCACGCACAAGCGCTTTATATTTCCCACTCACAAGCACTTCACATTTACTAATACCACGTTCTCATTCATTTACAACTCCTTAAAACCTCCTCACAAGCGCCTTATATATAATACTGTGTTCCCATTTCAATCATTCGTAACTCTTTATATAACGCGTTTTCATTCATTCATTAAACTGCAGTTCTGTAGTACCTTTTATATTGCAAGATAGATTAAATTAAAACAGTTTTTCCGAATCCATGACTGCTACCTCAGAACTTCAACACTTATCAGACCTGTTTACATCAAAAGCTACCTCTGAATAAATATCAAAGACTACTAACCTATTCAAAAGCAATACCTCCACCACCACCTTGTCTCCACGACTCAACCAAAACTTTGGAAACATTATAATACTAATCAGCCTCTACCATCTCTCAGGACCTGAACAGACTGCAAAACATCAAACAGTTTCCCCAACTAGTATGTACTTGTTGAAAACATATTAACAGGACTGCTAAACATACTACCAAAGCAGCGCTTCAGAGCAAAACAGTGACTCAGTGGTTAGCACTGCTGCCTCACAGCGCCAGGGACCCGGGTTCAATTCCATCCTTAGGTGACTGTTTGTGAGGAGTTTGCACACTCTCCCAGTGTCTGCACGGGTTTCTCTGGGTGCTCTGGTTTCCTCCCACAGTCAAAAGATGCTCTAGTTAGGTGAATTGGCCATGCTAAATTGCCCATAGTGTTCAGGGATATGTAAGCTAGGTGCATTAGTCAGGGGAAATGTCGAGTAATAGGGTAGAGGAATGGGTCTGGATGGGATACTCTTTGAAGGGTCAGTGTGGACTTGATGGGCCAAATGGCCTGTTTCCACAATGTAGGGATTCTATGATTTGAAACTGTGTGAATGTATGAATGTATGATTGTATGAAATTCCCACCAGCAAATAGTGAACAAAATCTCATGACCCAGCAGCAGTAATCAGTTTAATATCTTTTATACTTTTATTTAGTGCATGTATGATTTCTAACTAAATTAAATCATATCGGTCTAGTATTTTACTAACATTTACATTTAACATCCAGACAAAAAGGACCAACACCTCTCAATTATGCAAGCAGAAGAGATAGACACTCTTAATCCTACCAGTAGCAGCAGCCAGCACTTTGCAAACCATGCTTAAACCATCTCCTATTTCCCTAGGACAGCATTCACCCAGATTTTTGTGTACAATAGATAAAATAACAAAATACCATAGTAATAGAATTTTAATATATGTAAAAACTGTGTATAAAGGATTGCCACAAACTTTGCTCCTGCAGTTGCTGAATAAAGAGGCCATTTTGACCATTCACCAATTTCAGTCATCATTTGAACATGACCCCACAAAGCTCAATTTGGGTTCTGCCAGGGCCACTCAGCTCCTGACCTCATTACAACCATGACTCATGGCTGAAAGAGCTGAATTTCGGAGGTGAGGTGAGATCAATGACATTTGGACTCTGCATCAAGGCCCCATTTGACTGAGTGGGGCATCAAGGAACCCCAACAAAACTGCAATCAATGAGAATCAGGGCAAACTCTCTGCTGGTTGCAATCATACCTAGAACATAGGAAGATGACTGTGGTTGTTGGAAGAGAGTCACCTGAAATTGGATATGATTTCACACAAATCCTAATACCAGTTTTTATGTACAGGTACACAACCATTATCGGAAAACCTTGGTTTTTGGAATTCAGAATTTTTCGGAATAAGTAATAGTTTCACGGTGAAGTCAAAAAACAATTACCAAACAGCAGACACACCTGTAAGTACTACGAGTACAGGATTGATGCCTGCCAGTGCTGGGCCACACTTGCCATGTCATATCTGAGTGATGTGGGCCAAGTGGGGGTGTGGAGTTGAGTCATCTGTTTGTACACCAAACAAACTTGTTAATAAGAAAAAAAACTTAATGAAGAAAACTTCGGATTTCAGGATTCCGGGATAAAGAATTGTGAGCCTGTACTAGAACTAAAAATTATGACGAAATATGCTACAACTGAGGATGTTTTAACAGCAAATAAAACATTCACAAATTATATGCAGGGCGACATGCACTCAGATTTCCAGTCATGGATTACCCAAATGACACACAATTAGTCGATTTTAATGCTGCTCGCCCATTTCAATCTCCTGACTCAATTGTTCAAATATATTTCAGTTGTGTTCTTGATGGGTGAACATATTACCTCTTAGCATGGAAAGCTACGAATAAAGAAGATAGCTTAAAAGTACCTTGGCTGCAGAAACCTGGCTCAAGTAGCAACATTTGGTTTTAAGAGATATGCTATATTCTGAGAATAGTTTGCTTGTGTAGATAGCCATTCTTTATGGGATAATGAACATTTGACAAAGAATGTGACTGAGACATGGTTAAGGATTAGCCTTGCTCATAGTAAAGTGATGCTAGAAAGAAATTTCCGAACTAAAATGAGTAAACACTAGTCAACAACTTTACAAACTGAATGGTTTGCCCAAACAAACAAATCTTAGCAGCAGGATCTCTATATTATGATGCGATGTCCCAAATATGCAAAATCACTCTTTCTCCCATTTTAAAATTTACTTTGTATGTTAAAAAAAAGCACTCTGTTAATTGTTAATTTTATTAACAAATTTAAGGAACAGTTAAAAGAGCATGGATTAAACACCCTGATAGCCAAGAAAAATTGCTAGGATAGTGAGTTTTGGTTCAGGAGAAATATATAGTACTTCATTTTGTAAATAAATCCAGTGTTAAGTAAAAAGACTGGTGCCTGGTTTCTTATTTCACAATATGGCCACAGAATGCTTTAAAACACAGAGATCATTTAGATCAGGTTTGAGCCCCAAATCTGTTAAGCTAACTAATCTCATTTAAAGCCAGTAACAAGATTAAAATGATTAACCCTGGTTGAGGAGAGGAAAATTCATCCTGTTTTTGAAGTTTTAGAGAGGATTGATATTGGTAGTGCAATAGATTTTGTAAATGTGAACTTTACCATGTATAACACTTACATGGAAAATAGAAGCACTAAAGGGATGGTGATAATATGGTCCATAATTGATTGCGGCAGGCAAATTAGAGATGTTTTTTCAGATTGGAGACTGGAGTCCATTAGGGCCAGTTTTCTTTCCATATTTATAATTGACATAGACTTGATAGAGAGAGTAAAATTTCAAAGTTTCACACATGATACAAGGTAATAAATGGTGAACAGTAGAACAGCAGACCACAAGAGAATATAGACAGGCTGTTGATTGGTATGAAGTGAAACAAATTAGCAACTGCACTTGTACATCAAGTGCAGCAATTGACAATTTTGTGAGAAATTCTGGGATGCAGGGCTAAAATTGGAGAGCTGTTTCAAAGAGCCAGTATAGGTATACTTGGCCAAATGAGCTTGTTCTATGCTGTAAGAAAATTGTGAAATAAGAAGCCAGGCACCAGTCTTTTTACTTAACACTAGATTCATTTACAAAATGAAGTATTACATATTTCTCCTAAGCCAACACTCAGTATCCTAGCAATTTTTCTTAGCTATCAGGGTGTTTAATCTGTGCTTTTTTAAATGTTCCTTAACTTTGTTAATAAAATCAACCATTAACAGACTGCATATTTTTAAAAATAAATTTTAAAATTGGAAAAAGAGCGATTTTCCTTATTCGGGACATCACATCATAATATAGAGATCCGGCTGCTAGGATCGCCAGTAGTTTGTTTGGGAAAACCATTCTCTTTGTAAAATTGTTGACTAGTGTTTATCCATTTTAGTTTGGAGATTTCTGTGGTCAATGTTTCCCTGAGATGTTCCTCTTTGTTTACAAGAGGGACTTAAAAATGTCTCAAATCAAATTCCATCTTTATTGCAAGAGATTTTGCTGGTATTTAGGGAATAGATTTGCAACTCAATTCGTTTATGATTAGAGCCATGAGATACTGGTGGCTGAAACAAATTCCACTTTTATTACAAGAGATATGGGGATTGCATTCCACATGCCCTTTTTTGTGCAAAGCACTCACAAAGCAATTTACAATTACAAACTCGTGAAGTAGTATTCCATCTCCATCTCCACCTCCACTTCAGAACAATGGTCATAGACAAGCCTCCCCTAATTTGGATCACATTTCATTTCATTGATAAAAGAAAGTCACACACCCATATAGGGCCTTTCAAGATACAAATATCAGCCACATAACTGGGGAGAACTCAAACAGTGACACAAATTCTTTTACAACCAGCTGAGAGGGCACGTGGGACCTCACTTTAACATCTCTTCACAGACGTCACTAAAAAACTCCTTGATCCAGGAGCTAGTTCTGTTCTTACCCTAGATGGGGACCACAGTTATCCTGAATTTCTCCATCAGCCCCTTAAGGTCATCCCAGTTTAAAAACAGGGAGGTTATGCTGCAGCTGTATAGGATGCTGGTGAGGCCACACCTAGAGTACTGGGTATAGTTTTGATCACCTTACTAGAGAAAGGATGTACTGGAACTGGAGACGGTTCTGAGGAGGTTCACTAGATTGAATCCAGAATTTAGACAGTTGACTTATGAGGTAAGATTAAGTAGACTGGGACTCAGCTCATTGGAATTTGGAACAATGGGGGTGGGGGGGAATCTTATAGAAACATATAAACCTATGAAGGCATTAGATAAGATAGAAGCAAGGAGGCTGTTTCCATTGGCAGGTGGAACTAGAACTAGGGGGCACAGCCTCAAAGGTGAAGCAGATTTAGGACTGAGTTGAGGAGGAACTTCTTCACCCAAAGGGTTTTGAATGTGTGGAATTCCTTGTCCAGTGAAGCAGTTTAGAGTACATCACTGAGTGTTTTTAGGGCAAAGATAGATAGACTTTTGATTAGTAAAGGACCCAAGGGTTATGGTGAGCAGGTGGGTAAATGGAGCTGAGTCCATGAAAAGATCAGCCATGATCTTATTGAATGGCAGAGCAGGCTCGATGGGCCAGATGGCTCACTCCTGCTCCTATTTTTTTTTAAGTTCTCTCCCCTTCACGGTACTTATTTATATAAATCAGATGCCTGTGAGATTGATAGGTTTTGGAAATAACACTGACACAAAGTGACTGAGGCCTTAACTGCAGAGCCTTCAATGAACACTTTACCACTTTCAAGTTTCAATTGCTAATTCCTCTACAGACCCAATTTACTTTCCCTTCTATGATCGAAAACAGTGCAGGGGAAAAAAAAATTACATGTCGTAAAACACATGAAATATTTAGTCTTCTCACTTGAGGCCAACAGGACGATGAGTAAAATATTTTGCACTGTTTCTAGAGTTATGTTCAAATCTCAGCCATTTGGTTGTAAACACAGAAACACTAAGTACAACTGAGGCAAACTGGCTGCAAGTAAGCAAAATTCCACAGGTTTCTTTGTCTTACTTCGCCGTGTAAATTGTAAGTACCACGATAAACCATGAATGTCTTTGTTTGTTGCTCCACAGGAACAAACAAAAAACGAAGTAAATGTCTAACTCACAATAAGAACAGGAAAGAAAGTTTAATTGAGGCACATAAAATAACTAGGGATCTAGGTAGAGTGGGCAGAACGGATCCATTCCCCTTTGCAGAGAGATCAATAACAAGGAGACACAGTAAAAGGCAGAAGGTTTAGAGGGGAGTTGAGAAATATTAGAGGGTTGTGGGAATCTGAAACTTATTGACTGAAACATCTATACTTGTCTAAGGCTATCTGGATATGCCCTTAAGTCCTGTAAGTGACAAGGCATTGAAGGAAGAGCTGTGGGTTGGAATTAGGCTCGATAGCTCTTATTCAGCTGGCACAGACACAATGGCCAAATCAGCCTCTTCTGCCATAAATTTCGATCATTCCTTAATTCGTGAAGCAGCTAGCGCCATAACTGTTTCAGTTTATTTGTGGTGCTCCAGTTCAGAGACAGGATTACCAGAGTGCACAGAAATGTCTCTCCTTAATGGTTAGTATTCAAATGTCAAATAATAGCAAATAGCATTCATGCTGCACCGTTAAAGCATCAGTTTATGTTCAATTTAAAGTCAAAGTGCAAGAGCCACACAAAGTTAAAACCTCCCATTGTTCTGCACTTATCTCAATTTGTGGAAACTAACAGAACTGTGTGTTCTGATCCAGAATGTGCAGCAACATCTCCTTCCAAACCTCCATGGATAAAGCAGCAAATAAGAAAAATAAATGCAAACTAGGGCTCGAATGATTGAATTGCCATAAATGAAGAGGCTGTGCATAACCTCAGCATTTATAACAGTGCACCAAGTTTCAAAAGTAACCACAGTTAGTACAGCTTGGTTCAACTTGCAACATACACTTCAATTACTTGAAGGTTTCTATGCAACATAATGAAATCCATTAACTTCTAAGTCACTGGTTGTGATGTTCCACTTAATTGTTCATCAGCTTGTGACTCCAACCCCTCCACTATTGAGTTTAATGGACAGGAAAACCACGGTGAGCTAAATGCATTAGTATAAAGTCCTGGTTGTTGTGTTTACCTGCTGCTCTGAGTGTCTGACTGGAAGGGCTAAGGAGCTGACACTTCCAAATGGATCATCAATCACCAAGTTGAAGCATCATGCAGGAATAAGTCACAATTTAGGAATCCAAGGTGGGCTAGGCAGAACTGTTTTGCCAAAAGGAAATCAAATTGCAAAATGCATTTTGGAAGCAGGGAGGTATACACAGGCCCAGAAAATAACTGGGGCCAATTTGAATGGAGGAACACACAATGAGGTGGTGAATGGCTGACATTTATTTCTGCAAAATGTATTAACTGATCTTTTCCATAATTATCTTCACAATTCTGGAATCTTTTGCAGTACACATGCATTTTCAAAAGTTAAACTTAACTTTGTTTTCAAAATTCTAACATTCACTTGCATTTGATCAGTTAATTTTTGGTAATGGTGGGGGGGTTGTTCCCATTTGTCTTAATTTAAATACTTATGAACATTAAGGATAAACTTATATAGAGAAAGAACATGCACATGCAATGTTGTTTTACTCCTGACAATTTAGAGGGTCTTACTCACCTGATCTGGGGTTTAAGGAGTCACACTGCGAATTGTAGGTCTGCACAAATGTCTGGTGTCGTTTAACCATCTGTGCTTTAGTGCCCTGAGTTGACAGTCCACATTCCTTTAACTTCTTCCTCAAATCTCTCTCAGAAAGCAGATTATACACTAGTTTAGGTAGCAGCTTCCTTTGGTTCACAGAGCTTGAGTAGAAAACAAACAAGAGAATGCACCTTATTAATAACGGCTTCCCAGAATGAAGTAGCTTTGATCACAGCAATAACAAAGCAAAGGTATCTGTTCCAATCTCCCAGGTGCACCTGTTCTGTTGAAACTCTTCCACAACACTGCTTCTTTGTCAATCCTCCATTTTCCCCAAATCAAGGATAGTGCACCACTCTGGTTGCTCCTTAACTGTATCCGACTCTCGTAATAAGCCATCCAAGAAACTAAATTAAGTGCATGACGCTTCAGGATCAACCCAAGAATGAAAGCAAGTGGGGCAAACCTCTCCGGTCAATTGAGGTGCTGATTCACAATGCCACCACTGCAATCACACAGCACTCTACATCCGCACAGGATGTTTCATGTTTTATCACCCTAGGAAAATTAATAGCAAAAAAATGCAAAGAATACTGGAGAAACACAACAGGCCTGACAGCATGCGTGGAGAGAGGTACAGAGAGAAGCTCTTGAAGAAACTTATCAGACTCAAAACATTAACTCCAATATGAACCTTTGTCAAAAACTTTTCATTTTTTCTTTCTCCATGGATGTTGCCAAACTTGCTGAGCTTCTCCAACATTCCAGGAAAAGTAACACTTCAGCCATTGGTCAAAGGCAACTTAGAATAGAGGTTAGGAATAAAGTTGAGCTGCTCTCTCATCCTCTTCCAAAAAAAGTCATGGAAAGTTTTTGAACAATACAGTCCACTCGAAACTGCATTGTTTGCTGTTGCATTTAGCTCATCAGAACTTTCACAGAATTTAGCTGTAAGTTAGACGTCACCCCTCAGAATCTAGCAAATATGACCCAATGCTGTATATATTTAACTTTCAGCCCAAGAGAACATAAATTCACTAGGCCTCATTTTAAATGAAGAAAGTCACATGATTATAAAGACCTGTAAACTAAGATTAGTTCTTGATTGTTCTCATGTGTCAAATATTCTCTTCAGACGTATACCTAGATAGCTCTATTTCCATACCTATGCTTTTGTAGCCTCTGCCCAAGACAATAGTTGGATACTCTTAATAATTACCCAATGTCAATTACTAAGACAGAAGGGTCCCTATAGTAGAAAATGGGAGTTGCACTGTAAAAATAAAATGCCCATCTTTCTAGAAGGGCGAAAGAAAGAAAAAAGCAACAAAAAAGCACAAATAAAGGATGCTGAGAGCAACACAGGTCCAATACAGTGATATTATATTTTATGACAGCCTTCTGCTTTATAAGACAGAAAATGGAGGAGGACCAAATTAGAAAATAATACATTTATTTGGAGGATGTAAGTGGAGGAATAGTCCACTTCTTCTCAGTCAATGCGAATATTATGTAGTTACTGAAACAAAAACATCATAGTTCTAAGAAATTGACCAAATGAGGGTGATGAGGGCAGGGCTCATTCTAAATGCATCCATTTTTCATCAAACTGAATATAGTTTCATTATCTGACCCAATCTGCAAACTTTAATTATCTATTAATCCCTAGAGGCAAAGTTCAACTAAATTAGGATCCATGATCAATTGTGAAAATCACAAAGTTAATCTTTGTACCATCTACAAAGTCAATTTTTGCATCAAAAATTTACTCAATAGTTTGCTTGAATAAATAAGTAGAAATTTAATGCTCAAAAAAAGAGAATTAAATCGAATCATTCAAATTAAATGACTGAATGAAAATTGATAAGCTGCAAAGGCTTAATTAAGGCTCAAACTTCCTCTTAGTTTGTTGTAGAAGAAGTGAGAGTAATGTGCTCCTGGTTTATCTGGTTGTTTGGTTCACATCTCTCTGATACCTCTGTCAACGATTCACAAAAATGGGATTTGTACTACCAGCAGAGTTCAACTAGCCTAGACAGGTACTTAAACCCTATGCGACAGAGTGAAAAATAGGGAATAGATCCCATCAATTCAGTGGTACTCCAATATACAGTATCACATTCTGGTAAAACAAAAGCAAGATTATACAATTAAAAGTAGGGCCATGGGTAGTGTTGTAGAACAGAGAAACTTAGGGGTTTAGGTACGTAAATCTTTGAAGTTTGTACCACATATAGATAGGATTTAGCATGCTTGCCTTCGATGTTCAGACCTTTGAGGATAGGAGTTGGGGTGTTATTTTGAGGTTGTAGAGAACGTTGGTGAGGCCTCTTCTGGACTACTGTACCCAGCTCTAGCCTTGATCGATTGATTTATTGTCATGTGTACCAAAGTACATGACAGCTTTCTTTACAAACAGTACAGGCAGATCATAGTAAGCAAGGAGTACGGATCAGAGTTTGTAAAAAGATGTAAACAGAGGCACATAGGTTACATTGTATAAGGCATACATAGGTGAGATCAATGTTAGCAAGAATTGTTACAGAGTTAGAATGTAAGTTTAAAAGTGGAGAACAGTTATTAAAAAAAAATGCTAGAGTTAGATCTGTTGTAGGGAGGTTACAAGAAGTCACTCAATGTAAACACCATCTTGAATCCAAGCTCTGTTCTGGAAAGGATATTATTAGGCTGGAGAGGGTTCAGAAGAGATTTACCAGGAAATTGTCAGGAAGGGAGGGTTTCAGTTATAAGGAGAGGCTGGATAGGCTGGGACTTTTTTTTTAAATTGGAGCGTAGCAGGTTGAGAGGTGACCTTATAAAGGTTTATAAAATCATGAAGGGTATAAATAAGGTGAAAGCCAAGTGTCACTTCCATAAGGTGGTGGATTTCAAGACTGGGGCCATGCTTTAAGGTGAGAGGAGAAAGATTTTAAAATGACATAATGGGCAACTTTTTTTTATTTACACAGACAGTGATTCATGTATGGAATGAGCTTCCAAAGGAAGCGATGGATGTGGGTACAGTTACAACAATTAAAAGATATTGAGATAAGTACATGAATAAGAAATGTTTGGAGGGATATGGACCAAGTGCAGGCAGTTGGGACTAGTTTAGTCTGGGAACATGATTGGCATGGACTGGTTGGACTAACAGGTCTGTTTCCATTCTGTATGATTCTATGACTCTACATTATACTTCTGTTATTAGCATTTTAGAAATGGTGATTTGTTCTGATGGACTCTTAAGATTTTCATACAGATTGAAACCAAACATTAAGGATTCAACTGTAACAGGTAGCATATGTCATGCTTCACAACAATTGAGATTACAACTTGAGATATAAAGCAGAAATATTAGAACTTCCTTTCTTTGCAATTCTCTATTTCCTGTCATATCATCAATTTCAAGGCAGTGCAGCTTCATGGTCAATCACATGCCTGAAGGCTGTGCTACGATCTTTGTAAAGAACGATAACTTTGAAGACGAAATGTAAGTTTCAGTGACCGATTGAAGGAGCACTTAACTAAATTTCAAGTTTTACTAAATGTTGTTTTTAAAGTAACTTTAAATGACAGAAAGCATTCCCCATTCAACTTTAAAGACAGAACTAAAATTCTCATTTACTTACCCTCTCCCTTAATTGGGGACTTCCTTCATCAGAAACTCATTCAAAGATAATGTTCAGGGGTTCCCTGTCCTTTTTCCTTATGACTTTCAAGATGAGGGTTGAACTGGAGATTTTACCTCTAATCTTGCATCTTTGTTCTAGTCCACATGAATTTAAAGCTGTCAATCTGAGTAAAAGTTCCACTTCTATCAGCACATTAAACAACAGGGACTGGCTCCCTCTCTGTCTCGTAGCTAATTTGCCACTGATCTCTTTTCTAAACCTCCAATTCCATTCTACCTGGATTGAAACAGACAATTTAAAATGTAATCATGTATTAAGCCTGACATTCCTAACATCCTTTTGCGAAACCTAGAGAGTAAGTCTAGCCAAAGTCATGACAGATGTCCTTGCTATTGTCCACAGGTGAGAATATCTTGTACTTTCTTCCTAGCAGAACAACCTGGGTCCCCATTATCCATTAGGGATCAAACATTCCAATATGTTGCTTGGCTGAATTCAGAACAGGTCAAAGCTAACACAGTACAAAACTGAAGATGCAGTCTCAAACAAAATCTTATAAACTTCATATCTGCAATAACTATAAAACTGAAGACAAAGGTTGAATCTGACATACAGATAGTTCTTCCATAACATGATGGTTGCATTCTTGTGCAATCCCACATTATAGAAAAATCACTCTTTAGAAACTGCGCTTAAATGCTAGTGCTGTAATCATGTTATAGCTAACAAGTTTTTAAAATTTGTGCTTTTTCCAATGTGTCTCCATTTCATCAAAATTACATGGAATTCGCAATAACAAAACGTGTGTTATAGCAGAACATCGGGTTGCACAAGAACGCAACCATCGCATTAAGAAGAACTATCTGATACCCTTCAGTAGACTGCAGCGTAGGGAATAACTGCCAATAAACAGACCTACTGAACAGTAGTCTGATACACCATAACGCAGATTTAAGAGCTTCATATAACAGACAATTTAATCGCACGCACTGAACAAAGATTATAAAAATCCTGTTTATTATAGGGCAAGGAATCTATAAACATTAATGGAAGAACATAGCTTGGAGGAATGTACTATTTTCAATGGATATTCACCTCATTTAGTAGATCCATCAGGATACTGTTCTAAAGCTTAACGCCTGAAACTCTGTTCAGCCAGGTAAAGCATTTAGTTGGAAAAGCTCTAATGGCCAACTTCATGTGACCAGGTATTACTGATTTCCTCCAAGATATCAAGGGGAGCTTTTCATCCTTGTGGAAGCCTCTTGAATTCAGGTGGGGAGGGGGGGAGGGGGGGGGGGGGGGAAGAGTGGGTTTCCACTGGAGGACCCTGCAGCCTTCAGGACTCAATGCCTTTACTCCCCCCTCATACCCCAGACCCTGTCATGACACAGGTTGCTTTCAGCACAGCCAACCCATCTCCCTGGCTTAAGGTCATTCATCCTTTAGTCCACCTAACTGTCATTTACTCTGTCTCTGGGCTCCATCTCCATCTCTCCACTCACTTCTCCAATTCCCTCCCCAACCCCCACTTCACCCACCCCCTATGTTCAACACGTAAACCACTTTTCCAACCTACAATCAGTTCTGAGGGTCATTGGCCTGGAAGCGTTACTCTTGCTTTCTCACCACAGATGCTGCAGGACATGCTGAGTTCTGAAATTTCTGTTTCTGCATTTCTTGGACTTGGTGAGGTTGACTTGACAGGGTTTATTTTGAAAGGATATTTCCATTGTTTAAGGAATCTAACTGCAGGGGATGTTGTCCTTCCACCAGAGAGCTACAGTTGCTCAGTCACTATGATCTTTATAGATAAGGAATGGTAGAAATTTGGTAACAAAGGTAATTAAGTTCATGGGAGCTGGTGAAAATTTATGCTTCATTAAATGATGGAGCAAGCATCAAAAGGTAACTGCACTACTTTTTGTTTTTGTTTAGGCTCTTGTCATAGATTCATACCCAACTTGATTTTTAACCTTTTGCAATTTTAACCCATTTCTCCAGACTGGGATTATTTAAAATGAAGTGATTTCACTTGGATAAGTTTTTTCTTCAAACTCAAGTTTGTATCCAGGTCATGTACCCAAAATTTCAATCATTCTATAACTTTAGACCTGAACGGCCCCTGTAGTTCAGTGGTAGTGACCCTACCTTTGATCCAGGAGTCCCAGGTTCAAGTTGCATCTGCCCTGAAAATGTGGAATACCATCTCTGAACAAGTTGATTAGAAATTATCTATAATTTCAGATCTTGCATACTCTGATTTTGATGTTTTGCTTTTAGCTCCCAGCAACAGTGAATTTAACTCTACAGTCCAAAGATGTGCAAATTAGGTGAATTAGCCATGCTAAATTGCCCATAGTGTTTAGGGACATATAGATTCGGTGCATTAGTCAGGGGTAATGTAGAGTAATAGAGTAGGGGAATAGGTCTGGGAGGGATACTCTTCGGAGGGTCAATGTGGACTTGTTGGACCAAATGGCCTGTTTCCACACTCTAGGAATTTTATGATTCTAGGTTGTTTTCCTATAACGCACATTTATCAAACATGATTTGGCTGTAATGCAATTTGTGAATTTTGAGTCTTTTTGTTTATAAAATTAACTCACGTTCACTGTTACACAATTTCAACCCCAGCACTATCAAAACAGCAAAACCCAGTCTCACAATACTCTGTCTGCTAAATGCAAATTCAGTGTGTTCAGCTAAAACAGGCATGCAATCAGCACTGCAAGCCTTGAAACATACCATGAAACTGGAAATTACAGTCTACATTTAGAAGGAAATTTATTTCAAACCGAGGGAGAATTGTGAGGAGGATTGGACTTCCGCGTTGGCCTCACAAGGCCAGTTGGCATACGCGCACTTTCTGGTGAAGAGCTTCATGAAACGTTCAGTGCTGCATCAGTGATTTTAGTGTTAGTGTTAAGTTTACTGTCGTGTTTCATTAAAATATATGAGGAAAGATTTACTTAGACTGTGGTATCGTTTGTGTTAGGCTAACTACTATTTTTGTTTTGATTTTTACTAATACTTTTGGTGGTTTGCAACCCAAACCCCGCAACACTTATACTGCGCAATTTCCTACAACACGGTGTCACAAGAGAACGCAACAGCCACGTTATAGGAGAACTACCTGTAATTCATAGCAACGTGCTCAACTATTATTGCAATTTGACGATTTCTGCTTTTGTCATACAGTTATGCTTGCATTACCTCTTTCAAATACCTTTACTATTATTTTTCATTATCATTCGTCAAGTGTGCAAAGCCTTTAAGTCTATATTTGCTGTGGCATGTGCTGGTGAATAGAGTAATTCCACAGCATGCATATAAAAGCACACATACAAAAATATACAAACAGAAACAATTCCCAAATGTCACTGCCTTCTTGGAGATTTCATGTACTTTGTGTGAAACGTATCAAGCTTATGACTCAATACATAAATCTGTATTAATGAGGCCACTAGATATCCATCACTAAATGCCTATGTTTAATACTCAAACCTGAAAATTATACTAAATGTGACATTCATTGTCTGCTAAGTAAATTCAATGGAACTGGCTGTTCGCAACCATACAGCAACTAAACAATCAACATTGCAGTGGATAATGGCAATGAAGAACACAGAGTACACAAATGACTTTTAAAAAAAGGACATTTAGTCATCAAGATCAGATCTACCACAGATCATGAACTATTTATATGATGAAGCTCCGTCCCAGAATTGTACTTTTTTGTAGAACTGGGGGAAGGCTAATTTTAATAAGGTAAGACAGGGCCTGGCCAAATTAGACTTGGAGCAACCACTTGCAGGAAAATCCACATCAGAGCAGTGGCAGTCACTCAAAAGGGTAATAGAGAAATTGCAGGCCCATGATATTCCTGTAAAATTGAAGAGTGAGACCAACAGGTTCAGAGGAACTTGGATGCCAAGGGATGTAAGCTTATGGCAAATACCTAGGGTTCAAAACAGCAGATTCTCTAGAGTACAGAAATTGCAGGGAATTGAATGAAAAGAAATTAGGAGAGTAGGGGACATGAGAAGCATTAAGGAAAACCAAAAGACATCTTATAAGTGTAGCAAGGGCAAGATAATAACCAGAGAAAGAGTAGGGCCCATTGGGATCAAAGTGGCAATGTGTATGAGGAGCCAGCAAACATGGGTTAGGTTTGAAATGAGTACTTTCTCAATGTAGAGAAGGACGATGTAAGTTTGGAAATCAGGGAGGGGGGGGGTCTGTGATATACTTGAATAAATTAGCATTGAGAGGAGGTACTAATGGTTTTAGTGGGCTTTAAAGTGGGTGTCAGGTGAGGGCAGGGTTGTGTTCAGGTATAATATCTGCACCGAAACTGCCTCAATAAAAATCGTCATTTTTCAATGATGGCATTGCCCTAGAAGGTCAGGGGCAGCAGATAGATGGGATCATCATCAACTGCAGGTTCCTCTCCGAGCCACAAGACATCTTGAAGCTGTATTGCCATTCTGGGATCAAAATCCTGGAAATCTCTCCCTGACAGCACTATGGGTGGTATCAATAGCACATGGACTACAGCAGCTCAAGAAGGTAGTTCACCACCATCTTCTCAAAGGCAATTAGGGATAGGCAGTAAATGATCAAGTAGCCAGTAACAATCAAATCCTGCGAAAAAAATAAATCATTATAAGAAATTAGGTTGAGGAACAAAGTTTAACAATTCTATGGAATTGATTCCTACAATGAAACAAGAGGGGTCCAAAAGCAGCTGGTTCAAAATTTGCAGGTGACCAGAAACATTTTAGGATAGTCAACACTGAGGAAAATAGCAACAGACTTCAGGAGCATCGGGACAATCGTGCAGAATGGCTGCACATGTGGCAGATGTAATTCAACACACAAGTTAAGAGGTGACAAAGTTTGGTAGGAAGAAATCAGATAGGTAATACAACTTCAATGTAGTAGTTATAAGAGAGTGTAAGAATGAAAAGATTTCCTGAAGGTGCCTGCGTGCAAGTCTGTGAAGGTGACAGATCAGATTAACAAAGGAATCAATAAAATTTACAAGGTCCAACACCCTATAACTAGAACAACAGAATACAAAACAAAAGGAAGTAAGTCACACTAAACCTACATAAACACTACTTTGGCCACAGATAGAGAATTGCGCCCAATTCTGGGCACTAAACTGTAGAAAGGATGCGAGTGCTTTGGAGGTCACAGAAGAATTTTGCTACAATTACTCTGGAAATGATGGATTGCACCTGGAAAAGCTGAGCTTGACCTCCTTGCAGCAAAATAGGCTACGAGGAGATTAAATGCGGATGAATGGTTTTGATATTACTTCCAAAGGTTGTAGGAATGATAACTGGATGATACAAATTAAATGTGATTGGCAAAAGGTCAAGAGGTAACACCAGGAAACAAACCAATTCTGCAGACGTAAAATAACTGCTTTAGAATGTATTCCCAATAGAGAAGCGGTTACATGTGTAGTGGAAGCCTTTAAAAGAAAAACTGGTTTAATAATTGAGGCAGAAACATTTGCATAGACACAAGGAAAGAACAAGTAAGTGGGACTAACTGAATCACTCTAGAAACAGCAGGCACATAACTTGAAGGCCCAAATACACTCCTTCAGTGCTGCCTATTTTATAATTTTCTATCCAATGATGGAAATGATGATTCTGTTCTAATGTTTCTAACACTTAGCAAGGCTGATGTAGCTGTTAAAGCCTTAGCAGATCTGCAGCCCACAAATTTTATTCTGAAGTGTCGGGTCCCTGTGAAAACCGATTTAGCTCGTGGAACAAATTCACAGTCCTTACAAAATCTACTGGATTTCTGATTGCTTCTGGCCATCGCAATCAGACCTCATTCCATTTCAGCCGCACTAACAAAATGACACAGGTCTCCAATCAGCTGGAAGCAGGCTTTCAGATTTCCACAACAGTAAAGAACACCACTCAAAGGATTACTATACAGCTCTGAGTGAAAGGAAAAACAATTACAGCTTCAGTAAACAATTTGATCATGTCTATGACATTGGAGATAACAACCAAGATTAGGCAGCCTGTAGAAGGTGATGCTTGTCTTGACTTAATGTACTGATGCCTTGTTGCACGTCAGCAAGATGGCTCAGTGATTAGCATTGCTGCCTCACAGCACCAGGGATCTCGGTTCAATTACAGCATCGGGTGACTGTCTGTGTGGAGTTTACATGTTCTCCCAGTGTCTGCTGGGTGCTCTGATTTCCTCCCACAGTCCAAAGATGTGCAAGTTAGGTGAATTGACCATAGTAAATTATCCATAGTGTTCAGGGATGTGTAGGTTAGGCGTGTGAACCATGAGAAATCTACGGTTACAGGGAAAGGGTGGGAGGGATTAGTCTGGATGAGATGCTATTCAAATAATCATTTTTTGGGCCGAATGGCCTGTTTCCACACGGTACGGCTTGTATGCATGTGTTTTTGTTCTGATGAGTCTGGTTCCTGACCCCAAGAGACCACGTGGGAGAAATGTCCAAGTTCCACATGAAACGGTTTGGCAGCCAAAAGAGTTAGAAAGTTCTCTTGTAAATCAATGTCCAAGTAATCTAGAAAAGCAACTTTAAAAGCCACAAAAAGGTTGGAAAAAATATGTAGGTAACTCAAGTAGAACCATGCCACCAAACAGTAAAGTTTGGTGGCAAACAGTAAAGAGAGAAGACAATGACAAACTACACACATATTCTGAGGCATCTATTCCTGAACAATAAAATAAGAGTGGAAGAAAATATTGACAGAGCAGATACAACAGACTGAAGTCTGTGAGAAAGGAAGATGTGCGTTAGATATAATGGCTTTTCCATCTTTCTAAGTCTCTTCATAGAACCACAGAAAACATATGGAACATAAACAGGCCATTCAGCCCAATGTATCTGTGGTGGTTGAAGAAATTGGCCACCTATTCTAAATCCCACTTCCCAGCACCGTTCTGCAGTCTTGCAGGTGACAGCTCTTCTTGGTCACACCCAGGTCTCTTTAAAATGAGTTGAAGGTTTTGAGACAAAACTGGACGTTAAATTCTACCCTCTAAGCAATATTTTTTCCCCCTCATATCCTTTCTAACCCTTCTGCCAATCAAGTTAAATCTGGTGCTCCTTATGAATCCAAGGGGATATAGGCCTATCCAAGCCCCTCATTACTTTTTGCACCTCAGTTAAGTTAACCTTTACCCTCCTCTGTTCTCAAGAAAACAACCCCAGCCAATCCAATCTTTCCTCATAGCTACAACATTCATGTCTGGGCAAAATCTTGTAAATCTCCTCTGTAGCCTTGCCAAAGCAATAAGGTCTCTCCTCAAACGTGGTGACCAGAATTGTACACATAATTCCAGTGTCTTATATACTTCCGTGTTACATCCTGCTCTTGTATTCCATACCTTGCACAATGAAGAAAAACATCCACGTGCCTTAGTTACCACCTTTTCTGTCTCTCTGGACACTTTCAGGGCCTGTAGATACGCACTCCAGGTGTCTCATTCCCTTTGGTTCTCTGAATATCCTCCCATTTTCTTGTGCATTCCATCACTTTGTTTGCCCTTCCAAAATACATATCCTCGTACTTCTCCAGCTTGAATCCCATTTGTTACTTTTCCACCTGATCAACGAAGCCATCTCTGCATGATACCATCGTGCAGGTTGACAGCCATCTCTTCACTGTCAACCACATGGCCAATTTGCTGCCCACATCATTGCCCAAGTCTAAATCAATAATGTATACCACAACAAGAACAGAGCCAAGACTGTGGAACACCACTGAAAAGTGCTTTCCAATTCCAAAAACATCTGTCAATCACTATCCTTATTTTAGAAATATAAAATTGCTGAAAATACAGTCAGTCCATTAATATCTCAGGACAGAAAAGATCAATTAAGCTGGAGGAAATTTCTGCTTTTACAGTAACTGATGTCAGACAGTAAGTCCAATAACTGACAGGTAGCTGGAGGAATGGTCAGAGCTGATGTGAGGTAAAGCTGTGTGTGTGGTTAATTGCTGCTATATTTTAGAGTATTGCCCAGGAACAGGAAACATGCAGATGAGAAACAGGTGGTGGTACAGATCAGATCTCTGGAAGTCATTGGACGTAATGTTGCATGTGCAACAAGAATAGCCAACACAACTGCTTCTCTGGCTACCACTGAGCACATAAGAATGGAATCATGTGATTACACTCTCACTGAACTGAATATGTTGGAAAGGTCAATTATGTCAATAGCTGCAAGTCGAGAAAGGCAAGGAAACAAAATTTATGTTTCTTATAGTCACATGCAATGTCGCTTACAACTTTAACATGACCTGTTTCTGTCTTGCATCAGTCAACAAGTCCTTTTGCGAGTATAAAATAATTAGTATGAACCGAGCTGATGGGAATACTAGACAAATCAGATCCAGCTTGAGAGACCAGAAGTTTTATTTTTGCAATGTGTCTACCCTTGTGGTCAGGCACTGAACATATTCATAAGAGACTGCTGATTTGATATTTTTCCTTTACAAAACATAAGTTTATTCTATACAAAAGGGAAAAAAGGCAAACAATTATACAAAACTAGTCAAAACAGTTTTGTTACAAATATCAAAAATAACGATTCAACTATTGCCCTCAACAACAATCTTACAGATGCTCAAACTTTAGAGATGGGTTACCCTACTTCCAAAACTTTAGAGATGGGTTACCCTACTTCCACTTTAAAATTCCTCAACCAGCAGGCACAACTGTATTTAGTTTATTTTCAGAAAACTTCAGCAGTATCTCAGTACTAGCTTGTTTAATGCATCTTCATTAAACCTGCACACAAATTTTGAACACAGTTCATGAGTTAACATGCGTTCCTTAATCTCTTAGATCCAACAGCCAATCTTTTTGTTTTATTACCTTGTGGGATGTGGGCATCGCTAGCTGGGCCCAGCATTTATTGCCTGCCCCTTAAGGCAGCGGTGGTGAGGCATATTCTTGAACTGCTGCAGTCCACCCACTGAAGATAGGTGATTATGGAGGGAATACAAGGAATTTGGCCCAACAACAGTTAGAATGTCAAGTGGCTTGGATGTGAACTTTGCAGCTTCCCATGTATCGGCTGGAAGTGGTCATAGTTTTGAAAGGTACTGATGGAGGATCTTTAGTGAACATATGCAGTGTATCTTATAGATAGCACACACTGCTGCTACTGAGCATCATTATGGAGAGAGTGGATGTGATGCTAACCAAGCTGGTTGCTTTGTCTTGGAGTTCTTGAGTGTTGTTAGGGCTACACCCATCCAGGTAAGTGAGGAACATTCCATCACACACCTAACTTGCGCCTTGTAGATGGGGAATTAGGGTGTGAGTTACTAACTGCAGTACTCCTAACTTCTAACCTGCTCATGTAGTTACTGTACTTATCAGGCAAATCCAGTTGAGTTTCTGGTCAACAGTAATGCCCTGGATATTGATAGTGGGAGATTCAGTGACAGTAACATCACTGAGTGTCAAGGGGGCAGTGATGAGATTATCCCTTATTGTTGACGCTCATAGCCTGGCATTTGCATTACGCACATGTTACTTGCCACTTGTCAGCCTCGATACTGTCCAGATCTTGTTGCATTTGGACATGGACTGCTTCAGTATCTGAGGAGTCGCAAATAGTGCTGAACATTGTGCAATCATCATTGAGCATCCCACTTCTGACCTTATGATAGAGGGAAAGACATTGATGAAGCAGCTGAAGATGGTTGGGCCTCAGACATTACCCTGACAAACTCCTGCAGAGATGCCCTGGAGCTGAGATAACTGACCTCCAACAACCACAATCATCTTCCTATGTGCCAAGGAGGACTCCAACTGGTGGCTAGAGCCTACCTGATGGTTGAAGTATTGTAAGCCTGTCAATGTTTACATCTAAAAAGTAACAGAGAAATAAGGTGCATCAACTATTGCACTTATACCTTTCACCTGGGCTTCAAATTACGCTATATTGCCAGGAGCAAAACTTCTAAAGTTTAAAAAGTCATTTGCAACTTGTACAAGTTTAACAGGATTCCCAAGAAAACAGAATTGTCTGAGCTCTGGGAATAATTCACAATCCAGTTCAGCTCACAAGTACTGTTCTCACCGATCTATGGAGTAAAGTTCCTTCTCAGCTTCAATACTAGATAGCCCAAGCTACTCCAGAACCAGATGTGGTTGATATCAACGAATGCAGTAAATAGAAAATAATCCTATCTTCGTGGTTAGTATTTCACACCTTGATAAGTACAAAAAGGCATTGCCTCCCCAAAGCCTATGTGGAAAAAGTACAACAACATCATGGGCTACACCACATTGTTCACTTCAACGTATGGTACCCAGTCCATCATCCTCCAATGAATGCATCAGCGATAAGCTATGGATCTAAAAAAGGTTACTTTTGCTTTTGGGAATTAAAAAAGATTGGGTAAGAGGAAAAACATGGATAACATGACATGAGATGGTCTGTCTCGGAGCAAAAGTGAGGACTGTAAATGCTGGAAACCAGAGTTTAGATCAGAGTGGTGCTGGAAAAACACAGCAGGTCAGGCAGCATCCAAGGAGCAGGAAAATCAACGTTTTGGGCAAAAGCCCTTCATCAGGAATACAGACAGGAAGCCTCCAGGGTGTAGAGATAAATGGGGGGGGTTGGGCTGGGGAGGTAGCAAAGAGTACAATAGGTGAATGGGTGTGGGGATGGAGGTGATAGGTCAGAGGGGAGGGTGGAGAGGATAGGAGGGAAGGAAGATTGGCAGGCAGGACAGGTCATGAGGACAGTGCTGAGCTGGAAGGTTGGAACTGAGGTAAGGTGGGGGGGAGGGGAAATGAGGAAACTGGTGAAGTCCACTTTGGGTGGTGAGGGAGAGGCAGTGGAGGAGGCTCTCGGCTGAGTGGGAGGGGGAGTTGAAATGTTGGGCCACAGGGCAGTGGGGTTGATTGGTGCGGGTGTCCCGGAGATGTTCCCTGAAGCGCTCTGCGAGGAGGCGTCCAGTCTCCCCAAAGTAGAGGAGACCGCATTGGGAGCAACGGATGGACTTCACCAGTTTCCTCATTTCCACTCCCCTCGTCTTACCCCAGTTCAAACTTTCCAGCTCAGCACTGTCCTCTTGAGCTGTTCTACCTGCCAATCTCCCTTCCCACCTATCTGCTCCACCCTCCCCTCTGACCCAGCACCTCTATCCCCACCCCCATTCGCCTATTGTACTCTTTGCTACGTTCCCCCACCCCCCTCTCTGACCGATCACTTCCATCCCTACCCCCATTCACCTACTGTACTTTTTTGCTACCTTCTCGCCAACTCGCCAACCCCCCCCCCCCCATTTATCTCTCCACCCTGGAGGCTTCCGGCCTGTATTCCTGACGAATGGCTTTTGCCCAAAACACCAACTTTCCTGCTCCTTGGATGCTGCCTGATCTGCTGTGCTTTTCCAACACCACTCTGATCTGTCTCGGAGCAGTAATTCACTGTGCACCTATGCACTGTACCTTCGAAGACTTTCTTTCTTCTCTTCTCGTGTTAAGCAGCTGTCAAGGTGCTTGTTTATGTTGTTTTCAGGGATAGCAACTGCACAGACTGGGCAATCCACTGTGAGACAAAAGGAAGAACCAAGATTATTAGCAGCACACAGTAGATTCTTTGGCCCTCGCAAAGCTACATAGTTTTTTTTGAGCTAGAATGGTTCCAGTACATTTTGATAATGTACGCAGTGGATAGGGGGAGTGCTTAAACAGTATCAGATTGGGGGTGGTATGCAGAGAAGTGGCTATCTTTCCTGCTTGGAGTGAAGCAGGATTCAATTACAAGATCCTTGCAGTAGATTCTTGGACATGACACATGCCAACCCACCTTCCTAAAATGAGCCCGCACGCTATGTGAGATACCATTCTGTTAACATACTGTTCAACCTTGACTAAGCTACATCTTAACAAATATCTAATCATCCACACATCTACACCTTCCATAGTCAGTCAGCAACAAACACAAGCACAAACCCAAAGAAATATTTCCTATCCCTGCTTGAGGACACAGTATAGTTTTAGAGTCCTCAGTACAGAGCAACCAACTCAATGAAGACAAAGAGAAAAAAAAAGAACATGGATATCAGATAAAACAATGCAAGAAAGAGAGATCAGACACTAGATAAACAATGTAAAAGAGACTGAAAAGACTAGATAAACTGCAAAAGAGCACAGACAACAGATACAACAGCCTGAGAGATATACAGTAGACACCAGAACAAACAGGGCAAAAGAGAAAGCGGACGCCAAATTAACGCCTCAGGCGACTCTCTGTGTGGAGTTTGCACATTCTCCCCGTGTCTGCGTGGGTTTCCTCCGGGTGCTCCGGTTTCCTCCCACAATCCAAAAATGTGCAGGTTCGGTGAATTGACCATGCTAAATTGTCCGTAGTGTTAGGTGAAGGGGTGAATGTAGGAGTATGGGTCTGGGTGGTATACGCTTCGGCGGGTCGGTGTGGACTTGTTGGGCCGAAGGGCCTGTTTCCACACTGTAAGTAATCTAATCTAATCTAATCTAAATAGCACGTGAGAGAGCCAGAAGACCATGTAAAATGGCATGAGAGCAAGCAAAAACAAGATAAAACAATCTGAGGGGCAAGACCACAGACACCTTGTGGGATTAAACTCACTTCAGAAGAGTTGTGGGATCCAGCATATTGGGAACCAGAAAATTGAAAATAAATACCAGGGGGCACAAAATGGTGGGAGAGGCAGACAGCACTAAGACAAATAAGTATGCAATTGGAAAAATTAATGAAGTGCAAATAACAATCACACAATGTATGCAAGTGCATACAATACAGTTAATAACACTGGGGAGTTACAGACACAGAGTGCCTCAGGGATTATGATGTTGTGGTTATAATATGGAAATCTGACAAAAGGAATGGGAAGTAGTGTTAAATATTCCTGGTTACAAAAGAATCAGAAATGATTAGAAAGAAACAGAGGGGTGGCATTTTTGGTTAAGGAAGGGACTGCAGTACTGGAGAAAGAGCATGTATCAGAGCACGAAGGAATGAAGTTACATTGCTCAGTGTAATTTATAGACCACCTACGAGTGGGAAAGACAAAGGAGACCAAATCGGCAAGAAAATTACAGAGAGGTGTCAACATCATAGATTAATTATAACGGGGGACTGTAATCACTCAGGTCAGATGGGGATAGTGATAATACAAGGGCTACAATTGGCAGACATTCCCAAATTGTGTTCAGAATTTCCTACAGCATTGTACAGTCCAACAAGAAAGGAGGCACTGCTAGATCTGATTCTTGGAAACAAGATGGGCCAAGTAGATCAAGTGGCAGTGAAGGGGGCACAACAGTCATTGCTTCACAAGGTTCATGATGGTGTGGAGAATGGCATTGGTCAAACCAGAGTAAGAAGAATCAATTGGAAGGCAACTTCCATAGGGAGGAACTGATGTAACGAAATCCAAGGTAAGCAAGAGAAACAGTAGCTGATCAATACGATCAAATAGAAGGATACATAGAGGCAGGAAGCATGGTTGAGGTGTTAAATTAATACTTTGCAACAGTCTTTACCCACAAGGTAGGTGATGTCCCAGCCATGGTGATAGGAGGAGGAAAGTCAGTAATGAGAGTGGTTCAAACTCTTAGATAAGTAGTCTTAGATAAGCTGTTAGTATATCAACTGGGACCAGCAGAGATGCATCCAAGGGTATTGACAGACTTGACAGTGGAAATTGCAGAGGCACCAGCCATAATCTTTCAATCTTCCCTCGGTTCAGGTGTGGTGCCGAATGACTGGAGAATCACAAACTTACGCAAAAATGATTTAACAGATTGGCCCAGGAACTACAGACAAGTCAGTTCAGCTTTGATGGTGGGGAAAGTTCCAGAAATAATTACACGGGACAGAACTAATTGGAACATGGAAGAAATGTGACTCGGAGAGACCAGTATGGATTCATTAATGGAAAATAGTGTCAAACTAATTTGCTGGAGCCTTGCTGAAAAGATAGAGTGTATTTATGAAGACAAGACCATTGGTATGGTATACATGAACTTCTAAAAGGCATTTAATACAGCACCACACAACAGGTTTGAGAAGGAAATTAAGATTAATAAGAAGGACAGTAGCCATATGGATACAAAATTGGTTGAGTAATAACATCCACAGAAGAATGATGAATAAGTATCTTACAGACTTTCAGGGTCAGTAGTGAGACCCTTGCCTTTCCTGACATATAAACGATCTAGATCTTGGTGTCCAGCGGACAAGTTTGTGGACGACATAAAACCTGGAAGAACTGCACACTGAGAGGTGGAGTGTAGAACTTCAAAAGGACATCAACACATTGGTGTAAGCAGACAGATGGCAGGTGAACTTCAACGCAGGGAAGTAGGAGGTGATGCACCTGGTACGACAAACATGGGAAGACAGTATAAAAGAGGATGCTACTCTAAGACTGTGTAGGAACAGACATTAGGTCATTAAAGGTGGCAGGACAGATAGGTAGAGCAATAAAGTTTTCAGTGTTTTAGGCTTCTTAAATAGAAAAACAGAGTATAAGAGCAAGGAGTTCTGATGAACGCATACAAAACAATAGACCTCAGATGGAATACTGTGTCTAGTTCTGGGTGCCACATTTCAGGAAGGATATAAATGCATTAGAGAGAGCATAGGACAGTGTTTTACAGAGCTAGTAGCTAAGGTATGGAATGCCATGCTTGCAAGTGTGATGAAGGCACTTTCAATTGAGGCATTCAAAAGGTCATTGGATCATATTTTAAATACAAACAATGCAATGGGATTTGGGGACTCAGCAGTAATTTGACTCTAAATTAAATTACTCAGAGACCCAGTTCAGTTACAACAGGACAAATGGCTTCCTTCTCCCTGAAAACAATTCTGAGATTTATTATATAGCCAATCTTTTTAATTTTTTTTAACGGATGGTACTAAATCTATTTCCAAGACCCTTAATCAGGTACCACAATTCCAGATCATCATAAATACCTGTGCAAACACATTCTCATTTCTCACCTTGTTCTACTGCCAATTGTTCTGAAAATGGATTTTCTGATTACCAACCCTGCTGCCAATAGAGATAGGTTTGCCTTATTTATTCCTTCTTTTATGAAATGTCGGCATCGCCGGCAGCATTTTCCCTTCAACTAAGTGGCCGACCAGGCCAGTGTGAGGGGAGAAATGAGTCAAATTACTGCCACTCTGGAATCACACACAAGTCTGCCCAAGACAGGAGCATTCAACAACCAAATGAATTTTAATATGATCAGTGAGAGCTACCATGGTCACTATGACTAAGAATTCCACATAAATTCAACTGAATTTAAGTCCTACCAGAGAATTGGCCTGCACTTCTGAATGGTGCAGTGACATGACTGTCTCACCACAAAAGAAGCTTTATTGAAACTCTTCAAAATTTTGAACTCCATAATGTTCTTTGCTCCAAGTAGAAATAGTTTATCCACATATTTATAAGTTGACATCCACTAGAATCACAGGGCCCTTACAGTGCAAGCCAGTCAGCCAATTGAGTCCACACCGACTCTGAGAGAAGCTCATCCCGAGCTCCTATCCTACCCATATAATCCTGCACTTCACATGGTTAATCTACTTAATCTACACATCCCTGGACATGATGGGTAATTTAGCATGGCCAACCCACCTAACCAATGACCTTTTGAATGCCTTAATTGAAAGTGCCTTCATCACACTTGCAAGCATGGCATTCCACACCTTAGCTACTAGCTTTGTAAAACACTCTCCTATGCTCTCTCTAATGCATTTATATCCTTCCTGAAATGTGGCACCCAGAACTAGACACAGTATTCCATCTTCAGACTGTGGGAGGAAACCAGAGCAGCCAGTGGAAACCCACCCAGACATGGAGAGAATGCGCAAACTCCACACAGACAGTCACTCAAGGGTGGAATCAAACCCAAATCCCCAGTGTTGTGAGGAAGCAGCATTAACTACTGAGCCACCAGGTCATTCCTACTTGAACTAGTTATAGAAACATGGCAATGTATTTACTTCCAGCTGGGTGATGCTAAATGCAGACTTGTACTATCTTAAAGAACTGTGATCGATAGCAAAGGTTAAAAAAAATCAGCACTCAACCTTTTACTATTTCCCTTGAAGTTGAAGGTTGTTCTGCAACATCAGCGTTCCTTTGGTCTCCCAAGCAATTAGATGCAGCAGTGATTGACTTGGCATAAGTGCTAATTTCATCCACACTGCATTGGTTCTCCATAGACTGTCCCCCTGGTGGTCTCATGGGCGTGACAGAAGGGCTCCGAGACAAAAATCTGTCTATAAACATTGTCTCTTGCTTCATCTTAGCATGAGCTTTGGAACTACTCAAAAGGTTTTTGTCTGATCCATCTGCTCGTGTTGCCTGAGGTGAGGTTGGAGGAGACTCCAAATTGCACTTTGCCAAATCTCTGTGGAAATTAAAACAAAAAGACGATTAATGCAAAGTAGTTTACTGGTTGCAAACTGGTATTCCTGATCTCAAGCCTCACATGTAAATCAGCCCAGCTGAGCAATGCCAAAAGAAAAGTCAACTAAAGCACTATTTGCAAATTAATGCTCTCGCCATTATCCCTCAATCATTACTTTGCAGGTTAGATGATTCCAAGAAGATGTCTTCCTTACAATTGCTGCAAACTTACTTTTCATCAATTTCCACTCATCCTGCTAAACTGGCATTATTTTAAGTACGTAAGATATTGTACCACACCATGCAATGCATTACCCCTCACAAACCATGGGAAATCAGTGGCAATTGCATGACCAAGCCAATAGGGCATTCCAGGAGATTTTCAATATTAAGTCTAGCCTGCAGCTATCACTTTGAAAATTCGTTTTCAGAACAGATATGGATAAAGCATTTCAACCCTTTTGTTAGAGTAGGTTCAGCAAATTCAAATATGGCAGAATTTGCATCTTCAAAAGTTTACACATTTAACATCTGTATATAATTCTAACAACAGGGAATGGTGCCCAAATTTGCAGGCAGTATTAAAATAAATAATCTAATAAATATTTCTGAGGATCAAAGGATCCACAATGGAAAGGGCAAAAACAATATCAAATAGAACCCAATGACTAACAATATAAGGGGACCCATTTCAGATTAGATTAGATTACTTACAGTGTGGAAACAGGCCCTTTGGCCCAACAAGTCCACACCAACCCTCCAAATAGCAACCCACCCACACCCATTCCCCTACATTTACCCATTTACCTAACACTACAGGCAATTTAGCATGGTCAATTCACCTAACCTGCACTTTTTTTTTGGACTGTGAGAGGAAACCGGAGCACCCAGAGGAAACCCACGCAGACACAGGGAGAATGTGCAAACTCCACACAGACAGTTGCCTGAGGTGGGAACTGAACCCGGGTATCTGGCGCTGTAAGGCAGCAGTGCTAACCACTGTGCCACCGTGCCGCCCTATTTCGATGAGAAAAAATGAAAAGGGAAATGCTATGTGGCATGCAAGAACAGAGGGAGTAAGGAGTTGAGAATCACAAGACATTAAAGACATAGAAGGGTAAAAATACTCATGTAACACTAGATTTATGGCAAGACATATAAAACAGATTGTAAAGTCTAAATGGAATGGTGCAAATTTATTTGAAACCTTAGTAAGCCCATAGTTTGAACATGTGCACTTTCAGACTCCAAACTAAAAGAAAAAGTTGAGGTAATAAAGGTTACACTGCAGATTGAGTAGACACTGTTAGATATCAGGAAATACAATTACACAAAGACCTGAAAAATGAGGTCTGTATTCATGAAGCCTAGAGTACAGAATACTTTATTAACAGCACTCTCCATTTGTCTTGCCACCTTTAATGACTTATCTACATAGATACCTGGTTCTCTGCACCTGCATACTCATAAAAGAGCACACTTTATTTGATATGGTCTCCCATGTTCTCTGTACCAAAGTGAGTAACTTCACACTTCTCCATATTGAACTTCACCTGCCACTTATTTGCTCAATCACTATTTCAATGGCCTTTTTAGGTTTTACACTGTCCTCCCCACAGTTTAAACTTCTCTCAAGTCTTGAGCCAGCCGCAAACTTTGAAACTGCCCCCTGCACACCAAGATCTAGATCATTAACACCACTCCAACCCCTTGTACCTATTTGTGAACATGCTCTCTTTCCTGTTCCTCAGCCAATTGTATGTTTACAAGCAAGCAGAACATTTTTTAAAAAATTGATTCACTGTTTGAAAGATAGGGGACAGAACTGCAGGACATTAAGAAGTCAACAAAGTCTTGGTGGTAGAAGTCCAATCCAAAATACCCAGTGTAAGAAGTTTTGAAGGATATTGCAAGATTAGAACCAGTGACGCATGGAGAAATAAAACTGCTGAAAAGCTCAGTGTAACAAGAGACTTTATCTTGTGTTGCTAAACCTCTGTGAGAAGAACAGTGCCCATAAAATTGAATTGCAATTGCATTAATTGCCTGCAAATAATGTTTGAACGATACTGTGTTCGTGTTATGACACCTTGTCCTTCAGTTCTTTGTGCCACTGCTAGGAAAATCATCTTTTCTCATGATATGTTGTTTCTCTCTCCAAGGATTGTAACAACAGATTTTAACTCAAGGAGTTCTTAGCCAGAGCTCAGAAAAATTTAAAGTACCCTTCAAAAAAGTTCCACCCACTATAGTTTACAATGCACAGAGGAACTTCAATTATGTGAATATCAATTAGCTGAATTTCAGATTATCCCACGGAAATCTCGAGGTCCCGATAGAAAGGCACTGTCTCCAAATGACTGACCTCCTGCCCTCTCTCTCTCCCCACACTTTCCCAAGAGTTCTACACAGGCGTGTAACCTGAACCCCCACCCACACCCCTCCCCCACCTCCCCCTTCCCCAGATAATCTCTCTAACATTGTCCTGTACAGGGCAAAGGCGGAACCTGTCAAAAGGTTGCAGTCAAAAGTTGTGCGTGTGTGTGTGGCACCCCGAAAAGCAGCAGCAGCCTTGTTGGTGCCCAGTCCAGCTGCCCCGGAGAGAGGGCGAGGGCACGAAGGGGTGGGCGCAGGGGCGTGGGCAGTGTTGGACAGGATTGGGGGCGGGGGCAGTGTTGGACGGGGTTGGGGTCCGTGGCAGAGTTGGACGGGGTTGGGAGGGGACGGTGTTGGGCAGGGACAGTGTTGGACAGGATTGGGGGTGGGGACAGTGTTGGACAGGGTTGGGAGCGGGGGCAGTGTTGGACAGGGTTGGGAGCGGGGGCAGTGTTGGACAGGGTTGGGGGCGGGGACAGTGTTGGACAGGATTGGGGCGGGGGCAGTGTTGGAAAGGGCTTGGCAGGGGCAGTGTTGGACAGGATTGGGGGCGGGGGCAGTGTTGGACGGGGTTGGGGTCCGTGGCAGAGTTGGACGGGGTTGGGCGGGGACGGTGTTGGGCAGGGACAGTGTTGGACAGGATTGGGGGTGGGGACAGTGTTGGGGGCAGGGGCTCTGTTGGACGGGATTGGGGCAGGGGCTGTGTTGGACGGGGTTGGGATTGGGGGTAGTGTTGGAGTCGGGGGCAGTGTTGGACGGGGTTGGGATTGGGGGTAGTGTTGGAGTCGGGGGCAGTGTTGGACGGGGTTGGGGGCGGTGGCAGTGTTGGACGGGTTTGGGGGCGGTGGCAGTGTTGGACAGGGTTGGGGTGGGGGTAGTGTTGGACGGGGATGGCAGCGGGGGCAGTGTTGGACAGGGTTGGGGGCGGGGGCAGTGTTGGACGGGGATGGCGGCGGGGGCAGTGTTGGACAGGGTTGGGGGCGGTGGCAGTGTTGGACAGGGTTGGGGGCGGGGCAGTGTTGGACAGGTTTGGGAGAGGTGGCAGTGTTGGACGGGGTTGGGGCGGGCGCAGTGTTGGACGGGGTTGGGCCAGGGCAGTGTTGGACGGGGTTGGGGGCGGGGATGTGAGGCAGGGGCAGTGTTGGAGGGAGTTGGGGGCAGGGGCAGTGTTGGACGGGGTTGAGGGCAGGGGCAGTGTTGGACGGGGTTGGGGGCGGGGATGTGAGGCAGGGGCAGTGTTGGAGGGAGTTGGGGGCAGGGGCAGTGTTGGACGGGGTTGAGGGCAGGGGCAGTGTTGGACGGGGTTGGGGCAGGGGGCAGAGGCGGTGTTAGATGGGTGTGGAGGGTGGGCGGGACTTGCGTGCAGTGTACTGCTCCCTAGTCTCCTGAACGGGGAGCTGTCTTAACAGAAAACTCCCAGCCCCAGAGGAGAGGCATTGAATCAACTAACCGAATAAGCAATTATCCGTACGAAATAGTGCCCGCCCAACTCATTCAGATAATCGAGGTTCCTCTGCACATGATTTGCCTCCAATCTAGGGGAATTGAATCAGACATCCTCACACGTGAGCTGGGCTAGTTGTAACTGATGAACAGAGGAGTATCCCATGTTTAACAGCCAGAATAGGACAGGCGAGCAGATTCAATGGTAACTTTCAAAAGGGGATTGAACAGTTACTTGAAGGGAAAAGAGCTGTGGGGTTATTTCAACAATTTGACCAGACAGGCACATTTGAGTCAAACAGGTTCCTTCTATCCAGTATCATTCTGATTCTACACAAGACTTGATGTCAGTCAAACCATGCTAATCACAGATGGAACTTTAATGCTCACATACACACCAACTTACTTTGAGCTTCCTACCAACATATTTGAACTTCATAACATATGGGACTTTTACCGACTGGACAACAGCAGAGTTACGAAATTAGCTGAAGGCAAATCATTGCATATTTATCAGTCCCATATGTCCAACTGTTAGGCAAGGATTGCAACTGTTGCTCAATTTTACAGCTTTGTTGTTTTCCTTTCTTTCACAAAGATGAAGAAACAAGGCAAAACTTTTCATTTAAGGAACAAAAGGTACCAGGAAAACATGCCAGCGCTTATCTTGATGTTACTGAAAGGAGTCTTATTCAGTGACTTGAAAGTGAGCTTCACTACCATTAAGCATTTGTGAACAAGAAAGAGTTTGCCAGAGTTTGATGCAGTGTCCAATTAACAAAGCCATCTGCACAGGGATAGAAAATATTGCTGTCCTTATACCTGACTGGTTTTCACTAGTTAAAATGAAAAATATAAATCAAGTTGATGGCTATTTCGAAATCTGGAAAACTCATTCCGCTGTAGATTACTAAGGTAAGTTTACAATTTACCATATTAAACAGTGGCCATTACTGGCCACACCACTAGGTGTCGATTGAGGCACGAGAAACAACAAGAGCAAAACTAAGCCTGCCCACACTAGAAAATCCACCTGGCTAGTAATTTGGGACTTGTGCCAAAATTGGGAGAGCTTTCCACACTGACTAATTGAGCAACAGCGTGATATTGTCTCCAGGACATGATCATGGGAATGTGACTATGCCCCAAACAAAAATATCACCATCCTGAGCCTACCCCTTCATCTATTTTCCCAGGCAACCTCTGGATCACTTTCTTCGTACCTCTGTAATTGCCCTTATTTGAGTTCACCAGATGGAGAATCAAATTGCTCTCCCTCGAAATAATCTGAAATTCTACATCATGTTATGATCACTATCCCATGGGTTCACTCTCAAGAAGGCTGATCTGATGCCTGTCATGGTGACAGTCAGTACAGCTGCACCAGAGGCTGCTGGGACAGGTGACATCTGTTCAAAACCTAGCTCATCGGCTAGGGTTGCGTTGCTGCCTAGATTCTGAGAGACTTTGCTTTGTAGCCTGTTATGCTGATGCCTATGTTGATCATCACCCGCTCCAATCTCTTCTCCTTTATTGCTACATTCCTTTTTCTCTCTGCATTTGAATGGTACTCCCTATCAGTGCTGTGGTCAGTTTGACTCTTCCTCGTTACAGTCTCAGACCTTGTCCACACCAGGAGCGAGAACTTCGTAGCTTTTGGTCAAAGACACCAGCTAAGGCCCCTCCAAAACTTAAATTCTGGAATCCCATAGCTGTCTCACAAGTAGTCACACCCTTTTGTTCCTGCTCACTGACCAAATTTGATGTAAATAATCTTAGGGGTGTGATTGCCTCCTGGGACAGAGTATCCAGGTAACTCTCCCCTCCTCCTGATGTGTCACAATGTCCTCAGCTCAGACTCCAGATCATTATCAAGCCGGAGTCTATCAAGCACAAACGCTTACTACAGATACTGTCAGTATGGATTCTACAAGAGTCCACCAGCTCCCACATACTAGAGCTTCAACACCTTGCCTACCCAGCCATTTCTATTCTGCTCACTTCATTAGTTGGATGGTAAATATTTTAAATGCGAATTTCCTAGCTGTAATCTTTAATAATGTCTTACAATTTAAATAACTTGGCTAATCAAAAGGGAGACAAAACACACCAATCAACTTGCGTTCCTGTAACATTACATCTCGGCTGAAATGGGTTGAAAGGACTCTCTGTTACTGATTTTTAATCTCCCATTGCTGATTCCCTTCTTATATAGGTCCACTCTCCTAGTCTGCTTCACAAGTGATATTGACTTGCTGCACTCTTCCCAGACTGTTTCACAGTGATGCTGGCCTGCTGCACACTCTCCCAGTCTGGCAGAGTCCAAGAAAGACTAAACGATCATTGCCAGTATCTCCAGATCAGTCACTGTCACCTCCCTCACTATTTGTGGATGTATCACATCCAGTTCTGGTGCTCTGTCAACTTTAATTAGAGATAGCCTATCCAACACTTCTTTTGTTTTTAATCAATGTTAAATTTTTCAGAAACTGAATTTCCACCTCTTTCATGAGGGCTTGACGAGAATCTTCTTCCTTAGTAAAGATGGATGCCAAGTATTTGTGTTTTTCCTGACAATGTCTGACTCAAATTTAATCAACCCAGACCCATTATTATCCCATTAAAACTTCGTATTCTTGATTACCTTATTCATAATCACGCTAAACCTATCATACAGTAACCATTATCTCCTAAAGGTTTTCTCACTAACACTTGATCTATTTGGTCCATCTCATTCCCAAGAACCAGGTGTAGCAATTCTCCCTTTATCATTGGACTGGATACATATTGCTGTAGAAAATCCACCTGGACATATTGTGATGACATCATGGCTTTAATGGGTGTATTTGATCCTGGATGTTTTGAAGAAAGGTTTTTAAAGCAGAGCCGACAAGCAGGGTATGCACAGGCACTGTAGTAAAAAGTTCTTGAGGCCTTGGGGATTTTTTTCCCCAAGTTGGAACAATAGAAGCAGCCTGAATGGGTGTGGTCAAGCTGCCACAGAAGCAGGACTTCTAGTTTTTCAGTAGCAATTGCTGCTGGGGTCTTGAATATGTCGACGTTTTTTTTTGCTCTCTCAGTTACAGCTAAAAGCTAGGGGTTCTCTTCCTGCTGCTGAAATCACATTTGAGATAATCTAATTTTCTGAACCTGCCTTTTCCCAAGGGTGTGTTTATGGGATGTTACTATATTGGACCAGTTACTGTTTAGTAGTAAAAAAAAAGACTATTACTCTGGTAAGTTTTCCAAAAGAGTTAATTATTCAAATGTCTTTTCTTTTGTTGTATTTTAATTATAGTATATGAATAAAGTGCATTTAGCTTCAAATCTGGTGGTTTCACTGAGAATGTGGAAAAGGTATAAGCAGGCGGGGAAAGAGTTATATTCTGAGTTTTGTGAAACAAGAGGTTCAGCTGAGCATGACGCAGATCAGTTAAGAACTTATAGTTAGCAACAGGGTACTGGAGGCAAGGGTAAAGGTGGAAAAGCATTCATGATATAGAGGTGGAAAAGCATTCATTATATAGAGCCATTTAACAAGATGAGGTAGCATTCAGTATGTAATGCAGTTAACAAGGTGAAAAGTATTCATTGCATGAATCCATACAAGTTAAGAACATTCATTGTATAATGATAAAGTGCTTGGTCTCTGCTATTGGTACTCGTTGATTGTAACAGTCAGCCAATTAATATGTATGTTGCATTATCTGGATGCTCCTCCTTGTAAAATGACTATATAATTCACCAAGAAACTGCTGTTCCAGAGAAGACACAGAACCCATGTCTCTGTGCACATGGGCGATCGTTCTCTCTCCCTCCAGGGCCCGGAATAAAGATGAAGCACGTAAAATTATACTGTGTCTCTGAGCATTTTGCCTTGACTGAGGGAGGAAATGGGACAACATGACCAATCAAATTGCGTCTGGAGAACAACACCTGACAATTACCTTTGAAATAAGAAAAAGCTGGATCTAGAATATCTTCTGAATATATTTTGAGGGGGGGGGGGGGGGGGGAGAAGTTTGGTGCGGTCCATAACAACACATTTACAAACTCTTCTGCCTCTTTGTCTTTCACATGATTATTATTGTGTTACGACACGGCGGTGAATGCCTCTGTTAATTGAACCAAACGCCCAAAAAAACCTCACCTTGCCTCGTAATCTGTTAAAGTACAAGTGACAGAGAACTCCCAAATTGTACTTTTCAAAAAAAATCAATTTATTCTTTAACTCTAAAAATGAACATTAAACAACAACTATTTATAACTCTAAACCTCCTTTCTCCTGACTGTTATCTGCCTCCAACTCTACAACAATCTACTGTTCCATTAACCACCCCTATTAAAACTACATCAACTCAATTTTCAAAACCAGACAGCAACGGTCATCTCTGGTGTCCTCCTCTCTGGCTATAGATCTCCCTGGGTCAGCTTTGGTCTTTTGCTGCAAAGAAGTTTCATATGAAAAAGGTACTTTGATAGAAAATGTTTTGTTCGGAGTTACTCTAGCAGTGGCAGTTGGTCACTCTCTCTCTGGCTAACTCTCAAAATGCCAGCTTCGCTATACCCCAAATATCACACCATCTCACTGGTTTGATGTTGGCAAAACATTAAAATTCAAATTCCATTGGGTTTTAGTATCTTGGGGCATAATTTAAACAGAGTGGTTAAATTTGAACTGTTGTAAAAACATAGCAACGAAATCTCAGGTATCTGTTTCACGCCAAATATTACATATTTTTAATTTTCCAATACACAGACTGCTAGTCAGTCACATGACAGATGCCTGCAAGCTCTCAGTGCAAAACAACCTTCATTCTCTCTTAAAGGTACAGTACATGCCTTCAAGTTCATAACAATTGTTACCAAGACCCGACAAGGTTAGACAACCAACTCCCTTCGTTTAAAAACCTCTGTCAATCACAATAAGTACAGCATCTTTTATTTCTTTTTTGGCATGTAGCTATCAGATGTCAATTAAAATTAATTACCCAAATCTAAAATGAAAGTGAGCATACTCTTAAGTGAGAGTGTGAAGTTTTATTACCTATTAAACCTGAGAAAAGTAAGGAAACACGATATCTAACACGCACACACAACACAGGTAATATGTAATAATTGAGTATGCCAAGCCAATAAATAGTCTTGGTCAGGATGTAGAGATGGTGGGTAGTGTGCTAAGTGATTCCCAGGTATAATATTTGGAGAAGTTTTCCAGATTTGTGCCTTAAATAGTTTACCTAGGGGAGGATCTATTAGGAGAAGCCCACAATGAAAATAGTATGGACAAGATAGTATTGCCAAATCCACTTCAGAGCAAGGGAACAGAAATAAAAGTTCAAACTTGCTCATTGAGTTGTACGTAATTGTTCCCACAGGTAATATTATTCACTGGCAACATTTCAGATTATTCCTATTGTTTCCAAACATATTAGCTAATTTTATCCAAGTAAACAAACCTAAAAGAGACTAATTTCAATGTAATGAGGATGAAATGGAACTACAGCCTGGCACTGAAAGTTGTAGTGGAACAGTTGCTCCTTAAAGAGATACTGAGTCACAAGCTAGACACATTCTTAACAAGGTGTAAGGCAAAGAAGCCAGAAACAGAGCTGTGTGGATGACAAAGGAGGCAAAACAGAAGCAGGCTGCTTTCACAAAAGAGGTGACAATGAACCAGGAAAAAACATTTCCAATCATGTGGCTCTTGCACAATTTCACAATATCCAAAAGACCTTCACAAAAAATGACATACTTTGGCAACACACTAGCCAATGTGCAATCAGCAAGATCCCATAAAGAGAAACTTGAGAATGACCAGATACTTTGCTGCAGAAATGGTGAATAGTAACTAACCTGGATTCTGGGAAAACTTCCCTGCTCTACTTTGAAATAGTACCGTGGAGATCTCAAAGAAACATCTAAAATTCGAACAGGATTAAACAAGGTAACCTATGTCCAGAATTGGGTTACAGTACATGTAGGACTGAAAACCAAAAATGTTGGAGATCACAGCAGGTTGGGCAGCATCCATGGAGAGACAGCAAGCTTTACTTTGAGTTTAGATGACTTTTCATCAGAGTCATCGAGCCATCTAGACTCGAAACATTAGCTTACTTTCTCTCCGTGGATGCTGCCTGGCCCACTGTGATCTCCAGCATTTGTCGTTTTCAGTAGCTTGCAGCATATGCAGTAATTTGCTCCTACATTTGGGACTGAGACGGTTTTAATGAAATGCATTAATTCTCCCAAATCCTCCAGTACATGAACTGCAAATGGTTACCATGCAGTTGCAGCAAGTCATTAAGAAAACTAATAACATGTTATCGCTTATTGCAAGGGGAACTGACCAAAAAGGTTGAGAGGTTAAGCGTCAGTAACACAGGGCTTTCATAACACTACTCTGGAATACAATGTACAGTATTAATCTCTTTATTTAAAGGAGGATATAAATGCATTGGAGGTGGTTCAGGACAGGTCTTCTGGTCTAACACCTGAAATGAGTAGGTTGTCTCATTTCAAGCTAGGCTTATACCCACTGAAATTCTTGAGTCTGTCCACAAGTCGATTTGTATACAAACTGAACACAATGCAGGACAATTTTAAAGTAGCTGTTCATAAGTACACCTCTAAATAGGATCGTGTGTGTAAGTACGAGTGTTCGTAAGTCAAAAGATTCATTAATCAGAGACACTCGTGATTTGTGAATAACAGTAGTTAACTTTGACTTGTTTGCAGACATTATTTTCTTTATTCAGTGAAAGATTCAGCAATTCAGGGGAACTTCTCCTCCCTCTGAAAAAAACATTAAACTGTAAGCTCACATGCTGTAAATCTCTGCAATCAATAGTTAATTGTCACATAAGAGCTTTGAAATGCACTAAATGTCATTTTTTTAATTTACTTTGACAGTTCCTGTTTTATAGTTTAAACTTACCTTTTTTTGCAACCCATAAAGGAATATAAATCTAATCATAAAGGGAGTCTGTATCTATTTTCAGGTCCAATTATACAGTTCCATGTAATTAATTTCTACCACAACCCACAGAATTGCAGTAACATCCTTAAACCTAGTCACAGAAATATTTATTGTGCGCGTGCTCTGGCTAGAGCAGTAGCTCTTACATAAATGGTCTCCCATTTAGGAGTGGTGCCAATTAAGTACATAATTAATGGTCCCCTAAACAACTTAATTGAGCTCCACTCGTCAAGAATGATGATTTCTGAGAACATTTGCAGTCCGAGATACTCTTCAAAAATTTTTGTTCCAGGGTGTAGGTTTGCTCGCTGAGCTGTAGGTTTGATATCCAGACGTTTCATTACCTGGTTAGGTAACATCATCAGTGGCGACCTCCAAGTGAAGCGAAGCTGTTATCTCCTACTTTCTATTTATATCTTTCTCCTGGATGAGAACTCAAGAACAAACCATAACAAGCAGACCAAACACAGCCAGAAACCCTCACCACCTTACCATACATCAAAGAAGTTTCAGAAATGACAGCCAGACTACTAAGACCTCTTGGAATCCTAGCAGCACTCAAACCCACCAACACTCTCAAATAAAAACTAACAAAGACCCAGTACAACCCGTGGACAAAACCAACGTCATCTACAAAAATTCCATGCAAGGACTGCCACAAACACTACGTAGGACAAACGCGAAGAAAGTTAGCCACTAGGATACATGAAACAGCTAGCCACAAAAAGACACGACCCTCTCGCCCTCGTAGCCCTACACACGGATGATAAAAACCACCATTTCGACTGGGACACCGCATCTATCCTAGGACTGGCTAAGCAAAGACATGCTGGAGAATTCCTAGAGGCCTGGCACTCCAACCACAACGCCATAAACAAACGCATAGATCTAGATGCCATCTATCAACCCCTCAGAAAACAAACAGGAAATGACGTCACCAAAAACCCCAGGAATCCCATCCAGGAGAAAGATATAAATAGAAAGCAGGAGACAACAGCTTCACTTTACTTGGAGGTCGCCACTGATGATGTTACCTAGCCAGGTAATGAAAAGTCTGGATATCAAACCTACAGCTCAGCGAGCAAACCTACACCCTAAACCTCAACCTGAGCTACAAACCTTTACAAACGTTGCAATTTGTGTTCCACTTCTGTGACATTTTGCAAAAGCTGTCTTTATCAGCAATTCTGAGAAAAAAAAAGCCTCTCATTCAAATCTCTTAACCTTCTCCGTGTGTGCTAGGTTTGTCAGGTTACTCCCTTTACCCCAACATCCCCCATCCCCTACCCCCACAAAGAAGCCCAATTTTCGAGAGTTAGACTAGTGATCTTGTCCCTTAGTTTGCAGACCAGTCATCCAGTTTCTCTGAATATTATTGAGATCTATTTGCTTATTGTCATATGTTGTGTTTTCTACAATATTGTATATGTGTTGTTTGTCATGCTGTTTACTGATATCATGTCAGAACATCCACACAGATACAACCATCACACCTGAGGACACCACCCACCACGTAGTTGGCAGATAGACAACCTTGGCCGAGTCACATATCTAACTCATACGCTACAGGAAAGGATGCCCCAAGGCATATATTGGCGAGGCAATGCAGATGCTACAGAGACAGATGAATGGACACCATGCCGCAATTGCCAGACAGGAGTATTCCCTCCCAATTGGTGAACGCTTCAGCAGTCAAAGGGCACTCAGCCTCCTATCTTTGGGTAAGGGTCCTCCAAGACGAACTTTGAGATACACAGCAACACAGAATCACTGACTAGAAACTGATAGTCAAGTTTCATATGCATGAAGACAGCCTCAACTATGATCTTGCATACATGCTGCATTGTAGGTGACCCCACCACACTGTTCTGTATCTGTAAAATCTTCCTTACTGTCCTGTCTTGACAGCATCACCTTGATAAATTGTTAGGACCTCTCTACCTTAATTAGTTTGTATAGTTTTGGTTTTCTTATCTCACACTCTTTCTATCACAAACACATACACATACACACAGACCCTCTCTTACACACAGATTCATTTCATCCAAGATGTTTATTTGCAGAAACATTCTATTTTGTTCAAATAACACACAATATGTAGTCACAGTCTGTGTGGCATTTTAGAAATCCCTACTTTCAGAACAATACCAGCTTGATTTAAAACTTGCAGACAGACTCTGAAGGCCTCACACTGATAATTCAGTGTCTGACCTGAGACGTCACCTTTTATATCTTTGCCCGATTGAAGTTTGGAAACTGATAAAAACCTTTAATTATCTCAGGGCAGTGACTTGAAAGTTTCTGAATTTGCATCTTAATCAATCAAAACTTGCATCTCCTTTCTAAGAGTTGTCCATCAGCCATATTAGGTTTTCTCACTACACTTAGACCAATTGTATGATTCTTTGCTCTCTGTCTATAAACTGTGTCATTGTACCCTATCTCACTACACCTGATGAAGGACTGTCACTTCGAAAGCTTGTGATTTTAAAAAAACTGTTGGATTATAACCTGGCATTGTGTGATACTTGACTTTGTCCAACCCAGTGCAACACCAGCACTTCCACATCCTAAATGAAAATGTTAAGAGGCCATGGAAGGAACAATGGGGAAATAATACTACTACAGACTCTAGAGCACTACTTGTGGACTGGAAACATAACAACACACCAGCATCAATCAACTGAGGCCTGAAGTGAAACTTCAGAGTCTCGCTGTCTCTAGTTTCTCTCTCACTCTTGAATTTTTACCCTGCTGTTTCCACAGGTTTTAGCCTGCAGTTCTTCAAAGAGTGTCCCTTTTGTGTCACAGGCCACTGCAGTGCAGTTTCACTATAACATCACTGATCGGGTAAAGCATTTGCAAACATGGCTTTCATCTTTTTAAACTATGGTGCTATTTCAGGAAAAAAACTTGCACTTACTGGTACTTCATGGGCACTACTAATCCTGCCCATAAATGCTAAATTCTTTCACCACACATCCCAATGGTATACTTATCAAAAGTGTGGATTGTCCATTCAATCCCATAAAGAAATACCAAATTAATTTCACAACTTATATAATGTTGTACAATTGAAGTAATGGTGCCAAATGTCATAAGGGATAACTGCCTAACAGGACTTACGCAGGAATGTACAGAAGCTGCAGCAATGGCTATTAGCCAAGTTTTCTTTCGCAACCTTTATTTTTGCTTCCAGAAAAAAAGATTTTTTTTTGGAACAATGCTAACGCAGAAAGTAATTGTCTTCCTCCAGTAAATTAGCTGCATGGATTTGGTTGAAACAAAGTAATCACTTTCTTTTAAATCATGAAATTACAATTCTTATCACAGTAAATGATAGAAATGAAAGCACATTAACAGATTTAAGCATGAACCATTTCTGTTCTTTCAATAGTTAGGATTTGTAAGATTAAATCTTGAACACTCATCTGTTCCTGTTTTCACCCTAGACCAATATTATGAAGAGTCTAGAACTAAAACCAGTGGCAAGGAAAATCATCAATAAATTACAATTCTTCCAACTAGAGTGCCACTCCACTCTGAGATGTAATTACTTGCTGAAGTTTCTGTTTCCATCACTCCGTCTCTCCCTGTCCCAGTTCTAAATGTTGTTTCAAAGCTTACTGAGCTAAGCAAAAATATTTCTGTTCCTGAATAAAAACAGTTTGGCAGGAGGCAGAGGGGAAAAGGAGTGAGTGGATACGGTGGAGCTTAGTGAGAGAGAGTTCAGAAGACCGAAATACTCAGCAGGTCTGGCAGCATCAGTGCAGGGAGAAACTGAGTTAATGTTTCAGATTGAGGACCCTTTCCTCAGAACTGTGTTTTGTTATGAAGTTGAAACTGTCCCTTTAAGAGAGAATGAATGCTGTTCTAAACTAAGAGATTACAAGCACCTGTGTATATGACTAAATGGCAGCCCTAGACCGTACTGGAAAATTGGAAATATGTAAAATTTGGCTGCGAAATGGATACCTGAGTTTCGGTTGCTATTTGACAACAACTTGAATTTAACCAGTTTAAATTATGCCCCAGGATACTAATACCCAATCGAGTTTGAATTCATTGTTTTGCTAACATCAAACCAATGAGACAATCCAACGTTGGGGAGTGTATAAAAGGGGGATATTTTGAAAATTGGTCAGAAAGCAAGATAGAAACGCAGTGAGATCTAACATCTTGCTCTCCAAGAAATTAGGAAACACACTCTATCAAAGATATCTTTTCATATGAAACATACTCGCAGTAAAAAGACAGACAATGACCCAGGGAGATCCTCAGACAGAAGGAGGAGGACACAGAAGATGACAGAGGCTGGATCATTTTGAAATCAAGTTGACGCACTTTTAAATGTCTTATAGGAACAGCGTATTGTTACAGAGTTGGAGACAGATAATAAGCAGTTAAGAGAAAGGGGGGCTTAGAGTTGCAAATAGTTGTTTAATGTTCACTTTTAGAGTTGAAAAATAAATTGATGTTATTTTCTTTAAATAGTGGAATCTGGGAGTTCTCTGTCACTCATATTTTAACAGATTATGAGGCGAGCTTTTCTTGATGTTTTGTTTAATTAACAGAAGGGTTCACTTCCATGTCATGCTTGCCTCAGATTTTCAGATTTTGCAGGACAATGCTTTTGTTACTCGTTTTACAAACTCACCTTAAGCTCAAAGATGAGATGTGAGAGATTGGAAAGAGATATCAAAAGACATTGTCACTGCCTTTCAGTAAGTCCACCATTAGCAAGACAATTCAATGAGGTGTTAGCTATGGCTTTAAAGGTATGGGTTAAAAAAATCCATTTCAGAGTTTGCAGATTTGGTATACAGTTTTGTCAGTCAACAACAATATACAATGAAGATTAGAAAATAATTCAAAAGGCAATAGAAAAGTAGATAAGGGTCAGGCATGGGCAACTGACAACACTGCTCGGTGATAATGTAGGGCAACTTGCTAACAATGATTTGAAGAACATGTGCAAATATAGACATAATAATTATGAATTTGGCATCAGAAAGTTCTTTCAGCAGTGCTGTATGCAAAGGGAACCACAGTAATCGACAAAACTGATCATTAAACTTTGGCAGACAAACTGTAAATTATTATCTGCACTAGCATGGACTGTACATGTTAAGAATACATTGTAGATGGCTGAGGAACAGTCCTTATCAGTTTGTTTGTGGTCAGGATTCTGAAGTTTATTCAGTTATAAATGATTATCTTTCATGTTGGGAAGGGGGACACAGTTAGTTCTTTTTATTCTGATCATTTGCACACTGCATGCAGGAAGAGAGGCCTTCATAAAAGCGGAAATCGCAAGAGTTCAGCAGACTTTGCGATGTGAGGTAACACCATTGGAAATCAGTTTCAACCTGGAAGTTGTAAATTATAAGTGAGTTTGGAGAAATTGATGACATCAACATAGGAAATGATATCAGCCACCCAAGAAAACCTAAACACATAAATAGGAAGTGGGCCATAACACCAGTGCTTCACTAGTATGGTGACGAAATGTCTGAAAATGAATCTTCCAGCCCAGGAAGCAAACTTACATTCATGTAAATTATAAGACAGAGAAGGTATTAAAGAACAGAGAAGCCCAGGGAAGATTATTGCTAAAATTGGGGGAAAAAAACTAATGAGACAACAACAGAACCAAACTGTTCTGGTACACTTTTCAAAATTGGTTGGTATGGATTGCAAATTTGCAGATTCTGAACAAATTATTGAAAATATCAAAGAACAAGGTACGTCTCATTCACAAATGCTGCACAGCTCTGAGGGTCAAATTGCCACAATTGATTATGATGGGTGGATCAATTCTGATGGTCAGGACAAGGACATTGGTACCTACTTTTGTCAGTTGTCATTTGGGACCAAAGTCAAAAATTCAACAGAAGGGGCTAGCTATTGCAAAAATGTGACTGTTATAAGTGCAGCAGGGAAGGCCACTGGAAAATATAAAAGCTGGAGCGATATGCAGGAGGTTAAGCCAATGGATTGGGAAGTACTCAGATGAAAGGTAAGGAATTGCTGAAATGGTGCATCTGAAGCCAAACATGACCCTCAAAAGAGATCATGAGCCATCGAATGAAATGATATGTACAGGAGGGGGATCTCAAATACCAAAACAGTCCAGAAAGGCTAAAGCAAGGCTAGTGGCACAAGGTTCTGAAGAGAAACCGAGGGAACCATGCAATAAGAGTAGATTTACCAACAGCAAGAAAATCAATTTTGAAATTTTCTTGATTTAGAGTAGTAAATCCATTCTTAAGACAGCTACATTTCTGCAGGGAGATAGATCTGCTCAAGAGGGAAGTCTTGCTTTATCCTCCAACAAAGGAATAAAATGCAGTGGGAGATACCCTTGAAGTTAAATAAATGCAAGTGTGATCTAAATGGTGCCTTGAGAGTTAGGTAGTTCTCAGTAAGATAGCTCAATTTTACAAAGACATCTCCAGTAGAAAGCAGACCCTGCAGTGCTTCACAAAGTTCTGTGATACTAAAAGTACCATGAAGGGCAGCCTGTAAGGCATCTTCACTAATTCACACAGATGGTTGTTTTGTGGGTTGGGAGTAGTGAATTTGAAAATACTCACATCAGTTGGATAAGGCAAAATTCAAATTCACATATCAGGCTTCTGGGACTATTAAATACTTTGCTTTGGAAACGAGGCAAGGGTCACGGTGTGTCAGAAGTCTCATGTGGAAAACGATTGCCCGTTTGCTATTATTCAATGTAGGGCAATACAAAAAGACATAGAGGTTTCAAAAACTGAAATGAAGAATAGCAAAGTCTAATTGGACAGCTGAATTGGCTGGACACCCAAGGAACACCAGATGCCAGATTTGAAGTATTAAATTTGAGTAGAATCATGAAATATCCTAAAGTGGAACAAAACATTGTAAAAGACAGAGAATGGTGTTCTGAGGTTTCCATCACTGAGACATGCCAGGAACATGAAGTTGCTTGTTTTTCGCAACACTTCTTTTGCAAATTTCTGTGATGGGTGGGAAGGTTTATCATTTTTCTCTTGGGAAAGGAAGGCAAATGTTGCCCTTTATTCTTGGGCAGGTAAAAAAATCAAATGAGTAGTAAAATGTTACAAATTACTATGGTTCCAAAAGTTCTGTGATACTAAAAGTACCATGAGGGACGGCCTTTAAGGCATCTTTAATAATTCATGCAGATGGTTATTTTGTGGATCAAGGAGGAGTGAATTTGAAAATACTGTCATAAGTCAGAAAGGCAAAATTCAAATTCATATGTCAGGCTTCTGGGATGATTAAATATTTTGGTTTGGAAATCAGACAGAATGGATAAAGTGTCACGCTATGTCAGCAACCTCATTTGGAAAAGTTTTGCCTATTTGCTATCATTCAAAGTAGGCAGAAACTCTTGCTCCTGGTGACGTGGTAGATATGGTGGTTTTCTTTGCAAAAATGTTAGGAAAAAGGGATTCAGCAGCAATACTCATTGAGTGCTACATTGATAATAAGTTACCACAAGATAATGTACGCTCAATGAAATTTGCGAATGAGAAAAGACTGTGATTAATATTATAGTCTTAAAACAGGTGCTGGAAAATTGAGAAATCTCCATATTAGAAAGCGTAGACGGCAGCACTCAGCTGATTGTTTTACAAATAAAGGGAGCAAGCTTGAAGCAACTACTTGGGATATTGGAAATAAGAAGCTTGGAATTTTACGTGCAATGACGTCAAATGGGAATATAACATGCTGTCACTTTATATTTTGTTTTGCTTGTTTATTATTGAGCATATACACATTGACTTAGTTATAAAGATAAGAGGGAAACCATTATCATTTAACAAGGTCTGAAGGGATGCCTGAGATCAAATGGAACAAGGAAACAGGGAGATGGGTATGTTAATTGGGTGAGAGTTGGTTGCATAAATATGGAGGTGTAAATCCGTGGTGTGACAGTTTTATTGAGTATGGTTAGCCGAAATAAAGCTCTCACTAAAAGTGTGCTCTTGGACAATATTTAAATAGTATTTTCTAGTGTGTGACACTTATGCTTCCAATACTCTATCCAGAAGACAACTTCATATATCCAGCATTCCTTGCGACATCCTGAATTGTCCTTTATCAGTTTCAGTTTTGTCCTACAGGCATAATTCAACTTGAGATAATGTTTAAATCAACCTTTTTGACTGTAATTATTGTCTTTAGAAGCTCCATCAACTTTGCGCACATTGGTACCCTGCCAAGGTTGCAGAATGCAGATCTTCCAAGCATGTCCTCAGAGATTAGTATGACACCCCAATCCATTTTAAATAAAAGGATTGTCAAATAGGAGTAAACAAGCTGAATGACTTCCTGAGGATTTACCACGAGGCTGAATGTTTTTGGTAATACGAATGGAGCACAGTCCATCAGATAAAACCTGACAAGGGAATGACAGCAGGGAGGCTTTAGACAGCGAGATATTGGCTGCCACTACGCATTTTCCTGTAGGGGTTTGGACTTGACAACCACTTCTACTAACATCTATTTAAGTGGAATTAAATGGGCTAGAAAGGATGAAAGTTTCCATTAGTTTTTCAAAATCAACTGATTTCACCAATGCAGCAAGACATCCCCTGCAATCATTCGTTACAAAATCATCAGCATTAGATTGATTTCATTCCTTATTTTCCTAGCATTTATATCTACCTTTCCCTGATGCATTAGGCATGGCTTTGCCCCAGGTTTCATAATTCTTTTGCAGAATTCTGAATAAATGTGTCTTTGAGTAGTACCACAAAGGCTGCGCTGGAACTGACAATGACTGCACCTAAACTATCATCGTTTCTGCAATGTTTACAATAAACAAACTCTGTTACAAAGACAATAACCTCATCACTGACCTATTGTATCACAAGATGTATGAAAGTGTCTTGACACGTGCTCCAGGTTGAGAGAAGACTCTCAGCTGACCACTGGGCTGTTGGTGTCTTTCTCTCCCCGGAGCTCCGGTATTTCCTTGAACAATAAACTCTGTCATTGAACTCCAAGTCTGATTCAGAGGCTGGAATACTGGCTCGAACCTTGTCGAACGCCTTTCTGAAGTCCATATAGATCACGTCTACCGGTCTGCCCTCATCAATCCTCTTTGTTACTTCTTCAAAAAAAATCAATCAAGTTTGTGAGACATGATTTCCCACGTATCAAGCCATGTTTGCTATCCCTGATCAGTCCTTGCCTTTCCAAACACAAGGAACAAGTTAAAGAGCTGGAGGACAGAATACAAGAACTAGAGCAGGGAACAATGTAAAATACTGCAGCCACTGCCACAGAACAGGACACATAGAAGCAGTATGCTGGGAACAGCATGGGGCACCCCCAAACATCACCTGGAACACCACAGGAATCCCGAGGTCAGCAGAGCTGAAAACCATGAGGATAAGGGAGAGGGGAGAATTTACGTGCCCACAGTAATAGGAGGGAGGAAATGTGAAATGCTAGCAGACATGGGAGTGGCTGTATCTATCACAAACTTACCCTTACCTCACACAAATAAAATGATTTGCTTAACCAGGGTAGGAGGGGATAAAACACCAGCTTACTGAAGTAAAACTATCCTTGTAGAAATAAACAATATATATCCCCATGAAATTCTATGTATGCCAAAATAACGAGGACACCATAATGGGCAATATCTCATGACAGAATGCTCTATTCAATTGTACAAAAGGGAAATTGATTTGGCCCAGACAGGACGGTCAAAAGACCGGGACTGGGTAACTTACAAGTCACCTTGAAGCTATTAAAGTGGCTATAGTCACCAGTAGGGACTGGGACCTCGAAAAGGGGGGATTCAGAGTCATCTACGCCTCTGTCCCCGGAGCATGGGCAGAAACAAAGTTAGATACAGGTCGCGTTAACATAGATCCAATAAGGGTTCCTGGACCGAAGCAGAAGTCCCACCGGTAATACCCAATAAAACCCGAAGCAGTAAAAGCAGTTGTGGAGATAGTGAAAGGACTTGTGAGACAGAGAATCCTGAGAGCAACCACAAGTGCAACTAATTCCCCAACGTGGCCAGTAATAAAGCCTGACAGGAGCTACAGTCTCACCATTGATTATACAGGACTAAATTAGATCACCCCCAAATTGAACCCCATTGTAGCAGACCCCTCCAGTATTTTATATGGCTTGGTCCCCAAGCACAAATTGTTTACTGTTTTAGACACAGCCAACAGTTTCTGGTCTATTCCGTTATATGCTGAGTCCCAGAACAAATTCGCTGTTACAGTAAGGGACAGGCAGTATACATGGACTCACCTGCCACAAGGGTTCCATAACAGCCCACTATTTTTCACAGGGTGATGAGCGACATTCTGAGGAGAATAGATTTACCAGAGGGTAGCACTGCCCTCCAATATGTAGATGATATCCTAATTGCCTCAGAGTCCGAGTCAGGACACCAGGAAGCTTTATGTCTAGTATTGCATGAATTGGCAACTGCAGGGTTAAGTTAGCACCACAAAGGCACAAAAACTAACTCTGTCACGCAGAAGGTGGTATGCGTATGGAATGAGCTGCCAAAGGAAATGGTGGAGGCTAGTACAATTGCAACATCTAAAAGGTATCTAGATGGGTGTATGAATAGGAAGGGTTTGGAGGGATATGGGCCGGGTGCTGGCAGGTGGGACTACATTGGGTTGGGATATCTGGTTGGCATGGACAAGTTGGATCAAAGGGTCTGTTTCCATGCTGTACATCTCTATGGCTCTAAATTGGCAAAACACATCTCATATCCCAGGGACTCAAAGAAATGCCCAATGACCGCAAGAAGGCAATCCAATAAATCCCATGACCTGCCAGCAAGAGAAAGTCCAAGTTAGCTAAAATTCAAAGGAAATCAGGCAGCAGACCAAGCAGTTCAGAAAACCCTAGAACAAGAAGATATTGACAAGGCTGCAATAGCCACTACTTAATTAGCATAAGATGCTACCCCAGTAGCTACAGAAGGACACCCCGCAGAAAGAAAGAAAGCAATGGAAACTACAGGGGGCATTCAAAGGGGAAGATAGTGTCTGGAGGTGAGTAGACAAGGTGGTAGCACCAGCACGTGTACAGAACACATTGCTTGAACTGCACCATGGGCTCTCCCACATAGATAGAGAGGCCATGATAGCAAGCCCAGGGAGAGAGTGGAGGTGGAAGGGAATGGGAAGAGACGTGGCTAAGTGATGCCACATATGCATGGATTGTGCGCAACATAACCCACGGAGACCCATAAAAGTTAAGATGGGACACCATCTAGGGGACCCTGGGAACACCTTCAGATAGATTTTACAGGCCACTACCACCCTCCCGTGGGAAAGCGTACTGCCTGGTCATCATAAACCAACTCACCCGGTAGGTAGAAACATTCCTGACCAAAAGCTGTACTGCAACCACTGTAGCTAGAATATTAGCAGAGGAGGTAACCCCCCTCCAGATCAACTCCGACCAAGGGATGCATTTTACAGGCAAGGTCATGAAGACTGTCTGCCAATTACTCAACATTGGACAAATTTCACATTCCCTATCACCCCCAGGAGCTCAGGGATGGTAGAGAGAATGAATAGAATGCTCAAAAATACTTTAGCTAAGGCGATACAAACCGCAGACAGAACATGGGCTGAAGTGCTGCCAGTACTAATGAGATTAAGAACCACCACAAATCAGGCAAGTGGGCTAACACAATATGAACTAATGACTGGGCGAGCAATGCAATTGCCAGGCAAAGTACTGAAAACCCAACAGAACAAACCACCCAGAAGCACGATTGCACCCCCTGACAAAAGCAAAGACTGACTGGCAACTTAACTTTAACTGAAAAATGTATATACTTCACTGTCGCGACTGTCAGGAGAATGTCAGGATTCGTAATGTGGCCTGACCATCTTGGGCAATGGTACCTCAAAAGCTCTGGAAGCAATTAATACAGAACTGGCTGAACTCAGATTCTACACACAACAGACACATCATGCAGTGGATTATCAATTAGCACAGCAAGGGGGATTTTGTACAATTATTGGTGACAATTGTATCACCCATGTTATTGATGCCTCCAATAACATTACAGAAGCCATCAAGAATATCCGAGACCAGCTAGATCATTTTCGACAGGGAGTCACAATTACAGACAGCTGGCTAAACTGGTTGCGAGGTAAATCTTGGGTACTGTATTTGGCACACAGGATAGTGCTCCTCAATGCACTCTGTATGGGCCTCAGGTGTTTAAAGTACTGCTGTAAGGCGCTATTGATGAAAAACTGTACCGGCAGCGAGTGTCAGCAAGGAAGTGCCCCCAATGAAATTGGCACCTCATGACACCCCTCAGGAGGGGGAGCTCCTAGAGATGGCCTACCTCCACATGTAAATTGGGTGGTCTGCGGAAGATCTCTGAAGTCGCCTCCTTGACCACAAAGGGAGGAGTGAAGTGGGACATGGCACGGGGCAGGGTGACACTATGCACATGGACACACAAGATGACCACTGAGCCATCAGTTGGCCATTTGACACATAAGATGGCTGCCGGACCACAATATGGAGATAGCAGAGCAAATACAGACACTGCCTGGGGCCACCAGAATGCCAGCACAGTGCACTCACAAACTTGTTGATTATTTTAAGGTGGGTGGGGGAGAGAATATACATGAGTAATGAATACTGTCCGCCAACATGTTTGATACAAATGCTAACAGTTTGATACAGACTCAATATAAAGTGCTAATAGCCAGGGCTGCAGTAACCGTCCCTGCAGCAACGGACTGCACACAGACGTTGAAATTAACAAAGGCTGCACTGGAACTTACAATGACTGCACCGAAATTATCAATGATTCTGCAATGTTTACAATATACAAACTATGTTACAGAGACAATAATCTCATCACTGACCTATAGTATCACAAGGTGTATGAAAGTGGCTTGACATGTGCTCCGGGTTGAGAGAAGACTCGCAGCTGACCACTGTGCTGTTGGTGTCTGTCTCTCCCCGGAACTCCAGTATTTCCTTGTACAATAAACTCTGTCATTGAACCCCGACTCTGACTCCAAGACTGGTGATTTTCCCCACAACACTCCTATAGGAAAGATGTTGTAAAACTTGAAAGGGTTCAGAAAAGATTTACAAGGATGTTGCCAGGGTTTGAGCTATAGGGAGAGGCTGAATAGGCTGAGGCTGTTTTCCCTGGAGCGTCAGAGGCTGAGGGGTGATGTTATAGCGTTTATACAATCATAAGGGACATGGATAGGATAAATAAACAAGGTCTTTTCCCTGGGATGGGGGAGTCCAGAACTAGAGGGCATAGGTTTAGTGTGAGAGGGGAACGATTTAAAAGGGACCTAAGGGGCAACTTTTTCATGCAAAGGGTGATGCCTGTACAGAATGAGCTGCCAGAGGAAGTGGTGCAGGCTGGTACAATTACAACCATTTAAAAGGCATCTGGATGTGTGTATGACTAGGAAGAGTTTAGAGGGATATGGGCCAAGTGCTGGAAAAATGGGACTAGATTAATTTAGGATATCTGGTTGACATGGTTGAGTTGGACCGAAGGTCTGTTTCCATGTAGTACATCTGTCTGACTCTATAACTGGGGTTTGCTGGCTGTCAATCTCCACAGATCCATCAAGTGTATCTCTAGGCTTGTCAGCTATCTTGCAGGGCTCAGACTTTTAACAGCCAGCGCCAGCTACACAATGTCAAAATGACCTCAAGTGCAAAAGTAATCTTTGCATTAAATTCCATCAGACCAAATCACAAACATACAAGGATCTACTGCAATCTGCTTGATACCTGAGTTAAACTGTTTCCTTGCCAAAATAATATAGCACTAGGATACGTATCACAAATACCATCTTCACTATACTACACACTAACCAAATCTTCCTCAATGTAATTAATAATTTGAAAATTAAAGATCCATGGCTGTGATAGCTACATATGCAAAATATATTTCAGCCAATAAATCCATGCTTTTATTAGAAGCTCTAATTAAACTTGTATATATTGGCACTGTCGGTCCTTTCCAACATTTATCCTTCACACAAGCAGTTCTTTCAAGTCCATGTTCCCACTTATTTGTTTTTCCTGCAATAATCAGCTAACCTATTCATAAACTTTGAAAAAGTACTGCTTCAATCACTAATGCAGTGCAAAAAGACATTGCCTCATATGTACACTCTTACTTATTGAGATATCTATAGATTAAAGTAACACGTTCATATCTACTGCAATTACAATAAGGTAGGTCTATCATTTTAAAGAATACAAAGTAATTTGTCAAATATAATCTTCCTTTCTGAAATTGTGTTCAGCTGCTTCTAATTAGATGTCTTTTGTACATCAGATTTAATTGAAGGTACTAAAATCTTCATCCAACTAAATAAATATCTGGGTTCACTTTTTTATTTTGCAAATGAGCATCACATTTTCCAATCTTTCAGCAATCATCCACTATCAACAGAATCATGAAATATAATTGCTGGTGCCAACTCACTTAATTCTAAACTCACTTAAGAGAACTTAAGGGAGGGGGACGGGGAGGAAGCAGCCAGTGCAGGGACCCCCTGCGGCCGTTCCCCTCAATAACAAGTATACCGTTTTGGATACTTGTGGGGGGGGGGGGGGGGGGGGGGGCACTTACCAGGGGTAAGCAACGAGGTTCAGGCCTCTGGCATGGAGCCTGTCCCCGTTGCTCAGAAGGGAAGGGCGAAGAAAGGTAGAGCGATAGTTATTGGGGACTCAATAGTGAGGGGCACAGATAGGCGGTTTTGCGGGGGCGACAGAGACTCACGTTTGATATGTTGTCTCCCAGGTGCAAGGGTACATGATGTCTCTGATCGTGTTTTCCGGGTCCTTAAGGGGGAGGGGGAGCAGCCCCAGGTCGTGGTCCACGTTGGCACCGACGACATAGGTAGGAAGAGGGGTGAGGATGTTAGGCAGACTTTCAGGGAGCTAGGTTGGAAGCTCAGAGCTAGAAAGAGCAGAGGTGTTGTCTCTGGCCTGTTACCCATGCCACGTGATAGAGAGTCGAGGAATAGGGAGAGAGAACAGTTAAATGCATGGCTACAAGGATGGTGCAGGAGGGAGGGATTCCGGTTTCTGGGCAACTGGGGTTCTTTCTGGGGAAGGTGGGACCTCTATAAACAGGATGGTCTACACCTGAACCTGAGGGGCACCAGCATCCTTGGGGGGAGGTTTGCTCGTGCTCTTTGAGAGGGTTTAAACTAACTCTGCAGGGGCATGGGAACCTGGACTGTAGCTTTAGGGTACAGGACCTTGAGTGTAGGGAGGTTAGGAACAAGGCATCAATCTCGAAGAAGGGTGCCGGTAAACAGGAAGGTGGCTTGAAGTGTGTATAGTTCAATGCCAGAAGTATAAGAAATAAGGTAGGTGAACTTGCAGCGTGGGTTGGCACCTGGGACTTCGATGTTGTGGCCATTACAGAGACGTGGGTAGAACAGGGACAGGAATGGCTATTGCAGGTTCCAGGGTTTAAATGTTTTAGTAGGGTCAGAGGTGGCATTGCTTGTCAAGGATAGTATTACAGCGGTGGAAAGGACGATGGAGGAAGACTTGCCATCTGAGGTAGTCTGGGCGAAGGTTAGAAATAGGAAAGGTGAGGTCACCCTGTTAGGAATTTTCTACAGGCCTCCTAATAGTCCGAGAGACGTAGAGGAAAGTATTGCAAGGATGATTCAGGAGAAGAGTGAAAGTAGTAGGGTGGTTGTTATGGGGGACTTTAACTTCCCAGATATTGACTGGGAAATCTATAGCTCAAGTTCGTTAGATGGGTCGGTGTTTGTCCAATGTGTGCAGGAGGGTTTCCTGACACAATATGTAGACAGGCCAACAAGAGGTGAGGCCATACTGGATTTGGTTCTAGGTAATGAACCAGGCCAGGTGTTAGACTTGGAGGTAGGTGAGCACTTCGGGGACAGTGACCACAACTCGGTGACTTTTACTCTAGTGATGGAGAGGGATAAGTGTGCACTGCAGGGCAGGAGTTATAGCTGGGGGCAGGGAAATTATGATGCGGTGAGGCATGACTTAGGATGTGTGGATTGGAAAAATAGGCTTCAAGGGAAGGACACAAATGATAAGTGGAGCTTGTTCAAGAGAGCAGCTATTGGGTGTCCTTGATAAGTATGTACCAGTCAGGCAGGGAGGAAAGGGTCTTGTGAGGGAGTTGTGGCTTAATAAGGAATTGGAATCCCTTGTAAAAGGGAAGAGGGCGGCCTATGTAAAGATGAGGCGTGAAGTTTCAGTTGGGGCGATTGAGAGTTATAAGGTCGCCAGGGAGGATCTAAAGAGAGAGCTAAGAGCAGCGAGAAGGGGACATGAAAAGTCCTTGGTGGGTAGGATTAGGGAAAACCCTAAGGCTTTCTATAGGTATGTCAGGAATAAAAGGATGACGAGGGTAGGTATCGGTCCAGTCAAGGATAGTAGTGGGAAGTTGGGCGTGGAGGCAGAGGAGATTGGAGAGACACTGAATCAATACTTTTCGTCAGTATTCACTTAGGAACAGGACATTGTTGCTGATGTGAATATTGAGTCACAAGTGATTAGAATGGATGGTTTTGAGGTAGGTAGGGAAGAGGTCCGGGGAATACTGGAAAGGGTGAAAATAGATAATTCCCCTGGGCCTGATGGCATTTATCCTAGGATCCTCTGGGAAGCCAGGGAGGAGATAGCGGAGCCATTGGCCTTGATTTTTATGTCGTCGTTGTCTACAGGAATAGTGCCAGAAGACTGGAGGATAGCGAATGTGGTCCCCTTGTTCAAGAAGGGGAGTAGGGCCAGCCCTAGTAACTATAGGCCAGTGAATCTCACTTCTGTTGTGGGCAAAGTCTTAGAGAGAATTGTAAGGGATAGGATTTATGAACATCTGGATAGAAATAATGTGATCAAGGATAGTCAGCATGGTTTTGTGAAGGGTAGGTCGTGCCTCACAAACCTTATTGAGTTCTTTGAGAAGGTGACCAAGGAAGTGGACGAGGGTAAAGCAGTAGATGTGATGTATATGGATTTTAGCAAGGCGTTCAATAAGGTACCCCATGGTAGGCTACTGCAAAAATTACTGAGGTATGGCATTGAGGGTGCATTAGAGATTTGGATTAGGAATTGGCTGGCTGGAAGGAGACAGAGGGTAGTAGTTGATGGTAAAGGTTTATCTTGGAGTGCAGTTACTAGCGGTGTTCCACAAAGATCTGTTTTGGGACCACTGCTGTTTGTCATTTTTATAAATGACCTGGAGGAGGGGCTTGAAGGCTGGGTGAGCAAGATTGCGGATGATACGAAAGTCGGTGGAGTGGTGGACAGCGAAGAAGGATGTGGCAGGTTACAGCGGGATATAGATAAGTTACAGAGCTGGGCAGAAAGGTGGCAAATGGAGTTCAATGTAGCTAAGTGTGAAGTCATTCACTTTGGTAGGAGTTACAAGAAGATGGATTACTGGGCTAATGGTAGGCTACTTGGTAGTGTGGATGAGCAGAGGGATCTTGGTGTCCATGTACACAGATCTCTGAAAGTTGCCACCCAGGTAAATTGTGCTGTGAAGAAGGCATATGGCGTACTGGGCTTTATTGGTAGAGGAATTGAGTTCTGGAGTCCTGAGGTCATGTTGCAGTTGTATAAGACTCTGGTGCGGCCTTATCTGGAGTATTGTGTACAGTTTTGGTCGCCATACTATAGGAAGGATGTGGAGGCACTGGAACGGGTGCAGAGGAGGTTTACCAGGATGTTGCCTGGCATGGTAGGAAGATCGTATGAGGAAAGGCTGAGGCACTTGGGGCTGTTCTCATTGGAGAAAAGAAGGTTTAGGGGAGATTTGATAGAGGTGTACAAGATGATTAGGGGTTTAGATAGGGTTGACAGTGAGAACCTTTTTCCGTGTATGGACTCAGCTGTTACTAGGGGACACAGCTTTAAATTAAGGGGAGGTTGGTATAGGACAGATGTTAGGGGTAGATTCTTTACTCAGCGGCTTGTGAGTTCATGGAATGCCCTGCCAGTATCAGTGGTGGACTCTCCCTCTTTATGGGCATTTAAGCGGGCATTGGATAAGCATATGGAGGTTATTGGGCTAGTGTAGATTAGGTAGGCTTCGGTCAGCGCAACATCAAGGGCCGAAGGGCCTGTATTGCGCTGTATTTTTCTATGTTCTATGTAACTTTAGAAAAACTCACCTCTTGACTCTTCAAAGCCTGTCTACCATTAAGAAGGCACAAGTCAGAAATGCGATGATGAAATACTCTTCATTTGCCTGGATGTGTGCAGTTCTAACAACAGTCAAGATTGACTCCATCCAGGACAAAGCACCCTACTTGGTTGGTACCACATCCAACTATTGTCCTATTTTCTTCAGAATCCTGGGACGTACTCCATTAAATCTTGACATTCTATCCTTTTAAATTCTTGCCTTTTTTTTTATTAATTAAAATCTCTCTCATCTTGCTTTTAAACAAATCCAGCCTAACATCCATTTGAGATATGAGAATACAGAAAATCATGCTAAACTCCAGCTCCACATCTAACATTACAGTAAAACAAGGTAGGTAACAGGGAATTTGATTCAAAGGAGTACTGTATTGTAAAAAATGCTAATTATTTCAAATGTAAACAGTAAATACTTAAGAAACCCCCTCAATTTCTCCTTGTCCCTTCCTTAACTTGCTGTTTTCTCTACTCTGAATCCAACCTAAAGTTTCATTATTCTCATTATATTTTTCCTAATATTGAATAAGTTTTCCTCTCGTATATTTTTCTATATCCCTTAAATCTGTCCTTATTCCCATGAACTGTTCAGTAACTACTGAATGAGCTATATTTCAAAGATGTCTCAAACTTTGCAATCTCCATAAAAGCAATCATACTGTTGAAATTCCTCTTTCCACCTGACCAAAACTGGGTTCTTTCCTCATTTGTCTACATGCCGACCTTTTCCAATCTGATGTTCTTATTATTAACTTTTTAACTTTCTACTTGCACCCATCGTATTTTGGTCATTTAACTCAATCATGTCATCTCTTCATTATTCATAACTCAATTTAGTAACGCCCTTCTGTGTGTTCTCACAAAAGATATTACTTGAAGAGGAAGCCGAGCATGTATTTTACGGATTCTATTCCCTTTTCCCCTATTCAAATCATTGCATAACAATAATTTTGTTATTACTTCTGCCCCCAATGTATCCTACCATTTCTTCTTCCACTGTCCTCCTACAGCTGGGAGGGTCAAGTGGGAAGACGACCTTAAGGGATTGGGGGAGCAGAAAAGACAGCACAGGGAATAGTGTGCACGCTCCGTAATATCAGCATTGCCAGTCAGGTGCTTACTGTAGAGGGTGAGTCGTCAATCATCTGGCTGCCTGATTAAGGGCTTTTGCCCAAATGTCGATTTTCCTGCTCCTCGGATGCTGCCTGACTTGCTGTGCTTTTCCAGCACCACTCTAATCCAAACTCTGGTTTCCAGCATCTGCAGTCCTCACTTCTGCCTGGCTGCTTTACCTGTCTCATGTTGAACCTCAGTGTTGCTAAAGAAGCATACATCTGCACAAGTGCACAATACTCGATTATACTCCAGACTGGTGTCTTGTCGACAGATGATGGACAGACTGAGTGTTACTGGTGCACTACACATGGATTTAATCTTCACTGAGGTCTGGAAGTGTTAAACTGGCTGCACACTTTCCCCTGTAATGACGTAAGGGAAATCAACTATTTACCTAGGTGCTTACTGATTCCTCTTATATATTACATACATTTGTATACAATGTGTGCACCCTCACACACTTTAGTGTGCACATTTGTATGTGTGCTTGCATATATGTCCACGGACATTAGATGCAAACAGGTTCAACTGGGATTATACATTGTTTAATAAGATGCTGTTAGGCTTCCAATGAACAAAACTGAGACACAGGGCAAACCAATGAACAATATAACTTTAACTTTTCAAATGCAGTTAATGCAAAACCATACTGGGACAAACAGTAAAAGTACTCACAACTTACAGAAACAGCTAGCTTGCAAAATCTTTTCATGCATACAATTTCAGAGAGTATCTTCCACTGTACAGTACAAAAAAAAGAAACACAGACAGCAATGGAATACTGGTACTACCTAGAACAATGTAACAAGGTCACCAAAGCATTTCAAGGTGCTTTCTAAACAAGGTAATATTCAATTGCAACAAAAGCTGGTTATGCTAGAAAGGAAGAATTCAGCCACAAGGTTGCATGGTCTACAATTTATTTTAATGAAAAACAAAAATACCTTCACGTGTGGCATTATATAGTGCAGCACTCTAGTCTGTGCCGAGTTAGCTAGTCTCAGCCAGGGCAATAACTCTGAGTTAGGGAAAAGGAAATTAACCTGTCCATGCTGATTGTAACAGAATATCCCTAACATTCTCATCTCAGATTGGCTAACACCAGCCTCAGCTGTCAGGCTCTCATGCTCCTGCCATTATTAGCTATCCAGATTTACATGTGAACACTGATCAAATGGACTATTTACAAAAAGGCTATTGGCATAAAATACGGATTGTGGATGCTAGAGATCGGAGTCAAAACATATGCTGGAAAAGCAGAGCCTGTCAGGCAGCATCTGAGGAGCAGGAGAGTCGACATTTCGGGCATAAGCTCTTCATCAGGAATGTGGGAGGGCACCCCAAGGGGGCTGAGAGATAAATAAGGGGTGGGGGGAGATAGCTGGGAATGCGATAGGTAGATGAACGTGGGGGTGGGTGGGTGACGGTGATAGGTCGGAGTAGAGGGTGGATAGGTGGGAAGGAAGATGGACAGGTAGGACACTTCAAGAAGGCGGTGTCGAGTTGTAGGGTTGGATATGGTATATGGTGTGGGAAGGGGAGACATCGATTCCAAGTGGTTGGAGGGTCCCAAGACGGAAGATGAGGCATTCTGCCTCCAGGGATCGCGTGGCTAGAATTCAGAGGTGGAGGCGGCCAGGACTTGTGTGTCTTTAGCAGAGTGGGAGGGGGAGTTGAAGTGAGTGGCCACAAGGCAGCAGGGTTGTTTAGTGTGTGTGTCCCAGAGATATTCTTGGAAACGTTCTGCAAGTTGGCACCCTGTCTCCCCAACATAGAGGAGTTGGCACCCACTAACCTTTATGTCAGCGAGAGTCAGTGCTCAGCAGAGACAACAGAGATTTAAATAGAGATAGAAAGCAAACAGGGAAAATTCATCAATGTTTGGGAGAAGCAATGATTAAGTATTACATTATATATTGTAATGTAATGTAATCTAATCTAATCTAGAACTTCAAGTCAGGTTATGCAACAACAGGAATTGCTCCAACATTTCACATACTTTATTCTGTCTGTACAAATGCTTCTGGTGACATTTGCAAAACAGTTTTTGTTGCATGAATAGGACACTATGATTGCCACTTAACAATTGCTATGACCTAGCTCTACACGCTTCCTGTGTGGGATGGCAATGACCTTATCGTCTATGGAACGCTGCTTTCGTTCAAACTAAGGTGTCAGGAAACAATATTAATCCCTATAAGATAATGCACTGTGCTCATTTCAAGTCCCTTCATGTACTGTCCATTACTGCAAAAATCCTTTAACTTAAGACAAGGTCTCACCTAGGAGGATGGCCATATTGTTACCTAAAGTAACTTGCCTGAAACATCTGAGAATACTTTTAATTTGTATGTCCGCATACAAATTGCTGGAAAAAGCAAACCCAGAATTTTGGAGCAACCTTTAGCTCCGGACGTAATACTAATGTCACACAAAGTGTGTGAACATTTGGCTTATTCAACTACAGATTGACAGCATGGAAAAAGAACACCTCTCGACTTCTGTGTGTTATACAAGCATCAAATATCCCCAAGATCTGAAAGCTGAGAGCCCATATTCTCCTCTCTGCTACATGTCAGGATCTCTTGGAGATCCCAAAACACTGTGGATACCTGTCCAGTAGGTTTAACCTTCAAATAGGCAACTGCCCTAAATTAGGAACACACCCCCCCCCCCACCCCCAAAATAAAATCTCCAAATTTTAATAAAGAATTGCAGTCTTTAGAGTTCTAACTTACTCGGTTAGAAAGTTACATCAGAAATCGTAGACAGATAAAGGCATTTGATACAATGACGCACAACAGGTTTATGAGCAAAGTTACACCTCATAAAATGAAAGGTACAATAACAACATAAGACCATAAGACATAGGAGTGGAAGTAAGGCCACTCAGCCCATTGAGTCCACTCCGCCATTCAATCAATGCACCTCAATGCCACTTACCCACACTCTCCACCCCATAGTCCTTAATTCCTTGCAAGATCAAGAACTTATTATCTCTGCTTTGAACACATGTTAACATCCCAGCCTCCACTGCACTCCGTGGCAATGAATTCCACAGGCCCACCAATCTCTGGCTGAAGAAATGTCTCCTCATTTCCATTCTAAATTGACCCCCTCTAATTCTATGGCTGTGCCCACGGGCCCTGGTTTTCCTGCCTAATGGAAACAAATTCCCAGCATCCACTCTTGCTAAAGCCATGCATTATCTTGTAAGTTTCTATTAGATCTCCCCTCAATCTGCTAAACTCTAAAGAATACAATCCCAGGACCCAGCTGCTCATCTTATGTTAGGCCTAACATTCCAGGGATCATCCGTGTGAATCTCCGCTGGATATGCTCCAGTTCCAGTTTGTCCTTCCTAAGGTGTGGGGCCCAAAATTGGACGCGGTATTTTAAATGGGGCCCAACTAGAACTTTATAAAGTCTCAGTAGGATATCACAGCTTTTATATTCCAACATTACATTCGCTTTCTTAACCACAGACTCAACCTGCAAGTCAACCGTTAGAGAATGCTGGCCTAACATTCCCAGATCCCTTTGTACTTTGGCTTTATGAATTTTCTCACCGTTTAGAAAATACTCCATGCCTGTAAGCTTTTTTCCAAATTGCAAGACCTTGAATTTGCTCACGTTGAATTTCAGCCATTTCCTGGACCACTCTCCTAAACTGTCTAAGTCTTTCTGAAGTCTCCCCACCTGTCTGTCCACCTAATTTCATATCATTGGCGAACTTCGCCAGAATGCCCCCAGTCCTTTCATACAGATCATTAATATATAAAGTGAACAGCTGCAGCCCCAACACTGAACCCTGTTTGTCACTACTTGTGCAGACACCACTTGTCACTAGCTGCCATTCCGAAAAAGAACCTTTTACCCACAACTCTCTATCTTCTGTCAGACAGCCAATTCTCAATCTATGCCAGTAGCTCACCTCAAACACTATTGGCCCTCACCTTACTCAGCAGCATCCCGTGAGGCATCTTATCAAAGTCCTTTTGGAAGTTTAAAATGTTACCTGCAACCGAGGTTCGGCTACTCAGCCTATAATTTTCCATCTTTTGTCTTGATCCTTTCTTGAACAAGGGGGTTACAACAGATTTTCCAATCATGAGATTAGATTAGATTCCCTACAGTGTGGAAACAGGCCCTTCGGCCCAACCAGTCCACACTGACCCTCCGAAGAGTAACCCACCCAGACCCATTTCCCTAATGCAACTAGCACTATGGGCAATTTAGCACAGCTAATTCACCTAACCTGCACATCTTTGGATTGTGGGAGGAAACCGGTGCACCCGGAGGAAACCCACGCAGACATGGGGAGAATGTGCAAACTGCACACAGACAGTCGCCCGAGGCTGGAATCAAGCCTGGAACCCTGGTGCTGTGAAGCAGCAATGCTAACCACCGAGCTACCGTGCTGCCCATCTCATCTGGAACTTTTCCTGACTCCAGTGATTTTTGAAAGATCACAACCAACGCCTCCGCTATTTCCTCAGCCACCTCCCTCAGAACTCTAGGATATAGCCCAAAAGAGCCAGGAGATTTATCGATTTTTAGACCTTTTAGCTTTTCTAGCACTTTCTCTTCTGTAATGGCTACCATACTCAACTCTGCCCCCTGACTCTCCTTAATTGTTGGGATATTCCTCACGTCTTCCACTGTGAAGACTGACACAAAGTACTTATTAAGTTCTTCAGCTATTTCCTTATCTCCCATCACCAACCTTCCTGCATCAATTTGGAGCGGGCCAATGTCTACCTTTGCCTCTCACTTGTTTTTTATGTATTGAAAGAAACTTTTACTATCATTTCAAATATTACATGAATACAGAATTGGCTGAGTACAGGAAATAGAGAGGAATGGTTGATAGATATTTTCACACTGGACGTTTGTAGTGAAGTTCCTGTAAGAACCTTGCTTTTCCCAACATACATTCATGACCCAAACTTTGGTGTACAAGGCAAACTTGAGATCATTACTATTCTTGCCTTATTTTTGAGTTTGGAACTGAGAGCTGACACTAAGAATTAAATCTAATTGCAACTTGCTTTAAGAGAGGACAAAAACAAATGTTTTCTGCTGAAAAATGGCCTGGAAAGATAATGCAACTGAAAAACTGATCTGAGCGCACTGTGGATGAATCAGCACTGAGCTGTTATTATGCTTAGAGTTGGCAGTTGGTTGGATGTTGAATTGGTCAATCAAGAGAGAACCATTCCAACTGGGCTGGCAGGAAGCAAAGTGATTTTTGGAGATTTCTAGGCAAAGTGCTGAGTCATTTTACTCCCTCTCTAGTTCGTCTCCAGTTATCAAATTATTAAAGGCTCTCAGAAAGTAATCCCAGTCTGCAAGTAGTAATTAAATATTTCAAGAAATCTCCTGAGATTGTTTGCATTATCCAGTGACTTCAGAATTCAAGTATAATAATAGACAGTTCTATATGTCTGTGAACAACCCATTGTCCAAGGATTTCATGAAGCCCTGATTTCAATCATTGGAAACTGTTTATTGAACTGGCATTTTAATTTAATTTCTAGTTTATCCTTTCCGTGTGTCTATCTGCGTGAGATTGGGGATTATGGTCAATGAAGATTGGGCTTTAGATTGCAGATATTAATTTGATTACCTTATTGTATATCCATGTTCTGCTAAGTTATCATTAATAATGATGAGTTAAGTTTTGCTTCAATTTTAAACTTAGTGTCCAAGATCGTTATTTGTAAAGACTGTTTGGAGGGTCATTGAATGTTTTAATTTCACTGCGTTGTGAATCCAGTAATAAGGAGGTTGATTTAGTTAGGGTTGTTCTCCCAGTGTTGTAACAATACTTTAGAAGTTCACAGACAATACAAAATTTGAAAACATTGCAAGCAGATAGGTGGATGTTGTGGAAGATCAAAAGGGCATAAACGAGGTGGTGGAATGGGTGTCCCTCAGTGTCCGGCACTCTAACGCAAAGAAACCTAGTCGTCCAACTTCTCCTTTCAGCTACTACACTCCAATCCAGGCAACAACCTGACAAATGTCTTCTGCACCTTCTTCAAAGCTTCCACAGTCTTCCTATAGTGCAACAACCAAAACAGCACAGTATCCCAAATGTGGCCCGACCAAAAATCTTATACAGTTGCAAGATGACTCACCGATTTTATAACTAAAGGCCCAACCAATAAAGGCGAGAATGTCACCCGCCTTCTTTATCACCTTATCCACTTGTGGTGCCACTTTGGAAGCTATTGTCTTGGACTGTAAGGTCCTCTGTATATCGATGCTTTTAAGGGTCCAGCCATTTGCAGTATACTTTCCTGTTGTACTTGACCTCCCAAAACGCATCACTAGTCTGGATTAAACCCTATCTACAATTTCATCTAATTTTCCAGCTGATCTATACCCTGCTACATCCTTCAACATCCTTCCTCACTTTCTACAACGCCACCAATTTTCATGTCATCTGTAAGCTTATCCATCATACAACCAACAGTTACAACCAAATCATTTACGTAGGTTACAAGCAACTCAGGTCCTAGCACCAACTCTTGCAAAACCCATTACTTGTCAGACATCCAGTCAGAAAGAATTCTATGGCCAAGCTAATTTTGTATCCAATCTGTCAACTCACCATAGATTCCATGCCATTTAATCTTCTAGACGCGTCTTCCACGAGACCTTGTCAAATGCTTCAGTAAAGTCAATTTAGACAACTTGCCTTACCCTCATCAATCATCTTCATCACTTCCTCAAAAACCTCCACCAACTTTGTGAGACAAGGCCTCCCCTGCATAAAGCCATGCTGACTATCCCAAATAAGTGTATTCTTTTCCAAATGCATGTTAACCTTGTCATTAAGAATCTTTTCCAATAATTTCGCTACTATTGATTTAGGGCTCACCAGCCAAGCATTTCCTGGGATTATCTCTGTTGCCCTTCTTAAACAAAGGAACAACAGGTAACTCACCTCTGGCTAAAGAGGATACGAGAATTTCTGTCAAGACCCTAACAATTTCCTCCCTTACCTCACTCAGTATCCAAGGATAGACGTAATCAGGCTCTGGGGACTGACTTACTTTAATAATTTTTAAGACACCCAAAACCACCACCTTCTTAATACTGACATGCACTAGAATATCAACATACACCTGTCCAAACTTACCATCAATGTCTCCTGGTCTGTAACTAACACCAACTCTGTATTCTAAGGTAATCTCGTTCACTTTACATCCTTCCATTCTCAGAGCATTACGCTGTACAGCTACCCTATTCCAAGAGCTTCATAGGACTGTTCCACTACTCAAACTTCCAGATGCTCCCTTCCTTTAATGAATTATCACTCTCAGGGGGAGGTGGAGGAACACAAATTTAGGAAACACCCTTAACCTTGGAGAAGAGCAGCATGTTTTGAAAATCATACTGGTATCGTTTCAGAAAACCCTGACCTTCAAGAAAACAAAAAAAAACTCAACAGATTTTCTTCTCATTAAGCACTGCTACAACCTCTAGGTGCAGTGTGTCAGTTTATGGGAAATATAAAAACGATACCTTTTTATTTGTCGGTATTTTTTTGATTATGGATGAAAACAGAAGAAGGAATTGCCCCACGTTTAAAAAGGAAGCCATGAGAGGAAGGGAAAAGAATGTGGAGAAGAGAGACTGAACAAAGGCAAATCGCGGCAAGGACTACCTATCTTATACTTAGGAGAAAGTGAGGGCTGGAGAGTCAAAAAGGGCGGAGCTGGAAAAGCACAGCAGGTCAGGCAGCATCCGAGGAGCAGAGCCGACACTACGGGCATAAGCCTTTCATTATTTTATACAGGTATTAGGAATATAAAGTGGAAAATAGAAGTTTGGACGCTTGTTGTACAGAATTAACTTGTTCATTTTTCAACTTACAGGTTAAAACTGAAACTGTGCGCAGCGTTCACTTTATTAGTTACAAGAAATCATTTGGAGAAGGTGAATTTGATACTTTGGTGTGACAAGGAGGCATCAAGTGATTTTGGGTTGAAAGATTGCGTAGCAACATCTTTTGAGTTTGTTTTAAGTTCATGTCACACACCCATGGGGCGTTTGCACTCAGCCCTCTAGAAAACTGGCAAGCCAAGACAGGTCTCTGTCTCTGCCCATCCGTGATGGAAGAGAACCAACACTCAAAAACACTGGGAAGAAAAGCACTTGTAACCCAAACAAAGACCTGAGTCCACCTGACCAGCTACCAAAATAAGGATCTTCTGTGGTTGATGTCAACACCAAAAACATAGAGAAAGACACCTCATTTTTCAGTCACATTTTGATCCACAGAATTTGTTCCTTGTTGCCTATGTTTTCTCCTAATGCTATTTCTGCAGAACTATGTCTCATCTATCCTATTTGTGAATGAATGTGTACATGTTTGGATTTAAAGGAGATATGATTTAAATTGGCACAGTAGTAGCTAATAATCCATTCTGTCACTTGTTAAAGGATAAGTTTGAGTATAATAAATAATCTTTTATGTTTGCTTACTGATGAAACCTGGTAGGAGTATCTTTTTTGGAATCCCTACAGTGTGGGAAGACGTCACTTGGCCCATTGAGTATGCACCCTCTTAAAAAGCATCCCACCCAGACCCAGACCTCACCTTATTCCTGTAACTCCGCATGTCCGATGGCTAACCCACCTAACCTACATATCTCTGGAAACTTTGGGATGATTTAGAATGGCAAATCCACAGCTGCACAGTTTTGGACTGTAGGAGGAAACTAGAACAGCAGGAGGAAACCTTTGCAGACACGGAGAGAATGTGAAAACTCCATACAGACAGTCACCTGAGGGTGGAACCAAATCCAGGTCCCTGGCACTGTGAGGCAGCAGTGCTAACCACCCAGTTTCACCTTAAATAGTTGTCAAGATTAGCCATCTTTGTGATTCAGCTGGTAACTTATACACTTGAGATGACGCATGGAACAGTGAGGCTTATTACCAGCACATTCTTCTGTCAGGTTCAGGACATTTCTGAGACCAATACCTCTGCTATTAGCCTCTTCTGAATCTAACTTCCACTGGATCAACAAATAAATGTCCTGTGTCAGGTTGTACTGCATCATACAGGTCAGAAGGTCAGCAGCTAACCTCGCCATATGATACAACTGCCTTCAGCACTTTGCATTTGGGTGAGGAGTGAACTATGAGCACGCATAGACAATAGCCAAGGATCAAGCTTGGGAGTAATACCCTTCATAGTCAAATAACCTGCTGAAATTCAAAAGACTAATAAGGCATGTAAAGAAAAGTCAGGTACTGCCACCTCATGGATATCCATGGAACCATCTGTTAGCAAGTATTGGTACCCATTTTCCTACCACTACCATTCACTAACACCTTTTGCATTTATCTAAATACAAACTCATTGCAGATTTACCATCAACTCAGAGGATCATGACAGGTTCAACAGCCTCTTTTTTAAATGAGGAGACAGAAGTCAATTCCTCAACACTGGTGTGACTGACAAACAGGTCAATGCTTTTGTAAATTCCCCACATCATAATCACTCACTTTTTCAAATTCACAAATTGCTAAATAATGAAGAGACAAACAGTTCTGACAACTTTTGCAATTGTACTCCAAGCTCCACATCCTCCTGTCTCTGAGATAGTAAGGAAGGGCTAAGTTTTGTAGAGATACTGTGGAGGCCACACTACTGGCAGCAATGGAGTTGCATTGGTTGATGCTCAATGTTGCATCATCTGTCATTCACTGCTGCCAAACTGATTATCAGAAAGAGTTCCAGCAAAAAGTTGGCTTAATAGCATAATTCTCACCTGAGGCTGTAGGTTATTGGCTCAAAATTACCACTCTAAAGATTTCAGCAATTAATTTGCTTGAACTCTTCAGTGTAGCGCTCAGGGAAGTATTAATTATGAAAAGTGTTTCCAATGAGATGTTAATCCAAGGTCCCCATATCATCTCAGGTGGATGTAACAGATTAAAACAAGGGGAAGTTCTTCTTGCAATCTAAATCAAGACGTATCCCTCAACTAATGTTATGCTAACCTTATTATCAGGTAATTATTTCACTGCTGTTTGAGGGAGTGCAAATTGACTACTGCACTATTTACAAATTACAGCATTCATAAAGTATTTTACTGGTTGTAAAGTGTGTAGGGACATTGAGGGCATGAAAAGCCACCTCATAAATACAGGCTCAGTGTTTCTTTTAAAAATATGTAACAAGATCTCCCTAAGAGTCAGTCACTTAAACAGGAGATGAAGTTCAATTCTCAGTGCATGCTGTGTGAGACCAACTTAGCCAGGGAGGTAGGAGGGCTACTTGCAGTAAGTCTCGGTTGCCCTGGGGTGTAAATGAACAATTTAACTTCCCATTACTGACAAATGTCCAACAATTACTGAGAGGAAAAAGCAGGCAGATCCCAACATGATGCTAAGCTGTGATGAAGGAACAAAATACTACAGATACTGGAATCTGTATGAAAACAACAAGTGCTAGAAACCACATCGTGTCAGACAGTATCCATGGAGAGAGAGCAAGCTAACATCAGAGCTTCACTTCAGCTCTGGTGAAGAGTCAACTAGGCTCGAAACGTTAATGTTAGCTTGCTCTCTCGCCATGGATGCTGTCTGACCCAATGTGATATCCAGCATTTGTTGTTTTCACTAAGCTGCGATGAGTCTCGAACTGAACCTTTAAAAGTTTATAGAAAAAGGACAATCATTTCATTAAGGTAGCAAAAGAAAGTCCTCCAGTGGAACTATACTCCAACAACAGGCACTACCTTCAGGAATGGGAAGTAAGAATAAAAAAGATGGGACAAACTTAGATCAACAGAGCAAAAGTTAAGTGTCTCAACTCATACACACTCCTAGACATACATACATACTGTAACACCAGTCAAAAGTAAATTTCATTCAACATGGGAAAACAATACTAATTAGTATAAAACTAATCAAACTTCAGAAAACAACGGACCACTCCAAGGAAATGAGAAGACATTCCACCCTACTTATTCAACAAACAAAAAAAATGCAGTACCTTGCAGAACGAAAACATTTCACCACTTCATCCAATATTCTGTTATTGCGTAGTTCCGGTTCTGTCACAGGCTGCAGGTTTGTTTTTTTTTGTGGGGGGGGATAGGGAGAAGAGAAGAACAATTACAAATGAGGCTCTAGAAGTTGACGGCATTTCAAACAATGTGGAAGCAAGGAAACAACCAACACTAAAAGGATTCTTAGTTCAAATGTGCATTGCAATACTGAGTGACATGCATTGGGGACCATAACATTCCTATGCTTTGGACCACCTAGGTCTGAGCTAGTTCCACATTGAATTTGGTCGTTATTTCAACTAGGCAAACCAGATAGTGGACATCTGGTTTCATACAGGAGCACTACAAAAACATTCTATTTCACGATGCCTATAGTGCTTCTCTTGGATGCTCTTTCATGTTATTCAATAGGTTGACAACTCAGATCCTACTCCAGCACTTGTGCGGAGACAACCAGTCTATATAGTCTACAAATGCACAACTATTTTTTCTGAGTCTAAATGGCACTTAACCCATTGGCCATAATCCATAAGCACGGCTGCCGTACAGCGCCAGCAACCTGGATTTGATTCCAGCCTTGGTCGACTGTCTGTGTGGAGTTTGCACATTCTCCCTTTGTCTACGTGGGTTTCCTCTGGGTGCTCCGCTTTCCTCCCATAGTCCAAAGATGTTCAGGCTACGTGGAAAACTCAAAAAAAAAAGGGATCATGCTGTAAGGTTGAGTGAAATAGGAGTTGATGGGAAGGGTGAGGGCAGTAACAAATTAAAAATACTACACATGAATGCACGAAGCATTAGAAATAAGATGGATAAGCTTGAGGCACTTTTGGAAATTGGCAGATATGATATTGTGGAGATAACGGAGACGTGGCTTCAAGTGGACAGGGCCTGGGAAATGAATATTCAAGGCTACACATGCTACCGTAAGGACAGACTAATGGGCAGAGGGGGTGGGGTGGCCATGTTGGTAAGGGATGATATTCAGTCCCTTGTGCGGGGGGACCTAGAATCAGGGGATGTAGAGTCAGTATGGATAGAGCTAAAAAATTCTAAGGGTAAAAAGACCCTCATGGGAGTTATCTACAGGCCCCCAAACAGTAGTCTGGATATCGGATGTAAGTTAATTCAGGAGCTGAAATTGGCCTGTCGCAAAGATGTTACTACAGTTGTTATGGGGGATTTTAACATGCAGGTAGACTGGGAGAATCAGGATGGTATTGGACCTCAAGAAAGAGACTTTGTGGAGTGCCTCAGAGATGGATTCTTAGAACAGCTGGTGCTGGAGCCTACCAGGGAGAAGGCAATTCTGGATCTGGTATTGTGCAACGAACCAGAATTGATCAGGGACCTCGAAGTGAAAGAGCCATTGGGAAGTAGTGACCATAATACAATAAGCTTCAATCTGCAATTTGAAAGGGAGAGGGTACAATGGGAAGTGACACTATTTCAGTTGAATAAAGGGAACTATGGAGCTATGAGGGAGGAGCTGGCAAAAGTTCAATGGTGCAATACCTTAGCAGGGATGGCAGTGGAGCAACAAAGGCAGATATTTCTGTGTATAATGCAGAAGATGCAGGATCAGTTCATTCCAAAAAGGAAGAAAGATCCTAGGAGGAGGCATGGGTGGCCGTGGCTGGCGAGGGAAGTTAAGAAACATATAAAGTTAAAAGAGAAAAAGTATAACATAGCAAAGATAAGTGGGAAAATGGAGGACTGGGAAGCTTTTAAAGAACAACAAAGGATTACTAAGAAGGAAATACGCAGAGAAAAAATGAAGTACGAAGGTAAACTGGCCAAAAATATAAAGGAGGATAGTAAAAGCTTTTTTAGGTATGTGAAAGGCAAAAAAATAGTTAAGACTAAAATTGGGTCCTTGAAGACAGAAACAGGGGAAAATATTATGGGGAACAAAGAAATGGCAGAAGAATTGAATTGGTACTTCAGATCTGTGTTCACTGGGGAAGACACGAGCAATCTCCCTAAGGTAACAGTGGCTAAAGGAGCTGAACTGAAGGGAATTTATATTTGCCAGGAATTGGTGTTGGAGAGACTGTTAGGTCTGAAGGTTGATAAGTCCCCGGGGCCTGATGGTCTACATCCCAGGATACTGAAGGAGGTGGCTCTAGAAATCGTGGATGCATTGGTGATTATTTTCCAGAGTTCGATAGATTCGGGATCAGTTCCTGCGGATTGGAGAGTGGCTAATGTTGTACCACTTTTTAAGAAAGGTGGGAGAGAGAAAGCAAGAAATTATAGACAAGTTAGTCTGACCTCAGTGGTGGGGAAGATGCTGGAGTCTATTATAAAGGATGAAATTATGACACATCTGGATAGTAGTAACAGAGTCAGCATGGATTTATGAAGGGGAAATCATGCTTGACTAATCTTCTGGAATTTTTTGAGGATGTAACTCTGAAGATGGATGAGGGAGATCCAGTAGATGTAGTGTACCTGGACTTTCAGAAAGCTTTTAAAGTCCCACATAGGAGGTTAGTGAGCAAAATTAGGGTGCATGGTATTGGGGGCAAAGTACTAACTTGGATTGAAAGTTAGTTGGCTGATAGGAAACAAAAAGTAGTGGTAAACAGCTCCATTTCAGAATGGCAGACAGTGACCAGTGGAGTACCGCAGGGATCAGTGCTGGGACCGCAGCTTTTTACAATATATATTAATGATATAGAAGATGGTATTAGTAATAACTTTAGCAAATTTGCTGATGATACTAAGCTAGGTGGCAGGGTGAAATGTGAGGAGGATGTTAGGAGATTACAGGGTGACCTGGACAGGTTAGGTGAGTGGTCAGATGCATGGCAGATGCAGATTAATATGGATAAATATATGGTTATCCACTTTGGTGGCAAGAACAGGAAGGCAGCTTACTACCTAAATGGAATCAATTTAGGTAAAGGGGCAGTACAAAGAGATCTGGGTGTTCTTGTACACCAGTCAATGAAGGTAAGCATGCAGGCACAGCAGGTAGTGAAGAAGGCTAATAAGCATGCTGGCCTTCATAACAAGAGGGATTGAGTATAGAAGCAAAGAGGTTCTTCTGCAGCTGTACAGGGCCCTGGTGAGACCACACCTGGAGTATTGTGTGCAGTTCTGGTCTCCAAATTTGAGGAAAGATATTCTGGCTATTGAGGGAGTGCAGCGTAGGTTCACGAGGTCAATTCCTGGAATGGCGGGATTACCTTACACTGAAAGACTGGAGCGACTGGGCTTGTATACCCTTGAGTCTAGAAGATTGAGGGGGGGATCTGATTGAGACATATAAGATTCTTAAAGGATTGGACACTCTGGAGGCAGGAAACATGTTTCCGTTGATGGGTGAGTGCCGAACCAGAGGACACAGCTTAAAAATATGGGGTAGACCATTCAGGACAGAGACGAGGAGAAACTTCTTCACCCAGAAAGTGGTGGCTGCGTTGAATGCTCTGTCCCAGAAGGCAGAGGAGGCCCAGTCTCTGGATTCATTTAAGAAAGAGTTGGATAGAGCTCTCAAGGATAGTGGAATCAAGGATACTGATTAAGGATGATCCGCCAAGATCATATTGAATGGTGGTGCAGGCTCAAAGGGCAGAATGGCCTACTCCTGCACCTATTGTCTATTGTCAATTGATATGCAGGCTAGGTGGATTAGCCATGGAAGAGTGTAGGATTACAGGGATAGGTGGGTGGGTGGGTTTGGGTCGGATGCATTTTGGTCAGTCAGGGTGGACATGACGGGCTGAACTGCCTGCTTCTTAACACATTTGTGATACACTTATTGGAGCAAGAGAATGGTTTCTGAGCAACTTGAAATTTTCGTCCTGGTGTGTAGAACCATTAAGATAGAAAGGTATGGAGTTGCTAAGGTGTAATTGCCCCACTGTTCAGTCCTGTGATTAGTGATGTTGTTTTGTCATGATTCATTGAGCAGAGTCAGGTACCCAAAACTAAGGAAAGAAAAGGAAAATGAAATGTGGGCGAACATCTCCACTAGCCTGAAAAAAGCAAGGCTCCTGAACAGAAGTTGCACAAGAGCCTACATTGAGCTGCAGCCTTTGATTTTAGGAAAGAAGTGATTTCCACACATCACAACATCTTTCTCTCTCTCGAACCATGAACAAATGTGAAGCAGTGGAGAACCTCATACACGTGAAATAGGAACAGAAGTAGACCGTCCAGCCCTTTAGCCTGCTCTGCCATTCAATAAGATCATGGCTGATCTGTTTTATATTCCACTGGTGTAGCTGCCCATGGCGGAATGTGACAAAATGGCTGCGTGTTTTTTTTTAAACTGATACAAATGTTCAGCTGCTGCTGCGGCATTTCATGTAGCTCAAGTCATGGCCTTCACAGCCAGACAACAAAATGCCTCTGAGTCTTAGTAAGATGGGACTATAATGCAGACAGTCAGACTCTGATAAGGCAGCTCAGATGGAGACTGACTGATGTGGAATTTCTTATTTTTATATAAAATAGAAAGGAAAAGCCTGACCTACTTTAAATGACGCCTTTTAAATAATCATAATTTCATATTCGAGTAGACACACATTTGTAGTTTAAATGTAGTTACATTTCTATAGAAATGGACAGAGACTGGTTTCAACAAACACAGTTGGAAAATCTTCATAAGGGTACCAGCGAGTAGCTGGCAAATGTCTGGAAAGTGGCCTGACAGTCAGTGTTCGAAATGGTCAATAAAATGTATTGTAAGAGCCCAAGGACAGGTGAGCATGTGTCTGGCAAATATCATGAGATGATTGGATAAGCTGGACCTTGAAGTTGTCCATAATTATGTACGGATGTGCAGGTCACAGGGGATGTGGCAAGCACTGATGTCAATGTTACCTCTAACCATTGTAATGCAGTATGTATAAATATCCTGTACTTTACTGGGAAAGGGAAAGTGTTCCAGAGACCTCCCCCACAATGCATTGATATAAATAATGATTTGTGCCGCTGAACACGGGACTCAGACTCCTCTTTAAAATCCCTCTCCATCATCCACATTCCCAACCCAGGTAACTCCGGATTCTCCTACTTAACAATCAACAAAACAGAGCAAAAAAATCACAAACAACTGCGATGTTGGAAACCAGAAACAAATGGCAGAATCGCTGCAAAAAGTCAGCAGGTCTGGCCGCATCTGTGGAGACAAAATAGAGTTAATGTTTCGGTCCAATGACCCTGGATCTATCCACCTCTGACTTGAAATTATTCAGTGACCCTCCTCTACTACCTTCTAAGATAGCATTCAACAACCAGGGTAAGAGAAAAAAAACAACTTATCTCTGTCTTCAAAAGGGTGAGCCCTATTTTAAAACTGGAGCCCCCCATCATGACCCACAAGAAACATCCTTTCCATGTCCAGCCTGTCAACAACACTCAGGATCTTATAAACTTCAATCAAGTCTCTCCTCACCTACTAAACTCCAGTGGAGACAAGCCCAACCTGTCCAATCTATCTTTATAAGACAACTGACTCATTCATAGTATCAATCTAGGAAACCCTTTCTGAACCACCTCCAACGTGTTTTCATTCTTCCTTCAATAAGGAATCCAAAGCTGCACACAGTAGTCGAGTTGTGGTCTCACTAATATCCTGTCTTACCGAAGCATAACATCCTTACTTTTGCATTCAATTCCTGTTGCAATAAAGGAAAGTATCTATTAGCCTTCATGCTTTATCTGCATAGGGTCCTTCTTTGAGTCACGCATCAAATCCCTCTACATCTTTATCATCTCTCTGCTTTCTTTAAATTCTTCCAGTGAAAAGTGAACAATTTTACACTTTCCCACACTTGACTCCATCTGCCAGACTTTTGGCCACTCACCCAACCTATCTTTACCTATCTAATGTCCTTATGTCTTCTTCATAACATACTTCGTGCCTATATTGGCTTGCCATCTGCAAATGTGGCACCACCCCTTCACTCCCATCATCTGAGTCATTGATGCAAATTGTAAGACACTGAGGCCCCTGCACAGACCCCCTACAGGACTTCACTCATCACATCATGTCAACCAAAGATTCATTTAGGAAAAGGCAGAGTAGATAAAGATAAACTGTTTCCACTGGTTGTGGATTTTAGAACTAGTGTGGTCAGATGTTTAATATACAACTGAACGGGGTGGATAGATTCTCAGATTGAACACTCTCCCAAAAGACAATGCCTGTCACCATGTAGCAGTCCTGCTACATCGCACAATAGTACAATGTTTTATAAATTAATGCATCAGAGATACCCTGCAAATATTGCCACTTACTCAAAACATTCATGCTCCTTTCTGATAGTACCAGCTACCAAAAACATTGCAAAGAATGCACTAATAATTACACAATATACAAGATTCCTAAAGTAATATGTCAACCAAACGTCACACAATTCATTTTCTCATTTATTATCTCCCTTGCTTTGATTGACATTTCTTTTGTGTACTTTACAATTCCCTCAGTTCTCACTCTCGATTTCTTAAATCTACATTCCTACATTTTCTTATTATTCTCATTGTCCTAAAATTCTTGTTTTTCTTCTTTCGCTGCATCTTCCATTCATCTTCTAGCTGACTTCCTTCTCCTCCTCAGTTTCGTTCACAGTTGAAATGTCCTTGGACAGTGAATTGTAAGAAAAAACTTCTATTTGAAAAGATGCTTGTTATACATAAAAGCACAGAAAAGCTCTTTGGAGCCAGCAATTTCACCCTTCTCTGGTGTCTTATTTTGTCCTGATGTGTCCTACACAAGTAGAAGTTTCGTTTAGTTTAAAGAACAGGACTGGATCATAATTGTGAGCACTCTAATCCGAACATGGGTATATTCAACTGACAAAGACTTCAATGTCCTTAGCAGTCACATTTGCAACTTAGGTGAGGTCATAAACTACCCAGAGGTGGAATAGCCGAGGTCACAAAACTGGAAAAATACTAAGTTCGATTTTTAATGAAAAGTCCCCACATTCCATTTTATTTCCTCATTCCATACTCCAGATTGATTCAGACCCACCAACGTTTTACTTACCACACAACAGAGCGGACACTGTGTCTTGTACAATAAGAATTTCCGCACACAAAGGGAGCAATCTAGAAAATAGGGACAAAGAAACATAATTACCTCACCTCATCTGCCTTTTCCATTCACATCCCCTCAGAATAGGCAACAGAAATTGATCAACACAGGAAAATACAAAGAAATGCTTCAATTTTCTGCAAGTGCTCGCAAATATGACTAATAAATCTGTGGAATGTTATGGTTAGAATAATAGAGCTGTGAAGGCACACACTTGTGGCAAATTGTTCAAACATCATTCCCCTCATACACTTCAGAAATTCAGAAACACCACTGGTGTCATGGGTCCTGTGGAGCAAGTGTGATGAATTTGACTACATAGTTATTTTCTTACATAACTTCAGTTTTCAAACCAAACAGATTTTACAAAATGTAGTAAATTAACTCTTTACATGCCTTCTGGACCAAACAAATTTGGACGGCATTGAAGGCATACTAACAGAATAACAAATAAACAGTTTGAATGAATGAAAATGATAGAATCAATGAGATGGTTTTTAGGAGAGTTGATGGGACTAAACCTTTTTAGCATCCCATTCTATCACCACTCACACATGCTGATTTTTAAATGGGGGCATTTAAGCATGGCTGTTACAACATAGACTGCACTAACTCATCTCCTATTGAATTGTGCAAGGGTTAGACGATATTATCCTATTCTTTCCAACTTTCAATGCACTAAATGTTATCAGTTATGAGAAACGTCAATTACATTACAAAGTATCAGAGGAATATTGTGATTTTTTGGAATTTAAAATCCAGTGATTATAGTTATGCTTTTTCTGCAAACTGTAAAGCCATGCTTCTATTATGATCTCACGTTAATTTGCCCTAAATTTGAGTCATAGATTCATATAGCACGGAAACAGACCTTTTGGTCCGACATGTCCATACCAATCAGACATCTCAATCTGACCTAGTCCCATTTGCCAGTATATGGCCCATATCCCTCTAAACCTTTCCTATTCATATACCTTGTGTTCAGTTCTGGTGGTCTCATTTTAGGAAAGATGGGAGTGTGTTAGAAAGGATGAAAAGGAGATTTACCAGGATGCTGCTTGGACTGGAGGGCATGTCTTATGAAGAAAGGTTGAGGGACTGAGGGCTTTTCTCACTGGAACGAAGAAGGATGAGAGATGACTTAATAGAGGTGGACAAGATGTTGACAGACATAGATAGAATGGTTAGCCAATGTCTATCACAAGAGGGCATAATTTCTAAGGTAATTGGAGGAAGATTTCGGGGAGATGTCAGAGGTAGGTTCTCTGCACAGAGCGTGGTGGGTACTTGGAATGCACTGCCAGCAGTGCTAGTAGAGTCAGAGACATTAGGGACATTGAAGTGACTCTTGGATTGGCATATGGAAGACAGTACAATGAAGCATATGTGGGTTAGTCTGATCTTAAAGTTGGATAGAAGGCCGGCACAAACATCGAGGGCCAAAGGGCCTGTACTGTTCCATGTAATGTTGTAATTATACCAGCCTCCACCATTTCCTCTGGTAGCTCATTCCATACAAGCACCACCCTTTGCGTTCAAAAAATTGCCCTCAAATCCTTCTTAAATCTTTCCCTTCTCACCTTAAACCTATGCCCTCTAGTTTTAGGTTCCCCCACCCTAGGAAAAAGACCTTAGCTATTCACCCTATCCTGTCCCTCATGATTTTATAAACCTCTACATGGTAACCCCTCATCCTATTTCTCTAATGTGATAGCCCAGGATACAGTTACACATAAAAATAGATATTCAAGGTACACAAGTAGATGCATCTTGATAACAGAATTATTTTGCATATATCAAATATATATATGGCATATACTACAAAGAATCTGGATGTAAGTTTGCTCGCTGAGCTGGAAAGTTCGTTTTCAGATGTTTCGTCACCATACTAGGTGACAGCATGGAGTCAGAGAGTCATAGAGATGTACAGTATAGAAACAGACTCTTCGATCCAACCTGTCCATGCCGACCAGATATCTCAACCCAATCAAGTTGCACCTGCAAGCACCTGGCCCATATCCCTCCAAACCCTTCCTATTCATATACCCATCCAAATGCCTTTTAAATGTTGCAATTGTACCAGCCTCCACCACTTCCTCTGGCAGCTCATTCCACACACGTACCACCTTCTACGTGAAAAAGTTGCCCCTTAGGTCTCTTTTATATCTTTCCCCTCTCACCCTATGCTCTCTAGTTCTGAACTCCCCGACCCCAGGGAAAAGACTTTGCCTATTTACCCTATCCATGACCCTCATAATTTTGTAAACCTCTATAAGGTCACCCCTCAGCCTCCAATGCTCCAGGGAAACAGCCCCAGCCTGTTCAGCCTCTCCCTGTAGCTCAAATCCTCCAACCCTGATAACATTCTTGTAAATCTTTTCTGCACCCTTCAAAGTTTCACAAAATCTTTTTGATAGGAAGGAGACCAGAATTGCACGTAATATTCCAACAGTGGCCTAGCCTCCAGTGAAGCGCTGGTATTAGTGACCCACTTACTTTGAATCAAATGGCATCAGGAAGAACTTGAAATGCTGGATTAAGAATGGATTCTAATGTTGAAGGAAGACACTTTGTAGCTAATGGGTGCTGTTCAACCTAGAGACTGGGCCCCAGTATACTTTACGGTCTTACTATGAATTTGGACAGTGGCATTTAAAGTAATTCAAGTAATTCTGCAGATGACAACAAAAAATGTGCAAGGGTTAAAATTGCAGAGGACTGCAATCCAATACGAAAGATTCAGATGCGGCAAGCGACAGGTCTACAAAACAAAAAGTGATTAATTTGAATAAATGCAGCATCATGTATTGAACATAAAATACCATTTACAAGGAATAAAAGTGAAGGAGGCTGAGAGAAAATAATATTGGTGCTGTCATATACAGATCACTGAAGGCTAATTAACACTTGATAACTTTTATGTACTTAGAGAATCAGCAGCTGTGCCATATACAGTTTCACAATTTGTCCACTTGATAGAAAGTTTCACTGCAAGTTTTATTCCCCAACCCCCAGCATGTTTATCTTCACTTTTCCATTTATAAACTCAACTTTCAAAGTTAAGACCCTATATAGAAAGACAGCACCAAAAACCTGACTCCGGTAAAAGAAAGTAGACAAACGTTCACTTTTTGTAAAAAAAAACATTAATTGCAGATGTACTGTTAAGAAATAGAAGCACAATGATTTCCAAGTAGTGGATCTTTTAACTGCTTTTCTCCCAGAACATGCTTATCAAACAGGTACTTGGCCATGCGATTCTGGGGAGCTCCTAAAAGGATCAGGTTGGTGATGAAATAGCCAAGCTTCTTGATAGCCTGGACTTGCTCATTCAAGTCATCAGTTTCCACAAAGTCACATATATGATGGTTGGCCTTATCAGAAGCCAATTTGCATAGCTCCAGCAGTGACTAGTTCAAGGTCTTCTTCAGATGAAGGGCACACCTCACTTGCTTTGAGGGTATTGTGCCATTCTCGCTGAGTTTGGAACTTCATCAGCTTCTCGTGGCACTGATAAAAATTTGGCGATATCTTTCTGTGCAACATTGTCTCAGTCAAAGAAGGCATGTAGACATAGGAAGCATACAATTCCAGGTTGACCTGGATGTTGATGGCTGCTTCACAATCCTGGTGGCAATTCTGTTGGATTTAGGAAGCAATTCTGATCTGACCGTAGTTGTCCATAGAAAAGCGTTTAAAATAAAAATTTCACTGAAAGTCCATGATCACAGTAGAGAAACTGTATCTAAAGCTATCAAAGTATTAGGGTGCACAAATAGAACTAGTCAAAAGGTATCAATCTATCATTATCCAGATCAATGGTCAAACCTTTTCCAGAGTACTTGGTGTATTTTTCCTCCTGTTTTCCATTCCAGACACACATACTGGCAGCATAGTGACGATGGAAATGATTCAGCTGTCTAATTTTAAAAAAAACCTCAGCTAAGCAAATTGGTTTAAGGAGGTTGGTTGATTTACTTCAGAGCAGCACAGACTTGGGAGAAATCTATGGAATAATTAAGTAGTTGGGTAGGCTCCCTATCAATAGATTATTTGAATAAACACTGGAAAGAAGCACAAAACACAAGTCAAACGAAACATGCATAAAAATATATTGCATGCTATACGCTTCATCTTTTCCCAGAGATTGGTGAGCCTTCCAAATGTATTACTAGCTTAGTGTGGTAAATGCTGTCTCTCTGCATGCCTTGAAGAGAGAGTTGTACTAGTTCTGAACTGAGGCCGCAACTTTTATCAGATCTGCTGCAGTTGATAAGACTCAAACTCTCACCAGGGTCAGAGGGTTGTGTGCTTGATTTCCATTTGAGACTTGAGCACAAAAGAGGTGCTCACATTAACATAGCACAACGAAAGCACCAAGCTGTCTGAGGGGTCATCTTTCAAAGAGATGTTAAGATGAAGGCAGATGTAAAAACTCTCTCTGATACATTCACAAAGAAGAGTAAAAAGAGTTCTCTCTCATGCCCTGGCCAATAATTTATTTCTCAATTAACATCTCATACAAATAAAATTATTATCCAACCGTTATCACATTGCAATCTGTGGGAGTTTGCTGTTCACAACTTGGCTGCCGTATTTCCTACGAGACAACAGCAAGTACATTTCAAAAGTACTTCAATGGCTGTAAACCACCTTAGGATATCCTGACATCGCTAAAGGCATTAAATAAATACAAGGTTTTTTCTTTCTTTTCAGACACAGTCCAAGTAATCACTTGGACTGGTTTAGAGAGAAAGTTTAGAGATTTTTTACCCCTCAACAGGACTGTGGTTTTATTGCCTCTTCCGCCCACTGCTCCCCCCCCCCCCCCCCCCACCCCCCTTCAATCACCCTAAGGTGCTGCAGAATGAGAGATGGGAGAGGTAGCGGTAGTGCACAGTACGGAAGATGCTGGCCAGCTATCACACTTTAGGGGGAGGCTTGACGGACCCAAGAGGTCTTTTGCAGTTTAGTATGTAGGGGAGCTCAGTCATATGCTTTGGCACTGCTGTGCGTGTAACCCAGGGATCTAGGTGCAAGTAAGTAGTTTGAAAGAAGCATAGAAGGAAGTGAATGCAGACAAACATTTTTTCCGCTTGTGGGCAAGTCCAGAATGGGGTAGACAGGGATAGACAGTAAATACAACTGTAAGATCCCATTAAAAGATCAAATAAGGTGTTTAGGCGGAATGCTTTTATACAAGTGATGAAGAATGTGGAACACCCACAGGGAATGACAATCACAAAAAGCATTGATGTATTAAATGAGAGACTTGATGTATATCTAAGGCAGAAAGGAATAAGACAGATCTAGCTTTTAACAGGGAAAAATAAAGGAGAACTGAGGAGGAGATAGTCAGGTAGGAGGCTTGTATTTACATAGCACCTTCAACATAGCAAAGCATGCCAGTTCACAGCAGTATTGAACAACAAGCCATGTATTAAATTATTAAATGTTTGGTCAAAGGCTTTCTTGCCTGTTTTCCAAATTTCCCCTACTTCAAGCTAACCAATCAATCTAAGGTGCATCCAAGTCTCAGCTTTATCAGGTGATATAAGAACTTCTATAGTTTTCCTAGATCACACTTGTTTGATTTGAACCTTCAGTCCTCACAACTTCTGTTGCTGCATCAATACTAAAAGCCTTGACTCGAATAATTCCTGTGGAGATTCCTAAGCCAGACCCATATATTTCCCCTGTTATCAGAGAAACATTTGCTTTGTGGTGGGATTATCGTTTTATGTAAGTAACATGTTTGAAATACTTAATCTCATTATGCAACACGTACGTACATTTCTCTGGTAACTTTAATATAAAGGTTCCAGTGCTCCTGCACGTGTTATCAAACAAAACAAACCACTCACTACATGAGTATGTATTAACTGTTTACGTATCTTGGGAATGATAGAAGTGTTCAGCATTTTGTTTTTCATTATGTTTGCCAGTTGATAAAGATGAGCTGAGGAATATCAGTGTGAACATAGCACAAAATTTCTTTGACAAAGAATGTATTAATTCATGATGATCATCGCTCCTTCAATTTACTCATTGGCGTGTCTGTTGTCCATTCATTTATTGAGTTGATAGTCTAATTACAGCTCACTGAATTCATTGTTCATTTTGTGTGATCAATTAGTAAATTAGGTCTACCACTGCTCCATTACTTGTTTTTGTGTTGTTCCTATTGCTGTACTCACTGGCGCCCACATTGATTTTAAGCAAATTTGTTTGTTAATTTATTTATTTGATGTTGCATCAGTATCTCTGAATACATCAATTCATTTCTTTGCATTTCTCAATTTAATTCACAGGTTCTCACTATTGCATTAATTTATCAGTAAACATTCTCAAACGTTCAGGAGTTTGAAAATCAAGTGTTATGGAGGTGGAGTATTAGGTCCAGCTGGGATGCTTTTCAGAGGGCTGGCACAGACCCGATGGGCTGAACAGCCTCTTTCTGCACTGTAAGGATTCTATGATTTGAGCAACAGAGGTGAGAGAAAAGCAGCAGATAGGAAGAACACTACTCAAAGGATGCAGCATTCTTGACTCTTTTGTTTTGTGGTTGAACAAAGTACCACTTTTAAATTTTGAACGATTTAGAGAAACCTAGTTAAGTCACAAAGCACTCGAGAACATTTTCAGAGGCGAGTTTTGACTGCCGGAGAAGAAAATGGAAAAGTAAACAGAAACCAAATATTACTCTGCCAAAGGACAGTCAGGCAGCGTGTAAGTGTTGAAACTACTGAATGAGTGAAAAACAAGGAGCCTCCTCTCTCTCTCAAATTGTGCTGCCTAGCTGACCACTTCTACAACTATCCAACTACACAAGCCAATAGACAGAAGCCGAAACAGAACAACTGTTGGATCTAACGTCAACTGTTTATCCTTACATTTCAACAACAAGGAGCTCAAGCCCCAGTGGGATACTATGGTGGCTCACCATGACTTTAGTTAAAGTTTTGTCTTATCAATACTTATTATAAACTAGCTGTGTGTAATCTTTTGTTAATAACTTTATCATTTATTATTTTCACCTGTACGGAGATACAGTGAAAAGTATTGTTTTGCATGACAAATCATATTTTACATTAGTACATCAAGGTTATAGAATGGAAAGTATACCAGGGTAATAGAATGGATTGCAAAGATCCTTTCATAATTATTCATAAGAAACTAATGTTTTAATCAGTTTAGGAGCAGGGGACAGCTATTTAGCCCCTCGAGTCTGCTTTGCCATTTGAGCCCTGGGCTAATCATTAATCTCAATGCTATATTCGTGTGCTCTCTCATTTTGCCTTGGGGTCATCAGTAACTAAAGTCTATCAAGCGCCTTTTTTTTCTATATTTCAGAGAATACAAGCCCACTCTCAGCAGAATCACACCAACTGAAAAATCTGATAAACCTTTGTTGCACTTTTATGGCAGGCAATTTTCCAAAGACAAGGGGACCTGAACCACACATAATGCTCCAGATGAGGTCTCACTAGCATCCTATACAAGCGAAGCAAGTGTACACAATCACATTGGAACAAAGGTTAATATACCGTGTACCTTCTGAATTGCTTGCTGCATTTGCATGTCACTAAGCAGAAGCTTGACTGCTGATCGGCCTTGATTTGAATCAATACCAATTAAAAGGAGGTTACATGATCTATATTAATCTACAATTCACTCACCATGTGGTACATGTGGCCATGGCATTTTATATTGCTCAATGGAAGAAAGACTGCAGGAATCCAAAATTCTTCACTGAATGGTACTGTCATGACCCTGATAAGTGCACTCAAAGTCACGCCACAGTATTCCATGAAAGAAGACCAATTCAATGGCTATGATGGTTAATGCCTCTTTTACTGACTAAGTAAAAGAAACTCACACCAGGTTTCAACAATGATGCAGAAAAACAACAGTTTATTTTAGCAAACTTATCCTTAACTAGACAGGGTAAAAGCAGATTATTAATTACTAAAATATAAAACTAAAACTATAATCACTTGAATTCCAACCACGAACATAGTTATTCACAAATTGGATGGACAGTAGATAAATGGCTTTACCAGAGTATCTGGGAGAACCAAATAGGCAAAAATGAACAAAGTTCCTGGATAAAGAGTCCAAAAGCATGAAAGGAATTTAAGGTACTTTCTCACAGCTTTTTCAGTTTCTGGCGATGATATCACACTGTCCAACATGGCTAACTTCAATTCAGCAGGCGGTCAGTTGGGCCTAGGTCTTGCCAGAGTTTGCAGCTTTCCCTCTGCAGTGTCTTTCAATATTATTTATTTTCTAATCATAAAGAGAGAGGGGGAATTTAATTTGCTTGCAGATTTTTGAAAGTCTGGGTCCCACTGCACTTATAAAACATGTCTCGTCCTCATAGTTCAATTCCCGCCTCACGCAACTGTGTGGAGTTTGCACATTCTCCCAGTGTCTGCTTGGGTTTCCTCCGGGTGCTCCGGTTTCCTCCCACAATCCAAAAATGTGCAGGTTAGGTGAATTGGCGATGCTAAATTGCCCGTAGTGCTAGGTGAAGGGGTAATTGTAGGGGAATGGGTCTGGGTGGGTTACGCTTCGGCGGGTCAGAGTGGACTGTTGGGCTGAAGGGCCTGTTTCCACACTGTAAGTAATCTAATCTTATGTTACATATGGAGATTGTAAATTCCTTGATTTTATAAACCGAGTAGACATCATTTAGGACTTACATTTGAACTTTGCCTCTATCATACCCAGCAAATGGGTCAGCAGCAAAAATGACCTACTGCACTCTGCACATTAAATTTTCCACACAGTACATAATGCAACATCAAGCAATATGGGGAGGATGGGGCTGTTATCACTGAGTGTCCCAGTCAGGAAGGCTTTCTGCATTAGCTATTACAAATGAATAAATGGGGCCCAATACTTGATTTCCACAGACTGCTGTGAATTATTTTCATAGAATACCTACAATGTGAAAGCAGGCCATTCGACCCATTCCGTCCATACCAACCCTCCGACCCAGATCCATTCCACTACCCTATCCCTGAAATGCTGAATTTCCCATGGCTAATCCACCTTATCTACATGTCACTGGACACTATGGGGCAATCCACCTAACCTGCATGTCATTGGACTGGAGGAGGAAAGCAGAGTACCTGGAGGAAACCCAAGCAGACACAGGGAGAATGTGCAAACTGCGCAAAGATAGTTGTCTGAGGCTGGAATTGAACCTGGGTCCCTGGCACTGTAAGGCAGCAGCACTAACCACAGCACTGCTTAATTTTATTTAACAGTAGTTTCACTATCAACATGATGTGATCACAACATTTCAAAGATCATACAAGTGCACTTAGGGTCCTGGTATAATGGAGTCTGCTTTAGCACATATTTCCTGACTTTTTCACGATATGTCAAACTTTCCATAAATGATCCACAAATGACAAACCTCTGGCTGATAGTACTTATCAGCATCCACCAAGCAATTTAATAAAATGAAACATAATTCGAAAATGTTTCATTTGAAATTGCACTTTGTATGGAAATATGAATTAAAATAAATATATTATTTATACTTACAAGGATGTATTTGTTATTAACTACTGAGTTATTGATTCATGTTTATTACTTTAATGATAAACCTTTTATTAAAAATTGTACGGCTAGATTTGGAATCAGTCAATGCAAAATATTATAATCAAGGAAATGCAAAGATGATTTGATTTCTGGGATGACAGGTTTGGTGTACAGCAGAGACTGGGTCAGTTAGGTTTATATGCACTAGAATGTAGACATCTGAGGGAGTATCTCATAGAAACTGATAAAATTCTAATAGGACTGGACAGGGGAAACATGGAGGATGACTGGGGAGTCCAGGACAGGGAGTTACAATCTAAGGATAAGGGGGTGCGACAGAAATGAGGAAGAACTTTTTCCACTCAGACAGTGGTGAGTCTGTGGAATTGCCTGCCACAGGAAACTGTTGAGGCCAAAACATTGAATGTTTTCAAGGAATTAGATAGCGTTGTTAGAGATAAAGAGATCAAAGGGTATGGGAAGATCAGGAAGATCAAGAGTAGGATGATCAACCATGATCAATTAGAATGGCAAGACAGACTTGAAGGGCAGAATGGCCTACTCCTGCTTCCATGGTTGATATTTCTATGCTTAGCTGATGACATTTTCCCATTGCAAATGAACATCAAGTGCACTGCATAAATCTGAGTAAAATGTAGGAAAGAGTCAGTGTCCTTGCAAATATATGCAAACTGGATCAGGAAATAGAAAATCTCAATTTTTGAGAAGCTGAAAATTATTGATCAGTTAAGGAAGGTGTTATGTAAGCAAAAAAACAAACTGAAGAGGAGTCACCGGACTCTAAAACATTAACTCTGCTCTCTTCCCACAGACCAGCTGAGTTTCCCAGGCAATTCCTGTTTATGTTTCAGATCTATAGCTCATGTTTTATTTAAGTGTTATGCAAGCACTTGTGTCATAAAGAATAGAGATTACTGAATCAGTATTTCACAATTAGTTTAAAGATGGAGTTGCAAAGGGGGTCAATTGAAATGCCCAACGGTGTCCAAACAAGAAAGTAAGTCTGAGATGCTGTAAGCAGGTGGGTTACCAATCAGGTAACACGGCTTTACCTATTAACATGATCTTGAAATATAGTTCCTGCAGATTTTGTGATAGTGACGATCCAGTGTACTGTGTTTGCAAAGAAAGAAGCATTTTTTTCAAGCTCATTCCATAGTTGTTGAAGCACATAAATCAAAGAGAGCCCTTAAAACAGCAAGGTCCCATAAATTAGATTGGTTGCCTATATCGGTAGGATTCTATAAATTAGACTGATTTAGAAAAACAACAGGCTCCCATAAATTAGACTAATTCTTTAAAACCACAAGATTTCACAAATTAACCCACTGTTCAAAAACAGTGTGATTTGATTCAGTAAATTAGGAAGAAATATTAAAAGAGACTAAGAGCTTCTATAAATAGACAGAAAGGAAGAGAGCCACTAAATTAGACATAGGCCCCCAGGAGGTTAATACTGGGGAGTTTATAATTGTAAAAGGAAGTGGCAGAGACTTGGAACAAATATTTTGAATACATCTTCTTACTAAAATATACTAAAAGCATCTAACTCACAATAGAAAATCAAGATGCAAAATAAAGGGAGGAACTGAAAACAATGATTTCCACACAAAAACTAGCAGGCAAACTAATAAGACTATCAATAGATAAGTCACTTGTTGCATGCTAAGATCTCAACAGGTAGCTGTAATGAGATGGTTGCATTGGCTGCAAGCTTACATTTTCTCTAGATTTTGGATAGGTGCCAGTAGAGTGGAAAACCTTACTGAAGAAAGATGGGGATGACAGTGAAAGGAAAATGGGGAAGTTCATTGTTAAGGATGTTGTAGGAAAACCATAACACAGTCAAACAATGTCAATATAGCTCTATGACTGGGAACTCGTGGCTCACCAATGTTCGTCGGGGAGGAATCCGTTGTCCTTACCTGTCCTGCTTCACAAGGTGAATGGAGACCCATAACAATGTGGTTAGCTTAAACTGTCCTCTGGAATAATATGGCACCTGACTCAACTGTATCAAATTGCTGAGAGAAAAGTCAATCAAGTACAAAATTACAAGGATAACCTGCGTGCTACTGGGTATCTGAAAGTCAAAAGATACACCTGTCAACCTTGAGAAATCCAATTAGTAACACTGGATCTTCTACCAAAATTGGGGTGTCTGTTCTATAGACATGCACGGAGTCACACTTAACAAACAATATACCCAACTATCTCTGGGCACATCCTGTCCCATCGGAAAGACAGACCCACCAGAGGTTGGGGAATTGTGGTATAGTCAGGAGACAATGGTCCTGGCTGTACTCAACACTAGTTTCATTCCACCAAGTCTTTCAACATCAGATCAAGCATGGGCAAGGAAACATCTAGTTGATTATCACTGACCAACCACCCTCAGCTGATGAATCAATTCACCTTCATGTTCACCCCCACTTAGAAGATGCATGGGAGTGGCAATGGCATAGAAAGCACTCTGGCTGATGGACTTCAACATACATCTCCAAGAGTCGTCAGTCATACCACTACTGACTGAAATAGCCTTTTGGGAGATGGGATTCTGGGTAACTCCATCTGGTGTGGAATCATGGATATTGTAATTTTTTTTAACTACCAAAAATCAATTATTCAATACAATTCAGAAGAGGAACAAACTCTTCAGCCTGTGGCGAATCCTCGTCCTTATTTACACCCACTAGTTATTGCTTATACATGGTTTCTACCCAGTTCATTTGTCTATCAAGATGCATCTTAAACATTGCTAACATGCCTATTTCCACCACCTCCAAGCACTTCCCATCTTCTTTTAAAAACTTTCCCTGCACTTTTCCTGTAAAGTTAACCCCCTCTCACCTTGAACCTGTGCCCTACTTTAACTGACCTTTTCACCCTCAACAAAAGCCTCTGACATCCACCTTATCTATACCCTTTCATAATTTGGTAGACCTCTATCAGATCATCCCCCTCAGCCTCCATCTTTCCAGTGAAAACAATCCAAGTTTATCCAACCTCTCCTCATAACTAAAACCCTCCAGACCAGACAGCATTCTGATAAATCTTCTCTGCACCCTCTCCAACATATCCACATCCTTCTGGTAGTGTAATGACCAGAACTATACACAATATTCCAAATGTGGCCTAACTAGTTTTGTACAGCTGTAACATAACTTTCCAAATTTTATATTCAATGCCAACTCAACACACAGACAAACACACAGTCCAAAGCTGGGGTAAAGGGGGATGGGATTCAAAACATCAGCCAGGGTCAGCTGATGATCAGCAATGGTCAGCATCAGCAATGGATCAGCCATGACCTTTGTTGATAAAGTACTCAATGAAGTTGCATTGGAAGTTATCCTTTGTCTACCTCACAATGTAATGCACCTGAATTACAAATTGCAAACTGTTCAAGAGAAGTCAGAATACATTTACCCATCTTTCACTTTACAATATCAGCTTTTTTAAAGAGGTCTCCAGTCCTGCACTTTTTCTATGTTCAAGTCTTTCAAAACAAACTGTTACAATATTCATTTTAAAGTGATTATGATATTTATTGGAGGCACATGTGCACAAAACACAGAAAGCTAGTACACAGGTGCAGCAGGTAATCAGGAAGATTAATGAAATATTGGCCCATTTTAATTTATAAAAGTAAGGAAGTCTTATTGCAACTGTACACGGTGCTGGTGACACCACATCTGGAGAATTGAGAGTTTTGGTTCCCTTACTTAAGCAAAGATTTTTTTTGGAGACAGAGAAGGTTCACTAGAACGATCCCTGGTAGGGAGGGATTGTCTTATTATTGAAAAATGGGAGGTGCTTTTATTGAAACATACAGGATATCTTTACTGACTTGACAGGGTGAATGCTGAGAGGATGCTTCCAACGTTTGAAGAGTCTAGGACCAGAGGGCTCAGTCTCAGAACAAAGAGGCACTAACTTATGGGCAGCAGTGGCTCAGTGGTTAGCACTGCAGCCTCAAAGCACCAGGGTCCCAGGTTCGATCCCAGCCTCGGGTGACTGTCTGTGTGGAGTTTGCACATTCTCCCTGTGCCTCTGTGGATTTCCTCCGGGTGCACCAATTTCCTCCCACAGTCCAAAGATGTGCAGGTCAGGTGAATTGGCTATGCTAAATTGCCCACAGTGTTAAGTGCATTCATCATGGCGAAATGGGTCTGGATGGGTCCCTCTTCAGAGAGTCAGTGTGTACTGGTTGAGCCGAAGGGCCTGTTTCCCCATTGTAGGTAATCTAATTTAAACTGAAGACCGAGGTGACGAGGAGTTTTTTTTTTCCCTGCACAGAGTTGAGCATATTTGAAACTCCTTACCACAGAGAGCTGTGGGGTCAGACTCCTTACATTTATTTAATATGATAGATAAATTCTCGATCAGTAGGGAAATTCAGGGTTTCAGGGAAAATGTGGGAAAGTGATTAGAGGGAATAATGGCTCAGCTGTTATCCTATTAAATGGAGGAGCATGCTCAAGTTGCTGAACTTCTCACCGCTGTTCCGATTTCTTCTGGTTCTGGTCTTATAGCTAAGTTTAATTCATATTTCTGCAATATATGTTAAGAAGAGCAGGATTCTTTTTTAAGATTTATTTTAAATTTGTTCTGCGAGTGGTGCTAGGGTGTCTGGAGTTTGTTCACATGCAGTTTAATGAGGGAATAAAATACTTGATGAATAGTTTTGTGTACTTAGGTAAGAAGGGGTAGCAGAAAACAAATTGCTGTTGTCTAGCGAAATCGAGGAGCACAGGAAAACAGAAACATCTAGAAGTAGTCAGGCAGTGAGCAGCTCTGTTCAAGAGTCATCTAGACTCAAAACATGAGCTTGCTCTGTCTCTATGGATGCTATCTAACCCGCTGTGATTTCGAGCATTTGTTGTTTTCAGTGAGCAGGTTCATTTTGAAAAAATAAAGGACCTGCAGAAGTGCTGTTAATAGCAATCTCCAAAACAGTCAGGGCTGGCGGAAAAGACATCTATAAAGTCAGTGAGCCTGTGAATACCACACAGTAGAGGCTGAAGTGCTAAGCTAGTAAAAAAACTGCTCAGAAAACTGCTGGAAGCTGAGAGTATGGAAAGCCCATATGTTTACTCCAAAACTACTTTAAAAAGTCAATAAGTAACCAATTACAACCATAACAGCTAAATAAGGAACTTTAGTGTGAAGAAAATGAAGATAGATTGTTGCTGTGATAAAAAAGTGCAAGTCTTTATTTCTGATGTATGCAATAAGACCATTTCAAGTTGTTTGCCATACAGTTGGCCCTGCTACACCACATGTTTCTTCAACTCAAATTGGCTTTAACGCGATTGAAGAATTTAGACAGTTATTTGCAGAATGTGAACTTTCCTTACCTGTACTGGCTAGAACCTGATTCCAGCCCCATGAGTTTAAATGGCATGGCTATTGCAGGATTTTCATACAACGTGAGATCACACGAGAATCAAGCTATCATATCAGAAATGACTGTACAGTTCACATGGTGTGCAATAATCTTTTATGTTCTTTTGTTTGGAGGTACATTAGCAGTGAATATGCACTGCTCTGCGCCCCGATCCAACATTTAGAGAGTGGGAAGGGAGGGGGAGGGTGAGAAGAACATTCTCTTCGGCCTGTATTTGCATTGGATATGTGGCATCATTGACAGAGCAACAGTTGGGGATGTTACACGCAATGTGAGCATGGGGAGTATGCTCTGTGCTGTTGCAGCATAAGCTAATGCATACTGTTATTAAACCCCTCCTAATGTATCACCAAACTCAACTACTGGAATCAACAAGTTGGATGAGTGTATAGCAGACATGGTTAAGTTTACAGATGACACCGAAATTGGTGGTAGAGTGGACAGTGAAGGAGGTTATCTAAGAGTACAAAGGGACCTTGATCGGCTGGGCCAGTGGCCAAGGAATTTCAAATGGGACTTTAATTCAGATAAATGCAGAGAGTTGCATTTTGGTAAGACAAACCAGGGTAAGTTAATGGTAGGGCTCTGGAGAGTGTTGTAGAACAGAGACCGAGTAGTTGAGTTTGGTGATACATTAGGAGCGATTTAATAAAAGTATGCATTAGCTTATGCTGCAACAGCACAGGGCATACTCCCCATGCTCACATTGCGTGTAACATCCCCAACTGTTGCTCTGTCAATGATGCCACATATCCAATGCAAATACAGACAGAAGAGAATGCTCTTCTCGCCCTCCCCCTCCCTTCCCACTCTCTAAATGTTGGATCAGGGGTAGTAAAAGTGGTGTTTGGCATGCTTGTCTTCATTGGTCAGAGCACTGAGTATAGGAGTTGGAATGTCACGTTATGGCTATAATACACATTGGCAAAGCCACATTTGGAGTACTGCATACAATTCTGGCCAACTTGCTAAAGGAAGGGTGTTATTAAACTGGAAAGGGTGTAAAAAAAGATTTACGGATTTTACCAAGATTGGAAGGTTTGAGTTATAAGGAGAGGCTGGATGGGCTGAGACTTTTTACCCTGGAGCATAGGCAGTTGAGGGGTAACCTTATATAGGTTTATAAAATCATGAGGGGCATAGACAAGATGAAGACTCAGGTAGGGGACTTCAAAATGAGAAGACATAGGTTGAAAGTGAGAGGGGAAAGATTTAAAAGGGACCTAAGGGGCATCTTTTATGCATAGATGGTGGTGCAAACTCCAGAGGAAGTGTAGATGTGGGTATAATTACAACATTTAAAATATATTTGGACAGGTACATGAATAGGAAACGTTTAGAGGTATATGGGCAAATTGGGACAAGTTCGGATTAGGAAGCCTGGTTGGCAATGTTAAGTTGGACTGAAGGGCCTGTTTCCGTGCTGTATGACTCCATGAAACTTTACAAACAACAGAATCTGCTTACATGTAAATAGAAGAGTGTGAAGGTGTCACCATTATCATCCTGGTCGTAGAATGAGTAACTAAGTGAGAAAAATGGTGCGGAGATCAGTGTCAGCACAACAGTAATCCCATTATACTCAAGATATCCTTTCGGAGAGATGCTGCGGGCAACTAGATTACTCTGTTGGATTAACCATCTGAGATACAACTATTTTACTGTCTAGGGACATCATAATCACTTTCATTGCTGTATTACAGGAAAACAAATAAATCAATTTGACAATGTGTACTTGTTCAACAGCAATTTAGGGACAGATATACTGTAATGATGTCTGCTAAGATTAAATCCACGCATGAATTAGCAAGTCATCTGGATACATTTTAAAAAAAAACTGGAGTTTCTCAAAGCAACCTAGCATTATCAGTCAAATTACGTAAGATGTTAAATTGGTGGGAAATAAGCTGAGCCAAAAGCACACAGACACTTGGGAATGGAGTGAGGAGCTATGAACAGAAGAATTAAAAGCAAGACAGGCCAAGATGATTTAACCATGGCCTGATTGCCATTTTACTGCCTGGTCTCCATAAACCTAAACTCCATTAAAAATCTAACTCAGCTTTGAATGTAATTCAGTAACCAATATCCATTGCTCCCTTGACAGGAAATTCCAACGATTAATTATTCTCAGAAGACATCATTCTTTATCTCCACCTTAAAATGAAAGACACTTTACTTAGAAATTGTGTCCCCCATTTCTGCCCCCACAACATCTCCAGTCAGGCTCTGTCAGAATTTTACATATTTGAATAACCTTTTTTTAAATTTTCTAGTGAGCAAGGACACACCTTGCTCAAATCTTCTCCTGAGGGAATCCCTTCAATTCTGAAAATCATCACACAAACTTTCTCTGAACTGCTTTACATGATAACGCCTCACTGCTCCTTAAATCTGTACTCGAAGGGTTATATCATCCACATCCTGTGCAGCTCCAAAAAGACTTTTATAATTCATTCAATTCATAATATAGTCCAAGAGGGTCCAATGCACTGTCAGGAGAGCGAGTAGAAAGGCAACAGAAACTGCAGGTGAGTATAACCATAATCATGAAACAATGGGACAGAGTCAAGAATGGTATGGAAGAATCTCAAAACTAGGCCAAGCTGAAGGATGACGAAAGAGCCAAACAAAGTTGAATTCCACATCATTCAAAAGTGACCATCAGTAAGCCTATAGAAACATACCAGATACTAGGATACGAGCAGCATTTCAGGTCAAAAAGGGAGAACAAGGAGACACAGATTAACGCTGATTGACAACAAGTTAAGAGGCAATGTCAATGGACTAGTAGTCTGGAGGCCCAGGGCTCATGTTCTAGAGACACAGATTCAAATAGTGACAAGGTGGTGAAAAACAAACTTAACACATGTACTTTTTAAAATTGTGTTCAAGTATAAATGGGTCTTGAATTTAGTCCTGAAAAGTGCCCAGACAACCTCATATTTAGGGCAAGGTCTCTCAAAGGTTTGAGCAACAGGTGATGCATACTGCTGCCCCGTAGTAGCAACATGAGTGGTGTTCACCACTAACAGGGTAACACCAACAAGCCACTCTGTCTATTAAACAAATGAATAATGTAGTACATGAACTTCAGTGCCATTGTGATGCAAGGTACATACGCAACAAGCCCAAAGATTGGCAGACCATGTTAAACATCATATCCATTCAACTGTCCGCAACAAGGAAGGTACTGACTGTACCCAACCAAACCATATTTTTAAAACACGAAAGCGTTCAACATCAGTTGTAATTCCATGATCAGACAACATTTGTTAAATATTAACAAACATTGCTGGAGAAACTCAGCAGCTCTGGCAGCATCTGCAGAGAAAAATCAGAGTTAATGCTTCAGGTCCAGTCACTCCTCTTCAGAACCATTCAGATTAGAGTCACAGAGTTCTATAGCATAAAGACAGGCCCATCAGCCCAAACTGGTCCATGCCGACCAAAATGGCCATCCACGCTAACCCTATTTCCCTAAACCATATACATCTAAACCTTTCCTACCCACGTATATGTCCAAATGCCTTTTAAATATTGTTAATTTACCTGCCTCAACCACTTCCTCATTCCACCCAGGTTCCCTTTTATTCCCCTCTAATGTAAAACTGATGCCCTCTAGTCCTTGAATCCCCAACCCTGGGGAAAAGACTGAATGCACTTACTCTATCCATGCTTCTCATGATTTTATACACTTCTCTAATATCCCTCCTCAGTTTCCTACGCTTGAAAGAAAGAAGTCCTAGTTTGTCCAACCTCTCCCTATAACTCCCGACAATTGAGTCCTGGCAATATCCTTATAAATTTCTTTTCCAATTTAATAATATTCTTCCTAAAGCAAATGCAGCCTCACCGATGTCCTGTACAACTGCAACATAACTTCCCAACTTCTATACTCAATGTCCTAACTGATGAAGGTCAGTGTGCCAAAGGCCTTCTTCATTGCCCTGTCTACCTATGACTCCACTTTCAGAGAACCGTGCACCTGAACTCCAAGGTGCCTCTGTTCCACTACACACCTTAAGGCCCCACCATTCACCATGAAACTCCTACTTTGATTTGACTTTCCAAAATGCAAGACCTCACACTTACCTATATTGAACTCTATTTGTTATTTCTTGACCCACTTCCCCAGCTAATTAGTGTCCAATTACAATTTCTGAGAACCTTCCTCACTGTCTACAATACTGCCAATTTTGGTGTCACCTGCAAACTTACTAATCATGCCTTGTATCTTCTCATCCAAATCATTGCTGTTTGTTATCTCTGTCAATGAGCACAGCACTGACCCCTGTGGCACTCCACTGGTCACAGGCCTCCAGTCCAACAAGCATCCTTCCACTATTACCCTCTGTTCCTACCATCAAGCCAACTGTGTATCCAATTTGCCAGCTTCCCCTGGATTCCATGCAATCTAACCTTTTGGAGCAGCCTACCATGTGGCACCTTATCAAAGGCCTTACTGAAATCCACATAGACTATGTCTAAAATCTTGCCCTCGTCAAACTTCATGGACAATTCATCAAAGAACTTTAATAAATTTGTATGGCATGATCTCCCACACACAAAGCCATGCTGACTATTCCTAATCAAACCCTGTCTTTCCAAATGTATTTATACCTTATCACTCAGAATCTTCTCAAGTAATTTCAGATGTTAGATAATCCCAAATTGTGATGAGTACAAGTTGAAAACCTTCGTCTAAACATACCTTTTCTTTCGGCTATACTCACATTCTATACAACCAAACAACTTAGCACTGATTAGCACTGCTGCCTCACAGCACCAGGGACCCGAGTTCGATTCCTGTCTCAGGCAACTGTTTGTGTGGAGTTTGCACGTTCTCCTCGTGTCTGCATGGGTTTCCTCTAGGTGCTCCGGTTTCCTCTCACAATCCAAAGATGTGCAGGTTAGGCGAATTGGCCATACTAAATTGCCTGTGTGCTCATGGATGTGAGAGTTAGGTGCATTAGGCAGGGGTAAATGTAGAGTAATAGAATAGGGGAATGGGTCTGGATGGGCTATTCCTCAGAGGGTAGGTGTGAACTTGTTGGGCCAAATAGCCTGTTTCCAAACTATAGGAATTCTATGAAGGTAAATAAATTCTATGAACTAAAAACTCCTGCTAGAAGCTCTCCTTCTGAACTGAACTCCTGATTCTTCTCGAAGTCAAAAACAAAACCTTAACCTGTTTCTCTGTCATAAACTCAGCAACATGAACATTCCAACCATTAACACCTCACGTAGCTGCAATAACATTTAATGAGATCATACAGAGCATTGAGTATTGGGGTTGGGAGATCATGTTGTGGCTGTACAGGACATTAGTTAGGTCACTTTTGGAATATTGTGGACAACTGTGGTCTCCCTCCTATTGGAAGGATGTTGTGAAACTTGAAAGGGTCCAGAAAAGATTTACAAGGATGTTGCCAGGGCTGGAGGATTTGAGATAATTGGAGGTCTTGGGGGGAGGAGGGGGATGTTTTCCTGGAAAATCAGAAGCTGAGGGGTGACCTTATAAAATCATGAGGAACATGGATAAGGTAAATAGACAAGGTCTTTTCCCTGGGTTGGGAGTGGGAACCTAGCCCACAACTAAATGGCATAGGTTTAGGGTGAGAGTGGAAAGATATAAAAGGGACCTAAGGGGCAACATGTTCATGCAGAGAGTGGTACATGTATGGAATGAGCTGCCAGAGGAAGTGGTAGAGGCTGGTATAATTACAACATTTAAAAGGCATCTGGATGGGCATATGAATAAGAAGGGTTAATAGGGATGTGGGCCAAGTGCTGGCAAATGGAACTAGATTAGATTAGGATATCTGGTCGGCATGGACAAGTTGGACCAAAGAGCCTGTTTCCATGCTGTACATCTCTATGACTAATGACTCTATGACATGCATTCTTAAAAACAATGCATTTACGTCACAATTCCAAATTACATTCTGACTGTTTCAAAAGAAACCTTACAGTGAAAACCCATTCAGCCCCTCAAGCCTGTTCAGTCATTCAGTGTGATCAAGGCTAATCATCTAACTCCGTCCCCTGTTCCTGCTTTCACCCCATACCCTTTGATCCCTTCAGCCCTGAACTACATCTAGCTCCTTCTTGAAAACATTTAATGTTTTGACTTTGATTGCTTTCTGTGACAGAGAATTCCACAGGTTCACCACTCTTTGGGTGAAGAAATTTCTCATCAACTCAGTCCTACCCCGTAACCTTAAACTGTGACCCCCTACTTCTGGACTCCCAGGTCATCAGGAATATTCTTCCTGTTAGTGAGTTTTGAGTAGATTTGTACTCAAGTTCTGGATGTAATTTGCTCACTGAACTGGAAGGTTCGTTTTCAGACATGTCATCATCAGTGAGCCTCCGGATGAAGCAATGGTCCTTGGGTTTGTGATGTCATTTCCTGTGGTAATGACATTTCCTGTTCTTTTTCTTAGGGGATGGCAAATGGGATCCAAGTTAATGTGTGTGTTGATAGAGTTCCAGTTGGAATGCCATGCTTCAAGGAATTCTTGTGCGTGTCTCTGTTTGGCTTCTCCTAGGATGGATTTGTTGTCCCAGTCAAAGTGGTGTCCTTCCTCATCTGTATAAGGATACCAGTGAGAGTGAGTCATGTCTTTTTGTGGCTAATTGATGTTCATGTATCCTGGTGGCTAGCTTTCTGCCTGCTTGTCACAAAGCTTGCAAAGTATTTTGTAAATGACATTAGTTTTGCTTGTTGCCTGTATAGGGTCCTTCAAGTTCATTCGCTGCTGTTTTAGTGATTTCTCAATTCAAGAGCAATTAGGAATGGACAACAAATTCCGGCCTCTCTAACAATGTTCACATCCATGAACAAGTGAAAAAAGATGTATTTCAAATTTACTTCAAGAAAGACTAGTCCTAAAGTAGCGAAGGCTGAAACCAAACATTTATTCAAAACATGACTGAATGTTGTGATGGAGAGTGGTCAGTCTCTTTCATTTTGATTGATGAACTAAAGTGCGCTGAATAGACTCCATTTGTCTATTTTTAGCTTTTTACTTTCTAAAGTGGGCTCTTGTTATTTAAGAACGTATACCAGATTATGACTTCTGATATTAAAAGCTCACTACACTGTCCTTAATGCTTTCACTACTTTGAATTTCTCAGTCATATTCTCTTCAGTTCTTTTTCTTACAAGAACAGCTCCAGATCCTTAAGTCCATCCTATGCTTTATTTGCTAGCCCCTTATTTTAATAGCATTTTGTACCATTTCCATTTAAAATGCATTCTGTAGAAGGAATTCCAAAAGTCGCATTCACACTATGTGGGCACTACCCAGAATTGAACACAATGTTGCAATTAAATCATTTGATTTATTACATTTTGAGAACAGGGTTGATTTTGTAGCACCTCAAGCTTAGTTAGATCATGGTTGATGGAATGTTCAAATCAATTTACCTCTGATATCTTCGTCCAATCAAAGCCTTTTTTATTCAACAAGTAGCTTACTTGCTATTTTTTCTAAACCACTGCTGCATTACTGACCAGCTTTCTTCAGGGATCGAGACTGACCTCTAAATTGCTTTTCAGACCAATTCTAGTTAGTATTTTCCCATTAATCAAAACTGCGGTCATTGCATTATTTTAATTACATATCTGTCCCAATTAAACCACTTAAAATGTTCACAACTCCTGGTACCAGACACTAAGAATTCAAAACACCACTTCTCCAACCAAAATAGTGCCCATTGTCACAAATCCCACCCATTGTTACTGATTTAGAGGCAATGCCAGTGGCACTATGCCAGCCAATTTCATGTTTTTATATAGTACATAACCAAATGCTTTACCCATTTCAAGTAAATTACATCCACATTTGTTGCACTTATTCAAATAGTGTTAATTATATCAAATTGCTCTACACAAACAAAACTCTTTTTAAATTTGTCATTTCCTATTTAATTTACAGCTCTCTAGGAGTGCCACTTGCCAATAACCGATAAATGATTCGAGAATTTAACTTGATGTCACAGTAACTCGCTTATTATTACAAGCATCCTCCCAGCTTCCTTTTATAAATAACGCCAACACTATTGATGCTCTGCATTCCGCTGGATCAGCCAGCATGATCTAGATGTTTCTTCAAGATTTCTAATAATATTTTTCCCTAGTTCATCCTTCAGTTCTGCAAGAACCCCAATTTATTTCTGTGGACCTCCTTCAAGTATCCAGTTGCCACCAACTGCATCAGTGATGTTGAATGTGTTGGATCCATCATTGTGGTTCTGCCACATTTCTATCTTTTTCCCTTAGAAGTACTATATATTTGGATCAATCTTCACTAATCTTAGCTCTGCATATATACCAGTGATTCTACTATTACTTTATATCCTGACGAACCAGAAAAATTCTTGATAACTCTTAGCTTATGCACTCATTTTGTTCTTATAAGCCTTTTTACTAGGAACTTCCATTTCCTTCAATTCTTAATTCAGTGTCAAATGCCATCAACTTGATGATCCTAGATTTGTTTTTCATCACCATCCAGTTCACACTTTATGTATTGTATTCAATAAGGTTGATTCAGCACTCTGCAAAACCATCTGGGTCGGGAGCTGTGGCAAAAAAAAACACCCATGAGTTTCACACTGTGAACACGACCTGCCAGAGGTGAAGTCCATGACGACTGGAGGCTCTGCAACAATAAACATTAAAATATCAGGATAATTTGTCACCTGTCACAATAATCGTGCTCCTTTCTTCCACAGCCCATCCCAAAATATATAAAAATCCAATGAAACCATTAAGGTGACCAACTTGCCTTACTGACTGCTATTCAGGACATAACAAAATAATACTACTATTGTAACTTCAACAAAAGGCAGAGAAAATAAATTATTTCTAAGCTACACTCTACAACTTAAACTATAACCTTTCAAAACCCCCAAGTACCTACACCTTCATTCATAAGAAACAGGGGTTGACTCAGGACAAAAAGTAGAAGAGCTAAGCAAAATTCCGCAGTTCAAAAAGACCCTATTTTGCCGGGGTGGGTGGGGGGGTTATTTTTAAGCACCGATAACACTCTATAAAGGTGATGGTTGCTCTTCACATTGATAACTAAGCCAGTGGCTCGAGGTCCTTTTTCTTGTTAAAATTCTTTCTTATAAGCTTTCTTAGTTTCTCTGTCATTTCAACCAATAGAGAGCGGGAAGGAAAGGCTCTGGATGTGTCTAGCTGCTCTTGCACCTATAGCTTTGTAAAAAACTGCAGCTCAACATCGGGCTATTGGAAGGCAGAATTTCCCAAACTCAAAGTATCTCAGTGCCGCTCTGTCTCAAACTATCTCCCTTGCTGCTTCAAAACGCAGTGTTGCCTTGCAAGCTAAAAACATGCAACACTAGAATTTTTCTGCAGGTTGTAAAGTTCTCCTGGTATTTCAACTGTACTATGTTGAAGTCCAACTTCCATTTCAGTTTATAGTCACAAAGAGGCAAACTATGTGGTCTCTTACACAGCATCAAAGATCAGAACTCCATGCGTTGGTACAACAGCGCTGGATCCGTTACAGTACAAATGAGAGAATCTTCCCTAGTGGAAAGGGAAAGGCAAGTAGAAATCCTGACTAATAATAAATGCTACTTTATGTTAGTGAGTTTTGAGAAGATTTGTAGCTCAGGTTGTGGTTCTAGATGTAGGTTTCTCTCTGAGCTGGAAGGTTCATTTTCAGACATTTCGTCACCATACTACGTAACATCTTCAGTGAGCCTCTGGATAAAGCACTGGTGGTGTAGCCCACTTTCTATTTATGTGTTTGGGTTACCTTTGGTTTGGTGATGTCACTTCCTGTGGTGAGATCATTTCCTATTGTGACATCATTTACTGTTTTTTTTTCAGGGAGTGGGAAATGGGATCTAAGTCAATGTGTTTGTTGATAGAGTTCCATTTGGAATTCCATGCTTCGCGGAATTCTCCTGCATGTCTCTGTTTGGCTTGTCCTAGGATGTACGTGTTGTTCCAGTCAAAGTGGTGTCCTTCCTCATCTGTATATAAGGAAACTAGTGAGATAGGGTCATACCGTTTTGTGGCTAGTTGATGTTCATGTATCCTGGTGGCTAGTTTTCTGCCTGTTTGTCCAATGTAGTGTTTGTTACAGTTCTTACAAGGCATTTTGTAAATGACATTAGTTTTATTTGTTGCCTGCATAGGGTCTTGCAAGTTCATTAGCTGTTGTTTTAGTGTGTTGGTGGGTTTGTGGGCTACCATGATGCCAAGGGGTCTGGGAAGTCTGGCAGTCATTTCCAAGATGTCTTTGATATAGGGGAGAGTGGCTAGGGTTTCTGGACGAGTTTTGTCTATGTGTTTGGGTTTGTTGCTGAAAAGTACCCAACTTTTCATTGGGTACCCATTATTTTTGAATACACTGTATAGGTGATTTTTTTTTCTGCTCTGCATAGTTCCTCTGTGCTGCAGTGTGTGGTGGCTCATTACAATAATGTTCTAGGATTCCTAGAAGCATGGCATTCCAACTAGAACTCTCTCAACAAACACACTGACTGGGATTCCATTTACCACTCTCTAAGAAAATGAACAGAAAATGACATCACCATGGGAAATTACGTCACCACAGAAAATGAAATCACCAACCAAAGGAAACCCAAACATATAAATAGAAAGTGGGCTACACTATCGTGCTTCATCCAGAGGCTCATTGAAGATGTTACCGAGTATGGTGACAAAATATCTGAAAACGAACCTTCTAGCTCAGCAAGCAAACCTACATCCAGCTAGTTTGAGTGTTGATTTTGTGAATGAATGGATATTTATATGCTCCCAAACTATTGTGGGAAAATCCAGCTCCTATTTTTGTTTGGGTGCAACAGGGACAATCTAGACATCATCACAGTTTCCCATCAAGGGTCAATAACCTGTAACCACACTAGAGGGACAGGAGTTTAGGGTTGGTAAGAAAGGACATTATAACTACAGCCAAAATTGTCTAGAATATACATAGGATTTTCAAACAAAACCTTGGAAAACGATCTGAAACATAATTGGTGAGAATGATGAGAATATAGCAGTCATATGTTAACATTGTAACTAATAATGGCAATAGGTAGTTCACGGAATGTCATTCAAAATAAAATTTTAAGATTGCAAACTGAGAATTTTTTTTAAATACACCTTTGAGAATTTACAGCATATTGATGGTTCATCATGCACAGGATTAATACATCTCTGTAGCAACCGATTTTTATATCTAACTGAGGTAAAAGATTCAATAAAGTACTGCTATTCACAGGGACTGTGTCCATGGAGAACACCAGAGTCAAATTACTTTTGCAAATGGTGAAAATGGCTGACAGTACATGCACCACACGTGAGCGAAGACTGCAATCACTGTCAGAAAACAGATAAAATATTATTGTGAATTTATCAAGAGTATCACACAAATAGCAGGATTTTACTATAAAGGAGCAAAATTTCCATGTGAAGTCTAGCATTAGCAATGAAGATTCCTAGCTCAGGTACTACCTGTACTTAGTTGAGTGTGTGTTCCTGGAAAAGCACAGCAGGTCAGGCAGCATCCAAGGAGCAGGAAAATCAACGATGATGCAGGGCTCCAACCTGCTGTGCTTTTCCAGCAACACACTCTCAACTCTGATCTCCAGCATCTGCAGACCTCACTACCTGTACTTAGGCTAAATGAAAAAGAAAGCTCCATTGGCACTAGCCTATCTACATGGTTTAAGCCTAATCTCCGAAAGGCTCTCTCTTGTTCCCATTTCTCAAAGACGCCCTTCTTATGCCCAAGTGAGAATCACTAATTAAATGTTATATACCGAGCTGTTCAAATGATGTGTTCATTACGGACAAAACTGAAGAGATCGAATTTGTTTAGCATAGGTCTCTTCCAGATAAGAGAAAGGGGGAGAAAAAGGGGAAAAACAAACACAATTGCATTCATATGGAAGACTTTGTACCCCAGTTCCTGAGGTGAAAGGAGTCCATTCGTACGCAAGTGCGAACATAATGCAGGGCAATACCAAAGAGCCTTTCGCAAGCACAGGAAACATTCATGTCAGATTTTTAGCAATACACTGCAATATGGGATCACATTTTTGAGTATGAGGGTTTGTAAGTCCCCTGTGATGAGTAGAATGATTTAAATCAATCCGGTGATCACTTCTGCATCTTATATCAGCTTGTCCAGTCACAAATGATTTGGGTCAGGTACAAGCTAGGAAATCACAAGTCTGGTCTAAAAGCGCACCATGATCTCAATTCAACACAAGCAAACACCCATCCAGGGGGATAAGCATCGCTAGCAAAACCAGCATTTTGTTGCCTATCCCTAAGTGCACAATGGACGGCAATAAGCATCCTGCTTAAGTCCTGTGGATTATCATCACTTGTAACTGTCTTTGGTATGTCAGAAGTCACATGACACCAGGTTATAGTCCAACAGGCTTATTTGAAATCACAAGCTTTTGGAGCGCTACCCCTTCATCAGGTGAAGTGACAAAAAGCATACAGGCACAGAACTCATAGGCAGAGAGAGATCAATGGGCAGATAGATCAAACATTTTATAAATGGAGAGAGTGGAGTGTCAATAGGCCAAATAATAAGTCTCTGCAGATGATCAATAGTGTCAGGTAGTGAAGTAAAGTGTGAACAGCTGTCAACACAATGACCATGCCACAGTACTGCTACTCCACCTCACACAAGGTGACAGGATAAACTATACATAACTTGTCAAGACTCTGCCATTTATTTCAACACACTGTTGCAAGCTTCAAAGATATATACTAGCAGGAATCCTACTAGTAACATAAACAGGGTCACAATGCATGATTATATCAGACAATCAGAACCAGCAAGTCTGGTTTATTCCAATACAAACATAGAGAAATTACTCACTTAAAGTCAGATTTCAATAAAGTCCAAAAGTTGACTGGGAGCAATTAAAAATTTTAAATGGACTAATTAAACACTAACACTCTGGACGCACTTAAGAAATCCTAACTCAGTTTCCAGTGTAGATCAAAGCATGCACTGTACTTATTTTCAGTGGATGACACTGGAGATCCACTGATGAAACAATGTGGAAATATGTTTCATTTGGTGCCTATGTTTAAATTTCAGCTCCATCAACAAATGGTCACTTCGCCATCGATCCTGTCAATCATCACTGCCATTGTCCTGCACCTCCCCACTCATTCCAGCACAATCTTAGACGGGAAAACGTTTGACAGGAACCTACTTAATCACGGTGGTTCACCTATACCATGTAGTGTGCAGGAAAGAGAAAGGAAAAATAACTATTTGAATCACACTCAGAGGATGCTTGCGTGCAAGTAATGACAAGTGTTAAAATACCCACTCCACTGGTAACCATGGCTCGAAACAGGCAAATCCTGCTCAGGGTCTTGGCTTATGATCAAGTGAAAACTAGAATTTGCTCAGTGGTTAAATACCCTACAAGTATCACTGTCTCCTCATACATAAGGAATACAGATGGACGGCTCATGCCTCTGGTATCATACTTCAGCCATGAGTTAGTGCCTTGAGGAGAATGTTGCAGTACGTAACAAAAACAATTTACAATAAAGACTAAACAGTCCCAATATCTACCCTTTAATTTTTATTTTCGCAGATGAATGCGGTTTCCTGCTGGAACACTTTGCTCATGAAGCTGCCATCCAACTGTGCTCTTCATCGATTCTGAAATCGCAGCTTTTGAAGTTTTTGGGTAATTTTCTCTCGTGCCTCTGAGCAGTTTGAGATCAAAAGGAAATTGTTTTTCTCAGCACAGTGCAACTGTAAAGATATCTCCACAGAAACAGCCTGCTCCACACAAGGCCCAAGCATTTTATTTTCTCACGGCTCTTCAGGAGATTTTCCCAAGAGCTACTTTCTGAGTTTGGAGACAACATTTTCATTTGATATTTTAACCACCTGCTCGTGCTCAGCTTTAGATCCACTTACACCTATTCGGGCTCATAGCCTTTTGGTTATTGTGCTGAAATAATTATTATTGGAATGCTTTGTATCTGAAATTGGATTTTTCTCAAACGCCCTTTTTGTAATTCTAACTACGTTTTTTTTAAATCACCTGTCCTACTAATCCCAATAAACAATCTTGCTTCTGCGAGATTTCTGAAGCTTATTCTTTCTCCTTCCTGAAATTTTGATTAATGTGCTATATATATTTTCGGGTCACATTAGCGAAGATTTGACATGCATTTATTTGAGGTGCATCTCATTGTTTTTAAAGGATCTTAATTTGTTCTATACTGAATTGACTCAATTTATCATTTTCCATCGTAAGTGACAAACCATTAGTGACTTCATTAGAATGCTGTATACAACAACATGGCATACATATACACACATACACTTAGAAGAGTGAAAGCTATGCCTGTGCTGTTAAATGGTCTTGTTCAGCAACAACACTGGATATTTGACAAAACATTGGCTTTTATGGAAAAAGGACAAACAACCCCAAATTCCTAAACTGATATAAAAACAATTCCACCATTTTACAAGATCAATTGATCACCTGAAAATAGGACAAAGTGCAACAGATTACAGAGGAACCTCGATTCTCCGAATGAGATGGGCGGGCACTATTTCGGTCAGATAATTGATCATTCAGTGAATCAATTCAATGCCTCTCCTCTGGGGGGTCAGAGTTTTCTGTTAAGTCTGCTCCCCGTTCAGGACACGGCAGCACACTGCGCACAGACGCCCACCACCCCCGAACCCTCAACCCTGTCCAACATCCCCCCTGCACCCCCAACCCAGTCCAACATCGCCCCCACTCCAAACCCGGCCAGCACCCCCCCCCCCCACCCCCCCGCCATGCGCCCCTGCCCCGGTCAGCACCCCCCACCCCGCCGGAGTGGACATCAACAGTAAGACTCCTGCTACCTTTTCTCTCTCTCTCTCTCTCTCTCTCTCTCACTCACACACACACACACACACACACCTTTTTGGCAAGTTCCACCTCTGCCTTGTACAGGACAATGTTAGACAGAATATCTGGGGAAGGGGGATGTAGGTTTCACCTCTGTGTAGAGGTCCACGGAAAAAGTGTGGGGAGAGGGAGGGTAAGAGGTCAGTCATTTGGACTTCCATCTGGGCTTCCATCGATGTCTAGGACTGTTCTGGGCAGCATTTCAGTAAGCCGAGATCATTTTTAATCATTGTAAACAAAAGACATGATCAGGGCTGAAACGATCTTTGACGTAACGTTTCTATCGGGACCTCGAGATCCCCTTCGGATAATCTGATACTCGGATAATTGATATTCGGATAATTGACATTTGGATAATCAAGGTTCCTCTGTAACTACAAAAGGAGTGGCCCTTCTATTCTCTCTCTCCAGCTCCGCAATAATGGTGCGTGTCAATGTGGTATACATTAATGATTTACGTTCAAATGTGGGAGGCAAGATTGGGACAAATGACATGAAAATTAATCGTGTAGTTGATAGCAAAGTGGATGGGTCTTGACTGAGGGATGATACCCAAGCAGTGGACGGAAAAGTGGGAAACGGAATTCTCACCAGAAATATGAGAGGTAATGCATTTAGAGAGGGCAATCAAAGATAAGGAATACACAATAAAGAGGCTATTAACAATAGAAAAAGTGAGAGACATTATGCACATCCATAGGGCTCTCAAAGGTGGCAGGACAGATAGATAAGGTGCAAAAGGAAGCATTTGGCATGCTTTCCTTCACTGGACAAGATAGAAAATATAGGAGCAGGTATGCAATGCCATAATAGTGTAAAACCCTGTCAAGATTACAGCTGAAATGTTGTGCCCACGTTACAGAAAGAACATAATTGCTCTGGAAAAAGAGTACAGAGGAGATTTACAGTACGGTGCCAGGGTTTCTCGCAATGCAATCCAGAAACCAGTGACAGGCTAGGATCGCTTTATTTAGTTTAGAGGATGATGAGGCATGAATTAATTGAGCTGTCCAAAATTATGTGGAGCCTGTACAGAGTGCAGAGAGAAGAGCTGTTTCCCCAACACAGAAGTTAATTCAGAGGGGGCAGAAATTTACAGTGATTGATAGAAGGATTAGAGGGGACATGAAGGGAAAAAACCTTTCTGCCCAGATGGTGGTGGGTATGTGAAAAGTGTTGCCCGGTTTGATGGTGGCAGTAGAAACCCTGTTTAAAAGGAACCTGGATCCACACACAAAGATCGACAGTTTACAAAGGCTAGGATCCAGGAGCCACAAAGTGGGATTAGAATGAGCAGCCAGTTTATATAGTTAGTGCAGGTATAGTGCGCTGCAAGTTCCCTTCCTATGCCATAACTTTTCTGTGATTGTATGAAACAATTCGGTTGGTCTAAGAAAAATGCACTTCCACAAATTTGATTAGTGCATAACTGTTAAAGTAACAGGGCGTTGAAGAGAGCACAAATTCTGCTTCATTCACACTGAAACAGACATTGTCACATATTGACTCATCTGCATACTCATTAAGATGCTTCTTATTCTGTGACAAGCAATTCTAGAGGAGCACCACTCAAACAGAAACCAGTGACATTCTTGTTTTTCTCCCCATATTCCTATCAGGTTACTTCCCACCCTTGGTCCTAAACAACCCACTGATTTCCAGCATCCACGTTCACTTTATGAATGCTCATTTCAACTGCTGATATTAGAAACTAGCTGAGGAATTTGGAAGAACAGGAAGACAAAACAAAAAAAAGGAAAGAAAAACTGCAGGTCAAAATGTTGCCATGGCAACAATTGGCAAGAACTTAGGAAAATTCACAGCATGGTGCCCAACTGAAATGTGACTTAATCTGAGATGGAGGAACTGGAGATTAGTCAGTTTACCAAGTAAAATGGGACAGGACGAGATGGAACAATAAGAAATCAATTCAATAACTCTCTGTGGCATTCCCAGATCATTCCCAGGCTCCCAGAGTCACAGCTGCAGTGCAGTGACTGAGGAGTATGTTCACTGTCATTTCCTCAGTCAAGAAACTGTGATACAAAGAGTAGGTTATATCACAAAGCACCAGACCCAGTCATCTGATACAATGCATTATTGGAGAGAAATCTACCACGTGTAAGTCTGGCCTGACTGCAATTCCACATTTCCTTACACGGTAATTACCCACAGTGACCAGCATGATTCTCAAGGACAATGTCAAGGCTTCATACTGCTATATTCCAAGCAGGGATTTATCAAGGCCTCACCATTTTCATGCTACCCAAGAATCTTCCAGCCCAGAAAGCAGCCATTCTACCCACCATAACTGTGCCAGCTCATTGACATCTACAACCAGACCAGACACTCGTTGACTCCCCCCCCCAATCAGACCAGACACACACTGACTCCCCCCAACCAGACCAGACACTCACTGACCACCCCCAACCAGATCAGACGCAAGCTGACTCCCCCTCCAACCAGACCAGACCCTCACTGACTCCCCCCCAACTAGACCAGACATACATTGACTCCCCCTCCAACCAGACCAGACACCCGCTGACCTCTGCCTCCCTAACTGGTCCACCGCCAACTCCCCTAACCAGCATAGATACAATGCTAATTTGTTGAGGAGTCAGTAAATGTGTCTTATCAATGTTTGGTGACCATGTCACAATCTGACTGTTGTCAAACCCAAGTGGCTCACACTATTGTCCCTTAAAGGTAATGCACTGTCCACACCAGGTCTGCAAATATGTGTCACACCAGAACCACATGTGTGGGGTTGACACCCAACTTCACTCTGAAGCAGACTAGCAAGCCATTCAGTTGCATCAAAATCCCTACAAAACAAGCTCTAATCACAGAGAACAAAGTGGTCCCAAAAGATAGTCACCACCACCACCATCTCAAAAACAATCAAGGATGAACTACAATGTGGATAGGCAGCACGGTGGCTCAGTGGTTAGCACCTCTGCCTCACAGCGCCAGGGACCTGGGTTCAATTCCAGCCTGGGGCGACTATGTGGGGTTCGCACATTCGCCCAGTGTCTGTGCGGGTTTCCTCTGGGTTGTCCAGTTTCCTCCCACAATCCAAAGATGTGCAGGTTAGGCGAACTGGCCATGCTAAATTACCATAGTATTCAGGGATGTGTAGGCTAGGTACAGGCCAGTTGGGGAAATGTAGAATAATAGGGTAAGGGAATGTGTCTGGGTGGGCTACTCTTTGGAGGGTCAGTGAGGACCTATTGGGCCAAATGGCCTGTTTCCACACTGTAGAGATTCTATGAAATGCTGAGCTTGCCAGTGACACCCGCATCCCACAAGGGAATATGAAGAGCAAACAGACTTGCAGAATCAGCAAAATGTACATCAAGGGGTATGTAGCTGGAAGAACATGCTTAGGCTGGGCAGGATTAGGCTGTGGGATTGCAGCACAGGAATATTAAAACACAGAGAATTTGGAAGGGCTGAGCGTGTTGAAAATCTGGGAGAGAATCCAGGTTACAGAATTCTTAGTTCAATCAGAGTAAATGGAGCATGGAAGCAGGAGGCTTCGACAAGACGGGTAAAAGTTGAGATGAAAAGAGGTACAGACTAGAGTGCTGGCTGTAATGGTGAGGTGAAAGGGACAAAGCAGCGCTTCGGGGAGGACAATCATGGCAACACATCAAACGCAAAGGATTTAACTAGAGTGAAACCTGCCACTCCATCAACTTTAGCCTGAGGTAAGAAACAGGAAGCGTGACGGATCGGAGGCCAGAAACACATAGGAGCTGGCCTCATCCAAGAACAACAATGGTCAGCCTGAGTGACATTTGGCTGAAGGAACTGATAAGTCAGCTCTCTCTTATCCAACACCAAAGGTAGGAAGAGATACCGAACATAGTTTGGCTTCAATTATTTCTAATAACACACTTGATTCCCATAAAACAAACGAAATAAAACTCACACGTTGCCAAAAGTCATAGCTTTATTCCACAAACAAAGGCAACACTTCAGAGAAAAATATTCGACATAGTGCTAGAGGGATGAGTTCCTTTCAAATAACAGGCTGCTCAACATGGACAAAGTAACAACAATTTGGTTGCCTGGCTGAACTAATATTGACTAGTCTCATGAACAAACTTTTAAGGGTGGAGCTGGTGATTTGACAAGAAGAGCTCAAAGCAGAATTCACAGATTAACGATATACTACCTGCACCATAAATCGAGATTTGATACCTCAGCCGAAAAAACTCCTAGGCAGACAGGAGCTTGATAAAGAAAAGGGATCACAGTCTTCATTCTTTATGAGAGGTTTAATTTGGTAAAGCGGTGGAAAATGTTCAATTTTTTTTGTGCCAACATATATATTTTTGATGGAGAATTTTAGTGGGTCTGTTGAGGTTTGTGGTAATATGTTTTGTGAGAAGCTAAAAAAAATCATTGCAGGATTAACTATGTAAAATTCGGATTAACTGTACTTTCACATGTCCAGTCCAGGCAATAACAGCAGGCCATCAGTGTGGCTCCAAACAGGGACAAGAAAGCCAAGCATAAGGGCAAAGGGAAGTTACTACATTTCTAAAGCACTACCTAATACTATGATAAAACATAGGCCGCTAAGGGCTGTGCAAGTTTTCAAAATGCACAGACTTGGGGGAGGGGGGGGGGAAGAAACACCACCTCCACTACCTACCTACCCTCCCACCCTCAAAAATAAAGGATAGAGGAGGCTGAGCTGAAAGGGAGGGTGAGACAGGAAGACCATTGTGATGGGAAAGGGAACACTCAGAACTAGGATGACTTTAAATCACTGAAGCAATGAATTACTTAACAACAAATGTGGTAACTCCAGTTCAAGCTGCACATGTTCAGAACCTAACATACAGTGGTACATTTAGTGTATGATAATAAAACGAACATAAAACAGTACAGCACTGTGCAGGCCCTTCGGCTCTCACTGTTCTGCTGACCTTTTATTCTACTCCCAAGATCAAACTAACCGACATACTCTACACTTTACTATCATCCATGTGCCTATCCAAGATTCACTTAATGTCCCTAATGTATCTGAGTCTACCACCACTGCTGACAGAGCATTCCACACACCCACCACTCTCTGTGTAAACAACCTACCTCAGACATCCCCCTTAAACCTTCCTCCAATCACCTTAAAATTATGCCCCCTCATAATAGCCATTTCTGCCATGGGAAAGTCTCTGGCTATCCGCTCTATTGATGCCTCTCATCATCCTGCACACCTCTATCAAGTCGCCTTTCATCCTTTTTCACTCTAATGAGAAAAGCCCTAGCTCCCTCAACCTTTCTGCATAAGACATGCCCTCTAGTCCAGATAGCATCCTGGTAAATCTCCTCTGCATCCTTTTTAAAGCTTCTATATTGTTCCTATAATGAGTCGACCAGAACTGAACACAATACACCAAGCGTGGTCTAACCAGGGTTTTACAAAGCTGTAACATAACCTTGCAGTTCTTAAACTCAATTCCACTGCTAATGAAAGCCAATACACCATGCGCCTTCTTAACAACCTTATCAACTTGGCTGTCAACTTTGAGGGATCTATAAATGTGGACCCCCAAGATCCCTCTGTTCCTCCACACTGCCAAGAATCCTGCCTTTAACCTTGTACTCTGCATTCAAACCCAATTACGACCTTCCAAAATGCATCACTTCACACATTTCCAAGTTGAACTCCATCTGCCATTTCTCAGCCCAGTTCTGCATCCTGTCAATGTCCCGTTGCAACCTACAGCAGCCCTCCACACTATCCACCACTCCACTAACCTTCGTGTCATCGGCAAACTTACTAATCCACCCTTCCGCGTCCTTATCCAAGCCACTTATAAAAATCGCAAAAAGCAGAGATCCAGAACAGATCCCTGCGGAACACCACTGGTCACCGAGCTCCAGGCTGAATACATTCCATCGACTACCACCCTCTACCTTCTGTACCCAGACAGGTTTCCCAGTATCTCATGTCTCCTTACTTTCTGAATGAGCGTACCACAGGGAACCTTATCAAACACCTTGCTAAAATTCATGTACACATCTATTGCTCTACCTTCAATGTGTTTTGTCACTTCTCAGAAGAGTTCAATAAGACTTGTGAGGCATGACCTGCCCTCTCAAAGCCACGCTATCTCTAATCAAGCTATGCTTTTCCAAATAATCATAAATCCTGTCTCTCAGAATCCTCTCCACTAATTTACCCACTATTTGCATAAGACTGACTGGCCTGTAATTTCCAGGTCAACCCTATTCCCCTTTGTCACCCTCCAATCATCTGGCAGTATTCAGTGCACAAGGATGCAAAGATCATTGCAAAAGGCGTAGCAATCTCTTCCCATAGTAACACTGGATATATCCTGTCTGACCCGGGTATTTACCTAACTCATGTTTATCAAAATCACCAGCACAACCTCCTTAACATCAACGTGTTCGAGCATTTCAGCCTGTTTCATGCTGGACTTACAAATGATAAGGTCCCTCTCACTAGTGAATACTGAAGCCAGGTATTCATCAAGGACCTCCCCAACTCCTCCGACTCCAGGCACAAGTTTCCTCCACTATCCCTGCTCAGCCCTACTCTCACTCTGGCCATCCTCTTGTTCCTCACGTAAAAGTGTAGAAAGCCTTGGGATTTTCCTTAATCCTCCTCACCAAGGCTGTTTCAAGCCCCCTTCTCACTCTCCTAAATCCATTCTTCAGTTCCTTCCTGGCTACTTTGTAACCCTCTAGAGTCCTGTCTGATTCTTGCTTCCTCAACCTTAAGTAAGCTTCTTTCTTCTTCTTGATTAGATGTTCCACACCCACAATTCCTTCACCCTACCATCCCTTCTACGCCTCAGTAGGGCAAACCAATCCAGCACTCGCAAGTGCTCCCTAAACAATCTCCACATTTTGGTGGTGCATTTCTCTGAGAATATCTGCTCTCAGTTTATGCTCCACATAAATATAACATTGTAGTTCCTCCTTCCCCCAATTAAATACTTTCCCATACTGTCTCCATGACTATACTAAAGGTCAGGGAGGTGTGATCACTATTACCAAAAGATCTCCCACCGAAAGATCTGACACCTGACCTGGTTTGTTGCCAAGCACCAAATCCAATATGGCCTCTCGTACATATTGAGTCAGGAATCCTTCTTGGACACATCTGATAAAGTCTGCTCCAAAATATTTATACTAAGAATGTTCCAATCAACTTTAGGGAAGTTGAACCATGACAACAACCCTGTTACTTCTGCACCTCAGTGTCTCTGTTGCTATGGGGGGAGGGTTATAGAAAACTCCCAGTAAAGTGACTGCTCCTTCCCGGTTTCTGACTTCCACCCATTCTGACTCTGTAGACAAACCCTCAACGGCCTCCCTTTCTGCAGTTGTTATACTATCCCTGATTAGCGATGCCAATCTCCCACCTCTTTCACCTCCCTCCCTATTCTTCTTGAAACATCTCAACCCCAGAACATCCAAGAACCATTCCTGCCCCAGTGTTATCCAAGTTTCCATAATGCCCACAACATCCCCTTGTGGGGAACAGTCACAAGGGATCCTTGCACTGACTGCTTTATTCCCTTTCCCTCTCCTGGCAGTCACTTTATCCTGTAACTAAGGTGTTACTACCTCTCTATAACTGCTCTCTATCACCCCCTCAGCTTCTCGAATGATCTGAAGTTCATCCAGCTCCAGCTCCCTACTATGGTCTGTGAGGAGCTGGAGTTGGGTGCATTTCTTGCAGGTGAAGTCAGCAGGCACCTTCCGCATCCTGCAAGAGAAGCATGCAACTGCCATAGCTGTCAAATTGCCAAAAGAGATTTAAATTGCTCTAAATTGCCAAAAGAGATTTAAAAATCCTTACCTTACCAACTCTCCGCACAGTCTTTTTGATATGGTCAGACATTAAATGCGAGTCTGAGAGTGACATCCAAGATGCAGCGAAAAGTATAGTGACAGCTAGGTTAAAACATTCCAGCTTTGTTTATAAACAATGGAAACAAATTAGCTAGCTGTAACCTCGCTAATCTGCAGAAGGTGCACTTTAGTTAATGGTCATGTGTGTCAAGTGTGCATCAATTATTTTCATCGCATGCAAATTTTAATTTCGGTGTTATCCAGGAAGTTAATGCTTTTCTTCTGCATTATGGCTTTAGTTTCACAGGGTTGCTAACTGTTGAGATTATTGAGGAGTTCTTCTATTTCTGCTTCTGTATAAGTCTAAATAAGTTAATGAGAATGAAAATGTAGATCCTGAAAACCAAGAAGTAACGCCAGAAAATCAAATAGTAAAGATCAAGAGGAGCCCTCAAAAGAAATGTTGCACCCTGCACAAAGTGAACGGTTTACGATATTCTGCACAGCAGAAGCACTGACTGACCATACCATCAAGAGTCTCATATTCTGCTTCATTGAGCTACTCAATGACTGTAAAATGCTAATTTTCTGAGTTTACAACAGCTTTCGATCTCCACACTACCTTTCCGCATAGTGTCAAGTTATTTTTGTTTTTGCCTTTAGCTGTCTTTGGGGATGTAACCTAGTGACCAAATGGAGCTCCACGCTGATGGTGTACAGCACAATGTTCCTTTACTACCATCACTTTCCCTTCTCTAGATACGAACTGCTACGAAGAAATGGCAGGAACAAGACCAGGGTCAGCGGAATGCGACAGCTTAATGGGCAAATGCACAGGATCTACATTTGCTGGACGCCATAACATTGTACACATCTGTTCCCACAAAATGATGCTTCAATGGATTAGTGATCATTTCCTTGCCTAATCGTTCTGTGTTCAGACTGAGGATGCTTAGGTCAGATCTTGGTCAAAGGTGATTTGCTACGTCCCATTGTGAACACTAGTTGAACCTGAGCATCTAAATGATGTGGAAGTGCGCAGCAGTGATGTTAGAAAGGAACCATGCTGGCTGAAGGGGAACCTCCATGAGCCACATGCTGCATCCTCATCTATCGTGTTGGTGTAACGACACTCTGGACTGAACGCCGTGTTTAGTTGAGTTTTTGATGTGGGTCCAGGGTTGGTTAAGTGCCACAACGGCTGCAGGCACTCCCTTCTCAATGCCACTAGGTAGTCACTCAGCCACATGGCAAGTTGATGCCCAGATTAAACCTGAAAGCGGTTGGATTATGGACACATCTCCCTCATTATCCAGGTAGAGTGGGTTGCACTGTGTGGAGCTGTGTGTGCAGCCCTCATCTGCAGGGAATGTCACCAATTACTGTTCCGAGGTCTAAAGAACTCTCATCAGTCCTGCTCCAAATTTCGATCCTTCCCACTGGTGGGATGTTGGGGGCTAGGGCTGCCTTTCCTAAGAAGGTGAAGATGGACGCAGGGGGAACCAGGTTTGATGGCTGGCCGAGGAACAGCAGCAGCTCCAACTGGAGGGTGAGCAGCACCTGGTTCAGGGAGAGGTCCCAGCTCCACAGTCCCTCAGGATGTACAGGCTGTGCAGGAGGCTCAGAGTTTTCCAGCCCTAACTGTATTCCCTAGAGATGAGCCAGGGCGCAGTGTTGATGCAGGATATGTACATCCATGGACACAGTGACAGAACTGTGTCAGAGCTAGAGAGGGACCCAAGGGCTGGAAGAGTGGGAGGCCATCCTCTCCCATTGGCTATGCAGATCAATTTGGGACTGAACTTCTTGTAACTGGCTATTTCCAAGGAGTGGTAGTTGATCTTGTGTGGGATCCCTCAATCGCACCTCCACAAATACACCAGCACAGTGACCGATGCCTCCTATGTAAGATCACACCAGGTCATGTCCCTCCCACGTAATGGGGTCAGTGTTACAGCTTAAGCTGTCACATTGAAGAACATAGCTGGCGTCCCCCAGGTACAGCGTGCTATTGACTACAGACAGGAGGCACTGAGAGGGCTGGATCACAACTCTGCGGAATTCATCAACAGGAAGGGGCCCCATTCCATTAATGTTTAGGTGATCTGTGGTCACCATTACCACTTTGTGGAGGTGTGCGCCCACTACTCTGGAAGCTGCCATCATTCCCACATACTGCAGCTCTCTCCTGTACTTGCTGTGTTTGAGCTTCCAGGAGCCTTACTGGGACTACAAGGGGATGGGCAAGAGACATCCATGCTGACCACAACTCACAACACAAACCCGAGGGATGCAGAGCACCGATACAATGCTGCCTGGGCTTCCCCAGGACGGAGCAGATCGGGGAGCTACTGAAGAAGTGGTTCTGCTGTTCAAACCGGTCTGTGAGTCACCCTCCAGTCTAATCCAGACAGAGTCTGCCACATCATCTGGACGTGCTGCGCTCTGCACAACTGCAATGGCCTGGATGCTGAGAAACTGGGGGAATGGGAGAAACATTTGTGAAGGAGGACTACATTGGGGGAGGAGGAAGCTGATGCTCTTCATGACAGAGCTCAGTTGCGGTTGGTGCTAGGAGCCAGACAGAACCTGACTGACACCCAGGTCCAGCAGACGAAAGCTGGGTGCAGCTGACAATTGTGAACTCCAAACTATTTTGGTCACATTGCCAAAATAGAGTTGGCATTCTAGGGGCTCAGCCCCTGCTGGCTTCGGTTTTGTTCCCTTTTGCTTTCTGTAAATAATTACTGTACAAAAGTTCAGGTTTGTGTTTGGACTTGCCCAGTTGCTCGCCTGCTTGTGATGTTCCCCAACTGGACAATATCAAGATTCTGTTCTAAAGTGGGCACCAGAGACAGAACAGCGCTAACATAAGAGAGGGAACTCAGACAGGATATGAATACAGACAGGTAAAGTGTGCAGCATTATGCTTAAGCAGAGACTGAGGCAGAATGTCGTTGTACATGCAAGGGAGTGTCAGCCATGCCAGCCTTGTGCCAAGGGCAGTATGGCTGCTGTGCCATTACATTGCCGGAGAGGACCAACGCTTGTCAGGACTTTTAGAGATGGAGCAGGCACCAGCAATGTCAGTGGAAGCCTGCTGAGTGGCAAGTTGTTGTGGAAACACCACGTGGGGTGGAAACTGGATGTCCAGAGATGGCAAAGGGGCAGGGTAGGGAGTTGACAACGCAAGTTTGCAAGATAGTGAGAAATCTCACAAGGCCTCACAATGAACAACCCTCCAAAGCAAAATCAACACAACCCTGACAGAGCCAAAATCCGCTCATTATAACTGTTTGTATCTTACTGCTGCTGCCTGCCAGATCTGCTGTCATGATATGTCAAACTGGTCTGTCTTGTCCCATACATACACATAGTCACTGTTGCCCATCTGCAGCCGCTGTGATAACAAACATCTGACACACGCCCATCTAAAACAATGCACCTTACATGTCACACAGACAGCAGTATAAAAATGTCTTCACAATTCAACGGAATTGCACTGCACTGGTAAAAACATCTCGGGTGCCTAGGTTAGGTTGGTGGCGTGCAGAATACTCACAATTGTGTGAACAGTGAGGGATCATCATGGCAGTGTTGAAGTATTCAAAACAAATGCCACAGCGCAGCAGGTCATCCATGGCCTGAGAAAGAAAGAAGACACATGACGTCCAAAATCTCCAGAGAGAATTTTCCATCCTACATGGAGTCGTCACCTTGATCTAGATTATACTATGCAAAGGACAGATATTACATTATACAGCATCATTGCCAAACCTATTCAGTTGTGGGCCTGTGGAGTTAAATAAACAAGATTTGTACTGATCAATCATTTCTCTTTACTGACAAAGAGCAGAACACGCAAATGCTATAGGATCAAAATGAAAGTCACATTCATCTTCACCACTCAGTGCCTCACAGTCAATCAATATAAATCTTGTCTTGCTGTTACAGAGCATTCACCCCACCCCAGCCCGCAACACTCTCTTCTCCCCAATCACTGCACTCCCTCTAACCTTCTCTGTTTCTCACCCTCAGTCGCTCCCACACTGGCACAAGCACAGAACACCTTTCATTGCGCTGCGCCAGGAACCCCTCACTGCCCTGTATTGAGCACCAGACGCCCCTCACTGCCCCCCACCGAGCACCAGACATCCCTCACTGCCCCCCACCAAGCATCAAACGCCCCTCACTGCCCCACACCGAGCACCAGACATCCCTCACTGCCCTGTATTGAGCACCAGACGCCCCTCACTGCCCCCCACCGAGCACCAGACATCCCTCACTGCCCCCCACCAAGCACCAGACGCCCCTCACTGCCCCCCACCGAGCACCAGACATCCCTCACTGCCCCCCACCAAGCACCAGACGCCCCTCACTGCCCCACACCGAGCACCAGACGCCCCTCACTGCCCCCCACAGAGCACCAGACGCCCCTCACTGCCCCCCACAGAGCACCAGACGCCCCTCACTGCCCCCCACAGAGCACCAGACGCCCCTCACTGCCCCCCACAGAGCACCAGACGTCCCTCACTGCCCCACACCGAGCACCAGGTATTCGTCACTAAGCACCGTGCCCTCATCACACTGTCTCTCTCCCCTTTCCTTTTCCTTCTCCTTTCCCCCTTCCCTCTCCCTCTCCCCATCCCTCCCTCCCTTCTCCTCCTCCCTCCCCCTCTCCCTACCTCCCCTCCCCCTCTCCCTCCTTCCCTCTCTCTCTACCTCCCTCCCCTCCCCCTCCCTCCTTCCTTCTCCCCCCACCTTCCCCCTTCCCCTCCTCCTCTCCCTCCCCACTCCCCCCCTTCCCTCCTCTCCTCCCCCCTCCTCTCCCTCCCCCCTCCCCTCCCTCCTCCTCTCCCCCTCTCCCTCTCCCTCTCCCCCCTCCTCTCCCTCTCCCCCCTCCCCTCCCCCCTCTCCCCCCCTCCCGCCCTCCTCTCCCCTCTCCACCCTCCTCTCCCCTCTCCACCCTCCTCTCCCCTCTCCACCCTCCTCTCCCCTCTCCCCCTCCACCCTCCTCTCCCCTCTCCCCCCTCCTCTCCCCTCTCCCCCCTCCTCTCCCCTCCCCTCTCCTCTCCCCCCTCCCCACCCCTCCCACTCCCCTCCCCCCTCCTCTCCCCCCTCCTCTCCCCTCCCCTCTCCCCCCTCCTCTCCCTCTCCCCCTCCCCTTCCCTCCCCTCTCCCCTCCCCTCCCCTCTCCCTCTCCCCCCTCCTCTCCCTCTCCCCCCTCCTCTCCCTCTCCCCCTCCCTCTCCCCCTCCCCTTCCCCCCTTCTCTCCCCCTCCCCCTCCTCCTCTCTCTCTCCCCTTCCCCCCTCCCTCTCCCCCTCCCCCCTCCCTCTCCCCCCTTCTCTCCCCTTCCCCCCTTCTCTCCCCCTCCCCCTCCCCTTCCCCCCTCCTCTCCCTCTCACCTTCCCCCCTCCTCTCCCTCTACCCCTCCCCCCTCCTCTCCCTCTCCCCCCTCCTCTCCCCTTCCCCCCTCCCTCTCCCCTCCCCCCTCCCTCTCCCCTTCCCCCCTCCTCTCCCTCTCACCTTCCCCCCTCCTCTCCCTCTACCCCTCCCCCCTCCTCTCCCTCTCCCCCTCCACCCCTCCCCCCTCCTCTCCCTCTCCCCCTCCACCCCTCCCCCCTCCTCTCCCTCTCCCCCTCCACCCCTCCCCCCTCCCCTCCCTCTCCCCCTCCACCCCTCCCTCTCCCCCCTCCTCTCCCCCTCCACCCCTCCCTCTCCCCCCTCCTCTCCCCCTCCACCCCTCCCTCTCCCCCCTCCTCTCCCCCTCCCCCCTCCCTCTCCCTCTCCCCCCCTCCCTCTCCCCCTCCCCCCCCTCCTCCTCCCCTCCCTCTACCCTCCCTCCTCCCCCTCCCTCCTTCCCCTCCCTCCCTCCTCCCCCTCCCCCTCTCCTCCTCCACCTCCCCCCTCCCTCTCCCCCTCCCCCCTCCCTCTCCCCCTCCCCCTCCCCCCTCCCTCTCACCCTCAGCCTCTCCTCCCTCTCCCCCCCCTCCTCTCCCCCTCCACCCCTCCTCTCCCCCTCTTCCCCTCCTCTCCCCCTCTTCCCCTCCTCTCCTCCTCTCCCTCTTCCCCTCCTCCCCTCCCTCCCTCCTCTCCCCCTCCTCCCTCTCTCCCCCTCCTCCCCTCCTCCCTCTCTCCCCCTCCTCCCTCCTCTCCCCCTCCTCCCTCTCTCCCCCTCCCCCCCTCCTCCCTCTCTCCCCCTCCTCCCCCCCTCCACCCCCCTCCCCTCCTCTCCCCCCCCTCTCCTCCCCCCCTCCCTCTCCTCTCCCTCTCCTCTCCCTCTCCCATCCTCCCCCTCTCCCCCTCCTCCTCTCCCCCTCCCTCTCCTCTCCTCTCCTCTCCCTCTCCCCCTCCTCCCCCTCTCCCCTCCTCCTCTCCCCTCCCTCTCCCCCTCCTCCCCTCTCCCCTCCCTCTCCCTCTCCCCTCCCTCTCCCTCTCCCCCCCCACCCCCTCTCCCCCCCACCCCCCTCTCTCTCTCTCCCCCCCACCCCCCCTCTCCCCCCCCACACCCCCCCTCTCTCTCTCCCCCCTCTCTCTCCCCCCCCCCTCCCTCCCCCCCTCTCTCTCCCCCCCCCCCCCCCTCCCTCTCTCTCCCCCCCTCCCTCCCTCCCCCCCCTCTCTCTCCCCCCCTCCCCCCCCCCCTCTCCCCCCCCTCCCCCCCCTCTCTCCCCCCCCTCCCCCCACCTCTCTCTCCCCCCCTCCCCCCCCCTCTCTCTCCCCCCCCACCCCCCTCTCTCTCTCCCCCCACCCCCCTCTCTCTCTCTCTCCCCCCCCACCCCCCTCTCTCTCTCCCCCCACCCCCCTCTCTCTCTCCCCCCACCCCCCTCTCTCTCTCCTCTCCCCCCCACCCCCCTCTCTCTCTCTCTCCCCCCACCCCCCTCTCTCTCTCTCTCTCCCCCCCCACCCCCCTCTCTCTCTCTCTCCTCTCTCCCCCCCACCCCCCCTCTCTCTCCCCCCCCACCCCCCTCTCTCTCTCCCCCCCCACCCCCCTCCTCTCTCTCTCCCCCCACCCCTCTCTCTCTCTCTCTCCCCCCCCACCCCCCTCTCTCTCTCTCTCTCCCCCCCACCCCCCTCTCTCTCTCTCTCTCCCCCCCCCCACCCCCCTCTCTCTCTCTCTCTCCCCACCCCCCTCTCTCTCTCTCCCCCCACCCCCTCTCTCCCCCCCCACCCCTCTCTCCCCCCCCACCCCCTCTCTCTCTCTCTCTCCCCCCCACCCCCTCTCTCTCTCACTCTCCCCCCCACCCCCTCTCTCTCTCTCTCTCCCCCCCCACCCCCTCTCTCTCTCTCTCTCCCCCCACCCCCTCTCTCTCTCTCTCCCCCCCCACCCCCCCTCTCTCTCTCTCCCCCCCACCCCCCCTCTCTCTCTCTCTCTCCCCCCCCACCCCCTCTCTCTCTCTCTCTCCCCCCCCACCCCCCCCTCTCTCCCCCCCTCCCCCCCCACCCCCCCTCTCTCCCCCCCCACCCCCCCCTCTCTCTCTCCCCCCCTCTCTCTCTCTCCCCCCCCCCACCCCCCCCTCTCTCTCTCCCCCCCCCACCCCCCCCCCTCTCTCTCTCTCCCCCCCCACCCCCCCCTCTCTCTCTCTCCCCCCCCCCACCCCCCCTCTCTCTCTCTCCCCCCCCCCACCCCCCCCTCTCTCTCTCTCCCCCCCCCCACCCCCCCTCTCTCTCTCTCCCCCCCCCCACCCCCCCCTCTCTCTCTCTCCCCACCCCCACCCCCCCCTCTCTCTCCCCCCCACCCCCCCCTCTCTCTCTCCCCCCCACCCCCCCCTCTCTCTCTCTCCCCCCCCACCCCCCCCTCTCTCTCTCCCCCCCCACCCCCCCTCTCTCTCTCCCCCCCACCCCCCCCTCTCTCTCTCCCCCCCACCCCCCCCTCTCTCTCCCCCCCCACCCCCCCCTCTCTCTCTCCCCCCCACCCCCCCCTCTCTCTCTCTCCCCCCTACCCCCCCCTCTCTCTCTCTCCCCCCCCACCCCCCCTCTCTCCCCCCCTACCCCCCCCTCTCTCCCCCCTACCCCCCCTCTCTCTCTCTCCCCCCCCACCCCCCCCCTCTCTCTCTCTCCCCCCCCACCCCCACCTCTCTCTCTCTCCCACCCCTCTCTCTCTCTCCCCCCCCACCCCCCCTCTCTCTCTCTCTCCCCCCCACCCCCACCTCTCTCTCTCCCCCCCCACCCCCCCCTCTCTCTCTCTCTCTCCCCCCCACCCCCACCTCTCTCTCTCTCCCCCCCACCCCCACCTCTCTCTCTCTCCCCCCCCCTCTCTCTCTCTCTCTCTCTCCCCCCACCCCCCCTCTCTCTCTCCCCCCACCCCCCCTCTCTCTCTCTCCCCACCCCCCCTCTCTCTCTCTCCCCCCACCCCCCCTCTCTCTCTCTCCCCCCACCCCCCTCTCTCTCTCTCCCCCACCCCCCCCTCTCTCTCCCCCCCCACCCCCCCCTCTCTCTCTCTCTCTCTCTCTCCCCCACCCCCCCCTCTCTCTCCCCCCCACCCCCCCCTCTCTCTCTCTCTCTCTCTCCCCCACCCCCCCCTCTCTCTCTCTCCCCCACCCCCCCCTCTCTCTCTCTCTCTCTCTCCCCCCACCCCCCCTCTCTCTCTCTCCCCCCACCCCCCCCCCCTCTCTCTCTCCCCCCACCCCCCCCCTCTCTCTCTCCCCCCACCCCCCCCTCTCTCTCTCTCCCCCCCACCCCCCCCTCTCTCTCTCTCCCCCACCCCCCCCTCTCTCTCTCTCCCCCCACCCCCCCCCTCTCTCTCTCTCCCCCCACCCCCCCCCTCTCTCTCTCTCCCCCACCCCCCCCTCTCTCTCTCTCCCCCCACCCCCCCCCTCTCTCTCTCTCCCCCCACCCCCCCCTCTCTCTCTCTCCCCCCACCCCCCCCTCTCTCTCTCTCCCCCCACCCCCCCCCTCTCTCTCTCTCCCCCCACCCCCCCCTCTCTCTCTCTCCCCCCACCCCACCCTCTCTCTCTCTCCCCCCACCCCACCCCCCTCTCTCTCTCTCTCTCTCTCTCTCTCCCCCCCACACCCCACCCCCCCCCGTCTCCCCCTCGTCTCCCCCTCCCCCTCCCCCAGTGTCTCACCCTCAGTGTCTCCCACATTGTTTCCCGGATTCAGAGCAAACCGCGCGCGCTGCTCACAGCCGGAAACACGTCACCAGCAGCTGAGCGCGAGCGTTCCGGTCCATTCCCACCGTGACGCACTGTCCCCCCCGGGGGTGCCGCACTGTCCCCGAGTCACCGTGCACCCTGTACCTTCTCCACCCTCCCCCCTCCCTGGTGATCTGTCCCCACAGTCTGTGCACTCTCTCCACCCTCCCCCCTCCCTGGTGATCTGTCCCCACAGTCTGTGCACTCTCTACACCACCCCCACCCCCCTTCAATAATCCGGACTGTCATCTGCATCGCCAACCCGTCCACCTTGAAAACTGCAGCCGCAAACCGGGCATCCTACAAACTTCACCACTACCCCACCACACTCCCAAACTAGGTCTCCGTCGCATTGTACCTGCCACCCAGCAAACAGCATTAGCCCAAACTCTGCATCCTTCAAACGTGCACCCCTTAAACCATGCACCGTGCAATCTGCAACTTGCACTCCTAAACACTGCAACCTTTACTCCCCAGACTGGATGCCATGCATCCCTCACTCCACTGCACTGGGCAACATGTCAACTTCACTGCCTGTGTTTGTCACAGTGCAACCCTGATTGCCCATGTTGGCATCATGCAATCCTCACTCCTTGCACAGTGATACAGAAGAACCAGTGTTGGACTGGGGTCGACAAAGTTAAAAATCACACAACTACACCTTCTGCTATAAATTTAAAGTTTTTGCTTTAAATTGTGTCTTATAGTCCTGCTCCACAGCTCCCTGATGAAGGAGCAGCAATCCGAAAGCTAATGCTTCCAAATAAACCTGTTGGACTATAACCTGGTGTTGTGTGATTTTTATCCTTGCACAGTGGAATCTTCAGTTTCTTAGGTTGGTCACTGTGCAATCTTCACTGTCCTGCACTGGTCACGGTACAACTTTCACCCTTTCACGAGTGTGGGATATAGGTAAAGTAGTGTTACTTCTGCAATCATAATTACTTATGCAAGGTAAATGCACTCACACGAGTGTATAATTGTTTCAACGAAGAGCTGAGTCAACAAGAACAAAAACTATGTGAAGGAAATATATAATTAGCTAAAATGTGCATACAAGAATGAAATGTGCCTGCAAACAATGGTAGATGTTACAGACAAATAGATAAGGTGCTGTGAGGATGTAGGTTAAGCCAGATATGTTTGCGCATGTAGTAGTTATAAGCATCTGTTTCCCACTTCTGCAAAAACAAAAAAAAACCCCAATTAAAAGGTCATAAGGTTCAATATGGTTGGGGAAAGGGAGGAAATGTCACAAGTGGGGGAAATAGATGGTAGTGAAGGAGGATATATCTAACAATGGACCACAGCAGGATGTGGTGAAATGGCCAAGTAAAATTTGTACTTTGTTATGTACAAGGCCGGATAAGACAAGAGATAAATAATAGTAATGGGCACTGGGTTTGGAGTAGTGAATCCTATATAAGATATGTACTTGCTAAACTCTGTGTGTCTATTTTAGGCACCACGCTTGCAAGCGTATAATAAACATACTGATTGCTTCAGATCTTGTCTCAGACTGAAATTATTGATGTGTGTGTGAGAAACAAAGCCCACTCACTTCAATAATTTCAGTCCGAGACAAGATCTGAATCAGTAGTGTCATTTATTTTACACTTGCAAGTGGGTTTAATATCTAGTGCCTATAAGGTAGAGGACATACACACACCAAGTTCAATTCATACATAATATTTATATGATTTGATGTCTTTTATTTTACATTGCTCCTCCCCTGCTTACATCGTCCACTTCCCTAAGACCGGCCCCCATTACCCCTGTTTATCTCTTGCCTTATCCGGCCTTGTCTGTGACAAAATGCTTATTCCTGGCCTCACAAGGCTGTTTGACCTCATCCTGCTGTAGGTCATTGTTAGGCATATTCTTTCTTCATCATTATCTACCCCCTTCTTCTGTGCCTTTCCCGAGGCCGTTCTGATCCCTATGACCCTTTTAATTGGGGTTTGTTCCTCTGTCTCTGTAAAAGTGGGAAACAGATGTTTGTACAGACGTATCTAGTTTAACTTCATCCCCTCACAACATCTTATCTATTTGCCCGTAATGTCTACCATTGTTTTGCTGGCACATCTCATTCTGACATACAGTTTTAGCTAATACAAAAACAATTATATATCTCCTCCACATCATTTCCATTCTTGTTGACTCAGCTCGTGGCTAAAACAATTACACACCGGTGTGAGTCCATTTTACTTTGTAAAATGGAATTGCAGAATTGCAGAAGTAATATTAATTTACCTATATCCCACAATTTCCCCCTTTTCTTCAATTACCATTTGTTATCTTCTGCATTTTTCTTTTAGGGGCACTTGTTTCATCAAGGCTGTTTCAATCAGTCTTTGGGTGAGCCCTCGTATACAGGGTATGATACAACAGCCAATGGCCACCAATACCCCGACTACTACTATCAGGGAAGTAAGGATAGAAACCACCATCCCCTTCTACCTTCCAAACCAGGACTCAAGCCATCCTGTGAGAGATGTATCTACTCCTGAATTCTCAGCCAGTTCCTCTGCTAAGGTAGTCAATCCTTTTAAGGCCCGAGTATTTGAACCATCAGGTGCAGTGTTATTCGAAATAAAGGCACAACAGCTTCCTCCTAACATCACACACATACCCCCTTTTTCTGCTAAAATCCTATCAAGGGCCATTTTGTTTTCCCATGCCATTCTACTTGTCGCATCAAGCTGGTCTGATATTCCTTTAACCGCATCTCTTGTATAATTTATAAATCGCTGTTGATTATAGAAAATGTAATTTATCCAATCTACATTTTTATTAATTGTTACCCACCAAAAGAGAGCTGACTCAAAGCCTGCTGCAATCTGGTTACGAGCCTTGAATTCATCAAGTACTTCCCCTAGGGACTCCTATAGAATCGAGATAAATCCTGTCATCGAAAGAAGTGTCTAACAGTTATCTCTTACCCCTTCCCTTTTTCCCACCTATCTTTTCCTTCTCAAATGCCAGGGTAAATGGAATTGCCAATTGTACAATTGCACAAATCCCTCTCCAATCTGGAGGTAGGGTGGGTCTCAATATTTTGCCTCCACAGTCCCACCACAGATCCGCTCGGGGAACCTTTAGTGCTGAGTAGTTCCCTCCCTTCTCCGTTTCGGTAACATTCTTAATCTCTGTTCATAATTTCAACTCCCCCAAATCTTTCGACCGACTTGTACCTCGTCTACGCACACACAATGTGTGATTTCCAACTGCGGCAGAAAACAAGGGGGGGAGCTTTTACATCTTTCTTCTCCAAGGGAGGGAACATCAGAGATAGGGAGGTACAATTCTTATCATTCCATGCAGTCTCATCCTGATACAGGGCTATCATACATTTCATGCCCTTCCTGTCTCACTTCCACCCGAGCGGAAAGGGAACCACCTGGGCCACTGGCCAACCGGAGGCAAATGTATAGCAATTACTTTTGTTATGACTTTTCACAGTATACTTTACCCATTCAACCCAGACATTTGCATCTCCATACCCAGTTTCTATTTCAATGGTCTGTTTCAAGTCCTTTACCTCTATAAATTTTACTACTTTAGGATCATCGGGAGGGGTGAAAGATTGTATCTTATTACCCAGTAGTTCTACCCGTTTTCCCTGTCCTACACTAATTCAAAAACAATAGCCCAAGAAGTCCTTCCCATTTGCTTTCATTTCTATCCCAAACGTTTCATTTCATTGTATCTCATAGGTGCCACCCCCCTCCCCCCCCAGGATTGTTTCGTGCCATGTGGTTTTCCTTATCGTTAGGTATATTGGGTTACACTTTTTATCAGGACAATTACAAGCTGGTTGGAAGGGGGCCCGGTGTACTGTAACGAGACCATTATACTAAGTACCATCCCCAAGGCCATCCCCATAGGACTTAAGATGTATCTCAGAGCTGCGGTACTGTCTCTGATTGTCTACATCCCCACAATTTGCTAAGCTGCATACATCAGCGTCTATTACTTGTGGATTATCAGATTCAGGAACCGTTAATAATACATATGAAAATGATATTTGACGAAATCCCAATACTAAAAGGGCTAGCATCATAACTCTATCAGCATTCCCAGTATTCTAAACATCATGCTGAAGCACAAAATGACTTAATATACAATCTTACAGAAATAATCCCACGCTCGCGTCGCCACTGTATAATTAGTTACTCAAAGTCTCTTTAGTCTGAGTTTCGGCGGATCTTGCGTTGATTCGGCTGTCCAGACTTTTTCCTCAACTGGAGAGTCTACTGGCCCTTTGATCCGAGTGTAGTGAGTCCAGCCTTTTTCTGCTGTCCTTACTGCCGTTTTGGTACGGCCCTTCCCAGTCTGGCTGCAATTTAGTCTCTGTCCATGATTTTACTAAGATTCAATCGCCCGGCTATATGGGATGAACAGTGAATTCAAGGGGTGGAGTCTGTGCCAATAAACTCTGTTTCCTGAGGAAAGACAAAGAGGAGGACAAGCCCAGTATGTACTTCTTTAAAAACAAATCTTTAGTTTCGGGAATTGGCAATTCTCCATTCGTTCCCAAGTAAGGTAATCCAAATAAGATTTCATAGGGGGATAGTCCCAAATCTTTCCTTGGGGCTGTTCATACTCGCAAGAGAGCTATAGGTAAACATTTGGTCCAAGGGAGTCTGGTTTCTATTATCAATTTAGAGAGCTGTCGTTTGAGTGTTTGGTTCATTCTCTCAACCGTTCCCGATGATGGCGGGTGCCACGGAGTATGGAACTCCCAGGAAATTCCCAACCCTTTCATTACCCCCTGTAACACTTTAGAGGTAAAGTGAGTTTCTTGGTCGGAATCAATATAGTTCACGAGCCCATATCGGGGAATTATGTGCTCTAATATTGTTTTAGACACTCCACTCGCAGTGGCGGTAGCTGGGGGGTATGCCTCAACCCAACCAGATAGATGATCTACTATGACCAACATATATTTTAGTCTGCCTACCCTGGGGAGTTCAGTATAATCTACTTGTATACTCTGGAAGGGTCTCAATCCTGGGTCTCTTCCTTCTGGGGTCTGTTTTCTCAAGACTTTCTTATTTACCTTTTTGCATATGATACATCCCTCACATATTTGTTTAGCAATTGTATATATTCCTTTACATCCATATTCCCTAAGAACTAAATCACACATTGCTTGTACTCCCCAATGGCTGCCTTGATGTAGGACAGCCATAATTTCTCGCATCATCATTTTGTTTAACATTTCCGTTCCATCAGTTAACCTCCAATGCCTGTCTGCTGTTTTTACAGCCCCTAAATCTCTCAATTCATTTTCTTCGCTTTCAGTAAATATAGGAGCTTCCCTAGGACTTGGGACAGTAGGTATTAGGGAATGAATCACCACTTCTTGTGGGTTCAGGGCTGCTTCCTTAGCCACTTCATCGGCTAATCTATTTCCCCTTACTTCTGGTTCATTTCCTTTCTGATGACCATTTACATGCACAACCGCTATTTCTCGGGGAAGTAATAGGGACTCCAAGACCCGTTTAATCAATTCTTCATGTACTAATTCTTTCCCTCGGCTATTGATCAGCCGTCGTTCCTGCCATATCTTACCGAAAGTGTGCACAACACCAAATGCATATTTAGAGTCAGTGTATACTGTTCCCTCTTTATTCTCTAATGCCCTAAGGGCTCTTTCCAATGCATAGAGTTCACAAGTCTGAGCTGACCACCCATTTGGCAACCGTCCTGCCTCCACCACACTACTGTTTGTCCCGTCTACGACTGCATACCCATTATGTCTTTTCCCTTCAGTCACCCGGGATGATCCGTCTATAAAAAGTCTAGCCCCTGCATGAAGTGGAACATCTCTCAGGTCCATGCGGACCTTAGTTTGGTATTCTATAATGTCAAGGCAGTCGTGCCCTGGATTCTGAGGAGAGTCTCCTTCCCCTTTCCAAAGAAAGGCAGCTGGATTTAAACAATTGTCAGTGACCAACACGAGATCATCCTTTTCTATTAATATTGCCTCATATTTCAGAATCTGCGAGTCTGTCAACCATCGCCCAGCTTTTTGGTTTAGGATCGTTCTCACTTGGTGTGGAGTGCTTACTATTAGGGCTCCCCCAAATGTGAGCTTTCTGCTTTCCTCCACCAACAGTGCAGTGGCAGCCACGGCCTGTACATACTCAGGCCACCCCCGGGATACTGGATCCAGTAGCTTCGAAAGATATGCTACTGGTTGTCTCATTCCTCCCCACCTCTGGGTCAATACTCCCAAAGCCGCTCCCTTATCTACGGGAGCAAAGAGGTGGAAAGGTTTATCTAGAGAAGGTAAGGCTAACACGGGGGCATGGATCAGATCTCTTTTGAGTTTCTCAACTAGTTCTTTTTCCTCATCATCCCAACTTAGACATTTTGGCTCCCCCTCTAATAGTTTGAGATATAATTTCTTAGTCTTCTGTGCATAGGAATCAATCCACAATCTGCAATAACCCGTTAGACCCAAACATTTGCGTAACTCCCGTTTAGTCCTGGGCAGTGGCATCCCCACTATTCCCTCTATCCGTTCCGGGCTTATCTTTTGCTTTCCCTCACTAACTAAATGTCCGAAGTATTTCACTTCTCGCTCCACATATTGTAGTTTTTTTTTAGATACTCGTAGTCCCTGCTGACCCAGGAAATTCAATAATTTGTTAGTGGCTTCTACGACTCTTTCTCCTCTTCTTCCTGTTACGAAGAGGTCGTCTACATACTGCAACAGGGTAGTCCCCTTGGGGCTGCTAAATTTCTCCAAAATTTGTTCTAACATCTGTCCAAATAAATTCGGGGATTCCGTAAACCCCTGGGGAAGCACAGTACACCGGTATTGCTGTTGCTGTCCTGTCTTAGGGTCTTCCCACTCAAAGGCAAACAAATTCCTACCTTCCTCTGCCAAGGGACAAGCCCAAAAGGCATCCTTTAAATCTATCACACTAAACCATTTGTGGTCATGAGGGATCTCACTTAATAAGTTATAGGGGTTTGGCACCACTGGGTGCCTGATCTGTACTATTCAATTTAATGTTCTCAAATCCTGCACCAATCGATAAGTTCCATCAGATTTCCACACTGGTAGTATTGGGGTATTATAAGGAGACATACATGGCTCCAACAGTCCATCTCTAAACAGTCCCTCAATTACTGGCTGCAGTCCTCGTTTACCTTCTATGGAAATGGGATATTGTCGCTCACAGACAACGTCCCCTTTTCCTTTTTTTAAAATTTACTTCAAGGGGAGGAATCTGTAGTTTTCCACAATTCCCTTCCCTAGCCCATACAATAGGGTCTATCTCTCTCTCCACATCCTCTGTCAACATTGCCTTTGTACAACTAATTCTTTTTCCTGAATTCCAATCCCCAGTCCTAAGGGGATAATTAAGTCTCTCCCTAATAAGTTACTTCCTATATCAGAGATATACAACAGTTCCCCTGTGACCCTATCCTTAGGACCTTCTATCATCATAGGTTCAAATACTGGAACAGTAAAGCCCTCCCCTTTTACCCCCGAAACAGTAATTGACCGTGTTGACATTCCTACTTTCTTTGGTTTAAAATTCAGCAATGACCATGCTGCCCCATATCTACTAGGAAGATTACCTCTTTCCCACAGGATCCCACCTTCAGGTTTATCAAGGGTTCCTGGTGGGCCCCCGAGGGCAGGAACCCCTGACACCCCTATTCTTCATCAAAATTCATAAGTGGAATTGCCCTCTCTTTCCTTTTCAGAGCAGGACACTCCTGCTTAAAGTGCCCTATCTTTCCGCAATAATAGCATCCTGCCTGTGGAGACCTCCAGCTCTGCCCCTGTCGCTCGAACCCTCTATCAAACGCTCCCCCTTGTCCTCTCTGTCGGACATGCTGACACCCACTGCTCCGGTTGCTCACTATTGGTTCCACTCTTTTCTTAACTACCTCATCAACCGCAGCTACCATCATTTTCACCTTCTGTTTCTGTCTTTCATCCTCTCTCTTTACAAACACTTTCTGTGCCTCTCTTAACAATTCATCTAATGGCTTTTCACTCCACCCTTCTATCTTCTGTATCTTTCTCTGTATGTCTGGCCATTCCTTTGTCACAAAATGTACTTTCAAAAGACCCTGTGCCACTGGGTCCTCAGGGTTCATTCCAGAATATTTCTGCATTGAGTCTCTTAATCTTTGCAAGAAAGCTGAGGGAGTCTCACCTTTCTCCTGTCTAACTTCAAAGGCTTTAGTCAAATTCTGTGACTTCAGAACTGCCTCTTTTATTCCTTTTAGAATCAGGTCTTTCAATTCCCTCATTTCTTCTCTATGCTCCGGATTTTGATTTTCCCACTGGAGGTCTCTGAGGGGAAACTTCACCTCTCCCTGTCCAGCATCCCCATCCCCAATGGGGTGTTCGCTGTCCCATATTTTAATGGCTGCTCCCCGTATAAGTCCCCTTTCTTCCCCAGTAAATAGTATATTCAAAATAGACATTAACTCAGCCCAGGTATACAGACTGGGCCCCAAAAATTGATCAATTTGTTCAGACAACCCTATCGGATCCTCAACCAGGACCTTCATTTCTTTTTTAAATGTTCTGACCTCCCCACTGCTGAGGGGGACACTTACAAACCCAATCTCTTTGTCCCCTATTGGTATCTCCCAAAGGGGATAAGTCATTACGTTCTTCCCCTTTTTCTTTTTTCAAGAAATATCGCAATATTTCTAGCTCCCCATAACTTCAAACACCAATTCATCAATTCATGCTTGACTAACTTTAAAGCCTGTTCCAAATTTGTAAATATATTTATATATTTACGTTCATTTATTTAGTATTTAATATTCAAAATGTAAAATGCATACAGTTCTCAATTTTGAAATCCACTGTAATCACCCAGTTTTAGTCCCTTAATTTAAATCCAAAATTAGTTTTCTTAAGTAGTGCTGACCAATCATTGCTCAAGTACAATACTATAGGTCGTGAAATAATCAGAGCTGCCTTAAAAGAATTTGTCTATTCAAGTTAAAAAAAAAACTTCTAATGCATGAACAATGGCCGAATCCAAGGTCACAGATATTAACCATAGAATTTTGTTTTTACTATAATCTAATGTTGAATTGAAACTTCAACTGTCCTCCATAAATTGCTTTTATGTAAAGATAAAAGAGATTAGTTAGAAACTGAAGTAAGGCAGTCATGACCTGTAAGAAGAACAGGAGGTATCATTCTTTTTTTTTTCATAATCTCTTTAGAATCCTTAACCTTTAAAGAAATCATGTTAAGTTTCCATAATAAAAATCAGATTCAAAACAGTCCCAGAACTCAAGCTCCAGGGAATAAAACGCAAACATTCAATCACCAATAAACAAATGTGCATTCAAACCAAATCACAAAGGGTTAAACTTTCTACCAGCTGTACAGCTCTTTTCATTCGCTCTCTCTCTCTCACTCATTGACAAATAAATTCAGATATTTACAAACCCAGTCTTTGTCCGACCTGTATTTTGGCCAGAAGAGGCGGGACGAAGAATGGATTCCTTAGTCCATATGAAGCAACAATATTTAATCATCTTTTTCCCCTGTACAAGTATTATTTTGCCAATTCCACAACATCCTCCCCAAAGAACTTTCTGGAGGTATGTTGTAAGGGACCCCACCTCCATTTCCATTGCTTTTTCCTTCTTTTGTTTTCCTGGAGGCTTTTTCCTTACCCACGGCACAACCCATATTGAGTTCCTTCATTAGTCCCTTATTAACTACTAAAACTCAATCCCGGCCACCAAGGCAATACTTAAAAGTCAGGTTTCTTACCTTGGTCTGTGCACAGAGTTGCCTGGCCCCTTGTCGCCGTATTTTCTATCGAATGCCTATCCCTGTCTGATACAGATGTCTCTCTTGTGGGATTCCTACCAGTCGCCCAAGGGAGCAGACACGAGACCGCTCCTCAATGGGGAATGGGACACGTCTTCCCAGTGTCCAAGGGCAGCCACCCCCTCCACCCCCCCCACCCCCCCCCCCCCCGGTGATAGAAGAAAATCCCAGACGAGCCCCCAATTGTGAGAAACAAAGCCCACTCACTTCAATAATTTCAGTCCGAGACAAGATCTGAATCAGTAGTGTCATTCATTTTACACTTGCAAGTGGGTGTGATATCCAGTGCCTATAAGGTAGAGGACATACACACACCAAGTTCAATTCATACATAATATTTATATGATTTGATGTCTTTTGTTTTACATTGCTCCTCCCCTGCTTACATCGTCCACTTCCCTAAGACCGGCCCCCATTACCCCTGTTTATCTCTTGCCTTATCCGGCCTTGTCTGTGACAAAATGCTTATTCCTGGCCTCACAAGGCTGTTTGACCTCATCCTGCTGTAGGTCATTGTTAGGCATATTCTTTCTTCATCATTATCTACCCCCTTCATCTGTGCCTTTCCCGAGGCCGTTCTGATCCCTATGACCCTTTTAATTGGGGTTTGTTCCTCTGTCTCTGTAAAAGTGGGAAACAGATGTTTATACCTACTGTTTGTACAGGCGTATCTAGCTTAACTTCATCCCCTCACAACATCTTATCTATTTGCCCGTAATGTCTACCATTGTTTTGCTGGCACATCTCATTCTGACATACAGTTTTAGCTAATACAAAAACAATTATATATTTCCTCCACATCGTTTCCATTCTTGTTGACTCAACTCTTGGCTAAAACAATTACACACTGGTGTGAGTTCATTTTACTTTGGAAAATGGAATTGCAGAATTGCAGAAGTAACATTAATTTACTTATATCCCACATGTGTGAGCTTCGTTTCTCACAACAAGCTACCAAGCACCCTTTAATCCCCTTTTGGAAGTGTACAATCTTTACTTTCCTGAATTCGGCACTGTGCAATCTTCATTTTCTACACTTGGCAGCATATAACTTTCACTGCCTGTGATCATCATTGTGCAACATTGACTGTGCACTTGTCATTGTTTGCTTCCCAAACTGGGCAACTTCTCTGCACTGTGCAGTATGTAAGCCTCACTGCCCACAATCACCACTGTGCATGCTTGACTGCCTGCATTATGCTACTTTCACCTCCTTGTACTGGCCTCCTCACAAATTTTATCTTCTTGGATTGATCATCATACTGTGACTCCCTGCATTGAGCTCTTTACAATATTCACACCCCTATATTGGGCACCATGCAGTTTTTGTTTCCCTGCACTGGGCAGTGTGCAACATTCCCTATTCACAGTCCTTGCTGTGCACGCTCAACTCCTCACTTTGATACCCTGCAACCTTCACTTACTGCTTGCGCACTGTGCAATCTTCAGTTACCTGCACTGAGCACCATGCAATCTTAATTTCCTGTATTGGGCAATATTGCAATATTCATTTCCTTTGTATTGGGTGACGTACAACTTTCACTTCCCTGCATGAACCACTGTACAACCTTCACTCTCCTGCATTGGGTACTGTGTGAACTATCACTCCTTGATTTTGGAATTATTTTCAGCTACCACTATACATAGTTCTAAATTCAAGAAATGAATTGAAGGAGAATGGTCAATTGACATTTCCATCCTCATTGAGAGCTGGTGAGTGCAAAAGACAAGGCCATCTTCAGTCATAAGTGCCAAATGAACAATCTGTTTGGGCCCCCTCCTGAAGTCTCAATCGTGACAGTTAATTCGCTTTACTCCACATTATAGCAGGAAACACTTGAGTATACTGGATTTAAAAGATAATAGACTATGACAGACTTCCAGTGCTCTAGTCATAGAATCATACAGCATTGTAACAGACTGTAAGTCCAACCATTCCATGCTGACCATAATCCCAAACTAAACAGGTTCCACCTGTGTTTGCCCAATATCCCTCCAAACAGTTCTTATTCATGTACTTCCCTAAATGTCTTTTAAATGTTGTAACTGTACCTGCATCCACCACTTCCTCTGGAAGGTCATTCCACACTCAAACCACTCATTATGTAAAAAAATTGCCCTCGTGTTTTTTTTATAAAATCTTTCTCCCCTCACCTTAAAAGTATGCCCTCTAGTCTTTAAACTGCCCACCCTGGGAAAAGACACCTGTCATTCATCTTATCTATCCCCCTCATGATTTTATAAACCTTGATAAGGTAGCCCCTCAACTCTTGCACTCTAGTGCAAAAAATCCCAGCCTATACAGCCTCTCTTTATAATTCAAGCCCACCAGTCCCAGCAACATCTTCTGAACCCCCTCCAGCTTAATAATATCCTTCTTATAACAGGGAAACCACAACTGGACACAGTTTTCCAGAAGACACCTCACCAGCATCCTGTACGTTCCTGATGAAGGGCTTAGGCCTGAAACGTTGACTCTTCTGCTCCTTGGATGCCAGCTGACTGGCTGTGCTTTTCCAGTGCCACACTATTCAACTCTGATCTCCAGCATCTGCAGTCCTCACTTTCTCCAACATCCTGTACAACCTCAACACAACATCCCAACTCCTTCACTTAAAGGTCTGAGCAATGATGGCAAGCATACTAAACACCACTTTAAGCACCCTTTGTACTTCTGACACAAATTTCAAAAGAACTATGTACCTGAAGCCCTCAGTCTAGTGTTCTACAACACTACCCATAACCCTACCATTAATTGCCCGTGTTTGTATTTCCAAAATGCAACACCTCACATTTATCTAAACTAAACTACATCTGCCACTCCTCAGCCAATTGACCCAATTGATCAAGACCTCTTTGTAATCTTAGACAACCGTCTTCACTGTCCACTAGACCACTAATCTTGGCGTCATCTGCAAACTTATTAACCATGCTTTCTATATTCTCATCTAAATCGTTTATATAAATGACAAACAAAAGTAGTCGCAGTACCAATCATTGTGGAACACCACTGGTTGCAGGCCTCCAGTCTGAAAAACAAATCTCTACCATCACTATCTGTCTCTTGCCATTAAGCTAATTTTATATCCATTTGGTAATCTCACACTACATCCGATGTGATCTAACTTTGCTAATTAGCCTATCATGTGGAACCTTTACTAAAGCCCACAAAAATAATGTCTTCGGCTTTGCCCTCATCAATCTTCTTGGTTACTTCCTCAAGTGATCCTAAGTTAATCTGTTTTATTACAGCTATAATGCACGCATCTGCCAACAGATTAGCAAATTGCCCAGTTGCCAAAGCTCTGACACCATCCACAAACAAAGATCAATTTGGCTCCCAAACGCATTACAGCTGCACAAGTTTGTCAGGATGATGTCAGAGGCCCAAGTATCTTCAGCCATTTCACCAAAGACTTTCCGTCCATCATAAGGTCAGAGGTGATGGAGCTGTTCACAGATGATTGCACAATGTACAGCACCAGTCCTCCAATACTGGAGCAGTCAGTGCTGCCCTGCAGCAAACCGGGCAACATTCACATTTTGGCTGCTAAGCGCCAAGTAAAATTTGTGCCACGCAAATGCCAAGCACAAATGGAGAATGCAACAATCTTCTCTTGACGTTGTACAGCATTGCCATCATGGAATTCACACACCATCAACATCCTTAGGATTTGTGTGAGTGGGATAACTCTGAACTGGAATGTTTTGGTTTTGGTTTCGAAATTATAGGAAAGATTTTAAAGTTAGAAGAGAGGATACTGAGCATGTTCACTAGAATGCTGCCTAGCACAAGAAAACAACTGGGGCTGCTTTCAATTGAACTGAGGAGATTAAGACAGGATTTGATATTGATATTTGACCCTGTAAAGGATATAATAGAGTAATTCAAATCATTTTGCAGTGAATGATCTAGAAGATGTTGGTGATGTAAGATTAAATGCAAGTGATCCAAGAAGGAAAGCAAGAGAAAAGTAATTTTTAGCACAGAGATAAACTGCCAGAGTTATTGATCGAAGCAAAGATCAGATCAACTTTAAAGAATAGGTTAGACAGGTTGTTGAAGGAAAGCAAAATAATGGTATAAGGCAGGTCCAGGAAACTGATAATCTATCTTTACTAGAGATTAAACACTAACTCAGAATTATTAGAGTAGACCAGCCTGTTTCTGCGTTGTAATTTCTAAGTAATGTTGACAAATATGTTGTTCAGCATCTGGTTAGGAACAGTGCAAAAAGCTGTAACAATACGTAGAGTCTTGCTTACATTGCCATACAAACAAATAAAAGGATGAAGTTGTGAGCTCAATCCCTATTATGAAGATGTGAACATATGCTTGGCATAATTCGCTTAAGGTATTGATTGGTATTCAGTTGTAAAGTGGATATTGGTTCAGGATGGGTTCAGGTTTGTGTTCTCCACAAGTAACCTTCATATTCTCACTTGTCATCTGATATGTGAAATATTAATGCAATAGTAGTAGTTGTCAAAGTCCCAATGGACCATAGGGCTTCTCTGCCATTGGAGAGAGACAACTGTTTGTGAGTTTAACCTGAGGGTTACCACACCTCTGGAGAGGGCAAGGTTGAAAAGGTAGAACCTTCATGGTAACCTCAGCTAGTGTGGGAAGTGAATTGCACTGTTGGCGTCACATTGTAACATAAACCACCTGTCCAGCCAAATGAGTTAACCTAGCCCTCACTATGTATTGGAAAGTTACTGACAACTGCAGGACACCATACCTACAAGCAGGAGATAAGGGGAAAGAAAACATGGAAATAATTATTTGTAAAACAACCAGATTGTTAGTCTATCAATGGATGTCTCCAATGGCAGTGTTATAAGCAAGGTTAGAGAGTGCTCTGCTTCTACCTAGTCCCACAACTCCACTTGTCGGAACATACATATAAACACTTTCACCAGTTAGCAATATGGCCAGTGATATATTCCATCTATATTACATTTCAACTTAAAGAACCATCAACCTGGTTTCTTTAGTGAGCAAAAACATTATGGACTTATTTAGCAAAGATGTAAAGCTGTTTAACATAAAGTTGAAGATGTGGAAGCAAAAACAGTTACCCTTCTAAATAAACCAATGCATATATCCCAATTAGAGAAAAAACTTTCCCTGCTGAGATTAACTTATTTTGAAAAAAAGAAAAGATTTAGGTCAATACTTGTTAGCTCTTGAAACAAAAAAGCGGATAAGGTATGGTCAAGATGGGCTTTTGGTCAAGATGGGCTTTTGGTCAAGATGGGCTTTTAGTCAATATGGGCTTTTAGTCAATGTCCAAGCACATGTGGCCATGATTCAGAATAACTCCCATAACTTTAACTGCAGAATTGTAGAATGTAAAATTAATATTTATGTATTAATATTTATAACATTTATTATTTGGTCTGTGATTTATGATTCAACAAAAGGCTTTTCCTGACATGTAATAGTTAACATTTAATATTTGCAATGTCTGGTGTCATAATAAGACACAGTAAGTTAAGAACCAGAATATAACTCCTTGCTCAGATGGGTTGAATACATTCCCTACAGTTTAATTCCCCTGGAAGTTACTGGTATTTGTAAATCAGCAAACTTTCTAAAAATTGTTTCACCAATGCCTCTCAGATGTACATTAGGCTTAAGAACAGTAGTCTCTAACAAAAGCTCATCTGTCTCAACATGAAAATTACAGATAATTTTTCACATTGCCTTGCAGAGCCTATAATAATTTTTGCTCTGGCCGGCCGCAGTATTTTCAATGAGTCAAGATGAGAATCTCATTTTGTTTTTTGGGGGGGGCTGCATTTGGGGTGGTGGAGGTGATGTTGGAACATGAGAATTCCCAACCATATCATTAAAAAATCCTAATTCACCCAATACTTTCTTAAATTACCTAGGTATTGTCTTGAGAAGTATAAATACATGTCTCTATTATTATACCACATCTATCAGAGTGTTTCATGATTTTTATCCAAATTCTTTGTTTACACGTCAAGCTTCCTGTGTTGTCCCATGTGCCCCTTTTTAATAACTCCCAGCAAGTATTTATGAGCAGGTGACATATTTTGCTAGCTACGTCTGTAAGTATCTTTGCCTCATGATCAACCAGGCCTGCTGTGTCCTAGGCCACATGGTGACCGGCATCACAGCTAAGGACCACAAATTCATCCCAGAACCTTTGTGCTTGGGCACCATGAAAGCAAATGGTGAGTGTCACATCCTGGCTCAAATCCTGAATTTTCTCACTGGATGATGGAGCAGACTCAATGGGCTGAATGGCCTCCTTCTGCTCCTGCTTCTTATGGATCAGCTGATGAGAATGCATCAGACAATTTGGGCTGCCTATCTGCACTCTTAACATGCTTCCATCAGATTTCAGAGGCTACGACTCAAGAGAGGAAATCCGACATCTTCCCTCCCTGTCTGCACTAACAGAAATGGATTTTGAGTTACATTTATGTCAAGCATTTAATTTGCAGTGGATAAATCTGAATCTGAGTCATCCGATATAAATCAGCTCAATTCATATTGATTAAGAAACCATTCAGTTATCAACAGGAATGCAGTACAGCATGACTCATCATTAAAGCTGGAGTGTATCAAGGACTGACAAGGGACATTATGTATTATCAAGAGCTACTAAAATGAGGAGACTAAGTTGTTAAGATCTGAATGCACTGCCCTGCCAGGGTACTGAAAGCAGACAGAATAATAACTCCCTGCGAGGATGTACGAAAAGGGTGGAGAATTGAGATTAACAACATAAGTCACTCAAAGCCTCAGTGCATTGAAGGGCTCCCTCCTGCATAGTCAGGTTCTATGGTTTACAAAAATAATTCCTACCGATATAGCAGCTTTAACACAATAGCTTTTAACAAGACATTTTACAAGAGCTTTGTAAACTAAATTTTTATGCCAAGCCGGTTAACAAGACACAATGACAAAGATTAGAAAGCTCACTCAAAGGGATAGGTTTTAAGGAGTGTCTGAAAAGTGTAAGAGCAATTTGGAGGGAGTGTGCCAGAGTTTAGGGTAAAGGAGGATAAACTGGGCTAGTGTTGAAGCAGTTGAAATCAGGGATAATCAAAAGACCGGATTGGAAGGTCCCTAGAAAGCTCAGGGGACACAGTTCTGCAGGGGAGTCAACAAATTCAAAATGTTAACTCTGCTTTCTGTCCATAGATGCTTCCAGACCTGTGAGTTTCTCCATCAATTTTTGTTTTTGTGTCAGATTTCCAGTGTCCATTGTTCTTCGTTTTATTTGATATGAGCTCAGGGGTTGTAGGCCTGGGAAAGATTACAGGCAATGAACTATGGGTGGCTATGGAGGGATTTAAAGGTAAGTTTGAAAATTTTAAAATCAAAACAAACTTAAGCAGCACAACATGGCTACAGCACATGGGATGATGGGTGAATAGATCGTGGTGTGCATTAGGATGTAGACTGCAAAGATTTGGATGATCTCAGATTTACAGAGGGTAATGGTGGGAAAAGATGTCAGCAGCTCATTGGAATATTCTAGACATAACAAACCAGTTGTTATCGACCAGACCATACCCCATCAAAATATATTAAGAAGATAGCCTACACCCTAATGTCTTCTTATTTTAAAGACAAATGCCAGGCAATTTGATTGATCAAACTACCAGTCTTGAAGCAAAACACACATTATTCCATGTTGACATTTCTCCACATCTGGGTTGTTTGGAACATTTGATAAGATATAAAGCTCAATATTAATGAGATGAGTTGCAATGATAGTAAGTGGTTTAATCAGCTATAATCCTCCTCCATTTCTAACTCGCCATTGCCTAGTGAAAAGGTTACCATGAGCATAAGAGATGGTTGGGATAGGCCTCATGGAATCCCTACAGTGCAAATAGAGGCCATTCAGTCCATCACGTCTGCACAACCCTCCAAACAGCACTCTATGCAGATCCACCCCCACAATTGCCCATGGCTAAGCCACCTTGCCTGCCTATCCCTGGACACTATAGGCAATTTAACATAGCCATCCACCTAACCAGCACATCTTTGGACTGTGGGAGGAAACCAGAGCAAACCCACACAGACACAGGGAGAATGTGCAAACTCCACACAGACAGAGACCCAAGGTTAGAATCAAACCTGTGTCCCTGGCCCTGTGAGGCAGCAATGCTAACCATTGTGTTACCTCATCAGACTGCTTGTCTGATTCTGCCAAAAACCTCACCATAGCCCACATCGCTCAGACCACTATAAGAATCCATATGTATTTCATATGTAAATCGATTTTAAACTATTTAGTGAAACTAATAACTGCATTCCTTTCCACATAGTGTCTTGCCAAACAATAAGGCTTGTGTTCATTAGTAATATTAACACTTCGTGCCCTTAAAGGGACATGGCATCAGTTTAGTGAACTGCATATGGATGCATGAACATGATGGGCAGGAAGCACGAAAGCTGTCTCATTAACCTGTCCCACATGCATGGTGGATGGAACATCATGATTACAATACTCTTGGTGTTGTTAAACTTACCCCTGAGTGTTTACAGCAACTGCTGAGGTAGGAATACATTTTACCATGACAGTCTACAAGAGATCACGTGACATTGCATTACTTCCTGTGATGTTGTGCTCTATATCTGATTAGCATATTACACTGTTAGAATTAACCCGTGATTTGGAGATGCCGGTGTTAGACTGGAGTGTACAAAGTTAAAAATCACACAACACCAGGTTATAGTCCAACAGGTTTAATTGGAAGCACTAGCTTTCGGAGCACTGCTCCTTCATCAGGTGGTTGTGACACATTACATTTCAAGTAGTCATCATTTTCCACTGCCACCTCCCCCGTCCCTTTCACAACATAAGGTACTGGGAGAGGTGTAATGGAAAGACAAAACAATTTCACGATTACTGCTGTTTCATCAAATGTATTTCTTGTAATTTTTCATAACTGCTAATACAGTGGTGCTCAGGACGATTGCATTACAGCAGTAAATACGGTCTACTGTACAAACATTCTTATGACAATTAGAACTTAGCTTGTAACAAATATTATAACTAAATAGACAGCATTTGTTTTAATGTTGTTCTCATACCATAAGACCATAAGACATAGGAGTGGAAGTAAGGCCATTCGGCCCATCGAGTCCACTCCGCCATTCAATCATGGCTGATGCGCATTTCAGCTCCACTTACCAGCGTTCTCCCCGTAGCCCTTAATTCCTCTAGACAACAAGAATCTATCAATCTTGGCCTTGAAGACATTTAGCGTCCCGGCTTCCACTGCACTCCGTGGCAATGAATTCCACAGGCCCACCACTCTCTGGCTGAAGAAATGTCTCCGCATTTCTGTTCTGAAATGACCCCCTCTAATTCTAAGGCTGTGTCCTATCTTGGCCCCTCTCAGCTGATAACATTGGAGAAGAAAGAATTTCAGGACTGAAGGCTTTGTTATATAAAGATGAGAATATGCTGATGATTAAATAATTAAGCTGCATTGTATTATTGATATAACATAACGCTAAAAAAATTGTTAAGTTGAAACATTTTTTACTGTAGAAGCCATGCTGCAAATGAAGGAAATTGATACACATGAGGCACTATGTTCCTCTAATTATGGAAATAGTTATGAGATAAGATGCCAAAGGTTTGTACTACAAGGCTGTAGTTCAGCAAGAGAAAAGATTGGAAATAAAGATATAGGACATAATCATCCAACAATCTCCTCACTGATCCAAGCATCATAAAACACCCACACTAGCTGGATCCAGCAAAATAAATGAAAATGCTAATAAGATACACAATATTTAACTGAGTCACAACTTCAATAAATGCTAACTTCCAGATGATAGAGCACGAACAAGTTTCGATGCGTCACACTCACATTTCGAGGATAAGGGTGATGTGAATCATTCTTTGAGAAATTTAAAGAGGAAGTGTTTCAAAATATTCGTAAAATAAGCTAATTGTAAAACCTTTTATTATGCCTAGCTTTTCATATCGGTTAAAAGGATGAGGAAAGTATTGTACTAACAATAAACCAACAGAAAAGGAAATCTGGGATCAAGAGAGGAGAATAGTGCTCTGGAAAATGTGTCTCTAGGTCCCAAAGAAACTGAAAGTCAGTTTAGTAGATCACATGGACCAAGGGCTTAATTCTCTGTAAACACGCTCACCCTCTCCATATGACCACTGCTCTAGTCAGGAAACAGTCTACCATTTTCCTGAGGCTGGAAGTCACTATTTGCCACAAGAGGTAACACAGCATTCCAGATGCTAACTACACCCTGGGAACCATCTACAATCTGCTTTATTCTTAGTTATGTATTATTCTAATGTATACATTAGGTGCTACAATAAGTCTTAGATAATAAGTGGAGCCTCAGTGGGTTGGTGGGTTTGGGTGTGAGAAGGGGGAAAAACTACACAGTCCATCACTAAGATTTGGCTTCAATCTCATGTATATGTTATTGCTAGCCACCCGAGTCACTCCAGTCATGCCTCTGCAATGTTCCACAGAGCTAAATCAGATAAGGCCTGAAGAGAGGTGCAACCATTAACTGACACTTGTACATTGCAATGTAAGCAGAAGTGGGTACAGCAGATGCTGGAGATCAGAGTCAAGATTAGAGTGGTGCTGGAAAAACACAACAGGTCAGGCTGCATTCGAGGAACAGGAAAAATCGACGTTTCAAGCAAAAGCTCTTCATCAGGAATGAGGCTGAGAGCCTTGGGGGTGGAGCAATGTAGACAGCACATAGTGTCACGGTAGAAGTTCAGCTTGTTGCCATCAAAGAATCAGACGTCTGCCATTACAGTCGTGGGTACAGTGCTGAATGGAGGCTTGCAGCAGTCTAGCGATCTTCCCTTCAATAGATGACACAGGGGAGGGGCAGCAGTTGTGTGGAGCACAAACGTCCTCTCTCAGCAATCAGCCTGTTACCACTGCCACTATCCCAGTGCCCTTGCTGTTGCCTGTCAGTGGGTCATTTCAAACTGCTGGCTCCCTCGCCTGTTGGTGCAGTGCGAAACCAGATCTTCAAGGATCAGAGACCTTTGAGGTTGTTCTCTACCATCTCTTTCATTGAGAGTCATCAGTCTTCCCTCCAGCCACGCTATGGTTACTGGGGGTGGCACTGTAATGGAGCACCAGGCCAGGGAAACAGGTACCGGGGAAATGCACCTTGGTGAAGAATTGAATTTGTATGAAATATCAATTGGTTTATTTGATGAGGTTGGTTTGCATGTTTGATTAATGGTGCCTTTTATTTCAGAATTGTGGCCATGAAGAGTAAGAGAGCAAGGAAAATAAGTGGGATTGTTGTTGATCAGGAAAATGGGATGTGTTTGCTGGTATCACAGTCTGTTGATCCACTTAGAGACAACCTGGCGAGAAAGGTGACATGTCAGATGTCTCCCTCCCTCCCTCTTCATACTTCTTTTCCCTACTCTTACACAATTTGCCATTTACCTGGTGGCAAGGGCTGGATTTTCATTATCGTGAGGTTATTCAGGTTGCAGCAGACCATGATAGATCATAATGCAATAGCCCTGCAAGGCTCTTCCAGACTGGTCCAGGCTACAGAGGTATTGCTGTGGCAGCATAGTTCTTGGGATATCCACAAGAGTCAACAGTCAGTGGTAACCATTTGTCACTCGTAACCACCCTCTGGCTCAAATGCAGATGTACAGCAGATTGGCCAACAACTTGGCTAGATACCAGGCATTAACCTGAATGATAGAGTCAAATAGAGTTGATATAGTGCAGCCTTTGGCCCATTGTGTCCAAGCCAGTCATCAAGCATGTATCCATTCTAATTCTACTTTCCATTTCATGACGTTTCAAGTGCTCACCTAAATATTTCTTAAATGTCTTGAGGTTTCCAATCTCTGTCAACTTTATCATTAGTGATTTCCAGATAAGGATTCTGGGTAATCCAAGATGGAGGATGGGAAAAATTTCTGGCTGTAACAGCTGCTCCTTTATTGAGGTATTTTAGGTGTTCGAGGTGATTTCCTCAAAATCCAGGAGCAGCAATTTCTGTTTTATATGCTGTTGCATTGTTTTGGAACTTTGAAAAAAAAAGTCAAAATAACAGCAGTTTTAAAAGGGAGAAGAAAAAACAAAGGAAGCACACAGTGAGGTCAGTGCAGGAGAGAGAGAGAGAAAGAAACTGACACAGCAGTGAATCTGCACAGTTACTACCTTTGCTGTTTGAATTCATGTATCGCTGGACATCGGAGTACGTCTGGGAAAATGAACAAACAGTGAAATTCACAACTGATCTTGGGAGGAACTGTTTGGACAAAGTTCTCAGTACAGAAGCAGTTAAGTGAATTGTTTTTAAGTGTGACCTACAGAAAGTCTGCAGTAGTGAGTAGAGTGGGTTCTTTGTATGTTTTTTGAGATATGTCTCTTGATGCAACTTAAAATATAAGCCATAACTATTAATTTAACCTGGGGCAGTGTTTTGTAGAGGAATAAGATGGTGTTATTTTCTGGGTCTGTAGATTGTGAAGGAGCAAAAATGGCCTTTAGTAGAGTGATATGCGCGTCTTGTCAGATGTGTGAGTTTAAAGAGAGTTTAAGGGTTACTGCAGATTATATCTGCAATAAATGCTGTCAGTTGCAAGTCTTATCAGATCAAATGGATCGGTTGGAGAGACAGTTAGAAGCAATGAGGAATTTGCAACAGCAACAGTGTGTGATGGATGGCAGTTATAGGAAGGGGAGAAAGTCTCAGATACAGTCACATATTTGGGGTAACTCCAGGAAAGGTAAGAGAGTTAGGCAGCTACTGCAGGAGCCATCTGTGGCTATACCCATTTCAAACAAGTATGCTGTTTTGGAAAATGTAGGGGGTGATGGGTTCTCAGGGAAACATAGAACATAGAACATAGAACATAGAACAATACAGCACAGAACAGGCCCTTCGGCCCACGATGTTGTGCCGAACTTCTATCCTAGATTAAGCACCCATCCATGTACCTATCCAAATGCCGCTTAAAGGTCGCCAATGAATCTGACTCTACCACTCCCTCGGGCAGCGCATTCCATGCCCCCACCACTCTCTGGGTAAAGAACCCACCCCTGACATCTCCCCTATACCTTCCACCCTTCACCTTAAATTTATGTCCCCTTGTAACACTCTGTTGTACCCGGGGAAAAAGTTTCTGACTGTCTACTCTATCTATTCCTCTGATCATCTTATAAACCTCTATCAAGTCACCCCTCATCCTTCGCCGTTCCAATGAGAAAAGGCCGAGAACTCTCAACCTATCCTCGTACGACCTACTCTCCATTCCAGGCAACATCCTGGTAAATCTTCTCTGCACCCTCTCCAAAGCTTCCACATCTTTCCTAAAGTGAGGCGACCAGAACTGCACACAGTACTCCAAATGTGGCCTAACCAAAGTCCTGTACAGCTGCAACATCACCTCACGACTCTTGAATTCAATCCCTCTGCTAATGAACGATAATACTCCATAGACCTTCTTACAAACTCTATCCACCTGAGTGGCAACCTTCAAAGATCTATGTACATAGACCCCAAGATCCCTCTGTTCCTCCACCTGACCAAGAACCCTACCATTAACCCTGTATTCCGCATTCTTATTTGTTCTTCCAAAATGGACAACCTCACACTTGGCAGGGTTGAACTCCATCTGCCACTCCTCAGCCCAGCTCTGCATCACATCTAAGTCCCTCTGCAGCCGACAACAGCCCTCCTCACTGTCCACAACTCCACCTATCTTTGTATCATCTGCAAATTTACTGACCCACCCTTCGACTCCCTCCTCTAAGTCATTAATAAAAATTACAAACAGCAGAGGACCCAGAACTGATCCCTGCGGAACTCCACTTGTAACTGGACTCCATGCTGAATATTTACCATCTACCACCACTCTCTGACTTCGACCGGTTAGCCAGTTTTCTATCCAATTGGCCAAATTTCCCTCTATCCCATGCCTCCTGACTTTCCACATAAGCCTACCATGGGGAACCTTATCAAATGCCTTACTAAAATCCATGTACACTACATCCACTGCTCTACCCTCATCCACATGCTTGGTCACCTCCTCGAAGAATTCAATAAGACTTGTAAGGCAAGACCTACCCTTCACAAATCCGTGCTGGCTGTCCCTAATCAAGCAGTGTCTTTCCAGATACTCGTAAATCCTATCCCTCAGTACCCTTTCCATTACTTTGCCTACCACAGAAGTAAGACTAACTGGCCTGTAATTCCCGGGGTTATCCCTATTCCCTTTTTTGAACAGGGGCACAACATTCGCTACTCTCCAGTCCCCTGGTAGCACCCCAGTTGCCAGTGAAGACGAGAAGATCATTGCCAACGGTACTGCAATTTCCTCTCTTGCTTCCCACATAATCCTCGGATATATCCCGTCAGGCCCGGGGGACTTGTCTATCCTCAAGTTGTTCAAAATGTCCAACACATCTTCCTTCCTAACAGGTATCTCTTCTAGCTTATCAGTCCGTTTCACACTCTCCTCTTCAACAATACGGTCCCTCTCGTTCGTAAATACTGAAGAGAAGTACTTGTTCAAGACCTCTCCTATCTCTTCCGACTCAATACACAGTCTCCCACCACTGTCCTTGATCGGACCTACCATCGTTCTCGTCATTCTCAGGTTTCTCACATACGCATAGAATGCCTTGGGGTTATCCTTGATCCTATCCGCCAGGGATTTTTCATGACCTCTCTTAGCTCTCCTAATCCCTTTCTTCAGGTCCCTTCTGGCTATCCTGTATCCCTCCACTGCTCTGTCTGAACCTTGTTTCCTCAACCTTATGTAAGCCTCCTTCTTCCTCTTTACTAGACATTCAACCTCCCTCGTCAACCAAGGCTCCCTCACACGACCATTTCTTTCCTGCCTGATCGGTACATACATATCAAGGACACGTCGTATCTGCTCCTTGAAAAAGTCCCACATTTCCACCACATCCTTCCCTGACAGCCTATGCTCCCAACGTATGCTCCTCAAATCCTGTCTTACAGCATCGTAATTTCCCTTCCCCCAATTGTAAAAACTTCCTTGTTGTGCGCACCTATCTCTCTCCATAACCAAGGTGAAAGTCACAGAATTGTGGTCGCCATCACCAAAATGTTCACCCACTAACAAGCCCACCACTTGTCCCAGTTCATTACCGAGTACCAAATCCAATATGGCCTCCCCTCTGGTTGGACAATCTACATACTGCGTTAGAAAAGCTTCCTGGACACACTGCACAAACACCGCCCCATCCAATCTACTTGATCTAAAGAGCTTCCAATCAATATTTGGGAAGTTGAAGTCGCCCATGACTACGACCCTGTGGCTTCTGCACCTTTCCAAAATCTGTTTCCCAATCTGTTTCTCCACATCTCTGCTGCTATTGGGGGGCCTATAATAAACACCCAACAAGGTGACTGCACCTTTCCTATTTCTGACTTCAGCCCATACTACCTCCAGAGGCAGATCCCCCTCAAACTTCCTTTCTGCAGCCGTTATACCATTTCTAATTAGCAATGCCACCCCCCCTCCTTTTTTACCACCCTCCCTCATTTCAAACGTAGCATGAACAGCCACATTTCTGGCATTGAGACTAGCTCTAATGCAATGAGGGGTATGTCGAGTTCCAAGAGATCACTTGTGTTTGGGGACTCTCCAATCCGAGGTACAAACAGACCTCGTGACCAGCAGTGACAATCAGAATGGTGTGTTGCTTTCCTGGTGCCAAGATCAAGGATGTCTCAGACAGGGTGCAGAATGTTCTCACAGGGGAGAGGGGCCAGCAAGAGATCATTGTCTACATTGGAATCAACAATATAGGAAGGGAAAAGGTTGCAATTCTGAAGGGAGATACAGAGAGCTAGGTAGGAATTTAAAAAGGAGGTCCTTGAGAGTACTAATATCTGGGTTATTCCCGGTGCTAAGAGCTAGTGAGGGCAGGAATAGGAGGATAGAGCAGATGAATACTTGGCTGAGGAGCTGGTGTATGGGAGAAGGATTCACATTTTTAGATCATTGGAATCTCTTCTGGAGTAGAAATGACCAGTACAAGAAGGACGGTTTGTACTTAAATTAGAAGGGGACTAATATACTGGCAGGGAGATTTGCTAGAGCTGCTCAGGAGGATTTACACTAGTAAGGTGGGGAGGGTGGGGGGAGATGGCGGTGCATGGGTGGGACCCAGGGAGATAATGAGGAAAGAGATCAATCTGAGACGGGTACAGTTGAGAACAGAAGTGGGTCAAACAGTCAGAGCAGGCAGGGACAAGGTAGGACTAATAAATTAAACTGCATTTATTTCAATGCAAGGGGCCTAACAGGGAAGGCAGATGGTTAAGAACATGGGACTGGGATATCATAGCAATTACAGAGACACGGCTCAGGGATGGGCAGGACTGGCAGCTTAGTGTTCCAGGATACAAATGCTTCAGGAAGGATAGAAGGGGAGGTAAGAGAGGAGGGGGCATGGCGTTTTTGATAAGGGATAGTGTTACAGCTGTACTGAGGGAGGATATTTCTGGAAATACATCCAGGGAAATTATTTGGGTGGAACTGAGAAATAAGAAAGGGATGATCATCTTATTGGGATTGTATTATAGACCCACTAAAAGTCAGAGGGAAATTGAGAAACAAATTTGTAAGGAGATCTCAGTGATCTGTAAGAATAATAGGGTGATTATGGTAGGGGATTTTAACTTTCCAAGCATCGACTGGGACTGCCATAGTGTTAAAGGTTTAGATGGAGAGGAATTTCTTAAGTGTGTACAAGACAATTTTCTGATTCAGTATGTGGATGTACCGACTAGAGAAGGTGCAAAACTTGAGCTACTCTTGGGAAATAAGGCAGGGCAGGTGACTGAGGTGTCAGTGGTGGAGCACTTTGGGGCCAGCGATCATAATTCTATTAGTTTTTAAATAGTGATGGAAGAGGATAGACCAGATCTAAAAGTTGAAGTTCTAAATTGGAGAAAGGCCAATTTTGACGGTATTAGGCAAGAACATTCGAAAGCTGATTGGAGGCAGATGTTCGCTGGTAAAGGGACGGCTGGAAAATGGGAAGCCTTCAGAAATGAGATAACAAGAATCCAGAGAAAGTATATTCCTGTCAGGGTGAAAGGGAAGGCTGGTAGGTATAGGGAATGCTGGAAGACTAAAGAAATTGAGGGTTTG